>NC_089843.1:7682840-8344956 GCF_035609145.1 Eleutherodactylus coqui
ACCTGCTGAGAGGACTGAGTGCTCCTTGGTTATATACAGACTCCCAGGGACCATAGTAGATGGGGGCCCGGGTACAGATGTTGCACTGGGCCCAGGAGCTTCCGGTGCCCTCAGTATATAGTATAGACTATAGAGCAGTGTCTGGCGCTCGTTGCCGGCCGGGATCAAATCATTTGCAATAATAAACATTTTTCTGTCCTTCACACATAAAAGAGGTTTCAAGCTGCATCTTCCAAGGAGGTGTTTAAATCAAAGCTGTTTTCCGGTTCACCTTCTGCAGAGGAAAGGGTCTGGACTCCAGATGGCGTCTGAGGGCCACGCGTGGTGTTTCTATCTCATCGATGGGGTTTGGGCCATTGACCTTGGGATATCTTGTAAAGACCGGACGCACTAATTGACATCAGATTTGTCCTTTTCAGTCTTTTAAAGACAAATCTGGTTCGAGTTTGCTGGGCTCCCAATATTGCGCTGCGCGGTTTAATAAGGCACAAGGGAGTTAGCTCAAGTAGATTCCCAGTTACTAAGTCTGATTAAGTCCAACATGTAGTACTGTAACGGATTTCACAGTCCTTCCATCATGGGGTCTTTAAAGAGCTATGACAGATGTGGCTGCTGGGAAGAATGAGCCGCTCTGTGCAGTCCGGGGGCCTTACTAAATGCACAGAGGACTATACAAATACACAATAAGAAATAAAACAATGAAGGAAAGCTACAAATAACAACAATGTATCAGACAATACCTGCCGCCACCACTGGGGAAGCCAAGGAGTCTCTATCGACTAACCAGCTCCCTCTAGTGGAGGTGGCCAACACCATCATTTACTTTGGAGGAGGCAAGTGATTTAAGAGATCGTTTTTTTTAATGACCTCACAACATTATCAGGCAGCGCCATAGATGGAAGTCTGTGCCCGGACGCCACGCTGCATAGTGAGACTATCAGGCTGCTGAGTGCTGGGAATTGGGGAGGTTCCCCTTTAAGGTAATCACAGATGATGTTGTCTTTTTCTCTTCATCAGCTGTAGCTGTAAGCTCGCGCCTCGTGGGTTGGATGCGGAAAATCTGCACCAAATCCACATCAACTGGTCAAACGTCACCCCTCATTTGTAGAGATGGAATCAGTACCGAAAAGCCATCCAATCAGATTCACCGTAAAGTCTGCTGTAGTTGACCTGAAGCATTATGGGACATCTGATCTGCGTTGCACCTGAGACTGACGGGCGCAACCATTTAAACATGCGTGTGCCGGTACCGTTAACCGTTAGTATTCATACCGCTGATAGTGAGTTGTTCCTGAGAATCTTAGACGCGAGTCAGCTAGCACACCGCCACCTCGTCCGCGTGTCAGACGCTGCGCACTATTTATCCTACTCTCATGCCAGGATCACGCGACATTAGGACATGCTTCAGCTCCACCGTCAGTAAAGCATCCGTGTGACCTGACTCACTGCAAACAATGGGTTAATACAATGCGTGTGATCTGTATGTCTCACGAGCGCACAGAACTTGCACAATTTTATCGGTTCTCCAGAAATACCCTAAAAAAAGCCCCCATAAGCACGCCCACCCAAATGAATGGGCTCTATTTCCGCTCATTTTTGGAGCGATTCTTCTCCGTGTGAGCATACCCGTAAGAAACAGATGTGGAACGGATGGAAATAGTGTGAAAAAAAGCCAAACGCGCAAGAAAACCGCAGGAAAATCGGACAAAAGATCAGTCTGATTCATCAAAATCAAAAGAAAAATTGCACATCTAAATCTACCCTTAACCCCTTCATGGCGCGGCCCTTTTTTTTTCTTCGATTTTCGTTTTTTCCTCCCCCCTTTTAAAAAATCATAACTCCTTTATTCATCCATCGCCGTCGCTGTATGAGGGCTTGTTGTTTTCGCGGGGCGAGTTGTAGTTTTCAGTGATGCTATTTAATGGACCTTATAATGTACTGAAAAACTTTTTAAAAATTCTAAGTAGAGTAAAATGAAAATAAACCGACATTCCGCCATCTTTCAGTGCGTCTTGTTTCCACAGCGCAAAAACTACAACAAAAATGACACAATAACTTTATTCTGTGGGTCGGTACGATTACTCCGATACCAAACTTGTATAGTTTGTTTGTTTTTTTTGCTGTATTACTTTTATTTTTTTTCAAAAACATAAAATTTTTTACAATTATTTTCTGCCGCCATCTTCTGCGCGCAATAACCTTTTTTATTTTTCTGATGACGTCGTTGTGTGTGAGGGCTCTTTTTTTGCGGGCGGTCCTGTAGTTTGCGTTGGTACCTTTTTTGAATACACATGACTTTTGACCGCTTTTATTGCATTTTTCAGGGAGACGGGATGACTAAAAAATTGCATTTCTGGCGGGGTTTTTTAGAAGACATTTACCATGTGGAGTAAATAATGCGTTACTTTGTTAGATTGGATGCAGTGATACTAAATATGTATTTTTTTATTATTTAGATTCTTTTATTATAAATATGGCAAGGGTTTTTTTTTTAACGTTTATTACTTTTTTCTTTTTTAATATTTGGTAAAATTTTATTGTTCTGATTTTTACTTTTTTTTTTAGTCCCTATATATGGGGCAACAACTTACGATGCTTAGATTGCTCATGCAGTATTTCAGGTTTCAATACAGAGATCTCTCCTATCATATATTATACCCAGGGATGTAACAAGGGGGCGCACTGATAACTATGCATAGATATATCGGGGGTCAGCACAGAGATCTCTCCCATCATCTATTTATACCCAGGACTGTAACAAGGGGGCGCTCTAATAACTATGTATAGATATATCGGGGGTCAGTACAGAGATCTCTCCCATCATCTATTATACCCAGGACTGTAACAAGGGGGCACTCTAATAACTATGTATAGATATATCAGGGGTCAGTACAGAGATCTCTCCCATCATCTATTATACCCAGGACTGTAACAAGGGGGCGCTCTAATAACTATGTATAGATATATCAGTGGTCAGTACAGAGATCTCTCCCATCATCTATTATACCCAGGACTGTAACAAGGGGGCGCTCTAATAACTATGTATAGATATATCAGGGCTCAGTACAGAGATCTCTCCCATCATCTATTATACCCAGGACTGTAACAAGGGGGCGCTCTAATAACTATGTATAATATATCAGGGCTCAGTACAGAGATCTCTCCCATCATCTATTATACCCAGGACTGTAACAAGGGGGCGCTCTAATGACTATGTATAGATATATCAGGGGTCAGTACAGAGATCTCTCCTATCATCTATTATACCCAGGACTGTAACAAGGGGGCGCTCTAATAACTATGTATAGGTATATCAGGGGTCAGTACAGGGATCTCTCCCATCATCTATTATACCCAGGACTGTAACAAGGGGGCGCTCTAATAACTATGTATAGATATATCAGGGTTCAGTACAGAGATCTCTCCTATCATCTATTATAGCAGGACTGTAACAAGGGGGCGCTCAAATAACTATTGTGAGGGGTTAGCGTTTAGGATCGGTAGCAACCTGGGCATAAGCAGTCAGAGACAGTGACACATAGGATAAAGTCTTTAGTCCAGGCTTTGCCTGGGTTTATTTCCAAGCAAACAAAAGCAAAATACGGGCCTTAACATCAGGCAAACATAACGTAAATCCTGCTCGTCCGAGCACTTACTATACATGTAGTGTCCCTGTCTACGTACTAGTAAACAAATGGCTCCTGCACACAGCCAGCCAGGACTCTCAGACCTGCAGAGGTCTCAGCTCAACTCCTGGCCCTGTAGGCCCAGGCTTTATAATGCCTGGTACCAGCCCCACCTGGTACGTGGGAGTGACCATCCCACCCTTCACTTTGGTCACTCCAGGAAAAGCCGGCCCGGATTATGCGGCTTGGAGCCACCTACTCACTACAACGTGTTAGTGGCTTAATGCTACTAACACTAAACTGCCGGCTTCCTCCACCGAGCCCAGGCTGCTCGGTGGCACGTATCTGCCCAAGCGCTCCCCAACGCCTCATAGGAGAGCATCCTTGGCGAAATGTAACGGCCCTCCAGCACTTTGCCGGTCACTGTCTCACATACCCTCCCCCTCTGTTCGAGCCTGTGGGGTCGGACACCTTTAGCCGCCATGCAATGCGTCCTCGACAGGGCATCGGCATTGCCCTGTAGCTTTCCTGCCCTGTGTTCAACAGAGAAACTGAAGTTTTGAAGTGTCAGGAACCACCTGGTGACTCTGGCGTTTCTTTCTTTTGCCTGTGACATCCAGGTTAAGGGGGAGTAGTCTGTGATCAGCCTGAAGTGCCGACCTAGCAGGTAGTATTTTAGGGATTCCAGAGCCCACTTGATGGCTAGGCACTCCCACTCAACAATACTGTAGTTTTTTTCCGGTGGCGTGAGCTTCCTGCTCAGATAAATTACGGGATGTTCCTCTCCCTCTACTTCTTGGGACAGAACTGCTCCCAGTCCCACGTCGGACGCGTCTGTTTGGACAATAAATTCTCTTTCAAAATTAGGTGTGACTAACACTGGACGTCTACAGAGGGCCCGTTTTAACTCCTGGAACGCCTTTTCTGCGTCAGGGTTCCACTTGACCATGACTGACTTACTGTTCTTGGTCAAGTCTGTTAGGGGTGCTGCTATGCTAGCAAAGTTTTGCACGAACCGCCTATAGTACCCTACAATGCCTAAAAAGGCTCTCACCTGCTTTTTAGTTGTGGGTTGTGGCCAGTTCTGAACGGCTTCAACTTTATTGACCTGGGGTTTTATAATACCCCTGCCTATTACATACCCCAGGTATCGTGCTTCTTCAAGACCCAGGGCGCACTTCTTTGGGTTTGCTGTGAGCCCTGCTTTTCTAAGGGAGTTCAGTACTGCCTGTACCTTGGGTAGATGGCTGTCCCAGTCTTCGCTAAAGATGATGATATCATCTAAATATGCTGACGCATATTGACGATGGGGTTTGAGTATGATATCCATCAATCTTTGGAAGGTTGCTGGGGCTCCATGCAAACAGAAGGGTAGGCAGATGTACTGAAACAACCCTTCTGGTGTGGCAAACGCAGTCTTTTCTTTCGCGCTCTCTGTAAGGGGAACCTGCCAGTAGCCTTTAGTAAGGTCGAGAGTGGAAAAGTACCTGGCATGACCCAGTCTCTCAATTAACTCGTCCACTCTCGGCATTGGGTATGCGTCAAATATTGACACGTCATTTAGCTTCCGGAAGTCGTTACAGAAGCGCAGAGAGCCATCAGGTTTTGGTATCAGCACGATAGGGCTGGACCATTCGCTTTTCGACTCCTCAATTACTCCGAGGTCTAGCATTTTCTTGACCTCCTCTGAGATGGCTCGTCTGCGGGCTTCTGGAACCCTGTACGGTTTCAACTGAACCTTTACCCCTGGTTCAGTTATAATGTCGTGTTTTATGACAGCAGTACGCCCGGGTATATCAGAGAACACATCTGAATAACGTTGTATAAATTCCCTCGACTCTTGTTGTTGGGATTTGGACAGGGACCCTGATACACACACCTCTGGGACCCCACCATGGGAGGAGCTCACTGCAGTCAGGGCTTCTCTGTCCTTCCATGGCTTAATTAGGTTTACATGGTACAACTGTTCTGGTTTCCGCCTACCTGGCTGGTATACCTTATAATTTACCTCTCCGACTTTCTCAATTATTTCATAGGGCCCTTGCCATTTTGCTAGGAATTTACTTTCTAGGGTGGGCACCAACACTAGTACCCGATCCCCAGGGTTGAAGGTTCTCACCTTGGCGGACCGGTTATATACCCGGCTTTGGGCTTCTTGAGCCTGCTGTATATGTTCTCTAACAATGGGCATGACCGCCGCAATTCGATCTTGCATGAGGGAGATGTGTTCAATAACACTCCTGTAGGGGGTGGACTCGTGCTCCCAGGTCTCCTTAGCTACATCAAGGAGCCCTCGGGGATGTCTACCATAAACTAATTCAAAGGGAGAGAACCCAGTGGAGGATTGTGGGACTTCACGGATTGAGAACATTAAATATGGCAGCAGACAGTCCCAGTCCTTCCCATCCTTATTGACTACCCTTTTTAGCATGCTTTTTAGGGTCTTATTAAATCTCTCAACCAGACCGTCCGTCTGTGGGTGGTACACAGACGTCCGTAAGTGCTTAATATTCAGCAGCTTACACAATTCCTTCATGACCTTTGACATAAAGGGGGTTCCTTGGTCCGTCAGGATCTCTTTTGCTATGCCCGTGCGGGAGAACATGTGAAGTAGTTCCTTTGCAATACCCTTGGATGATGTATTGCGTAAAGGAACGGCTTTGGGGTAACGGGTGGCATAGTCTACAACCACTAATATATGTTGGTGACCCCGGGCAGACTTTACCCAGGGCCCAACTAGGTCCATAGCGATCCGCTCAAATGGCACCTCTATGATGGGCAAGGGCACTAAGGGGCTCCGGTAATGGGACATAGGAGCTGTTATTTGACATTCCGGGCACGACTCACAGTAACGTTTTACATCACCATGTACCCCCGGCCAGAAAAAACCCTGAAGGATGCGTTCCCTAGTCTTTTGGCTCCCGAGATGACCTCCCAGCACATGCTTGTGCCCCAGGTCTAAGACCATCCTGCGATAAGACTGAGGTACCACCAGCTGTTCCACAACCTCCCCACGGACCTTGTCAACCTGATACAACAACTCTTGATTGACTGCCAGGTGTGGAAACACAGTATCAGCCCCCGGGAATTGAGGCTCCCCATTTAGTACTTTAACATTTTCCCTGGCCTTTACTAAGGTGGGGTCTCGGAGCTGCTCAGTTCCGAAATTGGCACGTGAGACCTCTAAGTCAGGCATAGCAACCACTACGTCCTGTACCTCTGTCTCACCCGCTAGTACTGTTAAGGGAAAGTTATCCCCATTCTCTTGGGTCACCCCTACTGCTGGAACCGTACCCTCAGGGTCAAACGGTTCTGGACACACATCATACACATTTGCATTATCATGAACCTTATTTGCAGACGACCTTCGGTGCCGCCACAAGTCCCAAAATAGGGGAAAGTCTCTCCCGAGGATCACGGTGTGCATTAAGGATTTGACGACGCCCACCTCATGGGTGGCAAGTCCACACGGAGTCTCAAGTCTTACAAGGGCAATAGGATACTCCTTGGTGTCCCCATGCACACAAACAACCCCATGCGATGGCTGGTGAAGGTTGTGGGATCGACCAGGCTGGAGTGCACCAGCGTAACCAAGCTCCCTGAGTCCAGTAGAGCTGTCACCGCAAAGTCATTCACCTTTAGGTGTCATAATGGTCGATCAGTCTCTGACACAGTCTCTGCAGAACATACTGGCCGTGCGAACATCGACCTCCACTGGGCAGAGTCACAGTCCAGGGGTTCCACAGTGAGGGGACAGTTGGCAGCAAGATGCCCGGGCTCATGACAGCGCCAACATCGTATGGAGGCCCGGTCTCCTTGGGGTTCTACCTGAGACCCGAATGTCCATTTGGGGCTCCTCCTCTGCCACAAACGATCCCCCTCTGAGCCGCCTCCCCTTGGGACACTTTTGACACCCCTTACATATGGAACAGTCTTACCAGGGGCTCCAGCCGACTTGCTGTTCCCGGGGTTGGGACGTCCAGGAGGCACGGCTTGCAGTAAGTCCTCCGTGGCTTTATACCTCTCGACGAGGCTCACGAGTTGGTCCACGTCCTGGGGACCTCCTTGTTCCACCCAGCGCTGAATTGCGGGGGGCAACGAGCGGATGAACTTGTCCAGAACCACTCTTTGTACGATCTCCGCCTGGGACGACTCCTCTGGCTGCAGCCACTTTCTCACCAGGTGGAACAGGTCGTACATCTGGGAGCGAGCTGGTAGGTCGTCCGTGAAAGTCCAGGCGTGTACGCATCGGGCCTGCACATGGGTGTCCACGCCCAAGCGTGCCAGGATCTCACCTTTGAGCTTCTTATAGTCCTTGGCATCCTGCTCCCCGAGGTCAAAGTAGGCCTTTTGGGGTTCTCCCGTCAGGAAAGGCGCTACTACCTCAGCCCACTGAGGCGCCGGTAACTTCTCCCTCTCGGCCACTCTCTCAAAGACCGCGAGATAGGCCTCGATGTCATCGGTGGCCGTCATCTTTTGTAAGGCCGTCTGTACTGCGGTACGGGTGGTGGGGAGCGAACCAGACGACCTCTGCACACCTTGCGCCAGGAGAGCATTAGTCTTGGCCTGAGCTCTCATGGCCTCCTCATGGATCTTTTGCTGGGTTGCCGCCACTTGTTGCTGCTGGGCCAACGCTTGCTGTTGCTGCACGTTCATTTGTACCAGCTGCTTTATCAGTTCCTCCATCTTGGCAGTATCTGATGGCTGTGCCGTTGCAGCTTTCACCCAGGACATGGGGGTTACAGCACTCTCCAGTCAATCTCTCTTGGGCGGTTGCCCTTAGCAACGGTTCTCCAGCTGCTGCAGCAAAATGTCCATTAATTGGTGTATGTCTCTTTAAGACCGCTTCCCGCATCCAAACACCATATGTGAGGGGTTAGCATTTAGGATCGGTAGCAACCTGGGCATAAGCAGTCAGAGACAGTGACACATAGGATAAAGTCTTTAGTCCAGGCTTTGCCTGGGTTTATTTCCAAGCAAACAAAAGCAAAATACAGGCCTTAACATCAGGCAAACACAAAGTAAATCCTGCTCGTCCGAGCACTTACTATACATGTAGTGTCCCTGTCTACGTACTGGTAAACAAATGGCTCCTGCCCACAGCCAGCCAGGACTCTCAGACCTGCAAAGGTCTCAGCTCTCCTCCTGGCCCTGTAGGCCCAGTCTTTATAAGGCCTGGTACCAGCCCCACCTGGTACGTGAGAGTGACCATCCCACCCTTCACTTTGGTCACTCCAGGAAAAGCCGGCCCGGATTATGCGGCTTGGAGCCACCTACTCACTACAACGTGTTAGTGGCTTAATGCTACTAACACTAAACTGACGGCTTCCTCCACCGAGCCCAGGCTGCTCGGTGGCACGTATCTGCCCAAGCGCTCCCCAACGCCTCATAGGAGAGCATCCTAGGCGAAATGTAACGGCCCTCCAGCACTTTGCCGGTCACTGTCTCACACTATGTATAGATATATCAGGGGTCAGTACAGAGATCTCTCCCTTCATCTGTTATACCCAGGATTGTAACAAGGGGGCGCTCTAATAACTATGTATAGATATATCAGTGGTCAGTACAGAGATCTCTCCCATCATCTATTATTCCCATATCTAGAGGAAAGAAGGTGTCTACACAACATTGAAGGAGGTTCTTTACTGTAAGAGCAGTAAGACTATGGAATTCTTTGCCTGAGGACGTGGTGATGGTGAACTTGATAAAAGAGTACAATATTAATAATATTATATTGCCTATTTCTGAAAAGGGTCGTTGATTCGGCAATTACTCTGATTGCCAGATTTGGCATGAAGAAGAATTTTTCTTTTTCCTGAAATGAGTACAATCAACGTCTGCCTCCTGGAGGTCGTCCTCTACATCTCAATGGCTGGAGAATCGGTTAAACTGGGCGTATGTCTATTTTTCAGAGGACATTATTATTGAGTACACATGCCATTTAACTGTTTCCATGGCTATTTAATCAATTCTCTGCCCAATGGCTATAAACAAGCAGGCATGAGTAAGAGGAGACAAGACTTCTTCCAAATGGCTCCGCCCGGTTATGACTCTAGTCTGGAATGGCACCGTGTTCATGGTCTGAATGCCCAAAGACTAGGAATCATTGATTCAGACAACAACCATGTCCAACCAGGACAGAAAAACAGAGAATTCATTATGAAAGCTGCACCTTAGGCATTGGGTGGGGGCACCAAAAAGGCCCCCTATTTAGGGTATTGTATTTGGATGCAGGGATAGGGCACCAAACATGGTCTTTGCTGCAGGTGAAGGTGGAATCCACTGATTTTCCTTGCTCATTTGGTCTCTATGGGACCCATCCCGATGAGGATAGACTCCGTCCTCATCTCTAACAATCACCGCTCTTCATATCTTCTACTGTTCTCATGTAACCGGTCGTGGCTGATCCGGACAGGTTCCGGATGATGTCACAGTAGGGGCAAGTAACACAGGAATCAGGTACGATACGGGCATCGGGCTTACATAAAAGTATATACACATTAACAAAAGTACATGGAGATGAAGCTGCAGTTACTCAGAAACGTTCGATAACCTAACTAACTCAGAGTCTGCTTACCTCCACCGTGAGCGGGCGACGGTAACAATCTGCTCTAAATCACAACGATCAGCAACACACTGTAGACCCACCCAACGGGGCACCCCAGCAATGGCGGCCGCACGCACACAGCCCAAGAATAACAACCGTGTCCAATAACTTGTCCGCTACTGGTAGATGAATATGTGTCCTCTGGTGCCGGCTGGAGCTCGCGGATCTTAACTGGCATGTACCCGTGTGCACATGTTGGGCCTTTTCCTGAGGCCCACCTCACTTTGGATGCATCCTTGAACGTCTGTTGGGGTACCCCGTTTTGCAGAGCTGCAGGACGATGTTAACCCTTTGTAGCAGTGTCTCTAGCTGTAGTCCCTGCAGATTTCTTCTCTCAGCGACCTTGGTTCTGGCACTTTATGGAGCTGCGTTTCTCAAACACCGGCTGACTCCTTTCTTGTGCGGCTGTCCCTTTCTGATAAGCACAGAATCTCCAAGACACGGCTCCCTGTCTTGGCAGCTTTGGCAGCTCTCTCTAATGGCAATACAGTTCCTCCTAAGGCTCATTACCACTGGAATTGCTCTCCAGCTTGCAGCTCTCTCTGATCTCGAGTCCCACAGATCTTCCACCTGACTTCTGCAGCCAATGGAAAGTCACATACAGGACTCCATAGAAAAATACACAAACTGCAGTAATGTATGACAGCCAGTAGAGGTCGCCCTTATGCCATCCAGATTACATAACTATAGGAACCATAACAGAGCTCATCACAGCACAAACTCAAGCCTGGGCTCCCTCCTTACAATAGCACGGCGATGACACATGGAGGCAGAGGTGGAGCATGTTTACAAAAATAGAGCTTTACTTAATGGAACGTGTATTATGCATCACTCCACGGGAGGGTTTGTGTAAATTATAAACTGGAAGCATAAGTTTCTCATTTAAAGCAATAGTACTTTTCATCATTTGGTGTCTTTCACCAACATATAAATCTTATTCTGTTCCTCTTAAGTTCCTCCTGGCAGCAGAAAGGTGCATGGCATTTTCATCCTATCTCCACATAACTATCAGCATCTTTTGTCACTTCCTGCAACGTAGCCGCTACATCCTTCAATATCAATACGGCTGTAAGCCCTGACCTCAAATGCCCCAGTGTCCTACGTACTGAACATGTCACACATCTTAGACGTACTAAAATCCCGGGGTGGTCTCGCATCCTCATCATCATCATACTAGCCGTTTCGCTCTCACATCACATGACTCAATTCCATATACGCTCTATGCCGTGTGCCTAACTGTGCCATTACACCTCGCCATAAACATGCATCAGGTGCGTTACACCTTAGTATATAGCATCACATTACACCATAACCATTACTACTCAGTACTTGGCCCCCACAAGGCCTCGTCCAACTGTAAGCCATTGCTAAACCTCACACTCTATTAACATTACAGCACATTTACCCCCCACGCTGGCCAGGGGTTTAATCTCGCAGGGGGTTGCAGTCTGCTCACACTTTGCCGATGGTCCCTGGTAGCATCCATGATGAGTCTTCGGCATCGCCACCACAATGTCAAGCACTGCGGGGAGGGAGGCACCCTCTCCCCCCACGGGCTGCTTCACCCCAAGGATTCTGTTGGTGTCCCATGCTTCTGCAGAGAGCTGAAGTGGGCAGAAGTAACTTGAGTGGGTTTTCTAACTCAAGCCTAGTCATGGTGGTGGCTACTCTGCACAGAATGTGGCCATGCAGTAAATGGATTACACAAGGATGACTGATGTCAGCAATTGGTAATAGTTCAACGTGACGCCAGTGCCTCTTAGTATGGTGTAACGGTGAAATAAAGCTCCAGACAGAAGAGCTTCTGTAAAACCAGAGGCACACAGTTTTTACTTACTCTTGCAAGTAAACAGAAAATAGCATTCACTTGGCAAGTTCAGTAAGGCCCCCTGTCCACGGCTGTGGAGGAATATCGCCAGCGATATTCCGCCGCGGGGGAGCAGGGGGGAGCGCTGACTGGTCTCAGTGGTGAGCCTATCTGACAGATAGCCTCACTGCGGAGAATCACTGAAAATCACAGCATGCCGCGATTTAGATCCCGCAAACAGAGAATCGTTATGATTCTCCGCTCGTGGACAGTGGTGCTGCGCTTTCCATAGCAACGCTACAGAAAGTGTTTACTGTGTTATTCGCGGCCGGATTATCGCCGCGGTTAACGCAATGAACAATCGCGCATGCACAGGCAGCCTTAGCAGTAGAAATCTTCAGCAGCACATTGTACAGTCACGTAACAGTTTTTGATTCCTTAACTATCTCTTTCTCTTTGGGTAGATGAGACTGTCAGACCAAGTCACCTGGGTGTTGCATGCGGTGGTTATTTGTGGAGGAATGGAGGAACTAGTGTGGGCTTGCCGTAGGGCACACTCACTGTTTGCTGCGCAGGGCTGGTTAAACTCACGATTATGTTGACGACTCTCCGTCCAGCTCCCACAGGGTCTGCCCCGGCTCTGGTTCCTTCCAGCAGGGTTGAAATAAACTCCACTCTCCCATCCTTCTCTGACTCCCAACTTTGCTCTCTCTGCGCTGCTCTGACTTTCCGAGCTCTTCGCACACACCCGCTCTCTCCGACTTCTGACGCTACTCTCCTCTTCCTGCTGACTCACTTCCTTTACCACACCCTGACTTTTCCTGGGCTTTGCACGACTCCTCCCACTCCACCAATCAGAAAATTACATGCCAACAGCCAATCAGAATTGAACGATTGCTAGGCAGACTAGCTTTAACACATTGCAAAGGAGAAACAGGGTTTTCTCCCCTGACGGTTGACTCATACGCCCCCTCTAAGGGCTTGTAGCAGGTCCCCAGGACTTAGCAATCCTTTTGACTACCCTGTAGGGTCCTCCGGGCCATTACACTTTGGTCCCCACAACAACAGGGGCCCTTGTTGGGCAACTCCCGAGTATGGGGATGCAACCTTCTATAGCCCCACTTAAATGGATGCTGCCATGATGTGCTACTGGTCTGCCTGGGGCTCCGTCTCTCTGAAGCCGTCATGCAGCCCCTTGTCTTTATATTATGCACCCTGTGGAGCAAAGGTCTCCCGCATGTCCCCTATTGTGGCCAGCTCTCTTGGGTGATGATGCGCTATTCACACCACTACCCGCATCATCACTGGGGGCGCCCAGGTGCACCGACATGGCGCCCTGAGCCTCTCTGGCTGTGGCTGTGGCGGGCAGAGAGGAGTAGACAGCACAGTGCTGCTCCCTGCCCCCCTTCTTATGCCACATCTTGGAGGTAAAGGTAAAGTCCGCTGGTGCAAGCACTGAGTCATGACTGACTCCTAGGGTGATGTCACATCGTGACGTTTTCTTCTTGGAGGGGGCAGGGCCAACTTCGGCAGCTCTCAGGATGTTCTCCCAGTGTCTGTAAGCTGCTCCATTGCTCTTACACTCACTCAGATGGAAAGTGGTCTTCAGCTGAGGAAAGAGTCTGCTGCTCCCTAGTAACTGTCAAGTATCTGACTTCCACTTCTGATGATGTCATCAGTTTAGAGTTAAGTTTCAAATGAAGAATTCCAGAACATGCATTCATTTTTCACAGGGCTACACTTGGCTGTGTGACATTGTGAGGCTTACTGATTTTTCATTTGGCGCCATTAGCTCTAGGCCTTGTAGTCAGTAGCGAGTGAACCACGGTGGGATAACCGTATTTATGACAGGAAAGGAAGCAGAGTTTAGAAATACTGGGCGTCTCTCAAGACCATCAATCTTGGTAATTAGCTTCTGTCCACAGACTGGCCCGGGGTTAAGTGAAATGGAGAAATTTGCCCTCAACTGTCTCACCAACACCAAAGGAGCAGCGCAGGGGGAGATTGAAAAGCTAAATATTTGCCTTAGGAGCTGACGAATGGCCGGATGATTTATAGACTTCCAATTAGTTTATATTTGCATCATCTCCAGCCTTTAATTCACCCGGTGACAGAGGTCTCCAGTGCCCCTTGTAAGAGAAAGCTGTTATTCATGGAGAGCTCCATAGTGTGAGACCCAAGCAGGACTCAACAATGATGGCGGGGGTCTCCTCTGTGGACACCCAGAGCTGGAGTACATTTAACCTTTTGAAACCACGGGTGAGCACCATAGGGGTACAAGGGCAGGACTTCTACACTATGCTGACAGAAGTAACTGCCCCCCCCAGGAGTGCAGCGCGGTCAGATGATGTGTGGGCATTAGGTATAAAGGAGAGGATCACACAGGAGATCCCAGTACAGAAACCATCAGAGACACGTGGCAGACAGACAGACGCAGACAGAGAGACAGACACAGAGAGAGACACACATGGCAGACAGAGAGAGAGAGACACACACATGGCAGACAGAGAGAGAAAGAGAGACACACACATAGCAGACAGAGAGAGAGACACACATGGCAGACAGAGACACAGAGAGAGACACACACATGGCAGACAGAGAGAGAAAGAGAGACACACATGGCAGACAGAGAGAGAAAGAGAGACACACACATAGCAGACAGAGACAGAGAGAGACACACATGGCAGACAGAGACACAGAGAGAGACACACACATGGCAGACAGAGAGAGAGAGAGAGACACACATGGCAGACAGAGACACAGAGAGAGAAAGAGAGACACATGGCAGACAAAGAGAGAGACACGCAGCGGTCAGAGAGAGAGAGAGACGCGGCAGATAGAGAGAAAGACGCAGACAGAGAGACAGACAGAGAGACAGATAGAGAGACACGCGGCAGACAGAGAGACAGGCACAGAGAAAGAGAGACACACATGGTAGACAGATAGAGAGACACACAAATGGCAGACAGAGAGAGAAACACACGGCAGACAGAGAGAGACACGTGGCAGACAGAGACACAGAGAGAGAAAGAGAGAGACACACATGGCAGACAGAGAGAGAGACACACATGGCAGGCAGAGACACAGAGAGAAAGAGAGACACGCAGCATTCAGAGAGAGAGGCACGCAGCAGATAGAGAGAAAGATGCAGACAGACAGACAAAGAGAGAGACACACACATGGCAGACAGAGAGAGACAGAAGACACACACATGGCAGACAGAGAGAGACAGAAGACACACACATGGCAGACAGAGAGAGAAAGACACGCAGCATTCAGAGAGAGAGAGAGAGAGAGACGCGGCAGATAGAGAGAAAGACGCAGAGAGACAGACAAAGAGAGAGACACGCGGCAGACAAAGAGACAGGCACAGAGAAAGAGAGACGCACATGGTAGACAGACAGAGAGACACACAAATGGCAGACAGAGAGAGAGACATGCGGCAGACAGAGAGAGAGAGACACACACGTCAGACAGAGAGAGACACGCGGCAGACAGAGACACAGAGAGAGAGAAAGAGAGAGACACACATGGCAGACAGAGAGAAACACACATGACAGACAGAGAGAAAGACACGCGGCAGACAGAGAGACAGAGAGAGAGACATACACGGCAGACTAACACACACAGAGACAGTGAGAGAGAGACACATACATGGCAGACAGAGACACAGAGAGAGAGATACAGAGACACAGAGAGAGATGCACATACAGAGACAGAGAGAGAAACGCACACATCAGACAGGGAGAGAGACACATGACAAACAGGGAGACTGACAGAGAGAGACACACACAGCAGACACAGAGGGAGAGAGACAGAGAGAGAGACACACACACGCACTCAGACAGAGAGAGAGACACATAGCAGAGAGAGAGAGAGAGACAGACATTGAGAAAGACAGAGAAAGAAAAAGACAGAGAGAGAGATACAAGATATTACCGCAGGATACACCAAATATGCTAGGGGCTCCAGAGTAACATATACTATGCTAAATGGTGTAATACACCAACATGTAATATATACTAATTGACTGTTTCCATGGCACTAATACCTGGAAGACCAAGCCATGACAGTGGAATATGAACTGTTCAGGCCGAATCCTCGGCTCAACAGGTCTTAGAATATTGACAACTATCTTTCCAAGCTTTTTATGTTCATAAAGGGAACATCAGGCCAATCTAGTAGAATAAAAACATACACATAAAAAAGACAAAAACCCAAAGCCGACGCCAACCAAAACCGTCGTCATATGCGCCCTGTAATCCAAAACCATACATCTTATATATCAAAACGTCAGAAACAAAATGAGGAACCCGTTCCTATACTTTATGTTAGTGTAAATATACTAATAAAAAAAAATGACAACAAATATTAAAAGAACTGAACATGAGTCAGCAGTGTGATGCAGCAGCAAAAAGGCAAACACAATTCTGGGATGTATTAAGAGAAGCATAGAGTCTAGATCACGTGAGGTCATTATCCCCTCTACTCTTCCTTAGTCAGACCTCATCTGGAATACTGGGTCCAGTTCTGGGCATCCCACTTTAAAAAAGACATAGACAAACTGAAGCAAGTTCAGAGAAGAGTTACCAAGATGGTGAGCGGTCTGCAAATCATGTCCTATGAGGAACGGTTAAAGGATCTGGGAATGTTTAGCTTGCAGAAGAGAAGGCTGAGAGGAGACTTAATAGCCATCTACAAATATCTGAAGGGCTGTCACAGTGCAGAGGGATCAGCCCTATTCTCATCTGCACAAGGAAAGACTAGAAGCAATGGGATGAAACTGAAAGGGAGGAGACAAAGATTAGATATTAGACAGTGAGGGTGATCAATGTGTGGAACAGGTTGCCACGGGAGGTGGGGAGTTCTCCTTCAATGGAAATGTTCAAACAAAGGCTGGACAGACATCTGTCTGGGATGATGTAGTGATCCTGCACTGAGCAGGGGGTTGGACCCGATGACCCTGGAGGTCCCTTCCAACTCTACCATTCTAGGATTTTATGAAAAAATCTTTCTTTTTAGCTTTATACCCCCAATAAAACTACAGAACGGAAAAAAAGTCAGTGAAAAAGATACTAAAAAATAGCCCTATATGTCATGGGAAAAAAACGCAGCTAAAATTATTTTAGTAACTGAAGAAAAAAAATAGTTAAACCACTATATGGGTAAAACCCCTATAAAGGGTCTGGTCCTTCAGCTACAAAACAGCCTGGTCCTTAAGGGGTTAAATGAGGAAGTAAAGTTGAGGGTCCTGGTCGACCGATAACCACTAATACCTTCTTATACTATGTCCATGTGACTAACTGGAGGAGAAATCAAGAGTTGACCTACTTTATATTCCTTAGACAAGACTCTGATTCTAGAGGAGAAGTCAAAAAATTGGTAGTGGGCAAGACTGAAATCAGTATAAAAACCTGACGGTAGGCCCATCTAAAAATTCCACTAGGAGGTTAAATTTAGTGGCAAAAAATAAAAAATAAGGGACGTAATGGTAATTGGTGCTTCCTGCTGGGCAGAACACAATGTGACAAGCGCCTGGCTACTTTGTCTCAGTTTTGACTGCGGCTGAGCGTCGCATTGTAGATATCGTTGTGTTCTTCCAAAAGAAAAAAAATGTAAACCTTACAAATATTAATCTGGAGCTGTTTACAAACCGCGAAACGCGTGCCAGACGAACGCGCGGCCTCGTATAACATCCGACCTGCTGGTAAAATATGGAAGGAATATGGACGGTTTTTCAGCCTGAGTGACTTTTATACGCTGATTATTGAGTGCTGCAGAACACCGGCTGCCGTACACCGTTATACGCAGATTACCATCCTGATCGATTCCAGATTACAATACAGTATTATCTTATGATGTAGAGACCCCAGACCTGCATGACCAGAGACGTGTAATAACTAAGATATAAAGGGCACACTACAGAACAATTCAGGAAGGACATGAACTATCTACATAGGGAGCAGTATTATAGTAGTTATATTCTTGTACATAGGGAGCAGTATTATAGTAGTTATATTCTTGTACAGAGGGGCAGTATTATAGTAGTTATATTCTTGTACATAGGGGCAGTATTATAGTAGTTATATTCTTGTACATAGGGGGCAGTATTATAGTAGTTATATTCTTGTACATAGGGGGCAGTATTATAGTAGTTATATTCTTGTACATAGGGGGCAGTATTATAGTAGTTATATTCTTGTACATAGGGGCAGTATTATAGTAGTTATATTCTTGTACATAGGGGCAGTATTATAGTAGTTATATTCTTGTACATAGGAGGCACTATTATAGTAGTTATATTCTTGTACATAGGAGCAGTATTATAGTAGTTATATTCTTGTACATAGGGGGCAGTATTATAGTAGTTATATTCTTGTACATAGGAGGCAGTATTATAGTAGTTATATTCTTGTACATAGGAGGCAGTATTATAGTAGTTATATTCTTGTACATAGGAGCAGTATTATAGTAGTTATATTCTTGTACATAGGGGGCAGTATTATAGTAGTTATATTCTTGTACATAGGAGGCAGTATTATAGTAGTTATATTCTTGTACATAGGGGGGCAGTATTATAGTGGTTATATTCTTGTACATAGGGGCAGTATTGTAGTAGTTATATTCTTGTACATAGGGGGCAGTATTATAGTAGTTATATTCTTGTATATAGGGGGCAGTATTATAGTAGTTATATTCTTGTACATAGGGGCAGTATTATAGTAGTTATATTCTTGTACATAGGAGCAGTATTATAGTAGTTATATTCTTGTACATAGGGGGCAGTATTATAGTAGTTATATTCTTGTACATAGGAGGCAGTATTATAGAAGTTATATTCTTATACATAGGGGGCAGTATTATAGTAGTTATATACTTGTACATAGGGAGCAGTATTATAGTAGTTATATTCTTGTACATAGGGGGCAGTATTATAGTAGTTATATTCTTGTACATAGGGAGCAGTATTATAGTAGTTATATTCTTGTACATAGGAGGCAGTATTATAGAAGTTAGATTCTTGTACATAGGGGGCAGTATTATAGGAGTTATATTCTTGTACATAGGGGGCAGTATTATAGTAGTTATATTCTTGTACATAGGGGCAGTATTATAGTAGTTATATTCTTGTACATAAGGGGCAGTATTATAGTAGTTATATTCTTGTACATAGGGGGCAGTATTATAGTAGTTATATTCTTGTACATAGGGAGCAGTATTATAGTAGTTATATTCTTGTACAGAGGAGCAGTATTATAGTAGTTATATTCTTGTACATAGGAGGCAGTATTATAGAAGTTAGATTCTTGTACATAGAGGGCAGTATTATAGGAGTTATATTCTTGTACATAGGAGGCAGTATTATAGTAGTTATATTCTTGTACATAGGAGGCAGTATTATAGTAGTTATATTCTTGTACATAGGGGGCAGTATTATAGTAGTTATATTCTTGTACATAGGAGGCAGCATTATAGTAGTTATATTCTTGTACATAGGGGGCAGTATTATAGTAGTTATATTCTTGTACAGAGGAGCAGTATTATAGTAGTTATATTCTTGTACATAAGGGGCAGTATTATAGTAGTTATATTCTTGTACATAGGGGGCAGTATTATAGTAGTTATATTCTTGTACATAGGGAGCAGTATTATAGTAGTTATATTCTTGCACATAGGAAGCAGTATTATAGTAGTTACATTCTTGTACATAGGGGGCAGAATTATAGTAGTTATATTCTTGTACATAGGAGGCAGAATTATAGTAGTAATATTCTTGTACATAGGGGGCAGAATTATAGTAGTTATATTCTTGTACATAGGGGGCAGAATTATAGTAGTTATATTCTTGTACATAGGGAGCAGTATTATAGTAGTTATATTCTTGTACATAGGAGGCAGTATTATAGTAGTTATAGTCTTGTACATAGGAGGCAGTATTATAGTAGTTATATTGTTGTACATAGGGGGCAGTATTATAGTAGTTATATTCTTGTACAGAGGAGCAGTATTATAGTAGTTATATTCTTCTACATAGGAGGCAGTATTATAGTAGTTATATTCTTGTACATAGGGGGCAGTATTATAGTAGTTATATTCTTGTACAGAGGAGCAGTATTATAGTAGTTATATTCTTTTACATAGGGAGTAGTTTTATAGTAGTTATATTTTTGTACATAGGAGCAGTATTCTAGTAGTTATATTCTAGTACATAGGAGGCAGTAATATAGTAGTTATATTCTTGTATATAGCAGGCAGTATTATAGTAGTTATATTCTTGTACATAGGAGGCATCATTATATTAGTTATATTCTTGTACATAGGAGGCAGTATTATAGTAGTTTTATTCTTGTACATAGGGGGCAGTATTATAGCAGTTATATTCTTGTATATCGGAGTCAGTATTATAGGAGTTATATTCTTCTACATAGAGGGCAGTATTATAGTAGTTATATTCTTGTACATAGGAGCAGTATTATAGTAGTTATATTCTTGTACATAGAAGGCAGTATTATAGTAGTTATATTCTTGTACATATGGGCAGTATTATAGTAGTTAAATTCATGTACATAGGGGCAGTATTTTAGTAGTTATATTCTTGTTCATAGGAGCAGTTTTATAGTAGTTATACTCTTGTACATGGGGGCAGTATTATAGTAGTTATATTCTTGTACATAAGGGACAGTATTATAGTAGTTATATTCTTGTACATAGGGGGCAGTATTATATTAGTTATATTCTTGTACATTGGAGCAGTATTATGGTAGTCATATTCTTGTACATAGGAGGCAATATTATAGTAGTTATATTCTTGTACATAAGAGGCAGTATTATAGTAGTTATATTCTTGTACATAGGGGCAGTATTATAGTAGTTATATTATGTACATAGGAGGCAGTATTACAGTAGTTATATTCTTGCACATAGGGAGCAGTATTATAGTAGTTATATTCTTGTATATAGGGAGCAGTATTATAGCAGTTATATTCTTATACATAGGGGGCAGTATTATAGTAGTTATATTCTTGTACATAGGAGGCAGCATTATAGTAGTTATATTCTTGTACATAGGGGGCAGTATTATAGTAGTTATATTCTTGTACATAAGCGGCAGTATTATAGTAGTTATATTCTTGTACATAAGGGGCAGTATTATAGTAGTTATATTCTTGTACATAGGGGGCAGTATTATAGTAGTTATATTCTTGTACATAGGGAGCAGTATTATAGTAGTTATATTCTTGCACATAGGAGGCAGTATTATAGTAGTTACATTCTTGTACATAGGGGGCAGAATTATAGTAGTTATATTCTTGTACATAGGAGGCAGAATTATAGTAGTTATATTCTTGTACATAGGGGGCAGAATTATAGTAGTTATATTCTTGTACATAGGGGGCAGAATTATAGTAGTTATATTCTTGTACATAGGGAGCAGTATTATAGTAGTTATATTCTTGTACATAGGAGGCAGTATTATAGTAGTTATAGTCTTGTACATAGGAGGCAGTATTATAGTAGTTATATTGTTGTACATAGGGGGCAGTATTATAGTAGTTATATTCTTGTACAGAGGAGCAGTATTATAGTAGTTATATTCTTCTACATAGGAGGCAGTATTATAGTAGTTATATTCTTGTACATAGGGGGCAGTATTATAGTAGTTATATTCTTGTACAGAGGAGCAGTATTATAGTAGTTACATTCTTTTACATAGGGAGTAGTTTTATAGTAGTTATATTTTTGTACATAGGAGCAGTATTCTAGTAGTTATATTCTAGTACATAGGAGGCAGTAATATAGTAGTTATATTCTTGTATATAGCAGGCAGTATTATAGTAGTTATATTCTTGTACATAGGAGGCAGCATTATATTAGTTATATTCTTGTACATAGGAGGCAGTATTATAGTAGTTTTATTCTTGTACATAGGGGGCAGTATTATAGCAGTTATATTCTTGTATATCGGAGTCAGTATTATAGGAGTTATATTCTTCTACATAGAGGGCAGTATTATAGTAGTTATATTCTTGTACATAGGAGCAGTATTATAGTAGTTATATTCTTGTACATAGGAGGCAGTATTATAGTAGTTATATTCTTGTACATATGGGCAGTATTATAGTAGTTAAATTCATGTACATAGGGGCAGTATTTTAGTAGTTATATTCTTGTTCATAGGAGCAGTATTATAGTAGTTATACTCTTGTACATGGGGGCAGTATTATAGTAGTTATATTCTTGTACATAAGGGACAGTATTATAGTAGTTATATTCTTGTACATAGGGGGCAGTATTATATTAGTTATATTCTTGTACATTGGAGCAGTATTATGGTAGTCATATTCTTGTACATAGGAGGCAATATTATAGTAGTTATATTCTTGTACATAAGAGGCAGTATTATAGTAGTTATATTCTTGTACATAGGGGCAGTATTATAGTAGTTATATTATGTACATAGGAGGCAGTATTACAGTAGTTATATTCTTGCACATAGGGAGCAGTATTATAGTAGTTATATTCTTGTATATAGGGAGCAGTATTATAGCAGTTATATTCTTATACATAGGGGGCAGTATTATAGTAGTTATATTCTTGTACATAGGGGGCAGAATTATAGTAGTTATATTCTTGTACATAGGAGGCAGAATTATAGTAGTTATATTCTTGTACAGAGGAGCAGTATTATAGTAGTTATATTGTTGTACATAGGGAGCAGTATTATAGTAGTAATATTCTTGTACATAGGAGGCAGAATTATAGTAGTTATATTCTTGTACATAGGGGGCAGAATTATAGTAGTTATATTCTTGTACATAGGGGACAGAATTATAGTAGTTATATTCTTGTTCATAGGGAGCAGAATTATAGTAGTTATATTCTTGTTCATAGGGAGCAGTATTATAGTAGTTATATTCTTGTACATAGGAGGCAGTATTATAGTAGTTATAGTCTTGTACATAGGAGGCAGTATTATAGTAGTTATATTGTTGTACATAGGGGGCAGTATTATAGTAGTTATATTCTTGTACAGAGGAGCAGTATTATAGTAGTTATATTCTTGTACATAGGAGGCAGTATTATAGTAGTTATATTCTTGTACATAGGGGGCAGTATTATAGTAGTTATATTCTTGTATAGAGGAGCAGTATTATAGTAGTTATATTCTTTTACATAGGGAGTAGTTTTATAGTAGTCATATTTTTGTACATAGGAGCAGTATTATAGTAGTTATATTCTAGTACATAGGAGGCAGTAATATAGTAGTTATATTCTTGTACATAGGAGGCAGTATTATAGTAGTTATATTCTTGTACATAGGGGGCAGTATTATAGTAGTTATATTCTTGTACATAGGAGGCAGCATTATAGTAGTTATATTCTTGTACATAGGGGGCAGTATTATAGTAGTTATATTCTTGTACAGAGGAGCAGTATTATAGTAGTTATATTCTTGTACATAAGGGGCAGTATTATAGTAGTTATATTCTTGTACATAGGGGGCAGTATTATAGGAGTTATATTCTTGTACATAGGAGGCAGTATTATAGTAGTTATATTCTTGTACATAGGAGGCAGTATTATAGTAGTTATATTCTTGTACATAGGGGGCAGTATTATAGTAGTTATATTCTTGTACATAGGAGGCAGCATTATAGTAGTTATATTCTTGTACATAG
This sequence comes from Eleutherodactylus coqui, assembly GCF_035609145.1. NCBI lineage: Eukaryota > Metazoa > Chordata > Amphibia > Anura > Eleutherodactylidae > Eleutherodactylus > Eleutherodactylus coqui. The sequence continues at coordinate 7,706,562 of NC_089843.1, forward strand.
GGGGCAGTATTATAGTAGTTATATTCTTGTACAGAGGAGCAGTATTATAGTAGTTATATTCTTGTACATAAGGGGCAGTATTATAGTAGTTATATTCTTGTACATAGGGGGCAGTATTATAGTAGTTATATTCTTGTACATAGGGAGCAGTATTATAGTAGTTATATTCTTGCACATAGGAAGCAGTATTATAGTAGTTACATTCTTGTACATAGGGGGCAGAATTATAGTAGTTATATTCTTGTACATAGGAGGCAGAATTATAGTAGTAATATTCTTGTACATAGGGGGCAGAATTATAGTAGTTATATTCTTGTACATAGGGGGCAGAATTATAGTAGTTATATTCTTGTACATAGGGAGCAGTATTATAGTAGTTATATTCTTGTACATAGGAGGCAGTATTATAGTAGTTATAGTCTTGTACATAGGAGGCAGTATTATAGTAGTTATATTGTTGTACATAGGGGGCAGTATTATAGTAGTTATATTCTTGTACAGAGGAGCAGTATTATAGTAGTTATATTCTTCTACATAGGAGGCAGTATTATAGTAGTTATATTCTTGTACATAGGGGGCAGTATTATAGTAGTTATATTCTTGTACAGAGGAGCAGTATTATAGTAGTTATATTCTTTTACATAGGGAGTAGTTTTATAGTAGTTATATTTTTGTACATAGGAGCAGTATTCTAGTAGTTATATTCTAGTACATAGGAGGCAGTAATATAGTAGTTATATTCTTGTATATAGCAGGCAGTATTATAGTAGTTATATTCTTGTACATAGGAGGCATCATTATATTAGTTATATTCTTGTACATAGGAGGCAGTATTATAGTAGTTTTATTCTTGTACATAGGGGGCAGTATTATAGCAGTTATATTCTTGTATATCGGAGTCAGTATTATAGGAGTTATATTCTTCTACATAGAGGGCAGTATTATAGTAGTTATATTCTTGTACATAGGAGCAGTATTATAGTAGTTATATTCTTGTACATAGAAGGCAGTATTATAGTAGTTATATTCTTGTACATATGGGCAGTATTATAGTAGTTAAATTCATGTACATAGGGGCAGTATTTTAGTAGTTATATTCTTGTTCATAGGAGCAGTTTTATAGTAGTTATACTCTTGTACATGGGGGCAGTATTATAGTAGTTATATTCTTGTACATAAGGGACAGTATTATAGTAGTTATATTCTTGTACATAGGGGGCAGTATTATATTAGTTATATTCTTGTACATTGGAGCAGTATTATGGTAGTCATATTCTTGTACATAGGAGGCAATATTATAGTAGTTATATTCTTGTACATAAGAGGCAGTATTATAGTAGTTATATTCTTGTACATAGGGGCAGTATTATAGTAGTTATATTATGTACATAGGAGGCAGTATTACAGTAGTTATATTCTTGCACATAGGGAGCAGTATTATAGTAGTTATATTCTTGTATATAGGGAGCAGTATTATAGCAGTTATATTCTTATACATAGGGGGCAGTATTATAGTAGTTATATTCTTGTACATAGGAGGCAGCATTATAGTAGTTATATTCTTGTACATAGGGGGCAGTATTATAGTAGTTATATTCTTGTACATAAGCGGCAGTATTATAGTAGTTATATTCTTGTACATAAGGGGCAGTATTATAGTAGTTATATTCTTGTACATAGGGGGCAGTATTATAGTAGTTATATTCTTGTACATAGGGAGCAGTATTATAGTAGTTATATTCTTGCACATAGGAGGCAGTATTATAGTAGTTACATTCTTGTACATAGGGGGCAGAATTATAGTAGTTATATTCTTGTACATAGGAGGCAGAATTATAGTAGTTATATTCTTGTACATAGGGGGCAGAATTATAGTAGTTATATTCTTGTACATAGGGGGCAGAATTATAGTAGTTATATTCTTGTACATAGGGAGCAGTATTATAGTAGTTATATTCTTGTACATAGGAGGCAGTATTATAGTAGTTATAGTCTTGTACATAGGAGGCAGTATTATAGTAGTTATATTGTTGTACATAGGGGGCAGTATTATAGTAGTTATATTCTTGTACAGAGGAGCAGTATTATAGTAGTTATATTCTTCTACATAGGAGGCAGTATTATAGTAGTTATATTCTTGTACATAGGGGGCAGTATTATAGTAGTTATATTCTTGTACAGAGGAGCAGTATTATAGTAGTTACATTCTTTTACATAGGGAGTAGTTTTATAGTAGTTATATTTTTGTACATAGGAGCAGTATTCTAGTAGTTATATTCTAGTACATAGGAGGCAGTAATATAGTAGTTATATTCTTGTATATAGCAGGCAGTATTATAGTAGTTATATTCTTGTACATAGGAGGCAGCATTATATTAGTTATATTCTTGTACATAGGAGGCAGTATTATAGTAGTTTTATTCTTGTACATAGGGGGCAGTATTATAGCAGTTATATTCTTGTATATCGGAGTCAGTATTATAGGAGTTATATTCTTCTACATAGAGGGCAGTATTATAGTAGTTATATTCTTGTACATAGGAGCAGTATTATAGTAGTTATATTCTTGTACATAGGAGGCAGTATTATAGTAGTTATATTCTTGTACATATGGGCAGTATTATAGTAGTTAAATTCATGTACATAGGGGCAGTATTTTAGTAGTTATATTCTTGTTCATAGGAGCAGTATTATAGTAGTTATACTCTTGTACATGGGGGCAGTATTATAGTAGTTATATTCTTGTACATAAGGGACAGTATTATAGTAGTTATATTCTTGTACATAGGGGGCAGTATTATATTAGTTATATTCTTGTACATTGGAGCAGTATTATGGTAGTCATATTCTTGTACATAGGAGGCAATATTATAGTAGTTATATTCTTGTACATAAGAGGCAGTATTATAGTAGTTATATTCTTGTACATAGGGGCAGTATTATAGTAGTTATATTATGTACATAGGAGGCAGTATTACAGTAGTTATATTCTTGCACATAGGGAGCAGTATTATAGTAGTTATATTCTTGTATATAGGGAGCAGTATTATAGCAGTTATATTCTTATACATAGGGGGCAGTATTATAGTAGTTATATTCTTGTACATAGGGGGCAGAATTATAGTAGTTATATTCTTGTACATAGGAGGCAGAATTATAGTAGTTATATTCTTGTACAGAGGAGCAGTATTATAGTAGTTATATTGTTGTACATAGGGAGCAGTATTATAGTAGTAATATTCTTGTACATAGGAGGCAGAATTATAGTAGTTATATTCTTGTACATAGGGGGCAGAATTATAGTAGTTATATTCTTGTACATAGGGGACAGAATTATAGTAGTTATATTCTTGTTCATAGGGAGCAGAATTATAGTAGTTATATTCTTGTTCATAGGGAGCAGTATTATAGTAGTTATATTCTTGTACATAGGAGGCAGTATTATAGTAGTTATAGTCTTGTACATAGGAGGCAGTATTATAGTAGTTATATTGTTGTACATAGGGGGCAGTATTATAGTAGTTATATTCTTGTACAGAGGAGCAGTATTATAGTAGTTATATTCTTGTACATAGGAGGCAGTATTATAGTAGTTATATTCTTGTACATAGGGGGCAGTATTATAGTAGTTATATTCTTGTATAGAGGAGCAGTATTATAGTAGTTATATTCTTTTACATAGGGAGTAGTTTTATAGTAGTCATATTTTTGTACATAGGAGCAGTATTATAGTAGTTATATTCTAGTACATAGGAGGCAGTAATATAGTAGTTATATTCTTGTATATAGGAGGCAGTATTATAGTAGTTATATTCTTGTACATAGGAGGCAGCATTATAGTAATTATATTCTTGTACATAGGAGGCAGTATTATAGTAGTTTTATTCTTGTACATAGGGGGCAGTATTATAGCAGTTATATTCTTGTATATCGGAGTCAGTATTATAGGAGTTATATTCTTCTACATAGAGGGCAGTATTATAGTAGTTATATTCTTGTACATAGGAGCAGTATTATAGTGGTTATATTCTTGTACATAGGAGGCAGTATTATAGTAGTTATATTCTTGTACAGAGGAGCAGTATTATAGTAGTTTTATTCTTGTACATAGGAGGCAGTATTATAGTAGTTATATTCTTGTACATATGGGCAGTATTATAGTAGTTAAATTCGTGTACATAGGGGCAGCATTTTAGTAGTTATATTCTTGTTCATAGAGGTCAGTATTATTATAGTTATATTCTTGTACATAGGAGCAGTATTATAGTAGTTATATTCTTGTACATCGGGGGCAGTATTATAGTAGTTATATTCTTGTACATATGGGCAGTATTATAGTAGTTAAATTCGTGTACATAGGGGCAGCATTTTAGTAGTTATATTCTTGTTCATAGAGGTCAGTATTATTATAGTTATATTCTTGTACATAGGAGCAGTATTATAGTAGTTATATTCTTGTACATCGGGGGCAGTATTATAGTAGTTATATTCTTGTACATAAGGGACAGTATTATAGTAGTTATATTCTTGTACATAGTGGGCAGTATTATATTAGTTATATTCTTGTACATTGGAGCAGTATTATGGTAGTTATATCCTTGTACATAGGAGGCAATATTATAGTAGTTATATTCTTGTACATAAGAGGCAGTATTATAGTAGTTATATTCTTGTACATAGGGGCAGTATTATAGTAGTTATATTATGTACATAGGAGGCAGTATTACAATAGTTATATTCTTGTACATAGAGGGCAGTTTTAAAGTAGTTATATTATGTACATAGGAGGCAGTATTACAGTAGTTATATTCTTGTACATAGGGGGCAGTATTATAGTAGTTATATTCTTATACACAGGAGCAGTACTATGGTAGTTATATTCTTGTACATAGGGGGGCAGTATTATAGTAGTTATATTCTTGTACATAGGGAGCAGTATTATAGTAGTTATATTCTTGTACATAGGAACAGTATTATAGTAGTTATATTCTTGTACGTAGGGCGCAGTATTATAGTAGTTATATTCTTGTACATAGGGGCAGTATTATAGTAGTTATATTCTTGTACATAGGAGCAGTATTATAGTAGTTGTATTCTTGTACATAGAAGGTAGTGTTATAGTAGTTATATTCTTGTACATAGGAGGCAGTATTATAGTAGTTATATGCTTGTACATAGGAGCAGTATTATAGTAGTTATATTCTTGTACATAGGGGTAGTATTATAGTAGTTAAATTCTTGTACATAGGGGCAATATTATAGTTTTTATATTCTTGTACACAGGAGGCAGTATTATTGTAGTTATATTCTTGTACATAGGATGCAGTATTATAGTAGTTATATTCTTGTACATATGTGGCAGTATTATAGTAGTTATATTCTTGTACATGGAGGGCAGTATTATAGTAGTTATATTCTTGTACATAGGGAGCAGTATTATAGTAGTTATATTCTTGTACATGGAGGCCAGTATTATAGTAGTTATATTCTTGTATATAGGGGGCAGTATTATCTTAGTTATATTCTTGTACATTAGAGGGCAGTATTATAGTATTTATATTCTTGTACACAGGGGCAGCATTATAGTACTCATATTCTTGTACATAGGAGGCAGTATTATAGCAGTTATATTCTTGTACATAGGGGGCAGTATTATAGTAGTTATATTCTTGTACATAGGAGCAGTATTATAGTAGTTATATTCGTGTACATAGGGGCAGTATTATAGAAGTTAGATTCTTGTACATAGAGGGCAGTATTATAGGAGTTATATTCTTGTACATAGGAGGCAGTATTATAGTAGTTATATTCTTGTACATAGGAGGCAGTATTATAGTAGTTATATTCTTGTACATAGGGGGCAGTATTATAGTAGTTATATTCTTGTACATAGGGGGCAGTATTATAGTAGTTATATTCTTGTACATAAGCGGCAGTATTATAGTAGTTATATTCTTGTACATAAGGGGCAGTATTATAGTAGTTATATTCTTGTACATAGGGGGCAGTATTATAGTAGTTATATTCTTGCACATAGGGAGCAGTATTATAGTAGTTATATTCTTGCACATAGGAGGCAGTATTATAGTAGTTATATTCTTGTACATAGGGGGCAGTATTATAGTAGTTATATTCTTGTACATAGGGGCAGTATTATAGTAGTTATATTCTTGTACATAAGGGGCAGTATTATAGTAGTTATATTCTTGTACATAGGGGGCAGTATTATAGTAGTTATATTCTTGTACATAGGGAGCAGTATTATAGTAGTTATATTCTTGTACAGAGGAGCAGTATTATAGTAGTTATATTCTTGTACATAGGAGGCAGTATTATAGAAGTTAGATTCTTGTACATAGAGGGCAGTATTATAGGAGTTATATTCTTGTACATAGGAGGCAGTATTATAGTAGTTATATTCTTGTACATAGGAGACAGTATTATAGTAGTTATATTCTTGTACATAGGGGGCAGTATTATAGTAGTTATATTCTTGTACATAGGAGGCAGTATTACAGTAGTTATATTCTTGTACATAGGGGGCAGTATTATAGTAGTTATATTCTTGTACATAGGAGGCAGCATTATAGTAGTTATATTCTTGTACATAGGGGGCAGTATTATAGTAGTTATATTCTTGTACAGAGGAGCAGTATTATAGTAGTTATATTCTTGTACATAAGGGGCAGTATTATAGTAGTTATATTCTTGTACATAGGGGGCAGTATTATAGTAGTTATATTCTTGTACATAGGGAGCAGTATTATAGTAGTTATATTCTTGCACATAGGAAGCAGTATTATAGTAGTTACATTCTTGTACATAGGGGGCAGAATTATAGTAGTTATATTCTTGTACATAGGAGGCAGAATTATAGTAGTAATATTCTTGTACATAGGGGGCAGAATTATAGTAGTTATATTCTTGTACATAGGGGGCAGAATTATAGTAGTTATATTCTTGTACATAGGGAGCAGTATTATAGTAGTTATATTCTTGTACATAGGAGGCAGTATTATAGTAGTTATAGTCTTGTACATAGGAGGCAGTATTATAGTAGTTATATTGTTGTACATAGGGGGCAGTATTATAGTAGTTATATTCTTGTACAGAGGAGCAGTATTATAGTAGTTATATTCTTCTACATAGGAGGCAGTATTATAGTAGTTATATTCTTGTACATAGGGGGCAGTATTATAGTAGTTATATTCTTGTACAGAGGAGCAGTATTATAGTAGTTATATTCTTTTACATAGGGAGTAGTTTTATAGTAGTTATATTTTTGTACATAGGAGCAGTATTCTAGTAGTTATATTCTAGTACATAGGAGGCAGTAATATAGTAGTTATATTCTTGTATATAGCAGGCAGTATTATAGTAGTTATATTCTTGTACATAGGAGGCATCATTATATTAGTTATATTCTTGTACATAGGAGGCAGTATTATAGTAGTTTTATTCTTGTACATAGGGGGCAGTATTATAGCAGTTATATTCTTGTATATCGGAGTCAGTATTATAGGAGTTATATTCTTCTACATAGAGGGCAGTATTATAGTAGTTATATTCTTGTACATAGGAGCAGTATTATAGTAGTTATATTCTTGTACATAGAAGGCAGTATTATAGTAGTTATATTCTTGTACATATGGGCAGTATTATAGTAGTTAAATTCATGTACATAGGGGCAGTATTTTAGTAGTTATATTCTTGTTCATAGGAGCAGTTTTATAGTAGTTATACTCTTGTACATGGGGGCAGTATTATAGTAGTTATATTCTTGTACATAAGGGACAGTATTATAGTAGTTATATTCTTGTACATAGGGGGCAGTATTATATTAGTTATATTCTTGTACATTGGAGCAGTATTATGGTAGTCATATTCTTGTACATAGGAGGCAATATTATAGTAGTTATATTCTTGTACATAAGAGGCAGTATTATAGTAGTTATATTCTTGTACATAGGGGCAGTATTATAGTAGTTATATTATGTACATAGGAGGCAGTATTACAGTAGTTATATTCTTGCACATAGGGAGCAGTATTATAGTAGTTATATTCTTGTATATAGGGAGCAGTATTATAGCAGTTATATTCTTATACATAGGGGGCAGTATTATAGTAGTTATATTCTTGTACATAGGAGGCAGCATTATAGTAGTTATATTCTTGTACATAGGGGGCAGTATTATAGTAGTTATATTCTTGTACATAAGCGGCAGTATTATAGTAGTTATATTCTTGTACATAAGGGGCAGTATTATAGTAGTTATATTCTTGTACATAGGGGGCAGTATTATAGTAGTTATATTCTTGTACATAGGGAGCAGTATTATAGTAGTTATATTCTTGCACATAGGAGGCAGTATTATAGTAGTTACATTCTTGTACATAGGGGGCAGAATTATAGTAGTTATATTCTTGTACATAGGAGGCAGAATTATAGTAGTTATATTCTTGTACATAGGGGGCAGAATTATAGTAGTTATATTCTTGTACATAGGGGGCAGAATTATAGTAGTTATATTCTTGTACATAGGGAGCAGTATTATAGTAGTTATATTCTTGTACATAGGAGGCAGTATTATAGTAGTTATAGTCTTGTACATAGGAGGCAGTATTATAGTAGTTATATTGTTGTACATAGGGGGCAGTATTATAGTAGTTATATTCTTGTACAGAGGAGCAGTATTATAGTAGTTATATTCTTCTACATAGGAGGCAGTATTATAGTAGTTATATTCTTGTACATAGGGGGCAGTATTATAGTAGTTATATTCTTGTACAGAGGAGCAGTATTATAGTAGTTATATTCTTTTACATAGGGAGTAGTTTTATAGTAGTTATATTTTTGTACATAGGAGCAGTATTCTAGTAGTTATATTCTAGTACATAGGAGGCAGTAATATAGTAGTTATATTCTTGTATATAGCAGGCAGTATTATAGTAGTTATATTCTTGTACATAGGAGGCAGCATTATATTAGTTATATTCTTGTACATAGGAGGCAGTATTATAGTAGTTTTATTCTTGTACATAGGGGGCAGTATTATAGCAGTTATATTCTTGTATATCGGAGTCAGTATTATAGGAGTTATATTCTTCTACATAGAGGGCAGTATTATAGTAGTTATATTCTTGTACATAGGAGCAGTATTATAGTAGTTATATTCTTGTACATAGGAGGCAGTATTATAGTAGTTATATTCTTGTACATATGGGCAGTATTATAGTAGTTAAATTCATGTACATAGGGGCAGTATTTTAGTAGTTATATTCTTGTTCATAGGAGCAGTATTATAGTAGTTATACTCTTGTACATGGGGGCAGTATTATAGTAGTTATATTCTTGTACATAAGGGACAGTATTATAGTAGTTATATTCTTGTACATAGGGGGCAGTATTATATTAGTTATATTCTTGTACATTGGAGCAGTATTATGGTAGTCATATTCTTGTACATAGGAGGCAATATTATAGTAGTTATATTCTTGTACATAAGAGGCAGTATTATAGTAGTTATATTCTTGTACATAGGGGCAGTATTATAGTAGTTATATTATGTACATAGGAGGCAGTATTACAGTAGTTATATTCTTGCACATAGGGAGCAGTATTATAGTAGTTATATTCTTGTATATAGGGAGCAGTATTATAGCAGTTATATTCTTATACATAGGGGGCAGTATTATAGTAGTTATATTCTTGTACATAGGGGGCAGAATTATAGTAGTTATATTCTTGTACATAGGAGGCAGAATTATAGTAGTTATATTCTTGTACAGAGGAGCAGTATTATAGTAGTTATATTGTTGTACATAGGGAGCAGTATTATAGTAGTAATATTCTTGTACATAGGAGGCAGAATTATAGTAGTTATATTCTTGTACATAGGGGGCAGAATTATAGTAGTTATATTCTTGTACATAGGGGACAGAATTATAGTAGTTATATTCTTGTTCATAGGGAGCAGAATTATAGTAGTTATATTCTTGTTCATAGGGAGCAGTATTATAGTAGTTATATTCTTGTACATAGGAGGCAGTATTATAGTAGTTATAGTCTTGTACATAGGAGGCAGTATTATAGTAGTTATATTGTTGTACATAGGGGGCAGTATTATAGTAGTTATATTCTTGTACAGAGGAGCAGTATTATAGTAGTTATATTCTTGTACATAGGAGGCAGTATTATAGTAGTTATATTCTTGTACATAGGGGGCAGTATTATAGTAGTTATATTCTTGTATAGAGGAGCAGTATTATAGTAGTTATATTCTTTTACATAGGGAGTAGTTTTATAGTAGTCATATTTTTGTACATAGGAGCAGTATTATAGTAGTTATATTCTAGTACATAGGAGGCAGTAATATAGTAGTTATATTCTTGTATATAGGAGGCAGTATTATAGTAGTTATATTCTTGTACATAGGAGGCAGCATTATAGTAATTATATTCTTGTACATAGGAGGCAGTATTATAGTAGTTTTATTCTTGTACATAGGGGGCAGTATTATAGCAGTTATATTCTTGTATATCGGAGTCAGTATTATAGGAGTTATATTCTTCTACATAGAGGGCAGTATTATAGTAGTTATATTCTTGTACATAGGAGCAGTATTATAGTGGTTATATTCTTGTACATAGGAGGCAGTATTATAGTAGTTATATTCTTGTACAGAGGAGCAGTATTATAGTAGTTTTATTCTTGTACATAGGAGGCAGTATTATAGTAGTTATATTCTTGTACATATGGGCAGTATTATAGTAGTTAAATTCGTGTACATAGGGGCAGCATTTTAGTAGTTATATTCTTGTTCATAGAGGTCAGTATTATTATAGTTATATTCTTGTACATAGGAGCAGTATTATAGTAGTTATATTCTTGTACATCGGGGGCAGTATTATAGTAGTTATATTCTTGTACATATGGGCAGTATTATAGTAGTTAAATTCGTGTACATAGGGGCAGCATTTTAGTAGTTATATTCTTGTTCATAGAGGTCAGTATTATTATAGTTATATTCTTGTACATAGGAGCAGTATTATAGTAGTTATATTCTTGTACATCGGGGGCAGTATTATAGTAGTTATATTCTTGTACATAAGGGACAGTATTATAGTAGTTATATTCTTGTACATAGTGGGCAGTATTATATTAGTTATATTCTTGTACATTGGAGCAGTATTATGGTAGTTATATCCTTGTACATAGGAGGCAATATTATAGTAGTTATATTCTTGTACATAAGAGGCAGTATTATAGTAGTTATATTCTTGTACATAGGGGCAGTATTATAGTAGTTATATTATGTACATAGGAGGCAGTATTACAATAGTTATATTCTTGTACATAGAGGGCAGTTTTAAAGTAGTTATATTATGTACATAGGAGGCAGTATTACAGTAGTTATATTCTTGTACATAGGGGGCAGTATTATAGTAGTTATATTCTTATACACAGGAGCAGTACTATGGTAGTTATATTCTTGTACATAGGGGGGCAGTATTATAGTAGTTATATTCTTGTACATAGGGAGCAGTATTATAGTAGTTATATTCTTGTACATAGGAACAGTATTATAGTAGTTATATTCTTGTACGTAGGGCGCAGTATTATAGTAGTTATATTCTTGTACATAGGGGCAGTATTATAGTAGTTATATTCTTGTACATAGGAGCAGTATTATAGTAGTTGTATTCTTGTACATAGAAGGTAGTGTTATAGTAGTTATATTCTTGTACATAGGAGGCAGTATTATAGTAGTTATATGCTTGTACATAGGAGCAGTATTATAGTAGTTATATTCTTGTACATAGGGGTAGTATTATAGTAGTTAAATTCTTGTACATAGGGGCAATATTATAGTTTTTATATTCTTGTACACAGGAGGCAGTATTATTGTAGTTATATTCTTGTACATAGGATGCAGTATTATAGTAGTTATATTCTTGTACATATGTGGCAGTATTATAGTAGTTATATTCTTGTACATGGAGGGCAGTATTATAGTAGTTATATTCTTGTACATAGGGAGCAGTATTATAGTAGTTATATTCTTGTACATGGAGGCCAGTATTATAGTAGTTATATTCTTGTATATAGGGGGCAGTATTATCTTAGTTATATTCTTGTACATTAGAGGGCAGTATTATAGTATTTATATTCTTGTACACAGGGGCAGCATTATAGTACTCATATTCTTGTACATAGGAGGCAGTATTATAGCAGTTATATTCTTGTACATAGGGGGCAGTATTATAGTAGTTATATTCTTGTACATAGGAGCAGTATTATAGTAGTTATATTCGTGTACATAGGGGCAGTATTATAGAAGTTAGATTCTTGTACATAGAGGGCAGTATTATAGGAGTTATATTCTTGTACATAGGAGGCAGTATTATAGTAGTTATATTCTTGTACATAGGAGGCAGTATTATAGTAGTTATATTCTTGTACATAGGGGGCAGTATTATAGTAGTTATATTCTTGTACATAGGGGGCAGTATTATAGTAGTTATATTCTTGTACATAAGCGGCAGTATTATAGTAGTTATATTCTTGTACATAAGGGGCAGTATTATAGTAGTTATATTCTTGTACATAGGGGGCAGTATTATAGTAGTTATATTCTTGCACATAGGGAGCAGTATTATAGTAGTTATATTCTTGCACATAGGAGGCAGTATTATAGTAGTTATATTCTTGTACATAGGGGGCAGTATTATAGTAGTTATATTCTTGTACATAGGGGCAGTATTATAGTAGTTATATTCTTGTACATAAGGGGCAGTATTATAGTAGTTATATTCTTGTACATAGGGGGCAGTATTATAGTAGTTATATTCTTGTACATAGGGAGCAGTATTATAGTAGTTATATTCTTGTACAGAGGAGCAGTATTATAGTAGTTATATTCTTGTACATAGGAGGCAGTATTATAGAAGTTAGATTCTTGTACATAGAGGGCAGTATTATAGGAGTTATATTCTTGTACATAGGAGGCAGTATTATAGTAGTTATATTCTTGTACATAGGAGACAGTATTATAGTAGTTATATTCTTGTACATAGGGGGCAGTATTATAGTAGTTATATTCTTGTACATAGGAGGCAGTATTACAGTAGTTATATTCTTGTACATAGGGGGCAGTATTATAGTAGTTATATTCTTGTACATAGGAGGCAGCATTATAGTAGTTATATTCTTGTACATAGGGGGCAGTATTATAGTAGTTATATTCTTGTACAGAGGAGCAGTATTATAGTAGTTATATTCTTGTACATAAGGGGCAGTATTATAGTAGTTATATTCTTGTACATAGGGGGCAGTATTATAGTAGTTATATTCTTGTACATAGGGAGCAGTATTATAGTAGTTATATTCTTGCACATAGGAGGCAGTATTATAGTAGTTACATTCTTGTACATAGGGGGCAGAATTATAGTAGTTATATTCTTGTACATAGGAGGCAGAATTATAGTAGTTATATTCTTGTACATAGGGGGCAGAATTATAGTAGTTATATTCTTGTACATAGGGGGCTGAATTATAGTAGTTATATTCTTGTACATAGGGAGCAGTATTAGAGTAGTTATATTCTTGTACATAGGAGGCAGTATTATAGTAGTTATAGTCTTGTACATAGGAGGCAGTATTATAGTAGTTATATTGTTGTACATAGGGGGCAGTATTATAGTAGTTATATTCTTGTACAGAGGAGCAGTATTATAGTAGTTATATTCTTCTACATAGGAGGCAGTATTATAGTAGTTATATTCTTGTACATAGGGGGCAGTATTATAGTAGTTATATTCTTGTACAGAGGAGCAGTATTATAGTAGTTATATTCTTTTACATAGGGAGTAGTTTTATAGTAGTTATATTTTTGTACATAGGAGCAGTATTCTAGTAGTTATATTCTAGTACATAGGAGGCAGTAATATAGTAGTTATATTCTTGTATATAGCAGGCAGTATTATAGTAGTTATATTCTTGTACATAGGAGGCAGCATTATATTAGTTATATTCTTGTACATAGGAGGCAGTATTATAGTAGTTTTATTCTTGTACATAGGGGGCAGTATTATAGCAGTTATATTCTTGTATATCGGAGTCAGTATTATAGGAGTTATATTCTTCTACATAGAGGGCAGTATTATAGTAGTTATATTCTTGTACATAGGAGCAGTATTATAGTAGTTATATTCTTGTACATAGGAGGCAGTATTATAGTAGTTATATTCTTGTACATATGGGCAGTATTATAGTAGTTAAATTCATGTACATAGGGGCAGTATTTTAGTAGTTATATTCTTGTTCATAGGAGCAGTATTATAGTAGTTATACTCTTGTACATGGGGGCAGTATTATAGTAGTTATATTCTTGTACATAAGGGACAGTATTATAGTAGTTATATTCTTGTACATAGGGGGCAGTATTATATTAGTTATATTCTTGTACATTGGAGCAGTATTATGGTAGTCATATTCTTGTACATAGGAGGCAATATTATAGTAGTTATATTCTTGTACATAAGAGGCAGTATTATAGTAGTTATATTCTTGTACATAGGGGCAGTATTATAGTAGTTATATTATGTACATAGGAGGCAGTATTACAGTAGTTATATTCTTGCACATAGGGAGCAGTATTATAGTAGTTATATTCTTGTATATAGGGAGCAGTATTATAGCAGTTATATTCTTATACATAGGGGGCAGTATTATAGTAGTTATATTCTTGTACATAGGGGGCAGAATTATAGTAGTTATATTCTTGTACATAGGAGGCAGAATTATAGTAGTTATATTCTTGTACAGAGGAGCAGTATTATAGTAGTTATATTGTTGTACATAGGGAGCAGTATTATAGTAGTAATATTCTTGTACATAGGAGGCAGAATTATAGTAGTTATATTCTTGTACATAGGGGGCAGAATTATAGTAGTTATATTCTTGTACATAGGGGACAGAATTATAGTAGTTATATTCTTGTTCATAGGGAGCAGAATTATAGTAGTTATATTCTTGTTCATAGGGAGCAGTATTATAGTAGTTATATTCTTGTACATAGGAGGCAGTATTATAGTAGTTATAGTCTTGTACATAGGAGGCAGTATTATAGTAGTTATATTGTTGTACATAGGGGGCAGTATTATAGTAGTTATATTCTTGTACAGAGGAGCAGTATTATAGTAGTTATATTCTTGTACATAGGAGGCAGAATTATAGTAGTTATATTCTTGTACATAGGGGGCAGTATTATAGTAGTTATATTCTTGTATAGAGGAGCAGTATTATAGTAGTTATATTCTTTTACATACGGAGTAGTTTTATAGTAGTCATATTTTTGTACATAGGAGCAGTATTATAGTAGTTATATTCTAGTACATAGGAGGCAGTAATATAGTAGTTATATTCTTGTATATAGGAGGCAGTATTATAGTAGTTATATTCTTGTACATAGGAGGCAGCATTATAGTAATTATATTCTTGTACATAGGAGGCAGTATTATAGTAGTTTTATTCTTGTACATAGGGGGCAGTATTATAGCAGTTATATTCTTGTATATCGGAGTCAGTATTATAGGAGTTATATTCTTCTACATAGAGGGCAGTATTATAGTAGTTATATTCTTGTACATAGGAGCAGTATTATAGTGGTTATATTCTTGTACATAGGAGGCAGTATTATAGTAGTTATATTCTTGTACAGAGGAGCAGTATTATAGTAGTTTTATTCTTGTACATAGGAGGCAGTATTATAGTAGTTATATTCTTGTACATATGGGCAGTATTATAGTAGTTAAATTCGTGTACATAGGGGCAGCATTTTAGTAGTTATATTCTTGTTCATAGAGGTCAGTATTATTATAGTTATATTCTTGTACATAGGAGCAGTATTATAGTAGTTATATTCTTGTACATCGGGGGCAGTATTATAGTAGTTATATTCTTGTACATAAGGGACAGTATTATAGTAGTTATATTCTTGTACATAGTGGGCAGTATTATATTAGTTATATTCTTGTACATTGGAGCAGTATTATGGTAGTTATATCCTTGTACATAGGAGGCAATATTATAGTAGTTATATTCTTGTACATAAGAGGCAGTATTATAGTAGTTATATTCTTGTACATAGGGGCAGTATTATAGTAGTTATATTATGTACATAGGAGGCAGTATTACAATAGTTATATTCTTGTACATAGAGGGCAGTTTTAAAGTAGTTATATTATGTACATAGGAGGCAGTATTACAGTAGTTATATTCTTGTACATAGGGGGCAGTATTATAGTAGTTATATTCTTATACACAGGAGCAGTACTATGGTAGTTATATTCTTGTACATAGGGGGGCAGTATTATAGTAGTTATATTCTTGTACATAGGGAGCAGTATTATAGTAGTTATATTCTTGTACATAGGAACAGTATTATAGTAGTTGTATTCTTGTACATAGGGGGCAGTATTATAGTAGTTATATTCTTGTACATAGGGGCAGTATTATAGTAGTTATATTCTTGTACATAGGAGCAGTATTATAGTAGTTGTATTCTTGTACATAGAAGGTAGTGTTATAGTAGTTATATTCTTGTACATAGGAGGCAGTATTATAGTAGTTATATGCTTGTACATAGGAGCAGTATTATAGTAGTTATATTCTTGTACATAGGGGGTAGTATTATAGTAGTTAAATTCTTGTACATAGGGGCAATATTATAGTTTTTATATTCTTGTACACAGGAGGCAGTATTATTGTAGTTATATTCTTGTACATAGGATGCAGTATTATAGTAGTTATATTCTTGTACATATGTGGCAGTATTATAGTAGTTATATTCTTGTACATGGAGGGCAGTATTATAGTAGTTATATTCTTGTACATAGGGAGCAGTATTATAGTAGTTATATTCTTGTACATGGAGGCCAGTATTATAGTAGTTATATTCTTGTATGTAGGGGGCAGTATTATCTTAGTTATATTCTTGTACATTAGAGGGCAGTATTATAGTATTTATATTCTTGTACACAGGGGCAGCATTATAGTACTCATATTCTTGTACATAGGAGGCAGTATTATAGCAGTTATATTCTTGTACATAGGGGGCAGTATTATAGTAGTTATATTCTTGTACATAGGAGCAGTATTATAGTAGTTATATTCGTGTACATAGGGGCAGTATTATAGAAGTTAGATTCTTGTACATAGAGGGCAGTATTATAGGAGTTATATTCTTGTACATAGGAGGCAGTATTATAGTAGTTATATTCTTGTACATAGGAGGCAGTATTATAGTAGTTATATTCTTGTACATAGGGGGCAGTATTATAGTAGTTATATTCTTGTACATAGGGGGCAGTATTATAGTAGTTATATTCTTGTACATAAGCGGCAGTATTATAGTAGTTATATTCTTGTACATAAGGGGCAGTATTATAGTAGTTATATTCTTGTACATAGGGGGCAGTATTATAGTAGTTATATTCTTGCACATAGGGAGCAGTATTATAGTAGTTATATTCTTGCACATAGGAGGCAGTATTATAGTAGTTATATTCTTGTACATAGGGGGCAGTATTATAGTAGTTATATTCTTGTACATAGGGGCAGTATTATAGTAGTTATATTCTTGTACATAAGGGGCAGTATTATAGTAGTTATATTCTTGTACATAGGGGGCAGTATTATAGTAGTTATATTCTTGTACATAGGGAGCAGTATTATAGTAGTTATATTCTTGTACAGAGGAGCAGTATTATAGTAGTTATATTCTTGTACATAGGAGGCAGTATTATAGAAGTTAGATTCTTGTACATAGAGGGCAGTATTATAGGAGTTATATTCTTGTACATAGGAGGCAGTATTATAGTAGTTATATTCTTGTACATAGGAGACAGTATTATAGTAGTTATATTCTTGTACATAGGGGGCAGTATTATAGTAGTTATATTCTTGTACATAGGAGGCAGTATTATAGTAGTTATATTCTTGTACATAGGGGCAGTATTATAGTAGTTATATTCTTGTACATAAGCGGCAGTATTATAGTAGTTATATTCTTGTACATAGGGGGCAGTATTATAGTAGTTATATTCTTGTACATAGGGGCAGTATTATAGTAGTTATATTCTTGTACATAGGGGCAGTATTGCAGTAGTTATATTCTTGTACATAGAGGGCAGTATTATAGTAGTTATATTCTTGTACATAGGAGGCAGTATTATAGTAGTTATATTCTTGTACATAGGGGGCAGTATTATAGTAGTTATATTCTTGTACATAGGGGCAGTATTATAGTAGTTATATTCTTGTACATAGGGGCAGTATTGCAGTAGTTATATTCTTGTACATAAGGGGCAGTATTATAGTAGTTATATTCTTGTACATATGGGCAGTATTATAGTAGTTAAATTCATGTACATAGGGGCAGTATTTTAGTAGTTATATTCTTGTTCATAGGAGCAGTATTATAGTAGTTATACTCTTGTACATGGGGGCAGTATTATAGTAGTTATATTCTTGTACATAAGGGACAGTATTATAGTAGTTATATTCTTGTACATAGGGGCAGTATTATAGTAGTTATATTCTTGTACATAGGGGCAGTATTGCAGTAGTTATATTCTTGTACATAAGGGGCAGTATTATAGTAGTTATATTCTTGTACATATGGGCAGTATTATAGTAGTTAAATTCATGTACATAGGGGCAGTATTTTAGTAGTTATATTCTTGTTCATAGGAGCAGTATTATAGTAGTTATACTCTTGTACATGGGGGCAGTATTATAGTAGTTATATTCTTGTACATAAGGGACAGTATTATAGTAGTTATATTCTTGTACATAGGGGGCAGTATTATATTAGTTATATTCTTGTACATTGGAGCAGTATTATGGTAGTTATATTCTTGTACATAGGAGGCAATATTATAGTAGTTATATTCTTGTACATAAGAGGCAGTATTATAGTAGTTATATTCTTGTACATAGGGGCAGTATTATAGTAGTTATATTATGTACATAGGAGGCAGTATTACAGTAGTTATATTCTTGCACATAGGGAGCAGTATTATAGTAGTTATATTCTTGTATATAGGGAGCAGTATTATAGCAGTTATATTCTTATACATAGGGGGCAGTATTATAGTAGTTATATTCTTGTACATAGGGGGCAGAATTATAGTAGTTATATTCTTGTACATAGGAGGCAGAATTATAGTAGTTATATTCTTGTACAGAGGAGCAGTATTATAGTAGTTATATTGTTGTACATAGGGAGCAGTATTATAGTAGTAATATTCTTGTACATAGGAGGCAGAATTATAGTAGTTATATTCTTGTACATAGGGGGCAGAATTATAGTAGTTATATTCTTGTACATAGGGGACAGAATTATAGTAGTTATATTCTTGTTCATAGGGAGCAGAATTATAGTAGTTATATTCTTGTTCATAGGGAGCAGTATTATAGTAGTTATATTCTTGTACATAGGAGGCAGTATTATAGTAGTTATAGTCTTGTACATAGGAGGCAGTATTATAGTAGTTATATTGTTGTACATAGGGGGCAGTATTATAGTAGTTATATTCTTGTACAGAGGAGCAGTATTATAGTAGTTATATTCTTGTACATAGGAGGCAGTATTATAGTAGTTATATTCTTGTACATAGGGGGCAGTATTATAGTAGTTATATTCTTGTATAGAGGAGCAGTATTATAGTAGTTATATTCTTTTACATAGGGAGTAGTTTTATAGTAGTCATATTTTTGTACATAGGAGCAGTATTATAGTAGTTATATTCTAGTACATAGGAGGCAGTAATATAGTAGTTATATTCTTGTATATAGGAGGCAGTATTATAGTAGTTATATTCTTGTACATAGGAGGCAGCATTATAGTAATTATATTCTTGTACATAGGAGGCAGTATTATAGTAGTTTTATTCTTGTACATAGGGGGCAGTATTATAGCAGTTATATTCTTGTATATCGGAGTCAGTATTATAGGAGTTATATTCTTCTACATAGAGGGCAGTATTATAGTAGTTATATTCTTGTACATAGGAGCAGTATTATAGTGGTTATATTCTTGTACATAGGAGGCAGTATTATAGTAGTTATATTCTTGTACAGAGGAGCAGTATTATAGTAGTTTTATTCTTGTACATAGGAGGCAGTATTATAGTAGTTATATTCTTGTACATATGGGCAGTATTATAGTAGTTAAATTCGTGTACATAGGGGCAGCATTTTAGTAGTTATATTCTTGTTCATAGAGGTCAGTATTATTATAGTTATATTCTTGTACATAGGAGCAGTATTATAGTAGTTATATTCTTGTACATCGGGGGCAGTATTATAGTAGTTATATTCTTGTACATATGGGCAGTATTATAGTAGTTAAATTCGTGTACATAGGGGCAGCATTTTAGTAGTTATATTCTTGTTCATAGAGGTCAGTATTATTATAGTTATATTCTTGTACATAGGAGCAGTATTATAGTAGTTATATTCTTGTACATCGGGGGCAGTATTATAGTAGTTATATTCTTGTACATAAGGGACAGTATTATAGTAGTTATATTCTTGTACATAGTGGGCAGTATTATATTAGTTATATTCTTGTACATTGGAGCAGTATTATGGTAGTTATATCCTTGTACATAGGAGGCAATATTATAGTAGTTATATTCTTGTACATAAGAGGCAGTATTATAGTAGTTATATTCTTGTACATAGGGGCAGTATTATAGTAGTTATATTATGTACATAGGAGGCAGTATTACAATAGTTATATTCTTGTACATAGAGGGCAGTTTTAAAGTAGTTATATTATGTACATAGGAGGCAGTATTACAGTAGTTATATTCTTGTACATAGGGGGCAGTATTATAGTAGTTATATTCTTATACACAGGAGCAGTACTATGGTAGTTATATTCTTGTACATAGGGGGGCAGTATTATAGTAGTTATATTCTTGTACATAGGGAGCAGTATTATAGTAGTTATATTCTTGTACATAGGAACAGTATTATAGTAGTTATATTCTTGTACGTAGGGCGCAGTATTATAGTAGTTATATTCTTGTACATAGGGGCAGTATTATAGTAGTTATATTCTTGTACATAGGAGCAGTATTATAGTAGTTGTATTCTTGTACATAGAAGGTAGTGTTATAGTAGTTATATTCTTGTACATAGGAGGCAGTATTATAGTAGTTATATGCTTGTACATAGGAGCAGTATTATAGTAGTTATATTCTTGTACATAGGGGTAGTATTATAGTAGTTAAATTCTTGTACATAGGGGCAATATTATAGTTTTTATATTCTTGTACACAGGAGGCAGTATTATTGTAGTTATATTCTTGTACATAGGATGCAGTATTATAGTAGTTATATTCTTGTACATATGTGGCAGTATTATAGTAGTTATATTCTTGTACATGGAGGGCAGTATTATAGTAGTTATATTCTTGTACATAGGGAGCAGTATTATAGTAGTTATATTCTTGTACATGGAGGCCAGTATTATAGTAGTTATATTCTTGTATATAGGGGGCAGTATTATCTTAGTTATATTCTTGTACATTAGAGGGCAGTATTATAGTATTTATATTCTTGTACACAGGGGCAGCATTATAGTACTCATATTCTTGTACATAGGAGGCAGTATTATAGCAGTTATATTCTTGTACATAGGGGGCAGTATTATAGTAGTTATATTCTTGTACATAGGAGCAGTATTATAGTAGTTATATTCGTGTACATAGGGGCAGTATTATAGAAGTTAGATTCTTGTACATAGAGGGCAGTATTATAGGAGTTATATTCTTGTACATAGGAGGCAGTATTATAGTAGTTATATTCTTGTACATAGGAGGCAGTATTATAGTAGTTATATTCTTGTACATAGGGGGCAGTATTATAGTAGTTATATTCTTGTACATAGGGGGCAGTATTATAGTAGTTATATTCTTGTACATAAGCGGCAGTATTATAGTAGTTATATTCTTGTACATAAGGGGCAGTATTATAGTAGTTATATTCTTGTACATAGGGGGCAGTATTATAGTAGTTATATTCTTGTACATAGGGGCAGTATTATAGTAGTTATATTCTTGTACATAAGCGGCAGTATTATAGTAGTTATATTCTTGTACATAGGGGGCAGTATTATAGTAGTTATATTCTTGTACATAGGGGCAGTATTATAGTAGTTATATTCTTGTACATAGGGGCAGTATTGCAGTAGTTATATTCTTGTACATAGAGGGCAGTATTATAGTAGTTATATTCTTGTACATAGGAGGCAGTATTATAGTAGTTATATTCTTGTACATAGGGGGCAGTATTATAGTAGTTATATTCTTGTACATAGGGGCAGTATTATAGTAGTTATATTCTTGTACATAGGGGCAGTATTGCAGTAGTTATATTCTTGTACATAAGGGGCAGTATTATAGTAGTTATATTCTTGTACATATGGGCAGTATTATAGTAGTTAAATTCATGTACATAGGGGCAGTATTTTAGTAGTTATATTCTTGTTCATAGGAGCAGTATTATAGTAGTTATACTCTTGTACATGGGGGCAGTATTATAGTAGTTATATTCTTGTACATAAGGGACAGTATTATAGTAGTTATATTCTTGTACATAGGGGCAGTATTATAGTAGTTATATTCTTGTACATAGGGGCAGTATTGCAGTAGTTATATTCTTGTACATAAGGGGCAGTATTATAGTAGTTATATTCTTGTACATATGGGCAGTATTATAGTAGTTAAATTCATGTACATAGGGGCAGTATTTTAGTAGTTATATTCTTGTTCATAGGAGCAGTATTATAGTAGTTATACTCTTGTACATGGGGGCAGTATTATAGTAGTTATATTCTTGTACATAAGGGACAGTATTATAGTAGTTATATTCTTGTACATAGGGGGCAGTATTATATTAGTTATATTCTTGTACATTGGAGCAGTATTATGGTAGTTATTTTCTTGTACATAGGAGGCAATATTATAGTAGTTATATTCTTGTACATAAGAGGCAGTATTATAGTAGTTATATTCTTGTACATAGGGGCAGTATTATAGTAGTTATATTATGTACATAGGAGGCAGTATTACAGTAGTTATATTCTTGCACATAGGGAGCAGTATTATAGTAGTTATATTCTTGTATATAGGGAGCAGTATTATAGCAGTTATATTCTTATACATAGGGGGCAGTATTATAGTAGTTATATTCTTGTACATAGGGGGCAGAATTATAGTAGTTATATTCTTGTACATAGGAGGCAGAATTATAGTAGTTATATTCTTGTACAGAGGAGCAGTATTATAGTAGTTATATTGTTGTACATAGGGAGCAGTATTATAGTAGTAATATTCTTGTACATAGGAGGCAGAATTATAGTAGTTATATTCTTGTACATAGGGGGCAGAATTATAGTAGTTATATTCTTGTACATAGGGGACAGAATTATAGTAGTTATATTCTTGTTCATAGGGAGCAGAATTATAGTAGTTATATTCTTGTTCATAGGGAGCAGTATTATAGTAGTTATATTCTTGTACATAGGAGGCAGTATTATAGTAGTTATAGTCTTGTACATAGGAGGCAGTATTATAGTAGTTATATTGTTGTACATAGGGGGCAGTATTATAGTAGTTATATTCTTGTACAGAGGAGCAGTATTATAGTAGTTATATTCTTGTACATAGGAGGCAGTATTATAGTAGTTATATTCTTGTACATAGGGGGCAGTATTATAGTAGTTATATTCTTGTATAGAGGAGCAGTATTATAGTAGTTATATTCTTTTACATAGGGAGTAGTTTTATAGTAGTCATATTTTTGTACATAGGAGCAGTATTATAGTAGTTATATTCTAGTACATAGGAGGCAGTAATATAGTAGTTATATTCTTGTATATAGGAGGCAGTATTATAGTAGTTATATTCTTGTACATAGGAGGCAGCATTATAGTAATTATATTCTTGTACATAGGAGGCAGTATTATAGTAGTTTTATTCTTGTACATAGGGGGCAGTATTATAGCAGTTATATTCTTGTATATCGGAGTCAGTATTATAGGAGTTATATTCTTCTACATAGAGGGCAGTATTATAGTAGTTATATTCTTGTACATAGGAGCAGTATTATAGTGGTTATATTCTTGTACATAGGAGGCAGTATTATAGTAGTTATATTCTTGTACAGAGGAGCAGTATTATAGTAGTTTTATTCTTGTACATAGGAGGCAGTATTATAGTAGTTATATTCTTGTACATATGGGCAGTATTATAGTAGTTAAATTCGTGTACATAGGGGCAGCATTTTAGTAGTTATATTCTTGTTCATAGAGGTCAGTATTATTATAGTTATATTCTTGTACATAGGAGCAGTATTATAGTAGTTATATTCTTGTACATCGGGGGCAGTATTATAGTAGTTATATTCTTGTACATAAGGGACAGTATTATAGTAGTTATATTCTTGTACATAGTGGGCAGTATTATATTAGTTATATTCTTGTACATTGGAGCAGTATTATGGTAGTTATATCCTTGTACATAGGAGGCAATATTATAGTAGTTATATTCTTGTACATAAGAGGCAGTATTATAGTAGTTATATTCTTGTACATAGGGGCAGTATTATAGTAGTTATATTATGTACATAGGAGGCAGTATTACAATAGTTATATTCTTGTACATAGAGGGCAGTTTTAAAGTAGTTATATTATGTACATAGGAGGCAGTATTACAGTAGTTATATTCTTGTACATAGGGGGCAGTATTATAGTAGTTATATTCTTATACACAGGAGCAGTACTATGGTAGTTATATTCTTGTACATAGGGGGGCAGTATTATAGTAGTTATATTCTTGTACATAGGGAGCAGTATTATAGTAGTTATATTCTTGTACATAGGAACAGTATTATAGTAGTTATATTCTTGTACGTAGGGCGCAGTATTATAGTAGTTATATTCTTGTACATAGGGGCAGTATTATAGTAGTTATATTCTTGTACATAGGAGCAGTATTATAGTAGTTGTATTCTTGTACATAGAAGGTAGTGTTATAGTAGTTATATTCTTGTACATAGGAGGCAGTATTATAGTAGTTATATGCTTGTACATAGGAGCAGTATTATAGTAGTTATATTCTTGTACATAGGGGTAGTATTATAGTAGTTAAATTCTTGTACATAGGGGCAATATTATAGTTTTTATATTCTTGTACACAGGAGGCAGTATTATTGTAGTTATATTCTTGTACATAGGATGCAGTATTATAGTAGTTATATTCTTGTACATATGTGGCAGTATTATAGTAGTTATATTCTTGTACATGGAGGGCAGTATTATAGTAGTTATATTCTTGTACATAGGGAGCAGTATTATAGTAGTTATATTCTTGTACATGGAGGCCAGTATTATAGTAGTTATATTCTTGTATATAGGGGGCAGTATTATCTTAGTTATATTCTTGTACATTAGAGGGCAGTATTATAGTATTTATATTCTTGTACACAGGGGCAGCATTATAGTACTCATATTCTTGTACATAGGAGGCAGTATTATAGCAGTTATATTCTTGTACATAGGGGGCAGTATTATAGTAGTTATATTCTTGTACATAGGAGCAGTATTATAGTAGTTATATTCGTGTACATAGGGGCAGTATTATAGAAGTTAGATTCTTGTACATAGAGGGCAGTATTATAGGAGTTATATTCTTGTACATAGGAGGCAGTATTATAGTAGTTATATTCTTGTACATAGGAGGCAGTATTATAGTAGTTATATTCTTGTACATAGGGGGCAGTATTATAGTAGTTATATTCTTGTACATAGGGGGCAGTATTATAGTAGTTATATTCTTGTACATAAGCGGCAGTATTATAGTAGTTATATTCTTGTACATAAGGGGCAGTATTATAGTAGTTATATTCTTGTACATAGGGGGCAGTATTATAGTAGTTATATTCTTGCACATAGGAGGCAGTATTATAGTAGTTATATTCTTGTACATAGGGGCAGTATTATAGTAGTTATATTCTTGTACATAGGGGCAGTATTATAGTAGTTATATTCTTGTACATAAGGGGCAGTATTATAGTAGTTATATTCTTGTACATAGGGGGCAGTATTATAGTAGTTATATTCTTGTACATAGGGAGCAGTATTATAGTAGTTATATTCTTGTACAGAGGAGCAGTATTATAGTAGTTATATTCTTGTACATAGGAGGCAGTATTATAGAAGTTAGATTCTTGTACATAGAGGGCAGTATTATAGGAGTTATATTCTTGTACATAGGAGGCAGTATTATAGTAGTTATATTCTTGTACATAGGAGACAGTATTATAGTAGTTATATTCTTGTACATAGGGGGCAGTATTATAGTAGTTATATTCTTGTACATAGGAGGCAGTATTATAGTAGTTATATTCTTGTACATAGGGGCAGTATTATAGTAGTTATATTCTTGTACATAAGCGGCAGTATTATAGTAGTTATATTCTTGTACATAGGGGGCAGTATTATAGTAGTTATATTCTTGTACATAGGGGCAGTATTATAGTAGTTATATTCTTGTACATAGGGGCAGTATTGCAGTAGTTAAATTCTTGTACATAGAGGGCAGTATTATAGTAGTTATATTCTTGTACATAGGAGGCAGTATTATAGTAGTTATATTCTTGTACATAGGGGGCAGTATTATAGTAGTTATATTCTTGTACATAGGGGCAGTATTATAGTAGTTATATTCTTGTACATAGGGGCAGTATTGCAGTAGTTATATTCTTGTACATAAGGGGCAGTATTATAGTAGTTATATTCTTGTACATATGGGCAGTATTATAGTAGTTAAATTCATGTACATAGGGGCAGTATTTTAGTAGTTATATTCTTGTTCATAGGAGCAGTATTATAGTAGTTATACTCTTGTACATGGGGGCAGTATTATAGTAGTTATATTCTTGTACATAAGGGACAGTATTATAGTAGTTATATTCTTGTACATAGGGGCAGTATTATAGTAGTTATATTCTTGTACATAGGGGCAGTATTGCAGTAGTTATATTCTTGTACATAAGGGGCAGTATTATAGTAGTTATATTCTTGTACATATGGGCAGTATTATAGTAGTTAAATTCATGTACATAGGGGCAGTATTTTAGTAGTTATATTCTTGTTCATAGGAGCAGTATTATAGTAGTTATACTCTTGTACATGGGGGCAGTATTATAGTAGTTATATTCTTGTACATAAGGGACAGTATTATAGTAGTTATATTCTTGTACATAGGGGGCAGTATTATATTAGTTATATTCTTGTACATTGGAGCAGTATTATGGTAGTTATATTCTTGTACATAGGAGGCAATATTATAGTAGTTATATTCTTGTACATAAGAGGCAGTATTATAGTAGTTATATTCTTGTACATAGGGGCAGTATTATAGTAGTTATATTATGTACATAGGAGGCAGTATTACAGTAGTTATATTCTTGCACATAGGGAGCAGTATTATAGTAGTTATATTCTTGTATATAGGGAGCAGTATTATAGCAGTTATATTCTTATACATAGGGGGCAGTATTATAGTAGTTATATTCTTGTACATAGGGGGCAGAATTATAGTAGTTATATTCTTGTACATAGGAGGCAGAATTATAGTAGTTATATTCTTGTACAGAGGAGCAGTATTATAGTAGTTATATTGTTGTACATAGGGAGCAGTATTATAGTAGTAATATTCTTGTACATAGGAGGCAGAATTATAGTAGTTATATTCTTGTACATAGGGGGCAGAATTATAGTAGTTATATTCTTGTACATAGGGGACAGAATTATAGTAGTTATATTCTTGTTCATAGGGAGCAGAATTATAGTAGTTATATTCTTGTTCATAGGGAGCAGTATTATAGTAGTTATATTCTTGTACATAGGAGGCAGTATTATAGTAGTTATAGTCTTGTACATAGGAGGCAGTATTATAGTAGTTATATTGTTGTACATAGGGGGCAGTATTATAGTAGTTATATTCTTGTACAGAGGAGCAGTATTATAGTAGTTATATTCTTGTACATAGGAGGCAGTATTATAGTAGTTATATTCTTGTACATAGGGGGCAGTATTATAGTAGTTATATTCTTGTATAGAGGAGCAGTATTATAGTAGTTATATTCTTTTACATAGGGAGTAGTTTTATAGTAGTCATATTTTTGTACATAGGAGCAGTATTATAGTAGTTATATTCTAGTACATAGGAGGCAGTAATATAGTAGTTATATTCTTGTATATAGGAGGCAGTATTATAGTAGTTATATTCTTGTACATAGGAGGCAGCATTATAGTAATTATATTCTTGTACATAGGAGGCAGTATTATAGTAGTTTTATTCTTGTACATAGGGGGCAGTATTATAGCAGTTATATTCTTGTATATCGGAGTCAGTATTATAGGAGTTATATTCTTCTACATAGAGGGCAGTATTATAGTAGTTATATTCTTGTACATAGGAGCAGTATTATAGTGGTTATATTCTTGTACATAGGAGGCAGTATTATAGTAGTTATATTCTTGTACAGAGGAGCAGTATTATAGTAGTTTTATTCTTGTACATAGGAGGCAGTATTATAGTAGTTATATTCTTGTACATATGGGCAGTATTATAGTAGTTAAATTCGTGTACATAGGGGCAGCATTTTAGTAGTTATATTCTTGTTCATAGAGGTCAGTATTATTATAGTTATATTCTTGTACATAGGAGCAGTATTATAGTAGTTATATTCTTGTACATCGGGGGCAGTATTATAGTAGTTATATTCTTGTACATATGGGCAGTATTATAGTAGTTAAATTCGTGTACATAGGGGCAGCATTTTAGTAGTTATATTCTTGTTCATAGAGGTCAGTATTATTATAGTTATATTCTTGTACATAGGAGCAGTATTATAGTAGTTATATTCTTGTACATCGGGGGCAGTATTATAGTAGTTATATTCTTGTACATAAGGGACAGTATTATAGTAGTTATATTCTTGTACATAGTGGGCAGTATTATATTAGTTATATTCTTGTACATTGGAGCAGTATTATGGTAGTTATATCCTTGTACATAGGAGGCAATATTATAGTAGTTATATTCTTGTACATAAGAGGCAGTATTATAGTAGTTATATTCTTGTACATAGGGGCAGTATTATAGTAGTTATATTATGTACATAGGAGGCAGTATTACAATAGTTATATTCTTGTACATAGAGGGCAGTTTTAAAGTAGTTATATTATGTACATAGGAGGCAGTATTACAGTAGTTATATTCTTGTACATAGGGGGCAGTATTATAGTAGTTATATTCTTATACACAGGAGCAGTACTATGGTAGTTATATTCTTGTACATAGGGGGGCAGTATTATAGTAGTTATATTCTTGTACATAGGGAGCAGTATTATAGTAGTTATATTCTTGTACATAGGAACAGTATTATAGTAGTTATATTCTTGTACGTAGGGCGCAGTATTATAGTAGTTATATTCTTGTACATAGGGGCAGTATTATAGTAGTTATATTCTTGTACATAGGAGCAGTATTATAGTAGTTGTATTCTTGTACATAGAAGGTAGTGTTATAGTAGTTATATTCTTGTACATAGGAGGCAGTATTATAGTAGTTATATGCTTGTACATAGGAGCAGTATTATAGTAGTTATATTCTTGTACATAGGGGTAGTATTATAGTAGTTAAATTCTTGTACATAGGGGCAATATTATAGTTTTTATATTCTTGTACACAGGAGGCAGTATTATTGTAGTTATATTCTTGTACATAGGATGCAGTATTATAGTAGTTATATTCTTGTACATATGTGGCAGTATTATAGTAGTTATATTCTTGTACATGGAGGGCAGTATTATAGTAGTTATATTCTTGTACATAGGGAGCAGTATTATAGTAGTTATATTCTTGTACATGGAGGCCAGTATTATAGTAGTTATATTCTTGTATATAGGGGGCAGTATTATCTTAGTTATATTCTTGTACATTAGAGGGCAGTATTATAGTATTTATATTCTTGTACACAGGGGCAGCATTATAGTACTCATATTCTTGTACATAGGAGGCAGTATTATAGCAGTTATATTCTTGTACATAGGGGGCAGTATTATAGTAGTTATATTCTTGTACATAGGAGCAGTATTATAGTAGTTATATTCGTGTACATAGGGGCAGTATTATAGAAGTTAGATTCTTGTACATAGAGGGCAGTATTATAGGAGTTATATTCTTGTACATAGGAGGCAGTATTATAGTAGTTATATTCTTGTACATAGGAGGCAGTATTATAGTAGTTATATTCTTGTACATAGGGGGCAGTATTATAGTAGTTATATTCTTGTGCATAGGAGGCAGTATTATAGTAGTTATATTCTTGTACATAGGGGGCAGTATTATAGTAGTTATATTCTTGTACATAAGCGGCAGTATTATAGTAGTTATATTCTTGTACATAAGGGGCAGTATTATAGTAGTTATATTCTTGTACATAGGGGGCAGTATTATAGTAGTTATATTCTTGCACATAGGGAGCAGTATTATAGTAGTTATATTCTTGCACATAGGAGGCAGTATTATAGTAGTTATATTCTTGTACATAGGGGGCAGTATTATAGTAGTTATATTCTTGTACATAGGGGCAGTATTATAGTAGTTATATTCTTGTACATAAGGGGCAGTATTATAGTAGTTATATTCTTGTACATAGGGGGCAGTATTATAGTAGTTATATTCTTGTACATAGGGAGCAGTATTATAGTAGTTATATTCTTGTACAGAGGAGCAGTATTATAGTAGTTATATTCTTGTACATAGGAGGCAGTATTATAGAAGTTAGATTCTTGTACATAGAGGGCAGTATTATAGGAGTTATATTCTTGTACATAGGAGGCAGTATTATAGTAGTTATATTCTTGTACATAGGAGACAGTATTATAGTAGTTATATTCTTGTACATAGGGGGCAGTATTATAGTAGTTATATTCTTGTACATAGGAGGCAGTATTATAGTAGTTATATTCTTGTACATAGGGGCAGTATTATAGTAGTTATATTCTTGTACATAAGCGGCAGTATTATAGTAGTTATATTCTTGTACATAGGGGGCAGTATTATAGTAGTTATATTCTTGTACATAGGGGCAGTATTATAGTAGTTATATTCTTGTACATAGGGGCAGTATTGCAGTAGTTATATTCTTGTACATAGAGGGCAGTATTATAGTAGTTATATTCTTGTACATAGGAGGCAGTATTATAGTAGTTATATTCTTGTACATAGGGGGCAGTATTATAGTAGTTATATTCTTGTACATAGGGGCAGTATTATAGTAGTTATATTCTTGTACATAGGGGCAGTATTGCAGTAGTTATATTCTTGTACATAAGGGGCAGTATTATAGTAGTTATATTCTTGTACATAGGGGGCAGTATTATAGTAGTTATATTCTTGTACATAGGGAGCAGTATTATAGTAGTTATATTCTTGCACATAGGAGGCAGTATTATAGTAGTTACATTCTTGTACATAGGGGGCAGAATTATAGTAGTTATATTCTTGTACATAGGAGGCAGAATTATAGTAGTTATATTCTTGTACATAGGGGGCAGAATTATAGTAGTTATATTCTTGTACATAGGGGGCAGAATTATAGTAGTTATATTCTTGTACATAGGGAGAAGTATTATAGTAGTTATATTCTTGTACATAGGAGGCAGTATTATAGTAGTTATAGTCTTGTACATAGGAGGCAGTATTATAGTAGTTATATTGTTGTACATAGGGGGCAGTATTATAGTAGTTATATTCTTGTACAGAGGAGCAGTATTATAGTAGTTATATTCTTCTACATAGGAGGCAGTATTATAGTAGTTATATTCTTGTACATAGGGGGCAGTATTATAGTAGTTATATTCTTGTACAGAGGAGCAGTATTATAGTAGTTATATTCTTTTACATAGGGAGTAGTTTTATAGTAGTTATATTTTTGTACATAGGAGCAGTATTCTAGTAGTTATATTCTAGTACATAGGAGGCAGTAATATAGTAGTTATATTCTTGTATATAGCAGGCAGTATTATAGTAGTTATATTCTTGTACATAGGAAGCAGCATTATATTAGTTATATTCTTGTACATAGGAGGCAGTATTATAGTAGTTTTATTCTTGTACATAGGGGGCAGTATTATAGCAGTTATATTCTTGTATATCGGAGTCAGTATTATAGGAGTTATATTCTTCTACATAGAGGGCAGTATTATAGTAGTTATATTCTTGTACATAGGAGCAGTATTATAGTAGTTATATTCTTGTACATAGGAGGCAGTATTATAGTAGTTATATTCTTGTACATATGGGCAGTATTATAGTAGTTAAATTCATGTACATAGGGGCAGTATTTTAGTAGTTATATTCTTGTTCATAGGAGCAGTATTATAGTAGTTATACTCTTGTACATGGGGGCAGTATTATAGTAGTTATATTCTTGTACATAAGGGACAGTATTATAGTAGTTATATTCTTGTACATAGGGGGCAGTATTATATTAGTTATATTCTTGTACATTGGAGCAGTATTATGGTAGTTATATTCTTGTACATAGGATGCAATATTATAGTAGTTATATTCTTGTACATAAGAGGCAGTATTATAGTAGTTATATTCTTGTACATAGGAGCAGTATTCTAGTAGTTATATTCTAGTACATAGGAGGCAGTAATATAGTAGTTATATTCTTGTATATAGCAGGCAGTATTATAGTAGTTATATTCTTGTACATAGGAAGCAGCATTATATTAGTTATATTCTTGTACATAGGAGGCAGTATTATAGTAGTTTTATTCTTGTACATAGGGGGCAGTATTATAGCAGTTATATTCTTGTATATCGGAGTCAGTATTATAGGAGTTATATTCTTCTACATAGAGGGCAGTATTATAGTAGTTATATTCTTGTACATAGGAGCAGTATTATAGTAGTTATATTCTTGTACATAGGAGGCAGTATTATAGTAGTTATATTCTTGTACATATGGGCAGTATTATAGTAGTTAAATTCATGTACATAGGGGCAGTATTTTAGTAGTTATATTCTTGTTCATAGGAGCAGTATTATAGTAGTTATACTCTTGTACATGGGGGCAGTATTATAGTAGTTATATTCTTGTACATAAGGGACAGTATTATAGTAGTTATATTCTTGTACATAGGGGGCAGTATTATATTAGTTATATTCTTGTACATTGGAGCAGTATTATGGTAGTTATATTCTTGTACATAGGATGCAATATTATAGTAGTTATATTCTTGTACATAAGAGGCAGTATTATAGTAGTTATATTCTTGTACATAGGGGCAGTATTATAGTAGTTATATTATGTACATAGGAGGCAGTATTACAGTAGTTATATTCTTGCACATAGGGAGCAGTATTATAGTAGTTATATTCTTGTATATAGGGAGCAGTATTATAGCAGTTATATTCTTATACATAGGGGGCAGTATTATAGTAGTTATATTCTTGTACATAGGGGGCAGAATTATAGTAGTTATATTCTTGTACATAGGAGGCAGTATTATAGCAGTTATATTCTTGTACATAGGGGGCAGTATTATAGTAGTTATATTCTTGTACATAGGAGCAGTATTATAGTAGTTATATTCGTGTACATAGGGGCAGTATTATAGAAGTTAGATTCTTGTACATAGAGGGCAGTATTATAGGAGTTATATTCTTGTACATAGGAGGCAGTATTATAGTAGTTATATTCTTGTACATAGGAGGCAGTATTATAGTAGTTATATTCTTGTACATAGGGGGCAGTATTATAGTAGTTATATTCTTGTGCATAGGAGGCAGTATTATAGTAGTTATATTCTTGTACATAGGGGGCAGTATTATAGTAGTTATATTCTTGTACATAAGCGGCAGTATTATAGTAGTTATATTCTTGTACATAAGGGGCAGTATTATAGTAGTTATATTCTTGTACATAGGGGGCAGTATTATAGTAGTTATATTCTTGCACATAGGGAGCAGTATTATAGTAGTTATATTCTTGCACATAGGAGGCAGTATTATAGTAGTTATATTCTTGTACATAGGGGGCAGTATTATAGTAGTTATATTCTTGTACATAGGGGCAGTATTATAGTAGTTATATTCTTGTACATAAGGGGCAGTATTATAGTAGTTATATTCTTGTACATAGGGGGCAGTATTATAGTAGTTATATTCTTGTACATAGGGAGCAGTATTATAGTAGTTATATTCTTGTACAGAGGAGCAGTATTATAGTAGTTATATTCTTGTACATAGGAGGCAGTATTATAGAAGTTAGATTCTTGTACATAGAGGGCAGTATTATAGGAGTTATATTCTTGTACATAGGAGGCAGTATTATAGTAGTTATATTCTTGTACATAGGAGACAGTATTATAGTAGTTATATTCTTGTACATAGGGGGCAGTATTATAGTAGTTATATTCTTGTACATAGGAGGCAGTATTATAGTAGTTATATTCTTGTACATAGGGGCAGTATTATAGTAGTTATATTCTTGTACATAAGCGGCAGTATTATAGTAGTTATATTCTTGTACATAGGGGGCAGTATTATAGTAGTTATATTCTTGTACATAGGGGCAGTATTATAGTAGTTATATTCTTGTACATAGGGGCAGTATTGCAGTAGTTATATTCTTGTACATAGAGGGCAGTATTATAGTAGTTATATTCTTGTACATAGGAGGCAGTATTATAGTAGTTATATTCTTGTACATAGGGGGCAGTATTATAGTAGTTATATTCTTGTACATAGGGGCAGTATTATAGTAGTTATATTCTTGTACATAGGGGCAGTATTGCAGTAGTTATATTCTTGTACATAAGGGGCAGTATTATAGTAGTTATATTCTTGTACATAGGGGGCAGTATTATAGTAGTTATATTCTTGTACATAGGGAGCAGTATTATAGTAGTTATATTCTTGCACATAGGAGGCAGTATTATAGTAGTTACATTCTTGTACATAGGGGGCAGAATTATAGTAGTTATATTCTTGTACATAGGAGGCAGAATTATAGTAGTTATATTCTTGTACATAGGGGGCAGAATTATAGTAGTTATATTCTTGTACATAGGGGGCAGAATTATAGTAGTTATATTCTTGTACATAGGGAGAAGTATTATAGTAGTTATATTCTTGTACATAGGAGGCAGTATTATAGTAGTTATAGTCTTGTACATAGGAGGCAGTATTATAGTAGTTATATTGTTGTACATAGGGGGCAGTATTATAGTAGTTATATTCTTGTACAGAGGAGCAGTATTATAGTAGTTATATTCTTCTACATAGGAGGCAGTATTATAGTAGTTATATTCTTGTACATAGGGGGCAGTATTATAGTAGTTATATTCTTGTACAGAGGAGCAGTATTATAGTAGTTATATTCTTTTACATAGGGAGTAGTTTTATAGTAGTTATATTTTTGTACATAGGAGCAGTATTCTAGTAGTTATATTCTAGTACATAGGAGGCAGTAATATAGTAGTTATATTCTTGTATATAGCAGGCAGTATTATAGTAGTTATATTCTTGTACATAGGAAGCAGCATTATATTAGTTATATTCTTGTACATAGGAGGCAGTATTATAGTAGTTTTATTCTTGTACATAGGGGGCAGTATTATAGCAGTTATATTCTTGTATATCGGAGTCAGTATTATAGGAGTTATATTCTTCTACATAGAGGGCAGTATTATAGTAGTTATATTCTTGTACATAGGAGCAGTATTATAGTAGTTATATTCTTGTACATAGGAGGCAGTATTATAGTAGTTATATTCTTGTACATATGGGCAGTATTATAGTAGTTAAATTCATGTACATAGGGGCAGTATTTTAGTAGTTATATTCTTGTTCATAGGAGCAGTATTATAGTAGTTATACTCTTGTGCATGGGGGCAGTATTATAGTAGTTATATTCTTGTACATAAGGGACAGTATTATAGTAGTTATATTCTTGTACATAGGGGGCAGTATTATATTAGTTATATTCTTGTACATTGGAGCAGTATTATGGTAGTTATATTCTTGTACATAGGATGCAATATTATAGTAGTTATATTCTTGTACATAAGAGGCAGTATTATAGTAGTTATATTCTTGTACATAGGAGCAGTATTCTAGTAGTTATATTCTAGTACATAGGAGGCAGTAATATAGTAGTTATATTCTTGTATATAGCAGGCAGTATTATAGTAGTTATATTCTTGTACATAGGAAGCAGCATTATATTAGTTATATTCTTGTACATAGGAGGCAGTATTATAGTAGTTTTATTCTTGTACATAGGGGGCAGTATTATAGCAGTTATATTCTTGTATATCGGAGTCAGTATTATAGGAGTTATATTCTTCTACATAGAGGGCAGTATTATAGTAGTTATATTCTTGTACATAGGAGCAGTATTATAGTAGTTATATTCTTGTACATAGGAGGCAGTATTATAGTAGTTATATTCTTGTACATATGGGCAGTATTATAGTAGTTAAATTCATGTACATAGGGGCAGTATTTTAGTAGTTATATTCTTGTTCATAGGAGCAGTATTATAGTAGTTATACTCTTGTACATGGGGGCAGTATTATAGTAGTTATATTCTTGTACATAAGGGACAGTATTATAGTAGTTATATTCTTGTACATAGGGGGCAGTTTTATATTAGTTATATTCTTGTACATTGGAGCAGTATTATGGTAGTTATATTCTTGTACATAGGATGCAATATTATAGTAGTTATATTCTTGTACATAAGAGGCAGTATTATAGTAGTTATATTCTTGTACATAGGGGCAGTATTATAGTAGTTATATTATGTACATAGGAGGCAGTATTACAGTAGTTATATTCTTGCACATAGGGAGCAGTATTATAGTAGTTATATTCTTGTATATAGGGAGCAGTATTATAGCAGTTATATTCTTATACATAGGGGGCAGTATTCAAGTAGTTATATTCTTGTACATAGGGGGCAGAATTATAGTAGTTATATTCTTGTACATAGGAGGCAGAATTATAGTAGTTATATTCTTGTACAGAGGAGCAGTATTATAGTAGTTTTATTGTTGTACATAGGGAGCAGTATTATAGTAGTAATATTCTTGTACGTAGGAGGCAGAATTATAGTAGTTATATTCTTGTACATAGGGGGCAGAATTATAGTAGTTATATTCTTGTTCATAGGGAGCAGTATTATAGTAGTTATATTCTTGTACATAGGAGGCAGTATTATAGTAGTTATAGTCTTGTACATAGGAGGCAGTATTATAGTAGTTATATTGTTGTACATAGGGGGCAGTATTATAGTAGTTATATTCTTGTACAGAGGAGCAGTATTATAGTAGTTATATTCTTGTACATAGGAGGCAGTATTATAGTAGTTATATTCTTGTACATAGGGGGCAGTATTATAGTAGTTATATTCTTGTATAGAGGAGCAGTATTATAGTAGTTATATTCTTTTACATAGGGAGTAGTTTTATAGTAGTCATATTTTTGTACATAGGAGCAGTATTATAGTAGTTATATTCTAGTACATAGGAGGCAGTAATATAGTAGTTATATTCTTGTATATAGGAGGCAGTATTATAGTAGTTATATTCTTGTACATAGGAGGCAGCATTATAGTAGTTATATTCTTGTACATAGGAGGCAGTATTATAGTAGTTTTATTCTTGTACATAGGGGGCAGTATTATAGCAGTTATATTCTTGTATATCGGAGTCAGTATTATAGGAGTTATATTCTTCTACATAGAGGGCAGTATTATAGTAGTTATATTCTTGTACATAGGAGCAGTATTATAGTGGTTATATTCTTGTACATAGGAGGCAGTATTATAGTAGTTATATTCTTGTACAGAGGAGCAGTATTATAGTAGTTTTATTCTTGTACATAGGAGGCAGTATTATAGTAGTTATATTCTTGTACATATGGGCAGTATTATAGTAGTTAAATTCGTGTACAAAGGGGCAGCATTTTAGTAGTTATATTCTTGTTCATAGAGGTCAGTATTATTATAGTTATATTCTTGTACATAGGAGCAGTATTATAGTAGTTATATTCTTGTACATCGGGGGCAGTATTATACTAGTTATATTCTTGTACATAAGGGACAGTATTATAGTAGTTATATTCTTGTACATAGTGGGCAGTATTATAGTAGTTATATTCTTGTACATAGGGGGCAGTATTATAGTAGTTATATTCTTGTACATAGGGGCAGTATTATAGTAGTTATATTCTTGTACATAGGGGCAGTATTGCAGTAGTTATATTCTTGTACATAAGGGGCAGTATTATAGTAGTTATATTCTTGTACATAGGGGGCAGTATTATAGTAGTTATATTCTTGTACATAGGGAGCAGTATTATAGTAGTTATATTCTTGCACATAGGAGGCAGTATTATAGTAGTTACATTCTTGTACATAGGGGGCAGAATTATAGTAGTTATATTCTTGTACATAGGAGGCAGAATTATAGTAGTTATATTCTTGTACATAGGGGGCAGAATTATAGTAGTTATATTCTTGTACATAGGGGGCAGAATTATAGTAGTTATATTCTTGTACATAGGGAGAAGTATTATAGTAGTTATATTCTTGTACATAGGAGGCAGTATTATAGTAGTTATAGTCTTGTACATAGGAGGCAGTATTATAGTAGTTATATTGTTGTACATAGGGGGCAGTATTATAGTAGTTATATTCTTGTACAGAGGAGCAGTATTATAGTAGTTATATTCTTCTACATAGGAGGCAGTATTATAGTAGTTATATTCTTGTACATAGGGGGCAGTATTATAGTAGTTATATTCTTGTACAGAGGAGCAGTATTATAGTAGTTATATTCTTTTACATAGGGAGTAGTTTTATAGTAGTTATATTTTTGTACATAGGAGCAGTATTCTAGTAGTTATATTCTAGTACATAGGAGGCAGTAATATAGTAGTTATATTCTTGTATATAGCAGGCAGTATTATAGTAGTTATATTCTTGTACATAGGAAGCAGCATTATATTAGTTATATTCTTGTACATAGGAGGCAGTATTATAGTAGTTTTATTCTTGTACATAGGGGGCAGTATTATAGCAGTTATATTCTTGTATATCGGAGTCAGTATTATAGGAGTTATATTCTTCTACATAGAGGGCAGTATTATAGTAGTTATATTCTTGTACATAGGAGCAGTATTATAGTAGTTATATTCTTGTACATAGGAGGCAGTA
Source organism: Eleutherodactylus coqui (assembly GCF_035609145.1). NCBI lineage: Eukaryota > Metazoa > Chordata > Amphibia > Anura > Eleutherodactylidae > Eleutherodactylus > Eleutherodactylus coqui. The sequence continues at coordinate 7,745,954 of NC_089843.1, forward strand.
TTATAGTAGTTATATTCTTGTACATATGGGCAGTATTATAGTAGTTAAATTCATGTACATAGGGGCAGTATTTTAGTAGTTATATTCTTGTTCATAGGAGCAGTATTATAGTAGTTATACTCTTGTACATGGGGGCAGTATTATAGTAGTTATATTCTTGTACATAAGGGACAGTATTATAGTAGTTATATTCTTGTACATAGGGGGCAGTATTATATTAGTTATATTCTTGTACATTGGAGCAGTATTATGGTAGTTATATTCTTGTACATAGGATGCAATATTATAGTAGTTATATTCTTGTACATAAGAGGCAGTATTATAGTAGTTATATTCTTGTACATAGGAGCAGTATTCTAGTAGTTATATTCTAGTACATAGGAGGCAGTAATATAGTAGTTATATTCTTGTATATAGCAGGCAGTATTATAGTAGTTATATTCTTGTACATAGGAAGCAGCATTATATTAGTTATATTCTTGTACATAGGAGGCAGTATTATAGTAGTTTTATTCTTGTACATAGGGGGCAGTATTATAGCAGTTATATTCTTGTATATCGGAGTCAGTATTATAGGAGTTATATTCTTCTACATAGAGGGCAGTATTATAGTAGTTATATTCTTGTACATAGGAGCAGTATTATAGTAGTTATATTCTTGTACATAGGAGGCAGTATTATAGTAGTTATATTCTTGTACATATGGGCAGTATTATAGTAGTTAAATTCATGTACATAGGGGCAGTATTTTAGTAGTTATATTCTTGTTCATAGGAGCAGTATTATAGTAGTTATACTCTTGTACATGGGGGCAGTATTATAGTAGTTATATTCTTGTACATAAGGGACAGTATTATAGTAGTTATATTCTTGTACATAGGGGGCAGTTTTATATTAGTTATATTCTTGTACATTGGAGCAGTATTATGGTAGTTATATTCTTGTACATAGGATGCAATATTATAGTAGTTATATTCTTGTACATAAGAGGCAGTATTATAGTAGTTATATTCTTGTACATAGGGGCAGTATTATAGTAGTTATATTATGTACATAGGAGGCAGTATTACAGTAGTTATATTCTTGCACATAGGGAGCAGTATTATAGTAGTTATATTCTTGTATATAGGGAGCAGTATTATAGTAGTTATATTCTTGTACATAGGGAGAAGTATTATAGTAGTTATATTCTTGTACATAGGAGGCAGTATTATAGTAGTTATAGTCTTGTACATAGGAGGCAGTATTATAGTAGTTATATTGTTGTACATAGGGGGCAGTATTATAGTAGTTATATTCTTGTACAGAGGAGCAGTATTATAGTAGTTATATTCTTCTACATAGGAGGCAGTATTATAGTAGTTATATTCTTGTACATAGGGGGCAGTATTATAGTAGTTATATTCTTGTACAGAGGAGCAGTATTATAGTAGTTATATTCTTTTACATAGGGAGTAGTTTTATAGTAGTTATATTTTTGTACATAGGAGCAGTATTCTAGTAGTTATATTCTAGTACATAGGAGGCAGTAATATAGTAGTTATATTCTTGTATATAGCAGGCAGTATTATAGTAGTTATATTCTTGTACATAGGAAGCAGCATTATATTAGTTATATTCTTGTACATAGGAGGCAGTATTATAGTAGTTTTATTCTTGTACATAGGGGGCAGTATTATAGCAGTTATATTCTTGTATATCGGAGTCAGTATTATAGGAGTTATATTCTTCTACATAGAGGGCAGTATTATAGTAGTTATATTCTTGTACATAGGAGCAGTATTATAGTAGTTATATTCTTGTACATAGGAGGCAGTATTATAGTAGTTATATTCTTGTACATATGGGCAGTATTATAGTAGTTAAATTCATGTACATAGGGGCAGTATTTTAGTAGTTATATTCTTGTTCATAGGAGCAGTATTATAGTAGTTATACTCTTGTACATGGGGGCAGTATTATAGTAGTTATATTCTTGTACATAAGGGACAGTATTATAGTAGTTATATTCTTGTACATAGGGGGCAGTATTATATTAGTTATATTCTTGTACATTGGAGCAGTATTATGGTAGTTATATTCTTGTACATAGGATGCAATATTATAGTAGTTATATTCTTGTACATAAGAGGCAGTATTATAGTAGGTATATTCTTGTACATAGGAGCAGTATTCTAGTAGTTATATTCTAGTACATAGGAGGCAGTAATATAGTAGTTATATTCTTGTATATAGCAGGCAGTATTATAGTAGTTATATTCTTGTACATAGGAAGCAGCATTATATTAGTTATATTCTTGTACATAGGAGGCAGTATTATAGTAGTTTTATTCTTGTACATAGGGGGCAGTATTATAGCAGTTATATTCTTGTATATCGGAGTCAGTATTATAGGAGTTATATTCTTCTACATAGAGGGCAGTATTATAGTAGTTATATTCTTGTACATAGGAGCAGTATTATAGTAGTTATATTCTTGTACATAGGAGGCAGTATTATAGTAGTTATATTCTTGTACATATGGGCAGTATTATAGTAGTTAAATTCATGTACATAGGGGCAGTATTTTAGTAGTTATATTCTTGTTCATAGGAGCAGTATTATAGTAGTTATACTCTTGTACATGGGGGCAGTATTATAGTAGTTATATTCTTGTACATAAGGGACAGTATTATAGTAGTTATATTCTTGTACATAGGGGGCAGTTTTATATTAGTTATATTCTTGTACATTGGAGCAGTATTATGGTAGTTATATTCTTGTACATAGGATGCAATATTATAGTAGTTATATTCTTGTACATAAGAGGCAGTATTATAGTAGTTATATTCTTGTACATAGGGGCAGTATTATAGTAGTTATATTATGTACATAGGAGGCAGTATTACAGTAGTTATATTCTTGCACATAGGGAGCAGTATTATAGTAGTTATATTCTTGTATATAGGGAGCAGTATTATAGCAGTTATATTCTTATACATAGGGGGCAGTATTATAGTAGTTATATTCTTGTACATAGGGGGCAGAATTATAGTAGTTATATTCTTGTACATAGGAGGCAGAATTATAGTAGTTATATTCTTGTACAGAGGAGCAGTATTATAGTAGTTATATTGTTGTACATAGGGAGCAGTATTATAGTAGTAATATTCTTGTACATAGGAGGCAGAATTATAGTAGTTATATTCTTGTACATAGGGGGCAGAATTATAGTAGTTATATTCTTGTTCATAGGGAGCAGTATTATAGTAGTTATATTCTTGTACATAGGAGGCAGTATTATAGTAGTTATAGTCTTGTACATAGGAGGCAGTATTATAGTAGTTATATTGTTGTACATAGGGGGCAGTATTATAGTAGTTATATTCTTGTACAGAGGAGCAGTATTATAGTAGTTATATTCTTGTACATAGGAGGCAGTATTATAGTAGTTATATTCTTGTACATAGGGGGCAGTATTATAGTAGTTATATTCTTGTATAGAGGAGCAGTATTATAGTAGTTATATTCTTTTACATAGGGAGTAGTTTTATAGTAGTCATATTTTTGTACATAGGAGCAGTATTATAGTAGTTATATTCTAGTACATAGGAGGCAGTAATATAGTAGTTATATTCTTGTATATAGGAGGCAGTATTATAGTAGTTATATTCTTGTACATAGGAGGCAGCATTATAGTAGTTATATTCTTGTACATAGGAGGCAGTATTATAGTAGTTTTATTCTTGTACATAGGGGGCAGTATTATAGCAGTTATATTCTTGTATATCGGAGTCAGTATTATAGGAGTTATATTCTTCTACATAGAGGGCAGTATTATAGTAGTTATATTCTTGTACATAGGAGCAGTATTATAGTGGTTATATTCTTGTACATAGGAGGCAGTATTATAGTAGTTATATTCTTGTACAGAGGAGCAGTATTATAGTAGTTTTATTCTTGTACATAGGAGGCAGTATTATAGTAGTTATATTCTTGTACATATGGGCAGTATTATAGTAGTTAAATTCGTGTACAAAGGGGCAGCATTTTAGTAGTTATATTCTTGTTCATAGAGGTCAGTATTATTATAGTTATATTCTTGTACATAGGAGCAGTATTATAGTAGTTATATTCTTGTACATCGGGGGCAGTATTATACTAGTTATATTCTTGTACATAAGGGACAGTATTATAGTAGTTATATTCTTGTACATAGTGGGCAGTATTATAGTAGTTATATTCTTGTACATAGGGGGCAGTATTATAGTAGTTATATTCTTGTACATAGGGGCAGTATTATAGTAGTTATATTCTTGTACATAGGGGCAGTATTGCAGTAGTTATATTCTTGTACATAAGGGGCAGTATTATAGTAGTTATATTCTTGTACATAGGGGGCAGTATTATAGTAGTTATATTCTTGTACATAGGGAGCAGTATTATAGTAGTTATATTCTTGCACATAGGAGGCAGTATTATAGTAGTTACATTCTTGTACATAGGGGGCAGAATTATAGTAGTTATATTCTTGTACATAGGAGGCAGAATTATAGTAGTTATATTCTTGTACATAGGGGGCAGAATTATAGTAGTTATATTCTTGTACATAGGGGGCAGAATTATAGTAGTTATATTCTTGTACATAGGGAGAAGTATTATAGTAGTTATATTCTTGTACATAGGAGGCAGTATTATAGTAGTTATAGTCTTGTACATAGGAGGCAGTATTATAGTAGTTATATTGTTGTACATAGGGGGCAGTATTATAGTAGTTATATTCTTGTACAGAGGAGCAGTATTATAGTAGTTATATTCTTCTACATAGGAGGCAGTATTATAGTAGTTATATTCTTGTACATAGGGGGCAGTATTATAGTAGTTATATTCTTGTACAGAGGAGCAGTATTATAGTAGTTATATTCTTTTACATAGGGAGTAGTTTTATAGTAGTTATATTTTTGTACATAGGAGCAGTATTCTAGTAGTTATATTCTAGTACATAGGAGGCAGTAATATAGTAGTTATATTCTTGTATATAGCAGGCAGTATTATAGTAGTTATATTCTTGTACATAGGAAGCAGCATTATATTAGTTATATTCTTGTACATAGGAGGCAGTATTATAGTAGTTTTATTCTTGTACATAGGGGGCAGTATTATAGCAGTTATATTCTTGTATATCGGAGTCAGTATTATAGGAGTTATATTCTTCTACATAGAGGGCAGTATTATAGTAGTTATATTCTTGTACATAGGAGCAGTATTATAGTAGTTATATTCTTGTACATAGGAGGCAGTATTATAGTAGTTATATTCTTGTACATATGGGCAGTATTATAGTAGTTAAATTCATGTACATAGGGGCAGTATTTTAGTAGTTATATTCTTGTTCATAGGAGCAGTATTATAGTAGTTATACTCTTGTACATGGGGGCAGTATTATAGTAGTTATATTCTTGTACATAAGGGACAGTATTATAGTAGTTATATTCTTGTACATAGGGGGCAGTATTATATTAGTTATATTCTTGTACATTGGAGCAGTATTATGGTAGTTATATTCTTGTACATAGGATGCAATATTATAGTAGTTATATTCTTGTACATAAGAGGCAGTATTATAGTAGTTATATTCTTGTACATAGGAGCAGTATTCTAGTAGTTATATTCTAGTACATAGGAGGCAGTAATATAGTAGTTATATTCTTGTATATAGCAGGCAGTATTATAGTAGTTATATTCTTGTACATAGGAAGCAGCATTATATTAGTTATATTCTTGTACATAGGAGGCAGTATTATAGTAGTTTTATTCTTGTACATAGGGGGCAGTATTATAGCAGTTATATTCTTGTATATCGGAGTCAGTATTATAGGAGTTATATTCTTCTACATAGAGGGCAGTATTATAGTAGTTATATTCTTGTACATAGGAGCAGTATTATAGTAGTTATATTCTTGTACATAGGAGGCAGTATTATAGTAGTTATATTCTTGTACATATGGGCAGTATTATAGTAGTTAAATTCATGTACATAGGGGCAGTATTTTAGTAGTTATATTCTTGTTCATAGGAGCAGTATTATAGTAGTTATACTCTTGTACATGGGGGCAGTATTATAGTAGTTATATTCTTGTACATAAGGGACAGTATTATAGTAGTTATATTCTTGTACATAGGGGGCAGTTTTATATTAGTTATATTCTTGTACATTGGAGCAGTATTATGGTAGTTATATTCTTGTACATAGGATGCAATATTATAGTAGTTATATTCTTGTACATAAGAGGCAGTATTATAGTAGTTATATTCTTGTACATAGGGGCAGTATTATAGTAGTTATATTATGTACATAGGAGGCAGTATTACAGTAGTTATATTCTTGCACATAGGGAGCAGTATTATAGTAGTTATATTCTTGTATATAGGGAGCAGTATTATAGTAGTTATATTCTTGTACATAGGGAGAAGTATTATAGTAGTTATATTCTTGTACATAGGAGGCAGTATTATAGTAGTTATAGTCTTGTACATAGGAGGCAGTATTATAGTAGTTATATTGTTGTACATAGGGGGCAGTATTATAGTAGTTATATTCTTGTACAGAGGAGCAGTATTATAGTAGTTATATTCTTCTACATAGGAGGCAGTATTATAGTAGTTATATTCTTGTACATAGGGGGCAGTATTATAGTAGTTATATTCTTGTACAGAGGAGCAGTATTATAGTAGTTATATTCTTTTACATAGGGAGTAGTTTTATAGTAGTTATATTTTTGTACATAGGAGCAGTATTCTAGTAGTTATATTCTAGTACATAGGAGGCAGTAATATAGTAGTTATATTCTTGTATATAGCAGGCAGTATTATAGTAGTTATATTCTTGTACATAGGAAGCAGCATTATATTAGTTATATTCTTGTACATAGGAGGCAGTATTATAGTAGTTTTATTCTTGTACATAGGGGGCAGTATTATAGCAGTTATATTCTTGTATATCGGAGTCAGTATTATAGGAGTTATATTCTTCTACATAGAGGGCAGTATTATAGTAGTTATATTCTTGTACATAGGAGCAGTATTATAGTAGTTATATTCTTGTACATAGGAGGCAGTATTATAGTAGTTATATTCTTGTACATATGGGCAGTATTATAGTAGTTAAATTCATGTACATAGGGGCAGTATTTTAGTAGTTATATTCTTGTTCATAGGAGCAGTATTATAGTAGTTATACTCTTGTACATGGGGGCAGTATTATAGTAGTTATATTCTTGTACATAAGGGACAGTATTATAGTAGTTATATTCTTGTACATAGGGGGCAGTATTATATTAGTTATATTCTTGTACATTGGAGCAGTATTATGGTAGTTATATTCTTGTACATAGGATGCAATATTATAGTAGTTATATTCTTGTACATAAGAGGCAGTATTATAGTAGTTATATTCTTGTACATAGGAGCAGTATTCTAGTAGTTATATTCTAGTACATAGGAGGCAGTAATATAGTAGTTATATTCTTGTATATAGCAGGCAGTATTATAGTAGTTATATTCTTGTACATAGGAATCAGCATTATATTAGTTATATTCTTGTACATAGGAGGCAGTATTATAGTAGTTTTATTCTTGTACATAGGGGGCAGTATTATAGCAGTTATATTCTTGTATATCGGAGTCAGTATTATAGGAGTTATATTCTTCTACATAGAGGGCAGTATTATAGTAGTTATATTCTTGTACATAGGAGCAGTATTATAGTAGTTATATTCTTGTACATAGGAGGCAGTATTATAGTAGTTATATTCTTGTACATATGTGCAGTATTATAGTAGTTAAATTCATGTACATAGGGGCAGTATTTTAGTAGTTATATTCTTGTTCATAGGAGCAGTATTATAGTAGTTATACTCTTGTACATGGGGGCAGTATTATAGTAGTTATATTCTTGTACATAAGGGACAGTATTATAGTAGTTATATTCTTGTACATAGGGGGCAGTTTTATATTAGTTATATTCTTGTACATTGGAGCAGTATTATGGTAGTTATATTCTTGTACATAGGATGCAATATTATAGTAGTTATATTCTTGTACATAAGAGGCAGTATTATAGTAGTTATATTCTTGTACATAGGGGCAGTATTATAGTAGTTATATTATGTACATAGGAGGCAGTATTACAGTAGTTATATTCTTGCACATAGGGAGCAGTATTATAGTAGTTATATTCTTGTATATAGGGAGCAGTATTATAGCAGTTATATTCTTATACATAGGGGGCAGTATTATAGTAGTTATATTCTTGTACATAGGGGGCAGAATTATAGTAGTTATATTCTTGTACATAGGAGGCAGAATTATAGTAGTTATATTCTTGTACAGAGGAGCAGTATTATAGTAGTTATATTGTTGTACATAGGGAGCAGTATTATAGTAGTAATATTCTTGTACATAGGAGGCAGAATTATAGTAGTTATATTCTTGTACATAGGGGGCAGAATTATAGTAGTTATATTCTTGTTCATAGGGAGCAGTATTATAGTAGTTATATTCTTGTACATAGGAGGCAGTATTATAGTAGTTATAGTCTTGTACATAGGAGGCAGTATTATAGTAGTTATATTGTTGTACATAGGGGGCAGTATTATAGTAGTTATATTCTTGTACAGAGGAGCAGTATTATAGTAGTTATATTCTTGTACATAGGAGGCAGTATTATAGTAGTTATATTCTTGTACATAGGGGGCAGTATTATAGTAGTTATATTCTTGTATAGAGGAGCAGTATTATAGTAGTTATATTCTTTTACATAGGGAGTAGTTTTATAGTAGTCATATTTTTGTACATAGGAGCAGTATTATAGTAGTTATATTCTAGTACATAGGAGGCAGTAATATAGTAGTTATATTCTTGTATATAGGAGGCAGTATTATAGTAGTTATATTCTTGTACATAGGAGGCAGCATTATAGTAGTTATATTCTTGTACATAGGAGGCAGTATTATAGTAGTTTTATTCTTGTACATAGGGGGCAGTATTATAGCAGTTATATTCTTGTATATCGGAGTCAGTATTATAGGAGTTATATTCTTCTACATAGAGGGCAGTATTATAGTAGTTATATTCTTGTACATAGGAGCAGTATTATAGTGGTTATATTCTTGTACATAGGAGGCAGTATTATAGTAGTTATATTCTTGTACAGAGGAGCAGTATTATAGTAGTTTTATTCTTGTACATAGGAGGCAGTATTATAGTAGTTATATTCTTGTACATATGGGCAGTATTATAGTAGTTAAATTCGTGTACAAAGGGGCAGCATTTTAGTAGTTATATTCTTGTTCATAGAGGTCAGTATTATTATAGTTATATTCTTGTACATAGGAGCAGTATTATAGTAGTTATATTCTTGTACATCGGGGGCAGTATTATACTAGTTATATTCTTGTACATAAGGGACAGTATTATAGTAGTTATATTCTTGTACATAGTGGGCAGTATTATATTAGTTATATTCTTGTACATTGGAGCAGTATTATAGTAGTTATATTCTTGTACATAGGGGGCAGTATTATAGTAGTTATATTCTTGTACATAAGCGGCAGTATTATAGTAGTTATATTCTTGTACATAAGGGGCAGTATTATATTAGTTATATTCTTGTACATAGGGGGCAGTATTATAGTAGTTATATTCTTGTACATAGGGAGCAGTATTATAGTAGTTATATTCTTGCACATAGGAGGCAATATTATAGTAGTTACATTCTTGTACATAGGGGGCAGAATTATAGTAGTTATATTCTTGTACATAGGAGGCAGAATTATAGTAGTTATATTCTTGTACATAGGGGGCAGAATTATAGTAGTTATATTCTTGTACATAGGGGGCAGAATTATAGTAGTTATATTCTTGTACATAGGGAGCAGTATTATAGTAGTTATATTCTTGTACATAGGAGGCAGTATTATAGTAGTTATAGTCTTGTACATAGGAGGCAGTATTATAGTAGTTATATTGTTGTACATAGGGGGCAGTATTATAGTAGTTATATTCTTGTACAGAGGAGCAGTATTATAGTAGTTATATTCTTCTACATAGGAGGCAGTATTATAGTAGTTATATTCTTGTACATAGGGGGCAGTATTATAGTAGTTATATTCTTGTACAGAGGAGCAGTATTATAGTAGTTATATTCTTTTACATAGGGAGTAGTTTTATAGTAGTTATATTTTTGTACATAGGAGCAGTATTCTAGTAGTTATATTCTAGTACATAGGAGGCAGTAATATAGTAGTTATATTCTTGTATATAGCAGGCAGTATTATAGTAGTTATATTCTTGTACATAGGAGGCAGCATTATATTAGTTATATTCTTGTACATAGGAGGCAGTATTATAGTAGTTTTATTCTTGTACATAGGGGGCAGTATTATAGCAGTTATATTCTTGTATATCGGAGTCAGTATTATAGGAGTTATATTCTTCTACATAGAGGGCAGTATTATAGTAGTTATATTCTTGTACATAGGAGCAGTATTATAGTAGTTATATTCTTGTACATAGGAGGCAGTATTATAGTAGTTATATTCTTGTACATATGGGCAGTATTATAGTAGTTAAATTCATGTACATAGGGGCAGTATTTTAGTAGTTATATTCTTGTTCATAGGAGCAGTATTATAGTAGTTATACTCTTGTACATGGGGGCAGTATTATAGTAGTTATATTCTTGTACATAAGGGACAGTATTATAGTAGTTATATTCTTGTACATAGGGGGCAGTATTATATTAGTTATATTCTTGTACATTGGAGCAGTATTATGGTAGTTATATTCTTGTACATAGGAGGCAATATTATAGTAGTTATATTCTTGTACATAAGAGGAAGTATTATAGTAGTTATATTCTTGTACATAGGGGCAGTATTATAGTAGTTATATTATGTACATAGGAGGCAGTATTACAGTAGTTATATTCTTGCACATAGGGAGCAGTATTATAGTAGTTATATTCTTGTATATAGGGAGCAGTATTATAGCAGTTATATTCTTATACATAGGGGGCAGTATTATAGTAGTTATATTCTTGTACATAGGGGGCAGAATTATAGTAGTTATATTCTTGTACATAGGAGGCAGAATTATAGTAGTTATATTCTTGTACAGAGGAGCAGTATTATAGTAGTTATATTGTTGTACATAGGGAGCAGTATTATAGTAGTAATATTCTTGTACATAGGAGGCAGAATTATAGTAGTTATATTCTTGTACATAGGGGGCAGAATTATAGTAGTTATATTCTTGTTCATAGGGAGCAGTATTATAGTAGTTATATTCTTGTACATAGGAGGCAGTATTATAGTAGTTATAGTCTTGTTCATAGGAGGCAGTATTATAGTAGTTATATTGTTGTACATAGGGGGCAGTATTATAGTAGTTATATTCTTGTACAGAGGAGCAGTATTATAGTAGTTATATTCTTGTACATAGGAGGCAGTATTATAGTAGTTATATTCTTGTACATAGGGGGCAGTATTATAGTAGTTATATTCTTGTATAGAGGAGCAGTATTATAGTAGTTATATTCTTTTACATAGGGAGTAGTTTTATAGTAGTCATATTTTTGTACATAGGAGCAGTATTATAGTAGTTATATTCTAGTACATAGGAGGCAGTAATATAGTAGTTATATTCTTGTATATAGGAGGCAGTATTATAGTAGTTATATTCTTGTACATAGGAGGCAGCATTATAGTAGTTATATTCTTGTACATAGGAGGCAGTATTATAGTAGTTTTTTTCTTGTACATAGGGGGCAGTATTATAGCAGTTATATTCTTGTATATCGGAGTCAGTATTATAGGAGTTATATTCTTCTACATAGAGGGCAGTATTATAGTAGTTATATTCTTGTACATAGGAGCAGTATTATAGTGGTTATATTCTTGTACATAGGAGGCAGTATTATAGTAGTTATATTCTTGTACAGAGGAGCAGTATTATAGTAGTTTTATTCTTGTACATAGGAGGCAGTATTATAGTAGTTATATTCTTGTACATATGGGCAGTATTATAGTAGTTATATTCTTGTTCATAGAGGTCAGTATTATTATAGTTATATTCTTGTACATAGGAGCAGTATTATAGTAGTTATATTCTTGTACATCGGGGGCAGTATTATAGTAGTTATATTCTTGTACATAAGGGACAGTATTATAGTAGTTATATTCTTGTACATAGTGGGCAGTATTATATTAGTTATATTCTTGTACATTGGAGCAGTATTATGGTAGTTATATCCTTGTACATAGGAGGCAATATTATAGTAGTTATATTCTTGTACATAAGAGGCAGTATTATAGTAGTTATATTCTTGTACATAGGGGCAGTATTATAGTAGTTATATTATGTACATAGGAGGCAGTATTACAATAGTTATATTCTTGTACATAGAGGGCAGTATTAAAGTAGTTATATTATGTACATAGGAGGCAGTATTACAGTAGTTATATTCTTGTACATAGGGGGCAGTATTATAGTAGTTATATTCTTATACACAGGAGCAGTACTATGGTAGTTATATTCTTGTACATAGGGGGGCAGTATTATAGTAGTTATATTCTTGTACATAGGGAGCAGTATTATAGTAGTTATATTCTTGTACATAGGAACAGTATTATAGTAGTTATATTCTTGTACGTAGGGCGCAGTATTATAGTAGTTATATTCTTGTACATAGGGGCAGTATTATAGTAGTTATATTCTTGTACATAGGAGCAGTATTATAGTAGTTGTATTCTTGTACATAGAAGGTAGTGTTATAGTAGTTATATTCTTGTACATAGGAGGCAGTATTATAGTAGTTATATGCTTGTACATAGGAGCAGTATTATAGTAGTTATATTCTTGTACATAGGGGTAGTATTATAGTAGTTAAATTCTTGTACATAGGGGCAATATTATAGTTTTTATATTCTTGTACACAGGAGGCAGTATTATTGTAGTTATATTCTTGTACATAGGATGCAGTATTATAGTAGTTATATTCTTGTACATATGTGGCAGTATTATAGTAGTTATATTCTTGTACATGGAGGGCAGTATTATAGTAGTTATATTCTTGTACATAGGGAGCAGTATTATAGTAGTTATATTCTTGTACATGGAGGCCAGTATTATAGTAGTTATATTCTTGTATATAGGGGGCAGTATTATCTTAGTTATATTCTTGTACATTAGAGGGCAGTATTATAGTATTTATATTCTTGTACACAGGGGCAGCATTATAGTACTCATATTCTTGTACATAGGAGGCAGTATTATAGCAGTTATATTCTTGTACATAGGGGGCAGTATTATAGTAGTTATATTCTTGTACATAGGAGCAGTATTATAGTAGTTATATTCGTGTACATAGGGGCAGTATTATAGTAGTTATATTCTTGTACATAGAGGGCAGTATTATAGTAGTTATATTCTTGTACAGAGGAGCAGTATTTTAGTAGTTATATTCTTGTACATAGGGGGCATTATTATTGTAGTTATATTCTTGTCCATAAGGGACAGTATAATAGTTTTTATATTCTTGTACATAGGGGCAGTATTATAGTAGTTATATTCTTGTACATAGGAGCAGCATTATAGTAGTTAAATTCTTGTACATAGGGGCAATATTATAGTAGTTATATTCTTGTACATAGGGAGCAGTATTATAGTAGTTATATTCTTGTACATGGAGGCCAGTATTATAGTAGTTATATTCTTGTATATAGGGGGCAGTATTATCTTAGTTATATTCTTGTACATTAGAGGGCAGTATTATAGTATTTATATTCTTGTACACAGGGGCAGCATTATAGTACTCATATTCTTGTACATAGGAGGCAGTATTATAGCAGTTATATTCTTGTACATAGGGGGCAGTATTATAGTAGTTATATTCTTGTACATAGGAGCAGTATTATAGTAGTTATATTCGTGTACATAGGGGCAGTATTATAGTAGTTATATTCTTGTACATAGAGGGCAGTATTATAGTAGTTATATTCTTGTACAGAGGAGCAGTATTTTAGTAGTTATATTCTTGTACATGGGGGCATTATTATTGTAGTTATATTCTTGTCCATAAGGGACAGTATAATAGTTTTTATATTCTTGTACATAGGGGCAGTATTATAGTAGTTATATTCTTGTACATAGGAGCAGCATTAAAGTAGTTAAATTCTTGTACATAGGGGCAATATTATAGTAGTTATATTCTTGTACATAGGGTGCAGTATTATAGTAGTTATATTCTTGTACATAGATGGCAGTATTATAGTAGTTATAGTCTTGTAAATGGGGGGCAGTATTATAGAAGTTATATTCTTGTACATAGAGAGCAGTATTATAGTAGTTTTATTCTTGTACATAGGGGGCAGTATTATAGTAGTTATATTCTTGTACATAGGGGGCAGTATTATATTAGTTATATTCTTGTACATTAGAGGGCAGTATTATAGTATTTATATTCTTGAACACAGGGGCAGTATTATAGTAGTTATATTCTTGTACATAGGAGCAGTATTATAGTAGTTATATTCGTGTACATAGGGGCAGTATTATAGTAGTTATATTCTTGTACATAGGAGTGGTATTATATTAGTTATATTCTTGTACATCGGAGGCAATATTATAGTAGTTATATTCTTGTACAAAAGAGGCAGTATTATAGTAGTTATATTATGTACATAGGAGGCAGTATTATAGTAGTTATATTATGTACATAGGGGGCAGTATTATAGTAGTTATATTCTTGTACATAGGGGGCAGTATTATAGTATTTATATTCTTGTACATAGGAGCAGTATTATAGTAGTTATATTCTTGTACATAGGAGGCAGTATTATAGTAGTTATATTCTTGTACATAGAGGGCAGTATTATAGTAGTTATATTCTTGTACATAGGGGGCAATATTATAGTAGTTATATTTTTGTACATAGGAGCCGTATTATAGTAGTTATATTATGTACATAGGAGGCAGTATTACAGTAGTTATATTCTTGTACATAGGGGGCAGTATTATAGTAGTTATATTCTTGTACAGAGGGGCAGTATTACAGTAGTTATATTCTTGTACATAGGGGGCAGTATTATAGTAGTTATATTCTTGTACATAAGATGCAGTCTTATAGTAGTTATATTATGTACATAGGAGGCAGTATTACAGTAGATATATTCTTGTACATAGGGGGCAGTATTATTGTACTTATATTCTTATACACAGGAGCAGTATTATAGCAGTTTTATTCTTGTACATAGGGGACAGTATTATAGTAGTTATATTCTTGTACATAGGGGGGCAGTATTATAGTAGTTATATTCTTGTACATAGGGAGCAGTATTATAGTAGTTATATTCTTGTGCATAGGAACAGTATTATAGTAGTTATATTCTTGTACATAGGGCGCAGTATTATAGTAGTTGTACTCTTGTACATAGCAGGTAGTGTTATAGTAGTTATATTCTTGTACATAGGGGGCAGTATTATATTAGTTATATTCTTGTACATTGGAGCAGTATTATAGTAGTTATATTCTTGTACATAGGGGGCAGTATTATAGTAGTTATATTCTTGTACATAGGAGGCAATATTATAGTAGTTATATTCTTGTACAAAAGAGGCAGTATTATAGTAGTTATATTAAGTACATAGGAGGCAGTATTATAGTAGTTATATTCTTGTACATAGAGGGCAGTATTATAGTAGTTATATTCTTGTACATAGGGGGCAATATTATAGTAGTTATATTCTTGTACATATAGGGCAGTATTATAGTAGTTATATTATGTACATAGGAGGCAGTATTACAGTAGTTATATTCTTGTACATAGGGGGCAGTATTATAGTAGTTATATTCTTGTACATAGGGGCAGTATTACAGTAGTTATATTCTTGTACATAGGGGGGCAGTATTATAGTAGTTATATTCTTGTACATAGGGAGCAGTATTATAGTAGTTATATTATTGTACATAGGGGGCAGTATTATAGTAGTTATATTCTTGTACATAGGGAGCAGTATTATAGTAGTTATATTATTGTACATAGGAGGCGGTATTATAGTAGTTATATTCTTGTGCATAGGAACAGTATTATAGTAGTTATATTCTTGTACATAGGGCGCAGTATTATAGTAGTTGTACTCTTGTACATAGGGGGCAGTATTATAGCAGCTATATTCTTGTACATAGGGGGCAGTATTATAGTAGTTATATTCTTGTACATAGGGGCAGTATTATAGTAGTTATATTCTTGTACATAGCAGGTAGTGTTATAGTAGTTATATTCTTGTACATAGGGGGCAGTATTATAGTAGTTATAGTCTTGTACATAGGAGCAGTATTATAGTAGTTATTTTCTTGTACATAGGGGCAGTATTATAGTAGTTATACTCTTGTATATAGGAGCAGTATTATAGTAGTTATATTCTTGTATATAGGGGCAGTATTATAGTAGTTATATTCTTGTACATAGGGGGCAGTGTTATAGTAGTTATATTCTTGTACATAGGAGCAGTATTACAGTAGTTATATTCTTGTACATAGGAGGTAGTATTATAGTAGTTATATTCTTGTACATAGGGGGCAGTATTATAGTAGTTATATTCTTGTACATAGAGGCAGTATTATAGTAGTTATATTCTTGTACATAGGAGGCAGTATTATAGTAGTTATATTCTTGTACATAGGAACAGTATTATAGTAGTTATATTCTTGTACATGGAGGGCAGTATTATAGTAGTTATATTCTTGTACATAGGAGGCAGTTTTTTTAGTAGTTATATTCTTGTACATAGGGGCAGTATTATAGTAGTTATATTCTTGTACATAGGGGACAGTATTATAGTAGTTATATTCTTGTACATAGGGGGCAGTATTATAGTAGCTATTTTCTTGTACATAGGGGGCAGTATTATAGTAGCTATAGTCTTGTACATAGGGGGTAGTATTATAGTAGTTATATTCTTGTACTTAGGGGGCAGTTTTAGAGTATGTATTGTTTATAGGGACAGTATATTTAGTAGTTATATTCGTATACCTATTGGGTAGTATTAGAATTGATGTCTTAAATGAAAAATCTTAAATAATTATTAGAGATGAGCGAGCATACTCGTCCGAGCTTGATGCTCGTTCGAGAATTAGGGTGCTCGAGATGCTCGTTACTCGAGACGAGCACCACGCGGTACTCGTCTCGATTAAACGAGCACTGACCATTGAATTCAATGGAGCCGGCAATACAGCCGGCTCCCATGAAAGCCATGGGCTGCCGGCGAGCGCGGGATGAATTTTCGGGAAGGGCTTAAAAATATAAGCCCTTTCCTGAAAATCATCCTAAAATGTGTAAAAAGAAAAAAAAATGTATACTCACCTTTCCGCTGCAGCCGGAGTTCAGCCGCGTCTGGCTGGCAGTTCTCCTGAACTGCTCTGAGTAGTATTCAGCAGCCGGGGATTTAAAATCATTCATGAATGGGTGAGTGCTGCCTCTGATGGCTTAGCGCAGGGACCAATCAGGGGCAGCTCTCAGCTGTCATTCAGCTGAGAGCTGCCCCTGATTGGTCCCTGCGCTGAGTCAATCAGAGGCAACATTCACTCACCTATTCATGAATTCATGAATGGGTGTGAGTGAGAGCTGCCTCTGATTGGTGAGGCTGTGACCAATTAGAGGCAGCTCATTGAGCAGGCGGGGATTTTAAATGAAGATGATGGTCTGTGTGTCCCAGTGTAATGTGCATTAATTTATTCCAAGATAAAGCAAGAAAACCACACATACAATAGGTTTTTTCTTTATATTGAAGGAAGAATATGATTTCCTGTCATTATGATCCTTAACCTTATTCCATTAGTCAATGTACGAGAATCTGCAGTAGCGGCCTGCAAGCCATTCGTCATGTAGCTAATTGTACGGCTCATCCAGCCTGCCCACATCATGCCGCGATAAAGTATCCTGTGCCTATTTTTATACGCCTGACTCCAGACACGAGACTCTCTGCCAAGAAGCCATTATGACAACCATCTGAAGAACAATTATTTCAACAGCCCGTAATCTTAAAATAAGTCACTTTTCCACTTTACGTCTAATCTGAATGGATTTCGCATCCAAAAGTTGCATTTTTATTAGGAAATGGGATACTTGTGAAATGAAACTTTGGTTAATCATTTCCCCCTTCAAAGTCCAGAGATGGACGCTGCCCAGGAACAATACAGATCATATACTATTAATTCTCTATTGGAAAAAGGAATAATGGTCGAATTCAAAGGACGCAACTCCACCCTCGTAAAACGAGCATTAATGAGACACGACAAACCGTTCACTGTTTCTTGTCAAGGCTTGTGTGGGCTGTCTGCCTCCAGCCAGAGCGCAGGACATAAAGAATATCCAACACTTTGGCATTCCCAGCTTTATATAAAAAATACCGCATATGTTACCTCTGATGAGTCTAGCACAAGTTGGACTTAGAACACGTTCACATAACATACTGTGGGCACCTTGTAGCACCAGGATCACAGATGAGGGACCCTGCCTGACCGCTGGTCTACTGACCTGTCCTCGCAGCATCATAGATCCCTATATGTTCCAGAAGTATATTTTGCTTTTAACATTCGCCTATTATCCCCTTCAGTGGCAAGTTTCTTACCCCCCTGTCAGACCCACCAGGGCAGGTTCTTTAACCCCTTCAGTGGCGGGTTTCTTACCACCCTGTCAGACCCACCAGGGCAGGTTCTTTATCCCCTTGAGTGGCGGGTTTCTTACCCCCTGTCAGACCCACCAGGGCAGGTTCTTTATCCCCTTGAGTGGCGGGTTTCTTACCCCCCTGTCAGACCCACCAGGGCAGGTTCTTTATCCCCTTGAGTAGCAGGTTTCTTACCCCCTGTCAGACCCACCAGGGCAGGTTCTTTATCCCCTTGAGTGGCGGGTTTCTTACCCCCCTGTCAGACCCACCAGGGCAGGTTCTTTATCCCCTTCAGTGGCGGGTTTCTTACCCCCTGTCAGACCCACCAGGGCAGGTTCTTTATCCCCTTGAGTAGCAGGTTTCTTACCCCCCTGTCAGACCCACCAGGGCAGGTTCTTTAACCCCCTCAGTGGCGGTTTCTTACCCCCCTGTCAGACCCACCAGGGCAGGTTCTTTAACCCCTTCAGTGGCGGGTTTCTTACCACCCTGTCGTATCCACCAGGACAGGTTCTTTAACCCCTTCAGTGGCGGGTTTCTTACCACCCTGTCAGACCCACCAGGGCAGGTTCTTTAACCCTTTGAGTGGCAGGTTTCTTACGCCCCTGTCAGACCCACCAGAGCAGGTTTTGTAACCCCTTGAGTGGCGTGTTTCTTACCACCCTGTCGTACCCACCAGGGCAGGTTCTTTAACCCCTTGAGTGGCGGGTTTCTTAC
This sequence comes from Eleutherodactylus coqui, assembly GCF_035609145.1. Lineage (NCBI taxonomy): Eukaryota > Metazoa > Chordata > Amphibia > Anura > Eleutherodactylidae > Eleutherodactylus > Eleutherodactylus coqui. The sequence continues at coordinate 7,765,373 of NC_089843.1, forward strand.
CCCCTGTCAGACCCACCAGGGCAGGTTCTTTAACCCCTTGAGTGGCGGGTCTCTTACCACCCTGTCAGACCCACCAGGGCAGGTTCTTTAACCCCTTGAGTGGCGGGTTTCTTACTACCAGGGCAGGTTTTTAAAATGGTCTAATCATTTAATTTCAACTAATTTTGCTGTCATGTTCCAAGAGCCATAACTTTTTCATTTCCCACTGATACGGCCGTATGAGGGCTTGTTTTTTGCGGGACAGATTGTGCTTTTTGATTGCATCCTTTTTGGGTATATATAATGTATTGCAGAACTTTTGTAAAAAAAGTTTGTAGGGAGATTAGGGGGGAAAAAAAGACATTCTCCTATTTGTTTTTTGGATTTCCTTTTTACGGCGTTCAGCGTGCAGAATAAATAGTGTAATAACCTTATTCTCTGAGTCACATGATTCCGGCGATAACGGGTTTATACAGTTTATGTTTTGCTATTTTTGTACATTTAAAACATTTTTTTTCTTAAAGGTTTGCTGTTGTGTCGCCACATTCCAAGAGTGGTATTAATGTTATTTCCCATTGCCAGCGCTCTAGATGGCCGTGTTTATTGCGGGATGAACTCCAGGCTTCATTTATCTGATTTTTAGGCTGGATTCAGACGGCCGTATATCAGCCGGGTTTTCACGCCCAGCCGATATACGTCGTCTCTCTCTGCTGGGGGGGAGCCTGGAAGAGCCAGGAGCCTCTCCGCCCCTCAGCACTATTTGCAATGGGGAGAGGCGGGACGAAGCGGGGCTAATTCTTGGAGCTTAGCCCCGCCCCACCTCCTTTCATTGCACATAGTGCAGAGGGGCGGAGAGGGGGTGGAGAGGAGGCAGAGAGGGGGCGGGAGCTCAGTTCCTGCTCCTGGCTCTTCCATCCTCCCCCCTTTCCCTGCAGATGAGGACACAGTATATCGGCTCGGCGTGAAAACCGAGCTGATATACGGTCGTCTGAATCCACCCTTAGAAACAAGTAAAATTTTGATCCCTTTTTATTTCATTTTTTCTAGTGGCAAGATGAACAAAATCTGTAATTCTGGCATGTTTTTTATTTTTCCCTGCATTCCCTAAGCGAGTTAAATAATATATTAGAGTCATTCTACCGGCCGGTACGATTATCCCAATACCACATTGTAATAGGTTTTTTACTTTTTCGCTACTTTTTTACAGTTTAAAAAAAAAAAGAAAAGATTATTATTTTTATCGCTGCATTCAGACATTAGCATTTTAGATTTTTTTATCAATGGAGCTCGGGAAGGGTTTATATTTTGCGGGATGAGTTGCACTTTTTATTAGTACCATTTGTTGATCTGTGCAGAGTTTTGATCACTTTCTATTTCGTTTTTCGTATGGTGAGATAGGCTAAATTAGCTACTTTTGCCATGTTTTAACTTTTTTTTCCATGCTGTGCACTTTGCAGATTAACCTCTTCTCGCTCCAGGACGTACATTTATGTCCTGCAACGTCGGGGTATGTATGAAGAGAGATCGCGGCACGACCTCTCTTCATATAGCATGGGTGTCAGCTGTTTATTACAGCTGATACCTGCTGGCAATAACTGCAATCGTACAGCATTACACATATTGCAGGAGCGATCAAAGTTGTGGTCCCCCAGGGGGGCTTAAAAGAAAAGTTAAAATAAGAATAATAAAGTTTTATTAATTGTAAAAAAAAGTAATAAAAGTTTAAATCCCCTCCTTTTCCTATATCTATAATTAAAAAAATCTAAATCCTAAAAGAAAAATACAAATTTGGTATCGCTGCGTCCATAAAAGTCCGATCTATCAAAGTAGAGCATTATTTACCCCGAGCACTGAACGCCGTCTGAAAAAAAATTAAAAATAAAGCACGCCAGAAATGCACTTTTTCATTCACCCCGTTTCCCAGAAAAAATGCAATAAAAAGCTATCAAAAAGTCATATAGATTCTTTTGGTACTAACGGAAACTACCGGACATCCTGCAAAAAATGAGCCCTCGCACAATTACGTTGATAAAAACATTAAAAAGTTATTGCGCGCAGAAGATGCAGCAGAAAATAATTTAAAAAAATTTAATGTCTTTGAAAAAAAAAAACAAGTACTACAGCAAAAAAAAAACTATACAAGTTTGGTATCGCAGTAATCATACTGACCCGCAGAATAAAGTTATCATGTTGGTTTTGTTGCAGTTTGTGCGCCATAGAAACAAAACGCACCGATGGCGGAATGTCGGGTTTTTTTCATTTTACTCCCCTTAGAATTTTTTAAAGTTTTTCAGTACATTATATGTAGAGATGAGCGAACGTACTCGGATAAGCACTACTCGTCCGAGTAATGTGCTTTATCCGAGTATCGCTGTGCTCGTCTTGAAAGATTCGGGAAGCTCCGCTGCTGACAGGTGAGTCGCAGCGGGGAGCGGGGCAGAGCGGGCGGGAGAGAAGGAGAGAAAGATCTCCCCTCCGTTCCTCCCCGCTCTCCCCTGCAGCTCCCCGCTCCGCAGCGCTCCCCGAATCTTTCAAGACGAGTACAGCGATACTCGGATAAAGCACATTACTCGGACGAGTAGTGCTTATCCGAGTACGTTCGCTCATCTCTAATTATATGGTACATTAAAAAGCACCACTGAAAAATACAACTGGACCCGCAAAAACAACAAGCCCTCATACAGCGACGTCGATGGAGAAATAGAGGATTTACGGTTTTTTTAAAAGGGGGAAAATAAAAACGAAAAGGAAAAACATGGGCCGCGTCATTAAAGGGTTAAATAATGTACTAACTTCCTTCTCTGGGTCATTACGAACGCAGGGATACCACATGGGTAATTTGTTTTTTTATTTTTTACAAAGTAAAGGGAGAAAAGTGGGGTTTGGGCGTTTTTTATTTTATTTTATTTTTTTACTTTCTTAACTTTTTTAAAATGTTTGTCCCTTTAGGGGTTTTGCATTATACTTTTTTTAATTCTGTTTTATTGCGGTTATAGGAAACATTTGTGGAGGTTACTGAATAAAGAGAGAGGATCTTGCGTTCTGATTTATATCAGTGCATCGTGTGGAGGTGCTGGGAATGCTGCTGTAGCGTCCCAAAGGGTGGCCCCGGACACGTGGCATACGCTGAGGAGCTGGGAGGGCAAGATGCTGGCTTGTCAGGGCCACACTTAACACGCTCCTTCCCGGAGGGACGCATGCAGCCCAGGCCTGGGCAGCACTGGGCCTCTTCCAGACACCCCTGGCATAGGGATGCCCAATAGACTGGAGAACAAGGGTTGCAGTTATCATGGGTGATGCCAGACTTCAGGACGCCTGTGTGTGTGACAATTGTAGATGCGTACCTCCACTCAGCGGTCCCAGACTTCAGGACGCTGGGGCGTGAACAATTGAAGACAAAAAGAGTACCTCTGCACTGGGCCTTGAGTAAGAAAAGGCTCACACTCTCTCTCTCTGAGGTGGGCTCACTCACTGCTCATGCTGATCCTTGGGCCCAGGAAATCTCTCCTCCTCTTCCATCTTCCACACATGAGGGCTGAAGGTTCCCGCATGTGCCTCTTTTCCCACTCTCAGTCACTCACATTTATAGCCTCTCTTATACCACGTGACAGGATATAAATTGATACATTTACAGACAGTCAGCTCACTTTGCAGACATTAACCTCGCAATACACATAACAGAATGACAGGACAGTTTTGCACAGAGCATCTACATAAGACATACATGTATGACATTATGGAGGGGGCCAAGAAAGCATGTACTGGGCCACTACACTGGGATCATACAACACAGAGTTGCATCATCTACATATTGGTATGCAGCATTTTTTAATATTTATTTTTGCAGGTGCCATTGGTTTTTTAAATAAAACTCAGGCTTTTTGTGGGAAAGGTCCTCTTTAAATGGGTTTTACAGGAATCAGCAAAATGAACACCAGCCTGTAAAAAATCTAAGGTGCGATAAACACATCCTTAGACCAGAGGGTGAGGATGTGGAGCCATAGATGGGTGATGGAACCTACAGACACTCTCCTACCTTGGCATTACAAACCTATCCCTCTCTTGTATCTCCTTATACCTTATTTATTGTCTCCCACCCACATTCTGTGTTGATGCCTTTCAAGGCCCTGCACTAGGACCCCTACTCTTTTCCAACTATGCCTTTGGCCTTGGACAGCTTATAAAATCCCATTGCTTTCAGTAGCAGATCTATGGTTGAAGAGGTGGACCAGGTCGTGGCCTCGGGTTACCTCTGTCCCCCTGCTTCACCACTGGCTGGTTTGGCCGTTGGAGATTTTACTAGAGGCAGGCTTAGTTCTGTCTGGGTCTGTGACTGCACGAAGGAAGGGGTCATTGTCTGCCATAATGGGAAGTAAAGTCACTAACCCCTCATGACTGGGATCAGGACACAGTTGAGATGGAATGCGCTTATGGTTTATATCTTTATAGCAATTCACAGGGAGTGGCACCTAGCAAGATCAATGTGGGAACAGTTCATACCGAGACATCCCATGGATACCTATAAACTAACACGAACAAACAAGGCTGCACATGGCCGTAATACCAAAGCTCGAACAAGTCCTAATCCGGAGCTATATAAGTCCTATATGAAAATGTCTTTGAGCACAGCGCAATGTCCTCCTGTGCACTCACAGTAATTGAGAGTCCTCCAAAAGGTCTGGCTGCCGGCGCCACTGTAATGAGTTTGCCTCAGTCCAATAAGAGTGACCGCTCCATCCATTTGATGCAGATTCAGCTGGAGTTTGCCCACTAGGTAGGAAGATGCTGGTGAACCCTAGGGTCCAGCCTACACAAGGAGCTGTCCCTTCCTAGGTGTGCTAAAGTCTGCTGAACCCACCAGAACTGCTCTCCTGCCAGATGCTGGTCAGATGTCCAGGCCAAGAGATAAACCCTGGAGTCCCTCTAACACCGGCTCTATGGCATTTTAAGCAACAACAGAACTAATTTCACACAGCAAATGAACATCAACCACATAATACAGTTACCTACTTACATGCTGATAACACAAATCTAACTTTCTGGCCTGGATCTTACATCTCTGCTACTCGCAATTCAAGAGTGTGTGAAACCATATCCTTCTCTAAAACACAACATGGAGAAAACTGAATTCATAACCTTTACCCATCTCATTCAACTCCCCACCTGGCCCATCAATCACAGTTAATGTCTCCACACTTTCCCAAATTTCATAAGTCCACTGCCTCAAGTTAAACTTTGATCTTAGCCACCTCCTGCTGCCTCCAACTCAAACACATGACCTCATGCTGAAGAGACTTTTGTAACAAGACATGCAACAAGACAATGACCCAAAGCACACAAGTAATTGCCTAAAGAATGGTGGAAAGATGATTTGTGTTTTGGAATGGCTGAGTCAGAGCCCTGACCTTAACCCTACAGAGATGTTGTGGCATGGCCTGAAGAGAGCTGTGCACACAAGGCATCCCAGAAATATTGATGAACTGAAACAGATTGCAAGGAAGGAAGAAAAAAATTCCTCCTCAACATTGTGCAAATCTTAGTTACAGCTAAAGACAACTTTTGCTGGAGGTGATCTACAGGTTATTAAATTCAAGGGTTCACTTGCCTTTTTTTGAAATCATACATACTGTATATACACACTTCTGTACACTACGCTGTGCATTCTGTATGCTTATAGCTTAAAGCATTTTAGGCTATCTTCACAACTACGTTCACACGTCCATCACAGACATCTAGGAGGATCCTGAGTAACCCCCATGGTCAGTCTGTGAGGTCCATAGGGCACTGCTGGTGTCCATCATAGGTCCTTCACAGGGCTGTAGCTTACAGAAATGGAACCCAAAGCGTAGATGAGGTTTGCTAAACCCTAGCACAGAAGGTGGCGATTATACAGCTAAACATATACAGTGGAGTCAGGTGAGGGCATGAAAATGCCACATGTGACCTCAAGCTTTCTCATACACCCATCTCCTTGCATTGATATAATGTAACTTTTGTAGCACCGGATCTTCGCACCCTCACAATGCAGACCTCCTTGTACTGGCACTGGGCAGGGAATGAAGGCAATACCATAAATCAGGGCTAATTTCAATGTTTAGGCTAAAACAAAAAGTGTAATAAGTCTAAAATCCATCTTTCCAGCTGTTGCTCATTATCTTGGCTCCTCCAAATGAAGCAATAGAAGATTTAATATTACATAAATCCGTGTGTCTCACAGTTCTTTATCCTCCCCTGGATGTGTGATGGAGCAGCCAGGGCTCTCACCATGAGGAGAAGAGGTGTAATTGATAGCAGAACCAAACGAAGTAACGGCCCTGTCCTCTGCTCACAGCCAAGTGCAGGAGGAGAAAGAAAGAAGGAAAAGTCATATTTTTCTTTATTCTGATTCCTTTTCCTTCTTTTTCTTTTTTAATTTTTTTTTATTTTCTTTTCCTTCTTTTTCATCCTTTTTCATCAGTTTTGCCTTACAAGCAGTTCAGCAGTACTTAGATACAGTGCTTGGTGACCTATGAGTGGTATACCGAGCATGTACGGCTCCTAGACAGTGTTACAAAGCTTTCTGTGTATTGGGGAAGTTCTAGTTCGGTTCAAACTATTGCGGACTAAATCAAAGCGTTTGTTGAAATTCAGAGAGCCAGCTGAACTTTTCAAGTTTAGTTCATAACTAATTATAAATTCCCCGTAACCCCAAAAATATAATAAATGTCAGAATTTATTATAAGACAAAAAAACCTAATTATTTAAAATCTGAGAAAACCACAAGACTCATAACAATTTCTGAGCAATTCCCGGGGTGGTGTGAGGTTCTGTATAACTTTGTCACAGCAGCTTCAGGGAGGTGGTCACAGATGGCGCTCTGTGGGGTGCTTGGGGGACATTTAGAAATATGGTCACACCTCTTTAACAAGTAACCGTATTTGTGGATGGCAATCCCAGTGTTATGGATTGTGGATCCACTGGATCAACCAACCAAGCCTAGACAGGTCATGGAGTGGTTGATAGGTGACTCCTCAGATAGAGGGACTGTTGCCAGGAAAAGCGAGACTGACCCTTGGCTGCAGAGGAAATGGCAGCCCCGTACCTCCCAGCAAGTTGATTGCCCTCATAAGGGTGGCCCTGCACTGGAACCTTGGGTCTGACTATCCCTGATGGGGTAGCAAACACAGGGACTGGCAGCAGACAGTGGAGCACACAGATGAAGGACAGAGCAAGGACAAACCATGAACAGGAATGGGAACTGACAGAAAACAAACGTACAGACAGATGAGATATGCAAAAAACCTAAAAAGAATCCAGACACAAACTAAGGACTACAGACAGAACTCAGACTCAGGAATACAGAACTCAGACAGCACAGACAGAACTAAACCAGAAGTCAGTGGCCAAAGAAAGCTGAGTGTAAGAACACACACCAACTCTGATGCCCAGAGGAAGTACCACAGCTCAACTTAAATAAAGGTGTAATGCCTATTTAACCCCACAGGTGAGCTGAGAGCCAGAGAGCTTGTTAACCCTTTCAGTGCTGGACGAAAGCAGATAGGGAGGGCAGAGGGACTCTTACAGCTGCCCAGAACTGCATGAGGGTGGCAGACACAAGTAGAGACCCTACACCCAGGATGCTGGTTCTAAATGAACTGGGCAGTAGCTAAGACGAATTTTTCATCCCTGAGTTGCCACAGCATGACTGGCAGCTCATGATTTGGGTACTGTAGGATAGATGGCCATCATCGAACTATTTCATTGTGACATTCTTCTCATCTGCCATTTGGTGGTTTATTTGGGTATTTGAAGTTTATGATGGTTACGTTGATACTGATAATGACTGCAGTATCCCTCCTAGGCATGTTTTCCACCAAATTCCCATAGATGTGTGGAAGTATTTGCCTCCATTTCTCGAGGAGAGCTTCAGATAGTGATGCAGGGGATTGAGAGATGATCTTTAAGCTATATAATGAAGTTTGCAGATGTTCTGCTCTTCAAACCAAGCCTCAACACTGTATGCTGTATGACATGGCACTCGGTCATGTTTGTAGAGACATGGAGCTGTGCCAAAGTATTACTACAGGGTAGGTGATGCCACATTGTCCAGAATGTCTCTGTACTCATTGGTATTGAAAGTAGATTTCACTATAACCCATGGCCCTAGTCCTTCCCAGCAGAAATCTCCCCACACCATAACAGAACCTCCTCCAAACCTCACTGTTGGGATGATGCAGTCACGAAGAAACCGCTCTCCAGAAATCCGCCACATTCGAGTGTGCCAAGATGGTGTGCTGTGATTCAGCTGTCCACAACACTTGCTTCCACTCACTTACAGTCCGACTCTCCAAGCCCCATCGCAGGTGCCGCTGTGCAGTCACTGCTGTGATGTTGTGTGCAGCCACTCGTCCATGTAAACCCTTCACATGCCGTCCCCTACAGAGAGTTCTGGTACTAATGGCTCTCCCAATGGCCTGTGAGACCCCCTGAGTGAGGGCAGATGATGTGTGTGATGTCTTCACAGCTTGTCCAAGGCTTCATTGTCCACGTTCTGTCAGTTTACGAGATCTCCCTGAAGGTGGTTTCACCGCACACACTGGATGATCTCCATCTCTTAATAACATGGCCAACAGTGGACTATGGAAGGTCCAGAAGCATCCCACCACCAGACCCCGTTGTCAGCTCTACACCTGGTAACTTTTCCCCACCAGACTCCGTTGTCAGCTCTACACCTGCTGGCATCCCACCACCAGAGCCCTTTGTCAGCTCTACACCTGGTGGCATCCTACCACCAGACCCCGTTGTCAGCTCTACATCTGGTAACTTTCCCCCACCAGACCCCATTGTCAGCTCTACACCTGCTGGCATCCCACTACCAGACCCCATTGTCAGCTCTACACCTGCTGGCATCCCACCACCAGACCCTATTGTCAGCTCTACACCTGGTGGCATCCTACCACCAGACCCCGTTGTCAGCTCTACACCTGGTGACATCCCCCCCACCAGACCCCATTGTCTGCTCTACAGCTGGTGACATCCCCCCACCAGACTCCGTTGTCAGCTCTACACCTGGTGGCATCCTACCACCAGACCCCATTATCAGCTCTACACCTGGGGACATCTGATGGTTTCTGTACTGGGCCCTGCCTGGGTGATACTCTTTTCCAGACCTAATGCTCACACATCTGATTTGCATATTTCCTTCACCTGACAGCAAACGATTGGTGGGGGGGGAGCAATACTTTTGTCAACATATTATATGGGAACCCAGTCTTAAATAGGCAACTGATTATAAAGATAGTAGTCAATAAATAAAGTATTCTCAAAGATGCTGCATAAAAAATATACGAAACAGACAAATGGGTGTGGCATATAATATGAAATGAATTACTACTGAATAAAATACTTATCCATACATAAAAACTCATAAAAACATAAATAAGTTAAAAAATATATAAATATGTGAACTTATGTAAGTACAGATAATGAAGATATAACTAAAAGTTATGTATACGCGTGCGAAGAGAATAAAGAAGAAAGTAGAAATCTGAGTGAAAAAGTATTCATATATAGAAATACATAAAGCAACATACAAATGAAAAAAATCATTCTTCATGTCTTAAAGACCACAACTTGCATCATCTCTGGGGGCATCAAATACCAAATACCAAAGAAACAGTGCAGTAAAAATCCAACAAAGATGGTAACCCTCGGCTCATCATGCCCACCGCACCGCCAGGAATATTGCAATCGGCAGGAGATTGAAATTAAAGACAGAACTTTACTTGGACTCCAGTCAAATGCATGTTAATAACTTGGGGTAGGGTTACCATGCGACCCGCGTTTTGAAGTTTTTAGACCTCGTCAATGAGAATTTAATGGCCACCAGAAAACGGAGCCTTGAAAATTAGAATCTGGCATCAGGTCCCGGCCATCAGCTTAATTCCCAATTATCATATCGGTTTATATATTCATTCATGGCATTGTTTAACAAGGAAATACCGCGCCAATTAATGCAGTAATAACATCATTAGTATCAGTGGGTGACTCCATCAATGTGTCATAACCTCCTGAGACCACAGAAGTTCTACAAGATGTTCAAACATCTGGGAAGCTATTTTATTCCCCCCGGGAAGGAAATTTTACATAAATTAGGAAAGTCTCGGTGCTCTGTGTTGTCTGAGTTGTTGCTGTAACCACAATAAACATGCTTAATATTCAGGAAAATCAGGCATTCTTACGAGGTCTGGCTGGAAATTACAATAGAAGGGATTGTCTGTTTAACCGACATCATATGTGCCTTCTGTGACGGGGTCAAGGGAGAGGCAAGGCTTAGATGAACTCATTTTCCTTAAAAGCAGCCTATTTTGTATACCAGTATGGCATGTCAAAACAGTAGGAAGGTTATGTCAATGAGTGGATCATACCGGCATCCAAGGTTCTGCCATAATCTGATCTACAAGAGGACTCATCGGGAGTGACAACCCTATTGGAAGACACCAACAGAAGAAGTAGTTTCTTTCGTTTTTGAGTATAAATAATCTATAAATCCAAAGGCAAATCTTTAACACCATGAAAAGCACTTGCTCTGTACAGCTCTAGCATGGGCCTTCAATACGGTCTTGGCTTGGACCCAAGGTGCCCCGGTCTGCCTCTGCGAATTGTTTTCCAGAGTTCACATACACCATCGTCCTCTAAAATATCTTACTTCAGCCCATTCAGGGCTTATAAATCGGTCTCTCAGCAACAAGTTAAGTAGGATATCTACTTTTGGAAAGACGATCCAATTATCTAATGTGTGTGGTCTGTCCCAAGTCTCCCCCCACAGCAGATCTTGGAGGAAAGAACAATGGGGCATGGTAGATTTAAACATGTCTTAAAGGGGTTGTCCCGCGAAAGCAAGTTGGGGTATACACTTCTGTATGACCATATTAATGCACTTTGTAATGTACATTGTGCATTAATTATGAGCCATACAGAAGTTATTCACTTACCTGTTCCGTTGCTAGCGTCCTCGTCTCCATGGTGCCGTCTAATTTCAGCGTCTAATCGCCCGATTAGACGCGCTTGCACAATCCGATCTTCTCCCTGGTGAATGGGGCCGCTCGTGCCAGAGAGCTGGTCCTCGTAGCTCCGCCCCATCACGTGTGCCGATTCCAGCCAATCAGGAGGCTGGAATCGGCAATGGACCGCACAGAGCCCACGGTGCACCATGGGAGAAGACCCGCGGTGCATCGTGGGTGAAGATCCCGGCGGCCATCTTGCTAAGGTAAGGAAGAAGTCGCCGCAGCGCGGGGATTCGGGTAAGTACTAATCGTTTTGTTTTTTTTAACACATGCATTGGGTTTGTCTCGCGCCGAACGGGGGGGCTATTGAAAAAAAAATTAAAATGTTTCGGCGCGGGACAACCCCTTTAATTGTTTGTTCTAAAGGGGCAAAATCCTCACTACTGGGGACACATGTACACTTGGCTGAGCTGATAGTCCATAGATGCAGGGTGGTTGGAAGGATCACCTGTTGGCCAGCAGTCTGTTCTGCAGCCTTAGATGCTCCATACTCAAGTTCTTCTGAAGGTCCAGCCCTTAGAAAATGGGAACTCTGACAAGGACACTCAAGTTACAATCACTGCTGCACTTGTATCTGCTGATACTCTATGAAGTGCAGATAAGAAGCTCCCTTTACTGTAACTCACCAGCCATAGGAAACATGCTATCAGCCAGAGCAGGGGACATTTAGAAGATTATCGAAGACAACAGCTGAGAAAATACAAAGAGTGACCCTTTATTAGAGCACCTGGGCTTCTCCCGGTTGGCACTTCCCTGTATGGAAATTAGAGCCCGGAGTTCAGCCTAAAATCTTGTGACAAGTTTTCCGTGGACCAGTTTCATAAGATGCGAAAATCCATCAATCTAAGCGACTTCCAACGAGGCCGGTCATCGGTGCTGGATTAGCCGGGGCCTGATTGCCAACCCTGGGGGGATTCTCCTGTAATGGTGGGGAGAGTATACCGAAAATAGTGTGATTGAAGAAAACATCCAGCGGAAGGGGATCCTGTGGATGGAAACAACTCATCACTGGAAGGGGTCGGAGGAGGATGTCAGGAATCGTTCTGACCAACAGGCTGCACAGTCAGCTGAATACAACGCTGGAGCTCCAACTAACGTGTCCGAATGCACAACTCACCGTTCCTTAGCACGGATGAACTCTTACAGCAGACGAACAGTCACAGCGCCATTGTGTCAAAGAGAAGCAAGAAAATGAGACTCCAGTGGGAAAAAGCGGAAAAACATCTCCTGGCCAGATGGATCTGGATTTCTGTTGCACAGGGAGGGCAGAATTTGGCACAAGCAGTATGAATCGCTGACCCCTTCCTGTCAGCTGGTCAGAACATGTCAGCACCGCCATCTAATATGCAGCGACTACAGGTAGCTTCCTGTCCCCAGGGGCCGGTATTCTGCAGAATGATTTTATCATCTAGTGGAATCTACACCACGACGACTGGCTGCAGTTCTGAAGGCCAAACGAGGTCCGATGAGGGGCTCTAATAAAGGGGCCATTCAGAGTGTGTACCTACACATGCCACCAGGCAGCAGTACATATTGTATGATACGTGACTTTATGGCAATGGCCTTTAGTATCCGACTTTACGCTTCCTGAACCTGCATCATGGACATTGCAAGCACTTACACAGTGCTGATAGAGGTCGTGGATAGTGACCTGAGGGCATCAATGGTGTCCTCTGCCATCAGGGGCCCCTGTATAGGATCTTGAGGGGCCACACTGGACTAGTAGGGTTAGATGTTAATGACATATATGCAGGGCTTGCTATCAGGAGAAACCCCCATGCCCCAGCTCTACAGTTAAACTCCTCTGTATGTCGTCTTAAAGCTACACCCCCTAAGTGTGGAGGATAGATCTGGGCCCCAAGTATGAGTAACTAGTCCGCTAGCGTTCCAGCCGCCACCGCGTCCTGCGATTATCCTCTGCCGCCTCGTACAGCCCAGGGAATAGACCAGGCTGTGGCTCAGTGTGGAAGTAGTGATGGAAACCTTGGAAAGCTGCAGGAGAGACACCCTGGATTATCAGTCTGGTTCTGCGGGTAATTGGAAGGAGAACAGATAAAGTAAAGGCCGCCGAGATTTATTATGTTCCAGCCATCTCCAGAAAGTAATTATTACGTTGGAGGGGACCCCGCGCCCGTGACCACGGTGTGAAAATGTTGTGACTACAATTTCCTCCTCTGCATCTGGAGACCTCTAGGTCAAACGCTCACATGATCCTCCATCAATGCCTCACCGAATTAACCCTCCAGACTCAAACAGTGCAAGAATGTACACAAATGTGTCACCTAGACCATCCAGCTATCTCCTATCTAATCCATATATCTGCCTATTTCATATCTATCATATCTATCTATCTATCTATCTATCTATCTATCTATCTATCTATCTATCTATCTATCTATCTATCTCCTATCTATCTCATATCTATCTATCTCCTATCTATCTCCTATCTATCTATCTATCTCCTATCTATCTGATATCCATCTATCTATCTATCTATCTATCTCATATCTATCTATCTATCTATCTCATATCCATCTATCTCCTATCTATCTCCTATCTATCTATCTATCTATCTATCTATCTATCTATCTATCTATCTATCTATCTATCTATCTCCTATCTATCTATCTATCTATCTATCTATCTATCTATCTCCTATCTATCTATCTCCTATCTATCTATCTCCTATCTATCTCCTATCTATCTATCTATCATATCTATCTATCTCCTATCTATCTATCTATCTATCTCCTATCTATCTATCTATCTATCTATCTATCTATCTCATATCTATCTATCTCATATATCAATCTCTCTCTCTCTCTATCTATCTATCTATCATATCTATCTATCTATCTATCTATCTATCTATCTATCTCATATCTATCTATCCATCTATCTCATATCTAATCCATATATCTGCCTATTTCGTATCTATCTACCTTTCTATCTATCTATCTATCTCATATCTATCTCATATCTGTATATCTCATATCTATCTATCTATCTTTCTATCTCATATCTATCCATCTCATATCTATCTCATATCTATCTATCTATCTATCTCCTATCTATCTTTCTATCTACCTATCTATCTATCTATCTATCTATCTATCTATCTATCTCATATCTATCTATCTATCTATCTATCTCTATCTCATATCTATCTATCGCCTATCTATCTATCTATCTATCTATCTCCTATCTATCTATCTATCTATCTATCTTTCTCATATCTATCCATCTATTGATTTTGCATAATCAAATCAGGTTGTGGATGAGAGTGGATGAGGGCAAAAGTGAGAGTTTTTAGTGAGTCCATGGTGGGAAAAGGGTGGATTTTGTTATGTTCTTGAGGTGCAGCTGACATGTTCGGGCCAAAGATTGGATGTAGGAGGCGAAGGAGAGATCGGAGTCAGATACAACCCCAAGGCAGTGGGCATGCTGGGAGTTATGGTTCCACACACTGAGATGGGGATGTCAGGATGAGATCGGTTAGAGAAGGGTGGAAACAGGAGAAGGTCAGTTTTTGGGAGGTTCAGATTTAGGAAGAGAGAGGACATAGTGTTAGAGACAGTGGACAGACAGTCAGTGGTGCTCTGGAGGACTGTCGCTGTGATGTCTTGGGAAGAGGTGTATAGCTGGGTGTTGTCAGCGTAGAGATGGTACTGAAAGCCAAATCTCCAGATGGTTTGTCCAGTAGGGGCTGTGTAGATGGAGAAGATGAGGGGGCCGAGGACCGAGCCCTGGGGGACCCCAACAACAAGGGGAGGAGGAGGGGAGGGGGCCGAGGACCGAGCCCTGGGGGACCGCAACAGCAAGGGGAAGAGGAGAGTAGGGGGCAGGAGACCGAGCCCTGGGGGACCCCAACAGCAAGGGGAAGAGGAGAGTAGGGGGCAGGAGACCGAGCCCTGGGGGACCCCAACAGCAAGGGGAAGAGGAGAGGAGGTGGAGGCAGCAAAGGATACACTGAAGGAGCACTCAGATAGGTAGGAGAAGAACCAGGAGAGGGTAGTATCCTTTAGGATGATGGAGCGAAGCATACTGAGGAGGAGTTTGTGGTCAACAGTGTCAAATGCATAACACAGTGCGTATGACCAGTCACATGAATTCCCGCCACCCGCTGCCTTGGAGAGACCATGAGCGCCAGACGAAGAAAAGAAAAAAGGTTTTACCACCATGAGCTACTGGGAACACCTAAATGTATCACATGAAAATATAATAAACTTACTTCACTAGGGGGAACTGGAATAACCCATTATCCCCCCACTCCAAGTTCACTTCAAATATAGATGAAAATCGTGGCAGCCTTTAATTTCTTTAATATATCTGTCCAAAATGTAACATCAGGTATCAAACAAGGTTGCAGGCAACACGTTTCGGGGTCAAAACATATCCCTCTCTCAAGCCTCATGTGGGCCGAGGGAAAAGAGTCAGCCTCTTCTGCTACTGTAGCTGCCTCTTCCTCCAGCTCCCTCCCGGGTCATGCAGTAGGCTTTGAGCACAGAGAGGCAGTTTGTGTAGGCGATGTAGCATGTCTGCTTCAGGTCTCTTGCAGGTCTGATATTCAGGCTGCAGGTTTCAGAGCCAGGAGTGAGAAATGGAGAGCAGAAGTTTAGCAGCCACCATCACCACCACCTTCACCAACATTGACATCTACCCCATATTCCAGCATATCTCAGACCAGCAACCAGACTTCCATTTCCCAGCTATGTGAACGCAAAAAAAAACTAATATCATCCCAACTGTCATGACCTTGGAATAAAAAGAAAATTGCTATCTGATTTTGAAGTCCTCTTGATTGTATGGATTGCTCTTACTACTGGACTAAGTGGATTTCTTTGGGATACGAGTCTAGTCCCGCTTTGAAGCCTGCATCATTCCACTCCACCCACAGTATGGGGAATTGGTGAGTGCCGCTGGCTGCTTGTTTTTTATTGTATGTAAGCACAGCTACTCCTGATGGAAGTGCTGCCCTTCAGGCTAGTGGACACAGTCGATTTTCGCAACTTGATGCTCCATGCTAACCCACAGTTGACCCTGCCCTGCACCGCCATATGATGCGGATAATGTGTCCCTGGCATTGAAGAGCGCTGTCAGTGGCAGGGTGCACTTGACCATGGACATGTGGTCCAGCAATCATGGCCAGGGGAGTTACATATTCTTAACAGCACACTGGGTCATTGTCCTGCAGGTGGCACGTGCCTGACCCTCCCTAATCTGAAACCAGGCAAGGTCATGTATGACAATGGCATGGACCTGCTTGAAGGCCCTTGCCTTGGCAATCTCACACACGTACCTTGCCTAGCCCAAGCGATGAACATAGTAGCGCAGCCCTTCCTAAACAATTACCTAGATTTACATCCAGTGCTGGAAAAGGTCAGGAAACTCTGTTCACACTCTTGGTGTTCACACCCGGCCGCCTTTAATCTGGAAGAGGTGCTGCTACAGTTCAGACAACTACCCAACCGTCTCATCTGTGACATGCCTACACATTGAAATTCCATGTTGCATACATTGTAGAGGCTAAGCCAGCATAAGAGAGCGATCATGGAGTACCAGATGGTGTATGCCACTAGCAGACAATGGATAAGGGTCAGTCACTTGACACTTGTGGAGTGGCTGCAGATCAAAGATGTGGAAGCGACCAGAATAGTCAGACGTGATGATGCACTGATCAATATGACAATCCCTTTTGTTTGCCTGCTGAAGCAGACACTACAGGGCCTCAAAGAAAATGATATGTTGTCACAGGAGGAGGAGGAAGGGATGCCAATCTCCAAACTGTCTGGCCACTCCATTAATACTCAACACTGCAGGGAGGGAAGCTTTGAGCAAGAAAGTGAAGTGTCATCTCCAACACGTTTCTTCACCCAGGAGGAGGAAGAAGAGGAGGGGGATAATAAAGGACTAGAGTTGGGTGGGAGGGGAGTGGAGGGCTATGCAATTATGCAATGATCCTTTCCATCCATTACTAACCCCAGTTATTCTACCTGGATGGCAGACCCTGAGGAATGTTGGCCCTCCCCCTTAAGCACTTTAAAGCATATGAATGATTTTATGCCGCAGTGCTTGCAGTAGGTTGGTTGCATAGTCCACATCAAAAGATCAGATGATTGCAACATGCGAGAAATGGCTAGTGGCCTGCACTCTCTGAATGGTTTCTAAGAGGTGGCTGAGGAGCTGTGTCATGGTGGCGATGAGTGCAGCGCGCTCTATGTAGTCTTGCACAAAGATGAAGGTAAACAACAGGATATGGACGGCTAATGTACTTAGGTAAAGTGACGCTAATGCCTGATTTAAAAGCTCTTGGTAGCGAAATAAGACTAACACACATATGTAAGTAAACTGCAGGCACACCATTTACTTTTTGAATGTGGCAATCTGCAAAGATATTAGACAGTAAAACCTGCATAAAAACAGTTTAAACCTTGATACATGGACAAATAAGCCCCGAGGAGGCAGTACCTGAGATAAGAGGAGCTATAGAGAGAGAATTGACTATGACTGAGAACAACAACCCCTATCATCTGACTTACAGTAATTTGCCAACCTGACACATGAGTTAACAATCTCCAGTACACAGGGACCCATCTGGAAGATCTCTGAAACTCATGATCCTTTGTGTAGGTTGTTGGATGGAAGCAGATCTGGAAAACATGGAAGCCACATTGAAAGGGAAAGGACTTCAGGTTTTGAAGACAAAAAGCAGGCTTGTCTCTCAGCGTAGTGGGGGATTAATTAGCTACACACAGTGCTTCTTGCAGTGGTCATTAGGCACCTCTAGTTACAATGCAGGCAGGGGGAAGCCTGGCTACGACCATTATCTACCCCTGCATCTCCATCTCCCTCCACTCTGACTAACCTGCCCTGACTCAACACTTTCCTATTTTTCTCCCTACACCACAGAACATAGAAAACAGGAAAACTCCCGTCTCCTTTTCAGGGAACTCATGTCAGCTCAGCCCGTATGTTCTGCCCCTCGACCAAGCATGTAAATTGAGTCATGTGCTCTATTACATCATCCCTGGTCTTCTCAGGTTCACTACAGCAGGCCTTTTATGCAGAACTTTAAACGGCCACCTCAGTCCTGTGGGTTGCTCTCTGATATTGGAATAGTGGTGTATCTGTGGACTGTGCAACATTCTATGCTGGCGGTGGCCTCCGCCACTTCAACAGGCTAGCTGTACAAAACTCTGCTCTATTGTATCATGGTCTCTCCCAAAACTGCTCAGTCACTCTGCTTTCTATACTGCATGTATGTCCATATGTCCATTTCCAAAATGACTACAGAATCCCAGGAGGCTTAACCTCCTCACTCAGCTGTGTTTCCCAGCAGTGATGTCATCTGAGGGTGGAGCCAAATGTTTTTAAACACTGTGTCAGACAAACCAGAGTTGGAAGGTCTTCCAGCACATATAGTATATTAGCCATGTAAAGACAGGGTTAATCCCTTACACAGGTGTTACTGTTTGTGGCTACGGCCACCGAGTTACCCCTCATGGTGGCAGGAGCACACTTACTGCTCTCCCCCATTTCAGACACCTGGTTCTAGCACCAGCTATATCAAACATCCTTCCCCTGTAGAGAACGCCTGAGTATTGTGGTCGTTCTTGTCTCTCAAGGTGCTATCTAGTTTGTTCCAACCCTCTGGTCCTGACTCCGGCACCTTTACACGGACAGACTGTTGGGCAAAAAAGCACCCGACAGCCGTCCCAGCAACTAGTCTGCGTGTCCTATTACACAGAAGCAATAGTCATTCAGTGAATGGACATGAGCAGGCCGGAGACTGAAAGGCTCCTGTTTACATGGGCGACGATCGCTTGGTTTTTACTTTTGCTCAAAGCCAAGCAACTCCAACAAGTAAGCGATTTGTCGCTCAGTGCCCTGTAGGCGGCCACTTGTACACGGGATGACCATCACCAAAATTTGCCATGAGTAAAGATACTTTTAAGTTCTTGTCTCTGCTTCTGACCTTGGCTTGTTATCCTTACCTCACTTCTGTCCATTGCCTGCCCCGACCTCTGGCTTGCTGTACCTTGCTGAACCTCTTCTCCATGACCCGACCTCTCGCTTCACGTTTTGAAGTGTCACCTGAACTCAGGTTCCAGGGATGCCAACCTGGCAGTCCCCTTCACAGGCTGTAACGAGCAGCAGGTCATGACGAAATAGGTGTGTCCTTTTAAGGGGGCGAGGCTCATAAGAAGGCGGCGCTACATATATTTAGAGTGATATATTGATACCAAACCTCAGATCAGACCCCTTGACGCCAGGCCAGACACCGTAAATATAGTCAGACTCTAACCCCCTAACTTTAGTCACACTCCAGATCAGGCAACAAGATAATATTCACCACATTATATAGTTACCCCCAGGGCTGCTGCAACGAGACAGTGCACACACACCATGTCATGATATTGGATGGCGTTGGGGACACTGCAGCAGTGCCCAGAGCTGAACAAAAGTCAGGTGAGAACATTAGTATACAGGCCGCTGCTTTTTGGATTAGTACAATGGGTATTGACTGATTTTGTTTTTGCTGCACCTGCGCCCTATTGTTAGCCTCCTTTCCCTGAAATAGTGGGAAAACTATATGCCACAGGATGACTGGGTGAGAGAGGCTAGGGTGACTCCCTGTAAAAACGGGTGACCAGACATGTCTGAGGTACCGCACCTAGGACTCTAGTAGCATCAGTTGCAGCATTTCTGGGACTACTTCCTGAGTAACGGCCTGGGGACTCCAGTCCACATCCTGACTGGTGGAGTTAAAGAGTGAAGACCGGGGGGCTTCAGGGGTCATCTCAGGATTAGTCCTAAAGTACGTTGATGTGGCACAGTAAATCCTGACGCTAGCATGCGGAGACTTGCAGAGGAGCAGGCAACACTCACCAGTGGAGTAGGAAGAAAATCCAGCATTTGAGGATTATGGGGGTTTTACTGTTTCACAAATTTTTTTTGTTTTACAAAATCTTCCTACCGGCGGATTTTACTATCGATCCGCAGATAATCCACAGCACAATGCACAGGTTGGAGTTTTGCAGATTTTCAATTACCCATTAATGTCTTCCCTTAGAGTGTATATAAACGTCAGTGGTATATTCTGTTGTATGGAGTGAGCTTGGAAGCCAAGCCTAAGCCATACACGGCAGGTATCAGCTGTCTTTAATAGCAGACCCCCTCAACCGCAACAGTCTAGTACCACTACTAGATCAATGCCGTAGTAAGTCAGAGTGGTTGGAGATATTCAAGAGGTCTACAACCTCAAGTGCCTGGATAGGTGCAGCTTGTATCACGGCCCTGTATATTTTGACTGAAGGTAGCCGCAAGGAAATCTCCAGGGTGAAATCTACTTAAGAAGTGCTAGTACAATAGACACACATCCTTGGTTTTTGAGAGGGATTTCGACACTTATAGAAACTGTAGGATGTCAGTGAATAGTAACGTTGTCATTGGACTGATTAATAGTACCGGCTCCCTTACTCCATCTAGATCAGGAATTCTGGAGGTCATCAGATCCTTGTACTTGCAAATCTTGAGAAAAGATGGATTTAGATTTGGACATAATCTCAGTTTTCCTTGCTGAAGCTTTCCCTGAAGCAGGGGTGGTCAGCTCTCTTGATGTTCTGACAGAAGAGATCAGGGAAGAGGAAGTTAGACTGGCGACTGACAGGCTTTGGTTTCAAAAGTTGCCATGTCCAGATGGCTTAATATTTGAGTATTATAAGACCTTCAAGTACATCTTGACTCCATTTGACTGAGGTATTCAATGAGTGTCTTTTCTCTACTGGGATAGGGGTAGAAGTCTTTGGTTAGGAAGGTAGAATCCTGTGTTTGATCTCCCAGACACCCTCTCAGTGCCCCAGACTTTGATAAAATTTCTTCACTTCACTTTGGCCAAAATTGGGTTAACAGGCTGGAATTGCCACTCAGAAGGGAAATCAGTGGAAGGGTTGGTCTTTGACCCTTTGAGAAAGAGTTAGCCTGATCAAAACATACCTGCTCCCTTTCTTTCATCTACCTGGGCAGTGTATGCATTTTGATAGAACCTCTCTGGACTCTGGTCTACCACCTGTTCTTCCTGATGTTGTGAGGGAATAGGCTGAACCTAAACAGGAGAGATGTTATGTACTGAATAAGGAGCCTAGGAAGATTATCTATAGGCATCTCCATGGGGTTTCTTGTAAACAGCTTTTTTAAGATCAACATAGGTAACCTCTGGCAAGAGAGGGCTCCTCCGTAGTTCTACTCCTACTGGGGATGGTTTTGGACCTTCTTGGAGGAATAGGAGATAGGAGGGGGGGTAAAGCTTTCACATGCAGCATGGATATCTCCTGGCTTATGCTACCTTGCCTCTGAAGGTGATATGTGGGGTCTGGGGATGTGGGAGATCAGGACTCTGATGAGGAGGCTCCTTGATGATAGAGTCCTATTGATCCATTTCCAGAAGCCCATGGTGCTCAATGACTACTCAAGCTGGGACCTGGAGGGAGTATTATGTTTACTGAACTCCCCTTGAAGTTTTGGGAGTTAGTGCTGTTTTCATGGGAAACTATATTTAAGGTGTAATCTGAATTACAGGATTTCCATTGATAGGGGTTTCCTCCATCAGGAATACAGCAGTTGAGGGCATCCTGAGCCCGGTCGCCTTGTGTGCCCTCACACATCCACTGGTCCCAACAACTCCTAACAGTCTGGTCAGACGCTCCTCTCTACTGGGGGTCTGTAGGGGGCATCCTGAGCCTGGTTACCTTGTGTGCCCCCATCCACTGATCCCAACACCTCCTAACAGTCTGTTCAAACACTCCTCTCTACTGGTGGTCTGTAGGGGGGTAATGAGCCCGGTCACCTTGTGTGCCCTCACACATCCACTGGTCCCAACACCTCCTAACAGTCTGGTCAGATGCTCCTCTCTACTGGTGGTCTGTAGGGAGCGTCCTGAGCCCGGTCACCTTGTGTGCCCTCACACATCCACTGGTCCCAACACCTCCTAACAGTCTGGTCAGACGCTCCTCTCTACTGGTGGTCTGTTGGGGCGTCCTGAGCCCGGTCACCTTGTGTGCCCCTAACCACTGGTCCCAACACCTCCTAACAGTCTGTTCAAACACTCCTCTCTACTCGTGGTCTATAGGGGGCGTCCTGAGCCTGGTCACCTTGTGTGCCCTCACACATCCACTGGTCCCAACACCTCCTAACAGTCTGGTCAGAACGGCCGGTTGGAGACAATTCGTTAATACGACCATCCAGCTTCTCACATCCCAATAATGCGCCCCTCTCAGACTCTGGTAACAGGGTGAAATCTCTTCTCTGCATCGTAGAGGTGTCTAGTGGCCAACAAGGTCTACACAAGCTTAAGAAGAGGTCACTACACACAAGGAGCCTCCGAGAGCCTCTTATAGGCCAAGAGGGGAACCAATTTTATGGCCTCCGGTGACAAGACCGTCCATCTAATCACCACAACTCTCATCATTTACAGATCTGCCTGAGATGGATCTGCAGGATATTTTAATGAAGAGTGTATGTATATATATTCTTGTTTTCGGCGGTACTTAGGTTGGGTGGGGACTTGGGGGGAAGGGGCTTTACGCCTTGAGCCATAGCCTGGCACATCCCAAGCATTGAATTCTGGATGTAGTGCGTTCTTTTTCTCTTTACATTTCTTTACATCTTACACAGTGGCCCAACGATTCTGGAGTTGGGGTGTATATAGAGGACAGGAGAGGTGGTGCTGTGAGGATACACCGCGGCTGATAGAACACATCCTTCCTAGTTGGATTTGTGGGTGTTGGTCCCCCATGTGGTGATTGCTGCCCACTACTCCGCTTTGTACTCTCTAAGCCGCCCACCCCAGCTGTATAACGAGGCCACCCTGAGCCTCCATAGTGCCTGGACCCAGACAGAGATGTGGGAAAAACCTTCCCATTTTATTAGAAACAGCTCAGGGGGACTTTTATAATGAGTTTACAAGTGGCCTGAAAAAGAAAGGCATATAAAAATTAACTGTGTAAGGGCCATAAAAGGCTGCGGGTGCAACGCTGCTGCAGCAGGGGACGCGGGGGGCACAGGAGCTGCGAGTGATTAAGATATACAGAGGAGAAATGAGGAAGCAGATGTCAGGGGCCGGTCAGAGAGGGCACGGAGGGGGCCACACAGGTAATATCAACCCCAGATGCCTCACAGTGCACTATCAGCAGGTGACCCCGTTGTAGAACGCAGCTGGAGGCAGCAGGGGGCAGAGGGATGTGTTGTGGATGCATGGAGGACAACTACACACACATAGCAGAGCTGGGTTTGTAATCCGGCACAACTTGTTTCATCTGAATTTACACGAGTGTTTAAAAGGTCATCTGAAAGAAATGTACATTTTTTCAGCCACGTGTTGTTCTGTATGACATCTCCTCACATATTGTTGTTCTGTATGACATCTCCTCACATATTGTTGTTCTGTATGACATCTCCTCACATATTGCTGTTCTGTATGACATCTCCTCACATATTGTTGTTCTGTATGACATCTCCTCACATATTGTTGTTCTGTATGACATCTCCTCACATATTGTTGTTCTGTATGACATCTCTTCACATATTGTTGTTCTGTATGACATCTCCCCCCATATTGTTGTTCTGTATGACATCTCCTCACATATTGTTGTTCTGTATGTCATCTCCTCACATATTGTTGTTCTGTATGACATCTCCTCACATATTGTTGTTCTGTATGACATCTCCCCCCATATTGTTGTTCTGTATGACATCTCCCCCCATATTGTTGTTCTGTATGACATCTCCCCCCATATTGTTGTTCTGTATGACATCTCCTCACATATTGTTGTTCTGTATGACATCTCCTCACATATTGATGTTCTGTATGACATCTCCCCCCATATTGTTGTTCTGTATTACATCTCACATATTGTTGTTCTGTATGACATCTCCTCACATATTGTTGTTCTGTATGACATCTCCTCACATATTGTTGTTCTGTATGACATCTCCTCACATATTGTTGTTCTGTATGACATCTCCTCACATATTGTTGTTCTGTATGACATCTCCTCACATATTGTTGTTCTGTATGACATCTCCCCCCCATATTGTTGTTCTGTATGACATCTCCTCACATATTGTTGTTCTGTATGACATCTCCTCACATATTGTTGTTCTGTATGACATCTCCTCACATATTGTTGTTCTGTATGACATCTCCTCACATATTGTTGTTCTGTATGACATCTCCTCACATATTGTTGTTCTGTATGACATCTCCTCACATATTGTTGTTCTGTATGACATCTCCTCACATATTGTTGTTCTGTATGACATCTCCTCACATATTGTTGTTCTGTATGACATCTCCTCACATATTGTTGTTCTGTATGACATCTCCTCACATATTGTTGTTCTGTATGACATCTCCTCACATATTGTTGTTCTGTATGACATCTCCCCCCATATTGTTGTTCTGTATGACATCTCCCCCCATATTGTTGTTCTGTATGACATCTCCTCACATATTGTTGTTCTGTATGACATCTCCCCCCATATTGTTGTTCTGTATGACATCTCCTCACATATTGTTGTTCTGTATGACATCTCCTCACATATTGTTGTTCTGTATGACATCTCCCCCCATATTGTTGTTCTGTATGACATCTCCCCCCATATTGTTGTTCTGTATGACATCTCCTCACATATTGTTGTTCTGTATGACATCTCCTCACATATTGTTGTTCTGTATGACATCTCCTCACATATTGATGTTCTGTATGACATCTCCTCCCATATTGTTGTTCTGTATGACATCTCCCCCCATATTGTTGTTCTGTATGACATCTCCTCACATATTGTTGTTCTGTATGACATCTCCTCACATATTGTTGTTCTGTATGACATCTCCTCACATATTGTTGTTCTGTATGACATCTCCTCACATATTGTTGTTCTGTATGACATCTCCTCACATATTGTTGTTCTGTATGACATCTCCTCACATATTGTTGTTCTGTATGACATCTCCTCACATATTGTTGTTCTGTATGACATCTCCCCCCATATTGTTGTTCTGTATGACATCTCCTCACATATTGTTGTTCTGTATGACATCTCCCCCCATATTGTTGTTCTGTATGACATCTCCTCACATATTGTTGTTCTGTATGACATCTCCCCCCATATTGTTGTTCTGTATGACATCTCCTCACATATTGTTGTTCTGTATGACATCTCCTCACATATTGTTGTTCTGTATGACATCTCCTCACATATTGTTGTTCTGTATGACATCTCCTCACATATTGTTGTTCTGTATGACATCTCCTCACATATTGTTGTTCTGTATGACATCTCCTCACATATTGTTGTTCTGTATGACATCTCCCCCCATATTGTTGTTCTGTATGACATCTCCTCACATATTGTTGTTCTGTATGACATCTCCTCACATATTGTTGTTCTGTATGACATCTCCCCCCATATTGTTGTTCTGTATGACATCTCCTCACATATTGTTGTTCTGTATGACATCTCCTCACATATTGTTGTTCTGTATGACATCTCCTCACATATTGTTGTTCTGTATGACATCTCCTCACATATTGTTGTTCTGTATGACATCTCCTCACATATTGTTGTTCTGTATGACATCTCCTCACATATTGTTGTTCTGTATGACATCTCCTCACATATTGTTGTTCTGTATGACATCTCACATATTGTTGTTCTGTATGACATCTCCTCACATATTGTTGTTCTGTATGACATCTCCTCACATATTGTTGTTCTGTATGACATCTCACATATTGTTGTTCTGTATGACATCTCCTCACATATTGTTGTTCTGTATGACATCTCCTCACATATTGCTGTTCTGTATGACATCTCCTCACATATTGTTGTTCTGTATGACATCT
Organism: Eleutherodactylus coqui; assembly: GCF_035609145.1. Classification (NCBI taxonomy): domain Eukaryota; kingdom Metazoa; phylum Chordata; class Amphibia; order Anura; family Eleutherodactylidae; genus Eleutherodactylus; species Eleutherodactylus coqui. The sequence goes on from NC_089843.1 coordinate 7,791,303, forward strand.
CCTCACATATTGTTGTTCTGTATGACATCTCCTCACATATTATTGTTCTGTATGACATCTCCTCACATATTGTTGTTCTGTATGACATCTCCTCACATATTGCTGTTCTGTATGACATCTCCTCACATATTGTTGTTCTGTATGACATCTCCTCACATATTGTTGTTCTGTATGACATCTCCTCACATATTATTGTTCTGTATGACATCTCCTCACATATTGTTGTTCTGTATGACATTTCCCCCCATATTGTTGTTCTGTATGACATCTCCTCACATATTGTTGTTCTGTATGACATCTCCTCACATATTGTTGTTCTGTATGACATCTCCTCACATATTGTTGTTCTGTATGACATCTCCTCACATATTGTTGTTCTGTATGACATCTCCCCCCATATTGTTGTTCTGTATGACATCTCCTCACATATTGTTGTTCTGTATGACATCTCCTCACATATTGTTGTTCTGTATGACATCTCCTCACATATTGTTGTTCTGTATGACATCTCCCCCCATATTGTTGTTCTGTATGACATCTCCCCCCATATTGTTGTTCTGTATGACATCTCCTCACATATTGTTGTTCTGTATGACATCTCCTCACATATTGTTGTTCTGTATGACATCTCCCCCCATATTGTTGTTCTGTATGACATCTCCTCACATATTGTTGTTCTGTATGACATCTCCTCACATATTGTTGTTCTGTATGACATCTCCTCACATATTGTTGTTCTGTATGACATCTCCTCACATATTGTTGTTCTGTATGACATCTCCTCACATATTGTTGTTCTGTATGACATCTCCCCCCATATTGTTGTTCTGTATGACATCTCCTCACATATTGTTGTTCTGTATGACATCTCCTCACATATTGTTGTTCTGTATGACATCTCCTCACATATTGTTGTTCTGTATGACATCTCCTCACATATTGTTGTTCTGTATGACATCTCCCCCCATATTGTTGTTCTGTATGACATATCCTCACATATTGTTGTTCTGTATGACATCTCCTCACATATTGTTGTTCTGTATGACATCTCCTCACATATTGTTGTTCTGTATGACATCTCCTCACATATTGTTGTTCTGTATGACATCTCCTCACATATTGTTGTTCTGTATTACATCTCCTCGCATATTGTTGTTCTGTATGACATCTCCCCCCCATATTGTTGTTCTGTATGACATCTCCCCCCATATTGTTGTTCTGTATGACATCTCCTCACATATTGTTGTTCTGTATGACATCTCCTCACATATTGATGTTCTGTATGACATCTCCTCCCATATTGTTGTTCTGTATGACATCTCCTCACATATTGTTGTTCTGTATGACATCTCCTCACATATTGTTGTTCTGTATGACATCTCCTCACATATTGTTGTTCTGTATGACATCTCCTCACATATTGTTGTTCTGTATGACATCTCCCCCCATATTGTTGTTCTGTATGACATCTCCTCACATATTGTTGTTCTGTATGACATCTCCTCACATATTGTTGTTCTGTATGACATCTCCTCACATATTGTTGTTCTGTATGACATCTCCTCACATATTGTTGTTCTGTATGACATCTCCTCACATATTGTTGTTCTGTATGACATCTCCTCACATATTGTTGTTCTGTATGACATCTCCTCACATATTGTTGTTCTGTATGACATCTCCTCACATATTGTTGTTCTGTATGACATCTCCTCACATATTGTTGTTCTGTATGACATCTCACATATTGTTGTTCTGTATGACATCTCCTCACATATTGTTGTTCTGTATGACATCTCCTCACATATTGCTGTTCTGTATGACATCTCCTCACATATTGTTGTTCTGTATGACATCTCCTCACATATTGTTGTTCTGTATGACATCTCCTCACATATTGTTGTTCTGTATGACATCTCCTCACATATTGTTGTTCTGTATGACATTTCCCCCCATATTGTTGTTCTGTATGACATCTCCTCACATATTGTTGTTCTGTATGACATCTCCTCACATATTGTTGTTCTGTATGACATCTCCTCACATATTGTTGTTCTGTATGACATTTCCCCCCATATTGTTGTTCTGTATGACATCTCCTCACATATTGTTGTTCTGTATGACATCTCCTCACATATTGTTGTTCTGTATGACATCTCCTCACATATTGTTGTTCTGTATGACATCTCCCCCCATATTGTTGTTCTGTATGACATCTCCCCCCATATTGTTGTTCTGTATGACATCTCCTCACATATTGTTGTTCTGTATGACATCTCCTCACATATTGTTGTTCTGTATGACATCTCCCCCCATATTGTTGTTCTGTATGACATCTCCTCACATATTGTTGTTCTGTATGACATCTCCTCACATATTGTTGTTCTGTATGACATCTCCTCACATATTGTTGTTCTGTATGACATCTCACATATTGTTGTTCTGTATGACATCTCCTCACATATTGTTGTTCTGTATGACATCTCCTCACATATTGTTGTTCTGTATGACATCTCCTCGCATATTGTTGTTCTGTATGACATCTCCCCCCCATATTGTTGTTCTGTATGACATCTCCTCACATATTGTTGTTCTGTATGACATCTCCTCACATATTGTTGTTCTGTATGACATCTCCTCACATATTGTTGTTCTGTATGACATCTCCTCGCATATTGTTGTTCTGTATGACATCTCCCCCCCATATTGTTGTTCTGTATGACATCTCCTCACATATTGTTGTTCTGTATGACATCTCCTCACATATTGTTGTTCTGTATGACATCTCCTCACATATTGTTGTTCTGTATGACATCTCCTCACATATTGTTGTTCTGTATGACATCTCCTCACATATTGTTGTTCTGTATGACATCTCCTCACATATTGTTGTTCTGTATGACATCTCCTCACATATTGTTGTTCTGTATGACATCTCCCCCCATATTGTTGTTCTGTATGACATCTCCTCACATATTGTTGTTCTGTATGACATCTCCTCACATATTGTTGTTCTGTATGACATCTCCTCACATATTGTTGTTCTGTATGACATCTCCTCACATATTGTTGTTCTGTATGACATCTCCTCACATATTGTTGTTCTGTATGACATCTCCCCCCATATTGTTGTTCTGTATGACATCTCCTCACATATTGTTGTTCTGTATGACATCTCCTCACATATTGTTGTTCTGTATGACATCTCCTCACATATTGTTGTTCTGTATGACATCTCCTCACATATTGTTGTTCTGTATGACATCTCCTCACATATTGTTGTTCTGTATGACATCTCCTCACATATTGTTGTTCTGTATGACATCTCCTCACATATTGTTGTTCTGTATGACATCTCCTCACATATTGTTGTTCTGTATGACATCTCCTCACAATACATTTTTTAGGACTGCAAAAAAATGAAGCAAGTCCCAATTCTTTTTTTAGTGTCTCTTAGCAACAGATTTGTGAAATATATCCATTTTTTCTATATGCGCATCGACTTGAATGGGCAAGTTTCATCCGTAAAATGGACCAGAATAGTGCATGCTGCGATTTGTTCACGCTAATGGCGTGTCTTCGCGATGAGGCATACGTGTGAATTGGGAAATGCTGAGAAGGCAAAAAAAAGTTCCGCGCCGCCATTTCTTTAACATATTATCAAGTTGAATCTTGCTACATCCGTACATTGACTATTATGGGTCTATGTGTTGTCTGAGTTTGGTCAATTGTAAACTTGGACAACACATGAAGCAAAAATATGGAGCACTGCAAATACTTGTGCAGTTTTAACCCCCTAAATTCTGTCACAATGCCGATGGTAACTTCCTATGTATTCACCACATGAACGGACCATTGCTTTCTTGAGGCCATACCTCCGTCTAGACTTTGGTCTGATGACAGTCATCTTTGTTCACCAACTGCAGGCCTCTACGCTTGGCTCTTTTTATCTTCTGGCCTCTCTCCTCTGATGGCCTCTTGGCCTCTCCATCACTTGGCTTCTTTCTAGCACTTTGTCATTCTCTTCAGCCCTGATGATGGTTGGTGAGCCTCAGCCTTACTTGGCCCTGCTCTCTTGGGCCTTCCTTCAGCTCTCAACCCCTGGTTACTATCCTCACAGGTCTCTTGGGGCCCTCTTCACAGGCACCCCAACTTTTCTCTGTAGAGAACCAGCAGGGGATGCATCAGCTAATGTAGTACACGCTTCAAATTGGCACCCACTCAGCACTTTTTATTAGGGCCCCTCCGCACAGTCACATGTGTCATCAGTAATAGTTGGCAGTTGCCTAACTGTTCCCATGATGTTCTCTTTGCAACACCCATGCCATCCAGGGGGAACATATCTTTTAACTGATGAAGCAACCCTTGGCCAATGCCGCTCATTCTTCAGCGGAGGAAGCAGGGAGCTCTTCCACTCACACTCCAAGAGTTCATGTGGGTTCCCTCCCACTCACCAGTAACATATTGGTAAGGTCATTTAGATTTTCATCCCCACTGGGGGATTGGGACCAATATAAATGATAGGATTCTATACAGGGCTGAGACAAGTTAATTTGATGCACTAGCCAAGTTAGGCAAATTGTACCACCAACCCCCGCAATCCAGAAAATAAATTACTCTCCAATGAAAGAGATTCAAACACCTTTTACACAAACAGATACGTGCAGAGTAAATAATTAATCTGGTGACTCACTTTACTTTTCTTCTCTATTCGACCCAGATCATGCTGATAATTTCTACCAAAGACTCCCAAAGAGTTTGCGGTACAATTTTTGGTCCAGGAAATAGCTATAGTGGGGGGAAGAATTAGCAGTTGCACCCGGGCCCTGAGCGTGATAGGGTCCAAATGTATCATAAGTGACACATGGTAGCTGGGGGACCCTGTTGTAGATTTTGCACTGGCCCCTGGTCAAACCTCAAAATGAACATAGACCCAGTCCCCTTTCAGTCCTCAAAATAGACCATATAAAAAAATGACTTACCTTCTCTCATTCCTTCTGTCGGCACCACTCCCACCACACTGTACATGGTCCTCTGCTGCAGGTGCTGGCCACATCCCGAAGCCGACACACACTATGTCCTGATGTGGTGTCATTAGAACTCAGTGTAGCAGCAGCAACCGAAGTGGATGAGGATCAGCTGGAAGTGAGGAGCATGGTTTTTGCTCACCACTCACCAGGACTCCAATACCAATGAGCACTTCCTTTCCATATGGGAGAGCTGCTTGTATAAATAGTAAAGTATTAAACATGTAGGGCCCCAGAACAATAGGGCCCCTCCATAACAGTATGCATGCATTTGTCTATGGTATTGTCATTGTCTTCTGTATTGCATGATTGATGTGTATTGCATAGCTGCAGGACTGAAAGAGTTAACTGTCTGGTATGTGATATGTCTATCTAGAAATGTATCGTTTTATGTTGTGAGTTGGTGGTCACCTGAATATGCTTGATATATGTGATTGCAAGGTGTGTGCAAGAGAGTTCTGTTCTGGGCTTACAAGAAAGAGGAGTGTTGGGAGTTCTGCAAGGGAGCCACACTGACACCTTCAGTCCTGTTTGGCCCAGAATGGAAGAGGCTGGGAGATAACCAAAGTCTACCATGGGCAGACTTCACCCAGGAGACGTTAGTGTCGCCCTTGGACAGAGAGAGAGAGAGATAACTAAGAACCGCCATGCAGCGCATATTTTGCTAAATGTGAGTGTTGACCGGTTGAGAATTGAAGAGAGGAAAGAGTGTTGCCGTGACCAGGACCCACAGATAAGAGGACTGTGGTTTCTCTTGACCTTCCGTGAATCCTCCCTATCACACCGTCTTGAGTTTTTGCACTGTTTTACTGCTGGCATGTATTCTTGGATTGTAATCAAGTTGCTTCAAGTAAACGAGCTTCACCGACCGTTCACGGTTTGGCTCAGAAAGTTAAATCCCTGTGTGTGGACACTTGACCAACAACTGGATTTACTGCAGAGAATGGAACAATGGCATCACGTGTGACACAAAGGACTAAGGTAATCCATCACTTGGGTTCCCCTGTTTAAAAGCCTGCCCTCTGCCCCTTGGACATTTCACCAGTTACCCTTGAGGTGGGAGACGGTAGAGCCACTGTGACAGGGCCCAAACTCTACCTTGCTGTCACCTAGGCTGGGGCCCGCTTCTTGGATGCTGCACAAGCAAGAAAAACTTTTACCAAAAAATTTGAGCCCCACCACATACCCGTGGCGATTGCGTACTCCTCATCATCCTGGCCCTGCAGACAGTGCTGCGGAATATGTTGATATTATGTACACTGGTGGAAATTGAAAGTTTTTAACCCAGAAGAAATGTCATAAAGCATGGCAGATGTGTAGAGAATCACCAAGAATAAATTATAGCAAGTTGGAATGAATCAGACAGCATTTATTACTGTGGGATACGGGATGTCAGTAAGAAATGTGCCCACCATGAGCCCCGATACGGGTGTCAGTAAGAAGTGTGCCCACCATGAGCCCCGATACGGGTGTCAGTAAGAAATGTGCCCACCATGAGCCCCGATACGGGTATCAGTAAGAAGTGTGCCCACCAGGAGCCCCGGTACGGGTATCACTAAGAAGTGTGCCCACCATAAGCCCTGATACAGGTATCAGTAAGAAGTGTGCCCACCATGAGCCCCGATACGGGTGTCCGTAAGAAGTGTGCCCACCATGAGCCCCGATACGGGTGTCAGTAAGAAGTGTGCCCACCATGAGCCCCGATACGGATGTCAGTAAGAAGTGTGCCCACCATGAGCCCCGATACGGGTGTCAGTAAGAAGTGTGCCCACCATGAGCCCCGATACGGGTGTCAGTAAGAAGTGTGCCCACCATGAGCCCCGATACGGATGTCAGTAAGAAGTGTGCCCACCATGAGCCCCGATACAGGTATCAGTAAGAAGTGTGCCCACCATGACTCCCGATATGGGTGTCAGTAAGAAGTGTGCCTACTACGAGCCATGATATGGTTGTCAGTAAGAAGTGTGCCCACCATGAGCCCCGATACGGATGTCAGTAAGAAGTGTGCCCACTATGACTCCCGATACGGGTTTCAGTAAGAAGTGTGCCTACCATGACCCATGATATGGTTGTCAGTAAGAAGTGTGCCCACCATGAGCCCATATACGGGTATCAGTAAGAAATGTGCCCACCATGTCAGTCCTGCTGTCATAACTGATTGCCCCCTAAACCATGACTCCGGGTGTTGGACTTGTGTGCCACACTGAAATCACAGTAGGGTGAACCCTTTCTCCAAAACACAGACAGATACATTGATGTTTATCACTTTGCCTTAGACAGAATAGGAACTCATCACTAAAATCAATTGTTCTCCATTCATGTGTCCAGTTGCATCTAATAGTACACCAGGTTAGCCGTTGCTGGCAGTGAAATCGGGTTAATGGTACAGGCTGCACAGGGTCCGAGAATGCAGCCCAGCTTCAAGCAATCAGTTACCAATTGTTCGTTGGGTGACTGACTCCAACCACTACTGGAATCTGTACTGTATTCGCCCAACTATCAGCAACTGCCATCCACACAATGTGGCGGTCTTCATGTGGTGCTGTCCTTCTGCGTGGACCTGTGCCGGGTCTGTGAGGACTTCAGCTTTCCTGCGTCCACTGAGTGACCACCCTCTGTACGGGCATACCACTACGGCCGTTCCTGAAGGAGATGTCACGATGTGAAGCCCTCATCTCCATCATACCATTTATCTGATGTCCCTCAAAGTCAGACATTTCGGTGTACAGAGTTCAAACTCTACGATTTGGCATACCAGGTCACCGACAATGTGTGGATAACCGAGGACCTTCCTGCATAACACAGTTTACCATTTATGAACTAAGACAATGGAGTATTTTGCATAACAAAGGACCCCATATTTTCCATACTAATGCACGGACTTCATCCAATTTTTAATTATTCATTACTCTTCATATGGAAACTCACTGATCCAAGTCTCATCAATGTTCTGCATTGTCCGGGTGTAACACTTGCAGTTTCCTCCAGTGTAAATAAAATGGAGGATTTGACAAATTGTTGTCCACAAAGAAAAGGTCCATTGCTTCACTTGTAACCTCCAAATGACTGGGACCTAGTAGCTGACTCCTTAGGGGCACTTGGCAGTCCAGAAGTCTGAGGCTTCACATCTTGTACTTAGTTATGTGACACACGTCACACACCATGAACGATTCTGCAAAGACTGTTATTATGTATTGAGACGACCTTCAGAAGTAACACCAGCTGCTCCTCGGAGAAGATAACATTGTCCTCCTGCCCACCAAGGAGACATTCATTCCTTCATGTTACAATTCAGGAGGTAGCTGTGGCCTTCACATCGGGCTGCTGGGCGGACTAGCAATCATACTTGTAATGGCAACATAATGATACATTTCTCTACGAACATTCCTTTACTTGATAGATTTTCTTCTCTCCGATGTGAAAAAGTCACCAGGCTCTAGAATGATCCAGATTTAGAGACACGGGAGCTGATGAGACGCGACTTGTCAACCGTTCCAGCATGTGGTGGAACATTTCTGAATAATTCGGAGTTCTTTCTCCCCGGAGAGCGTCTGACCTTCCTGTTACCTACAGCGTGAAGGTTCCCTTCAGCTAAATGAGGGTACGGGTTATGTTCTACCGTTATGGGATACTATGTGAAAAGCAGGGGAGCAGAGATATAAGACATTCAATGTTAATGCTCCTGGAGAGATTGGGGGCCCGAATCCAGGTGTTTCTCCTGCAAGACAGAACATACGGCGATGATAAATAATGTAACACATGTAGTTCAGCACGTTTTTCTGTTACTTGCTCCTCATATTACTGCAGTCCTCCAGAGCTGATAAAGGGCAGGAGCAAAAGGTTTACTGGTAGGTGAAGATTAGTGAGACCTGAAGATTAGGGAAGACGAAATTGAGATGTTCCAGCATAAATATGGCCATACACATAAGGTAATGGGGACCCAAAAGAGCCAATTTGTGGCATTTCAGGTGACCACTGCTTGAAAAACAATGTACAATAGGAGACCATAGTTTGCTAACGACCTGATCTGGCCTGTATCAGCCAACCATAGCCCAAAATTGCAAATATATGGAAAGACCTGCCGAAACCTCAGCAATCATTTGCCACATTGGTCAAGTCTCTCTTTAAAAGGATTGTCCAGTTGTAAACTATTGATGGCCTATCCTCAGGACAAGTCAACAATAGTAGATCAGCATGGTCAGTCAAATGGGCCCCCTGCTAAACAACTGTTCACTGAGCTGGTGCACTGGGTTAATTATGACAGGAAGCAGACAGCTCTATTCTTACTGCAGTGGTCGGGCTTGGCATTGCAGGTCAAGGTCCCATTAAAATGAATGGCAACTTGGCCTGCAATACCAATCCTGGCCACTGTAGTAAGAATGGAGCTGTCTGCTTTCTACAGGAATCAGCTTGGTGCACAATCATGCTGGCCTCAGTGAACAGTTGTCCTGTGGGGGTTCTGGGTGATGAACTCCCACTAATCTACTATTGATGATCTATCGCAAGGACAGGGCATAAATAGTTCACATGAACATGTCTGATTTTGGTCTGTAAAAAACAGATCAATTATAATCCATGTGTCCATTTTGCACCTCTATGCATTGCGTGTTTGTTTTTTACTTCTCCATGTCATCTGTTTTTTTATCACGCACATTGCTTAGCAATGGCCCATGAAATATGGATCACACATGGATGTCATACATGGACACTCCATTGTTTTGTGCACCCATTGACTTGGTCCAAGAAATCAGACCAGAAAAGGACATGCTGTGATTTTTTTTCCTATATCAGTCCATGCAAGAAGATGCATGTCAGTATAGCCCCATCGACTTGGAGGGTCAGCATGTTGTCCGTGTGCACTCAGTTGCAAATACAGACATCACACAGATGTGAGAATCACCTGTGTTAACAACCCCTTATAACATAAAAAAGTAATGCGCATCTGCCCCCACTTTCCTCTAGGGGGAGCCACCCTCGTTGTTCTTCCTTTCCAGTTGCACACCCTAAAACTGGGTCATGTGATTGCTGCAGCAGAGCTGGTGATTGGCTGCAGTGATCTCCTGACCATCAGGACTTGCACTTCAAAATGAAGACTAATGCAGGACTGGCCACTGGAGGAATGAGAGCAGTGGAGTGGCTGGAGCGGGTGAGCGTGACTTATGTTATTGCACCACTCTGGACCTGTTTCTTTCCTCCATGGATAATCTTTATTGCTGCTGGTGGGATCTTTCATATGAATGGACCTACCAACGATGAATTGGTCACATCCTTGTCTTGAATGTATGACCAGCTTAAGAACATTGTTTTAGGGGTTCTGAGTGGAGCGCCGTGAGCAGACCCCTCAAACCATCCCTTAGAACCCCTCTTGAGGATCTCACATTTCTGTAGCATTTCTGAAGGTATGTTTAATGTGAGGCATTGAGACAACTGATTACTATTGATACAAGTCCATTGACTAAGGAACCAACATCGGACCTTCGTGCCATGTGAGACGTTGAGCGCTACCTCATTCTCAGTGCTGTCTACCTTCAGTTCTTTAGATACTGATCACCTAGCCACAAGTTAGAGACCTCCAGAGGGGAAATGAAGCATTACACCGAGTTCATTCTTATCAGTGGGCTGTCCATGTAATGCAGGGATCACGGTGGGTCTTACAGAATAAAAGAGGCTCTTTGCAGCTGCTCCAGCTAATAGATAATGGGTCCGGAGTGGGAGACCCCACTAAGGGTTCTCTATAAGCCATGCACTATATAGCATTCAGCATTGGGTTAATTATCCAATAAACGTATCCTCCAGCACCACAAAAATCTGCTTTAATATCACTTTATTTTATTCATAACATGAAGATATATTTATTGTTCTGGCGTCCAGCAAGGAGTCCGTGCGCCCCCCCCCCAACTCCACTCCATACAAGTGCTTGAGTATATATGGTGAGCTGACAATACTTGGTATGATTGGGTAAATTATACTATATATCATCTAACAGGAGTCGGCCATTTGTATGGTGTTACTGGGGAGGCTGTAGGTATCCCAAAGCATTATGGTACAGTGATACTAGATAGTAATTCCAACCGTCACCTGCTCATGGTCTTGCCTTTATCAGCTGGTAGCTTCCAGTGATTTCAGAAGACACAACCCTGGAGGCTACATATCTTAAAAGTGAACTCTGATGTGTTGTATACTTCGTCCCAGTGGTTAAGTATATAGATGGGGGCCAAACATGATCAGATTCAACCTTTTCTCCATTACTCTTCAGCCACAAGAGGTCTGTTGGTGAGAGGCATTGGGCCGAACCTCACCTAGGGAGGTGGCGCTAGTATGGCATCAGTCGCTCTCTAATGTCTATGACAGAAGGGCACAATTAAATCATGAATTATAAGGACAGACAACTCCCCTGACAACAGCTTTGGACCTTTATAGATACTGTACATGGCATGCCGATTGGCCCAATGGTCACATGGAGTGCAGATGTGGAGCTCAGGGTGGCTTTTGTTCAGACAATATCTGTATCCAGCCATGTTCGCCAAAACCCCTGGACTAAAAACCAACACGTTTCTAAAGTCTCCTGCAGTATGGCACTTTGTCGCCCCAGGGATACAGTTGGTTTCGGATGGTTTTGCGGTGGCACTGAGTACCACATAGTTTGCTCCTCACTGCATGTCTATGGGATTTGGATGTTAAGAATCAGCCATCATAGAGATATTAGTGACACAGCTTTGTCACCCCACTTGTAAGGAGTTAAACTCTCATGCACTGGAATCCTTTTCTTTTTCTCTTTGGCTGGGTTGGGACGTTGTATTGAGACGAGCCAAGAGAGCCACCTACTGGACAATGCTGGAGTCGTAAGAAAGATTTGCAATATTGAACAACTTCTTGGAATCTCGGCTCCTGGAGAACCTGGAGCAGAGCCGTAACGTAAAGCTCATGGGCCCCAATGCAGAATCTGTACCATGCCAAGTGCCGTTAATAATACGGATAATTACAACTGTTCCCGCTCATACCAAGGTGTTAATCAATATTTCCCTTTTCCTGAATGGCATTTTAGTTTTTACTATTTTTTTCTCTCTTCATTTGCCTGGAACTGCACCCTTAAAGGAAGCCGGTCACCTAAATGTTGGCCTAGTAACTCAACATACTGTTAGGTGTGTGCTATCATAAGCTATCCCGTGTTATCTGTATCTTTTTCTAAACTGTCTACCATGCGAATATCTTGCCAATAAGTTTCTCACGTACCATATGCTAATTAGCTCGGGATCGTCCAATGGGCAGTCCACCTCTGCCAGCATTCCGGGCTCTTATCTTACCTATTCTGCTAGAAACTGCCCCCTTTCCTGCTGAGTGACGCCTCCAGCTCTGCCTGCTAGAGACATCATGCGTTCCACCTCAATGCACTAGCGCCGCACTGTGTGATTGGCTGCATGTGTAGTGACCCGTTCTGAGTCAGGACTGACGTCACGCATGTGCGCTGTTATCGTGTGACGCAGGTGCATTGGAGGTGGAACCCATGACGTCCTTATTGGGCAATATGTTTGCATACGAGCCAGCTTGGAAAAAGATCCAGGTAAGGCTGGGTAGCTTGTGACATCACACTTAACATTATATTGGGTTACTGGGCCAAAATTAAGGCGACAGACTTCCTTTAATACCGAGAGAAGATAAACGGCCGCGGACCGCGTGATTGACGCAGTCAAAGTAAAAACCTTTGCTTGCGTTCCACGGTTTCCATTTCAGATGCTGAGAACACAAATGAACGAAGTGTTAAAATGTTCTGTTCCTGCCCTCAGATCCGTCGCAGTGATTAGACCGTATAGAAAGTGGAGAAAATGTTATTGCAGCGTTTGGCCCCATTCCCTCACGATTAAAGGTCCCGCTGTTCCGGTCACAGATAGACTCACTCTATGGAGCCAATGATCACTGTTCCAGAAAATTCATTTTCTGGTCCAAACAGGAAAACTTGTTTCAAAACCGTTTGAGGCGATCGCACCGTTCGATGTTGACTTTATTACTTCCTTAAATCCTGGTTAATGAACGTTTCTGGAATCCCTTCCTGTTCCCTCGTGGACTCAGAGGGTAGGAGTCGGTTAACAAAATTTCAAAAAGGTGCAAAAAATGAGAAGGTTTGACTAAGCCTGTGGGTCAATAAGAGAGACACCTGGATAGAAGCCCAAGGTGGAAGGAGTAATCCTACAGCAACTAGGGCCACATTTGCCACTAGGCACTGTGGCCCAGTGCCTAGGGCGTTCAGTCGCAGGAGGCGGTCTTAGGAATAGCCATTTTTTATATTAGAATTTCAACTTGCTCCCTAGCAAATCCATGTCTTCTGCTGGACAGGGTAGGGGGTTGATATACCATGATGCTACTGCCGGAGGACGTGAGGGACACAAAGAGCAACCTGCTACCAAAAGGACTTAGGCCACCTGTCCACGGCCACGACAGAATATCGTGGACAGCCAACCTTAGCTGCTCACTTCATTTATTGGTGGAGCAACAGTCACGCCTGATGCTCCACTAAATAGGAGGACAGATCTCTAGTCACATGGCGTGCTCTGCAGTCCGCAGTGGAAGCTTGGGACATGTTACCTGGAGCATCATCGCTCTTCGTCATCACCAGCTCAGAGCAAGAGGAAGATAAAGCCCACATTTCATTTCTGCTAGACACATCCCTCTGGGTCCAAGGGTGCTGAGAATGTCTTGTGTTGCAGGCACTCCTTGTGGGGGGGACTGCACGGGACACATCATCCCTGATATAGAGAGCTGTTTAGAAGGAAAGGGTGGACTTGTATTCATTCATTTCCAAAGGGCACAGCCACTGGAGCCACTTTTTGCAAAATCAGCATTGGCATGGAGAAAACCAAGCATGCATTCCTCCATGAGGACAATCTGCTTGATTTGGTGGGACTGTAAATATAAGTGAGGCGATTCCGATCACCACAGCTCAGAAATACTTGCTCCATACCCAACAAAAGAGTGATGGTATAATCTACCAGACATCCCAAAAAAGCAAACAGAGCCATGCAGTCCAAGAACGAATGTTGCTTGTCTCAAGGCTACGCAATTGGGGAACCAAATAGAACAACTAATGGAGCGGAGAGGGGATTCAATACCATCAGGGCAACAACAATTTGAAGCCTACCTACTGGAACCAGTTGAAAAGAGAGAATTTTTGAAGAAAGACAGATGGGGCACTGAGGCCCTCAAATTCACAACCCAATGAGAAAGATAAGTTTGTTGAGCCAGATCAGGTAGAGATGGAAAGATTCAGTAGATCTGAGAGAATGTCCTTGCACATCCCTTGTCTACAACAAAAAGATTGTTTGGGGAAGAGCAAATAGTTGCACAGCTGTAAAGCTCTCCAAAAATCAAGACTGCAAGGATGTGAGAAAGCGGACAAGGACTCAGACAACAACATTCAAGCCCTCCACTTCACAAAGAGCATCATCAATTCCTGGAGCAAAAACATCATTTTCCAGGGCCAGGCACAGTAGACACCGATGGGCAAAGAAGAAATCTACTAGTGATGTAGTAAGAAGAAATGGTCCAAAAAGACCCATTGTTTATGAGCTGGCCGTCAATGACAATCAACAATCTGGGAAATGGGTGGATGCATAATACTGGGAAATGTCTGGGAGATCCAGCCTAATAAAGGGCAACATCTGGTAGGCCCTCCCTCTAGCCAAAAACCTACCAGCACTGAGAGACTACCATAGATCTTGGACTTAAGCCAAAATGAACCTGATTGTCACCATTAACCACAAGTTATATTACCGTAAAGAGGAACTGTTACAACTCAACATGCTTTCCCACTTGGGTCTAATTTTCCAAAAATGACCATTGCACCCTAATATCGGAGCCAACCTGTGAGGTTACAAAACACAAACAGGCATAGCAAGTGGATGGGAGGTATCGGTGCACTGAATCTTTGCCTTGGCTAATATTAGATTTTCTACAAATCAATGTCTGACATTTTAAGAAGCCTTATAACGATGACTGGGAATCCAAAACTAGAGTCTTCTCCAGAAGGAAAAGATAACGTCGGATGGTAATGTGCAGGAATGCTGCCTTCTAATACAGGAGGTGGCGCTGTAGAGTCATTGTTCTATCTTCCAATTTGCATTAGTTTCCCAGAGGAGGACGTGTAAGAGAAGTGCTGTTATAATGCTCTTGTCAATTCTATCCTGCTTCTGTTATGTTTGACGAACAGACTGATCTGTTGAGGGCCGTTTCCACCAGATGATTATTCGCTCAAAATTCATTCAAACGAGCGAATTACATCGATCATCGTTCAGTGTAAACGCACTAAAATCGCTCTCTTTTCGTTCACAGGTTGTTAAGCTGACTCTTCATGGCTGGGTCACAGGATTCTATGGAAACATAGAAGATGAAGCACTGAGCAAGAAGTCCGCGATCCAGCAGGGAATTCTTTCTGTGCTAACAACCTTAGTGGTGACGTCAGCACTTCTTCACTTGTTTGCCCGACTATCGGCCCATGAAAAAGGCCCACAAGTGTCTATTACTTTAAGAGGGGGAAGCAGCAGAGTGAGGCAGAGTGTGTGTAAGCAATGAGGAGGAAGGACAGCAACACTGCTGGTCCTGGAGCAGGGGATACTCCCCAGGGCAGAAGATACTCTCCACATCAGAGGATTCTCCCCAGAGTACAGGATACTCCTCAGAGCAAGTGGTGAGTGATCATTAGGTATAAAGGAGAGGATCACACAGGAGATCCCTGTACAGGAATCATCAGATGTCACCAGGCATAGAGCTTACAATGGGGTCTGGTGGTGGGATGTCACCGGGTGTAGAGCTGACAATGGGGTCTGGCGGGGGGATGTCACCAGGTGTAGAGCTGACAATGGGGTCTGGTGGGGGGATGTCACCAGGTGTAGAGCTGACAGCGGGGTCTAGTGGGAGGTCACCAGGTGTAGAGCTGACAATGGGGTCTGGTGGTAGGATGTCACCAGGTGTAGAGTTGACAACCGGGTCTGGTGGTAGGATGTCACCAGGTGTAGAGCTGAAAATGGGGTCTGATGGTGGGATGTCACCAGGTGTAGAGCTGACAACGGGGTTTGGTGGGGGGATGTCACAAGGTGAAGAGCTGACAACGGGGTCTGGTGGTGGGATGTCACCAGGTGTAGAGCTGACAACAGGATCTGGTGGGGTGGGGGGGATGTCACCAGGTGTAGAGCTGACAACGGGGTCTGGTGGTGGGATGTCACCAGGTGTAGGTGTAGAGCTGACAACGGGGTCTGGTGGGGGGATGTCACCAGGTGTAGAGTTGACAACGGGGTCTAGTGGTGGGATGTCACCAGGTGTAGAGCTGACAATGGGATCTGGTGGGGGGGGGATGTCACCAGGTGTAGAGCTGACAACGGGGTCTGGTGGGGGGATGTCACCAGGTGTAGAGCTGACAACGGGGTCTAGTGGTGGGATGTCACCAGGTGTAGAGCTGACAACGGGATCTGGTGGGGTGGGGGGGATGTCACCAGGTGTAGAGCTGACAACAGGGTCTAGTGGTGGGATGTCACCAGGTGTAGAGCTGACAACGGTATCTGGTGGGGTGGGGGGGATGTCACCAGGTGTAGAGCTGACAACGGGATCTGGTGGGGTGGGGGGGATGTCACCAGGTGTAGAGCTGACAACGGTATCTGGTGGGGTGGGGGGGATGTCACCAGGTGTAGAGCTGACAATGGGGTCTGGTGTTGGAATGTCACCAACCAATCGGTACGGACATCGCAGCTTCTGGACCTTCCAGAGTTCACTGTTGGCCATGTTATTGGGCATGGAGATCATCCATTGTGTGTGGTGCCGCTACATTCAGGGAGACCTCGTAAAATGACAGAACGTGGACAGTGAAGCCTTGTACCAACTGTGGAGGCATTGCCTGCCGTTTGGGTCTGCCATGGCATATGATTGCTATAGATGTACTGCAGAGTATTGTCATAGTGATCATACGATCATGGGTTCAAGTCACAAACAGGGACAGAAAAATGTAAAAATAGTAAAATGAAAAGTGTAAAAAAACACGTTTGGTATCTCCACATCTGTAACGACCTGTACAATAAATTGGACACATTCTTTATTTTCCCTGGATAAAAAACACTTAAAACACCCTAAAAAACGGAGCTAAAATGTTTATTTTGTTCATTCCGCCTCCCAAAAAAATAAGTAAAAGTGATCAAAAAAGAAACTTCAACTCATCATGTAAAAAACAAGCCCTCACACAGCTGCAGCGATAGAAAGATAAAAAGTTACCAGACTTCGAGTGCACTGATGCAAAAACAAGAGTGAATTCTAAAAACAAAAACGTAATTTTGGTAATGTTGTAATTAGAGATGAGCGAGTATACTCGCTAAGGGCAATTGCTCGAGCGAGCTTTCCCCTTAGCGAGTACCTGCCCTTTCGAGACAAAAGGTTCAGGTGCCGGCGGCGGGCAGGGAGCGCCCCCGAGGACTTTTCACCCGAGTAGTGAAGTACTCGAAAATCGCAGTGCTCGATTGCGAAATCGGCCTTACCGAGTACGTTCGCTCATCTCTAATTACATCCCTTAGGTCCAAATAGGCAGCGTCACCAAGGGGTTAAAGATAATTTTTTCATAGGGAATGATATTGTTAACCATATTTCTCCTTTGGGCCATAGTTGAAATTCGTCTGTCCATTGATTTCATCGCCACCACTTTGCTTGCCAACAAAGTGTAGAATAGAATCGGTACTTGGTGTTGGCGTTATTCGCTTTCCAGAAGTCCCGGTTAACAAATCTCTGGGACTCGGGACCGGAATCCCCACAACCTTACTAAGCAAATCAGTCACTTGAATCTCAGTGCATCCCCACATCAAATGCATAAAATCAGCATCCGGTGCAAAATATCTGTGATATTGGGGATTGCTTCGACTCCCCATCAGGTACGGTCTTCTGGGAGTAATGTAGCATGGATGATGTGAAAGTATTAGGACGACCTGCGTTACTCTTGTTATTCAGGGGTTCATACAATTTAGACGAAGCTCATAAAATCAGCATATACTGAAGTGTGTGGGCCGTGTAGTGGGGCCTTGAGCATTTCCTTGAGACCATATTTAATAATAATAATAACCTTTATTTGTATAGCGCCAACATATATCGCGGCGCTTACAAAAACGGGAATACAGAAAGACAAAGTACAAAAATACAAAGACCACGGTTACATAGTAATCAGCTGATGGAAACAATAGGGGTGCGGGTCCTGCTCCAACGAGCTTACATACTACAAGTAATGGGGTGATACAGAAGGTAAAGGGGCTGGCCAGTGTGCCCAGTATGGGGAGGTGGAGAGTGAGGGATGCTATACACATAGACAATGGTCAGACATTACGATTAGAGATGAGCGAACGTACTCGGTAAGGGCGATTTCGCAATCGAGCACCGCGATTTTCGAGTACTTCACTACTCGGGTGAAAAGTACTCGGGTGCGCTGTGGGTGAGCGGGGGGTTGCAGAGGGGAGTGAGGGGGAGAGGGAGAGAGAGAGGACTCCCCCCTGTTCCCCGCTGCTACCCCCCGCTCCGCCGTGCCACCCCCTGCCCCCCGGCGCACCCGAGTACTTTTCACCCGAGTAGTGAAGTACTCGAAAATCGCGGTGCTCGATTGCGAAATCGCCCTTACCGAGTACGTTCGCTCATCTCTAATTACGCTGAATTGGTGTGATTTCCGAGGGCAGTTGATGGCGGCTAGCAGGGATTGCAGTCAGTAGGTCAGGGAGCATGTTATCAGGTGGGGTACAGGGGAGTTTGGTTTAGGGCAATGTTCCCCAACTCCAGTCCTCAGGGACCACCAACAGGTCATGTTTTCAGGATTTCCTCAGTGTTGCACAGGTGATGTCATTATTGTCGGTGCCTCAGACATTACCACAGGTGTTCTTACCATAGGATATCCTGAAAACATGACCTGTTAGTGTTTCTTGAGGATTGGAGTTGGGGACCCCTGGTTTAGGGCATATGGTATGCCTTCCTAACGAGGTGTGTTTTTAGAGCACACCTGAAGTTTTGTGAATTGCGCGGATAGTTTTGGTTAGCGCATTCCAGAGGACCGGTGCTGCTCTGGAGAAGTCTTGGAGGCAAGAATGAGAGGTTCAAATTAGAGGGGCATTTTTGTTCTGATTTCGTTAGCAGAGCAGAGGGCGTGGACTGGGTGGTGGATTGAGATGAGGGATACAATGTAGGGTGGCGCGTCGTGAAGGGCTTTATGGATGAAGATAGTGAGTTTAAATTGAATTCTGTATGTAACGGGCAGCCAGTGCAGTGACTGGCACAGGGCAGAGGCATCCGAGTAGCGGCTGGACAGGAAGATGAGCCTGGCTGCCGCATTCAGGATGGATTGGAGAGGGTAGAGTCTGGTGCGGGGGAGGCCGACCAGCAAGGAGTTGTAATAATCGAGCCGAGAGCGGATGAGGGTGACAGTAAGCATTTTTAACGTGTCCACGGTGAGAAAAGAGCGGATTCTTGCGATGTTCTTGAGGTGCAGCTGACATGTACGGGCAAGAGATTGGATGTAGGGGGTAAAAGTGAGATTGGAGTCGAATATAACCCCAAGGCAGCAGGCATGCTGGGAGTTATGGCGGTGCCACAAACTAAGATGGAGATGTCAGGATGAGGGCGGTTAGTGGAGGGTGGAAACACCAGCAGGTCAGTTTTAGGTAGAGAGAGGACATAGTGTTAGAGACAGCAGGCAGACAGTCGGTGATGTTTTGGAGGAAAGGTGCAGAGATGTCACGGGCAGAGGTGTATAGCTGGGTGTCATCAGTTTTGATATCCGGTATAATATGTATAGTTTTGAATTACAGAGCGCATACGGCGACGGTTTTGGTTGGCGCTGGCTTTGGGTCTTTTTTTCTTTTATTCTGTAATTTTTTTTTACTTATTCTCGCAACTATTTTTTTCAACATATATGTCCCCCATGATGTCATATAATATCTCTGGGGGGGTCATTCACATTGTATTAATTTTTATTTTTCATACTTTTCTACTGTAGCATCCATTGGAGCCCCAGTTACAGGGGAAATTTTCCTCTGTAGTGACTTTAGTCACCGGCAGCACTAATTAGGGTCTGCTAGGATCCTGCAGCTCTGCTGTGGCAGGGGACCCGGCGGTCACATGATCGCTGAGTCACATTGTGGAAGAAATACTTCCTGCGCTCGTATGGTGATACCTCATTGAATAACAGAGAGATTTTCAATGCAATCGAAGATGTGATATTTATCCGCTAAAATATATAAATCATAGAAGCATGCAAGCCTCATGTGCCGATTTGCAGAAAGATCGCCATGGCCCTATATTGTATCCCTCATCCATAAAGCTCTCCACAACACCGCGCCGCCGTACATTGCATCCCTCATCTTAATCCACCACCCAGCAGACGCCCTCTACTCCGTTAAGGAAATCAGATTAGGCACCCCATTAAACCAAACCTCTCATTCCCGCCTCCAAGACTTCTCCACAGCAGCACCAGTCCTCTGGAACTCGCTACCCCAAACTGTCCGGGCAATCCCTAACACACAAAACTTCAGGTGTGCCGTAAAAACGCACCTCTTCAGGGAGGCGTACCACATCCCCTAAACCAAAACCCTCTGTACTCTGCCTGATAACATGCTCCCTGACCCACCAACCGCCCCCCTGCATCCACACCAATTCAGCCACTTTATGGCCTGACCATTGTCTATGTGTATAACATCGCTCACTCTCCACCTTGCCATACCATGCACATCTCCATCCCCTTTACCTTCTGTATCACCCCATTATCCGTGGTATGTAAGCTCATTGGAGCCCCCCACCCTACTGTCTCTACCGACTGATCACTACATGTAACCGGGGTTTGTTTTTATTCCCCCTGTCTTGTAAGCGCTGCTGAATATGTTGGCGCTGTATAAATAAAGATTAATATTAATTGTCTGAGAAGAAAAAAACTACTTATGCGCAACTCTGCTCTGTAACAGCGAGTGCCGCTGCGCTCACGCCCAAAAACACCTTAGATGTATAGCTGAAAGTGTAGACTGGATCAGGTGACAATATAGAGGCGAAATAACGGCTCCGGCATTTGTAGTAGTCCAATCAGGGGATAGGTAGAGGTGGTTGGATACGGCTCCGGGGTGCGGACTGCGTGACGGAGCTGAAGAAAATGCTAGAAGCTGGATGGGGGTATGTTATATGTCAGCCGTAGCTAACAACACCCCGTGGCACGCCTTCATAAACCATTTCTTGTTTGGCTTTCATTTTGATGGCGTTCGGTGTGAACAGTAAATGATGGGATCTCTTTATTCTCCGGTCGGCACAATTCCGACAACACGAAGTTTATACATTTTTATGTTTTATATTTTGCTATTTTTGTACACAAAAAACACTTTAAAAAAAAGAAAAGATTTGCCAAGACCCATAACATTTTCGTTTTTCCATGGACAGAGCTCTTATTTCAGTGGAGTGAACTCTACTCTTCATTTATCCACTTTTTGGGAACGTATAACATTTTGAGTGCTTTTTATTCTATTTTTTTCTAGAGCCAAGATTAACAAAATCTGTAATTTTGGCCTGTTTTTTAATCTTTTTTTTAGCGGCATTCGCCCTGCAGTATAAATAATGTGCAGTTACATCTCTAGCAAATTCATATGGTTTTTTTTTTGTAACTTTTTCACCATTTTTTTTTTTTTTTTAAATGGATGTTTTGTTTACCGCTGCGGCCGCAGACCCTGAACGATGCTGTGTGAAGGGATGAGCTGTACATTGTAATGGTCACATTTGCAGATCCATGCAACGTTTTGTTCACTTTTATTCCTTTTTTGTAAGGCAAGAGTCAAAATTAGCTATTTTCGCTATGTTTTTGTATTTTTTGCCATGGCACACTGTGCAGGTAAAATAATGAACTCATTTCTTTGATTCATTACCACGCAGTGGTACAACATATGCGGTTTTCTTTCTTTTTATACATAGCAAAGGGGGAAAGGTGCGGTTTTGCCGTTTTTATTTATATTATTTTTTAATACTTTTTTAACTCTTTATTTTTGGCCGACTAGGGGACTTGATTATCACCAAATGTTATCATTCTTCTAATACACTGCCAAACTTTAGTATAGCGGTGTATTAGAAAGCCTATGAAGCGCAGCCAGAAGCTACAGTAGCTTTCAGTTCCGGAGGCAAGCCTCCCGATGCCACAGCAACCTGTCAGCACCCCGCGATCATATTGCGGGGGTACGATGGCTGAGAGAGGGAGCTCATTACATGGCTTTTACATGCGGACGTTGCACTGACTGACTGCAAAGAGTTAAACACCAGTGATTTTCAGTCCCCGGTATTAGAGCAAGTGATAGACTGTTATCCGACAGCTGAGCGCTCGCTTCCCCAGCAAAGGAGACCCCTGAGGGGCCTTAAATGCAGCCCATCAGAAGACTGCGCTGCAGAATAAAGCCCTTGAATGGCTGACGTGAAAAGATGTATGAGCAGTCACGAAGGGGTTAATAATAAAAAAGTAAATAAATAAAAGTAGATTTGGTATCACTGCAGCACATTTTTCATCCAACACAGTGAACGTCGTTATAACAAAATTCACAACGCCAGAATCGCGCATTTGTGGTCACACCGCCCCCAAGAAAAAAGTAATAAAAAGCACTCATAGAGTCACGTAGAAAAGGCATACAGCAAAAGTAAAACAACATCAATGTCGTATCATCGTAATCGTAGCGACAGAATAACATCATGTCATGTTTGCCACAATGTGGACACCGGGGAGATAAGCTCTCCACCCCCAAAGATGGCGGCATTGTGGGGTTTTTCTCCATTTTACTCCGCCTAGAAATGTTTACAAGTTCCGAACATTATATGGTATCTTAAATAGTCTCCCTGAACAATGTAACCAGCAAAAAACATCAAGTCCTCCGACGGACGGAAACTGAAAAATGATAAAAGTGAGGAGGAAAAACTGAGAGAAAAAGAGCGTCGTTACCGAGGGATTAAAGGGATGTCCATCATGTCCAGAAGGCCAGGCGCTCCCTGAGAATGGCCTGCTCTCTAGTCGAGAAGGGGTATGAGGCCGGAGCGGCCACTGTTGCCCCTTCTGCTGGCAGTGGCTCTACGTATTGTGATCTTTGGCAGCCGTTCAAGTGGAAGAAAGTTCATTTCACTGCAATATGATTATTATTATATCAGCGGCGGCTCCCTGTGATGGAAGGAATGACTTCTGCCTGCGGTGAGCGGCCGTGTGGGTGAAGCGTTTAACTTTGTGTTAAAGTCACTTAAAACATTGATAGATCTGGAAAATAACACATTTTTGATCATGGGTTCCTCATAAACAGCTAATTAACTGAGGTCTGTCGCAGTGCTCGCCGCTGATAGAAATTCCCGTATGAAAGACCATGGAAAAGTCAAAAGGAAAAATAAAGCTACACTTTTACTCCATAGAAATACTGAATGTAAATTGGTGGATACATACTGAGTAACATGGGGGTAAAATACTAAGTAACATGGAGGTAAAATACTGAGTAACACGGGGTAATATACTGAGTAACACGGGGTAAAATACTGAGTAACATGGGGGAAATATACTGAGCAACATGGGGGTAAAATACTGAGTAACATGGGGGTAATATACTGAGTAACATGGGGGGTAATATACTGAGTAACATGGGGGTAAAATACTGAGTAACATGGGGTAACATAATGAGTAACATGGGGGTAAAATACTGAGTAACATGGGGGTAATATACTGAGTAACATGGGGGTAATATACTGAGTAACATGGGGTAACATACTGAGTAACATGGCGGTAAAATACTGAGTAACATGGGGTAAAATACTGAGTAACATGGGGGTAATATACTGAGTAACATGGGGTAATATACTGGATAACATGGGGATAAAATACTGAGTAAGATGGGGGTAATATACTGGATAACATGGGGATAAAATACTGAGTAAGATGGGGGTAAAAAACTGAGTAACATGGGGTAATATACTGAGTAAGATGGGGTAAAATACTGAGTAAGATGGGGTAAAATACTGAGTAAGATGGGGGTAATATACTGAGTAACATGGGGGTAAAATACTGAGTAAGATGGGAGTAAAATACTGAGTAAGAGGGGGGTAAAATACTGAGTAACATGGGGGTAATATACTGAGTAAGAGGGGGGTAAAATACTGAGTAACATGGGGGTAATATACTCAGTAACATGGGGGTAAAATGCTGAGTAACATGGGGGTAAAATACTGAGTAACATGGGGTAAAATACTGAGTAACATGGGGGTAAAATACTGCGTAACATGGGGGTACAATACTGCATAACATGGGGGTAAAACACTGAGTAACATGGGGGTAAAACACTGCGTAACATGGGGTAAAATACTGAGTAACATGGGGTAAAATACTGAGTAACATGGGTAAAATACTGAGTAACATGGGGGTAAAGTACTGAGTAAGATGGGGGTAAAATTCTGAGTAAGATGGGGGTAAAATACTGAGTAAGATGGGGTAAAATACTGAGTAACATGGGGGTAATATACTGAGTAACATGGGGGTAAAATACTGAGTAAGATGGGGTAAAATACTTAGTAACATGGGGGTAATATACTGAGTAACATGGGGGTAAAATACTGAGTAAGATGGGGTAAAATACTGAGTAACATGGGGGTAAAATACTGAGTAACATGGGGGTAATATGCTAAGTAACATGGGGTAAAATACTGAGTAACATGGGGATAAGAAACTGAGTAACATGGGGTAAAATACTGAGTAAGATGGGGTAAAATACTGAGTAAGATGGGGGTAATATACTGAGTAACATGGGGGTAAAATACTGAGTAAGATGGGGGTAATATACTGAGTAAGATGGGAGTAAAATACTGAGTAACATGGGGTAAAATACTGAGTAAGAGGGGGGTAAAATACTGAGTAACATATGGGTAATATACTGAATAACATGGAAGTAAAATACTGAGTACGATGGGGTAAAATACTGAGTAACATGGGGGTAAAATACTGAGTAACATGGGGGTAATATGCTGAGTAACATGGGGGTAAAATACTGAGTAACATGGGGGTAAAATACTGTGTAACATGGGGGTAAAATACTGAGTAACATGGGGGTAAAATACTGAGTAACATGGGGGTAAAATACTGAGTAACATGGAGGTAAAATACTGAGTAAATTGGGGTAAAATACTGGGTACCATGGCAGTAAAATACTGAGTAACATGGGGGTAAAATACTGCGTAACATGGGGGTAAAATACTGAGTAACATGGGGGTAAAATACTGCGTAACATGGGGGTAAAATACTGCATAACATGGGGGTAAAACACTGAGTAACATGGGGGTAAAATACTGAGTAACATGGAGGTAAATTGCTGAGTAACATGGGGTAAAATACTGAGTGACATGGGGTAAAATACTGAGTAACATGGGAGTAAAATACTGAGTAACATGGGGGGAAAATACTGAGTAACATGGGGGGAAAATACTGAGTAACATGGGGTAAAATACTGAGTAACATGGGAGTAAAATACTGAGTAACATGGGGATAAAATACTGAGTATAATGGGGGTAAAATACTGCTTAACATGGGGATAAGAAACTGAGTAACATGGGGTAATATACTGAGTAACATAGGGGTAAAATACTGAGTAACATGGGGTAATATACTGAGTAACATGGGGATAAGATACTGAGTAAGATGTGGGTAATATACTGAGTAACATGGGGGTAAAATACTGAGTAAGATGGGGGTAAAATACTGAGTAACAGGGGAGTAAAATACTGAGTAACATGGGGGTAAAATACTGAGTAAAATGGGGGTAAAATACTGCTTAACATGGGGGTAAAAAACTGAGTAACATGGGGTAATATACTGAGTAACATAGGGGTAAAATACTGAGTAACATGGGGTAATATACTGAGTAACATGGGGATAAAATACTGAGTAAGATGGGGTAAAATACTGAGTAAGATGGGGGTAAAATATGAGTAACATGGGGGTAAAATACTGAGTAACATGGGGGTGAAATACTGAGTAACATGGGGGTAAAATACTGAGTAACATGGGGTGAAATACTGAGTAAGATGGGAGTAAAGGGGTCAGGGTTATTAATTGAGTTTTTGAACGCCTCTTGCCTCACTGCTACATACTACTTCTCTGTAAATTTCTAGACTGTGTGGACTTACATTACCTTCATCCCACAACCGCGGTCTTCAAGGTCAGCAATGGGAATCCAAAGTTTAGCACTGAGTATATCAGGGTCAGAATGTGTGTAGCTCAGTTATGTAAGAACTAGTCATATAGCCGATGCCGTAAATTATAATGTCATATTGGGTCACTTTTTGCTCCTGATGAACAGTAGACTGAGGGCCTCGGTATGCTCAAGCCCAACACTGGGGATATAAACTAAAGGCTACTTTACTAGAACCTGCAGCCCTTGATTAGAGTCCTTGGTCCTTTACTAGAGTCCCAGGTCCTTTATTAGAGCCCTTGACCCTTTATTAATGAGCCCCAAACCTTTATTACAGCCCTTGGCCCTTTTATAAGATCCCCCATCTCTTTGTCTAGAGCCCATGGCTCTTTCTTAGAGACTCCAGCCACTTTTAAGAATCTCTGGCCCTTTATTAGAGCCCTTGACCCTCTCACAACTGGCACTTGCCTGTTTGGAAATGAACCCCGTGACCCCGGAGTGCAGCATAAAATCACGTGTCGAGTTTTCCGCAGATCAGTTTTAGGCCTTGGTCAGACGGGCGTTTTTTCGCGCGATTTGCGGATCGCATGACGGATGCGCATCCGCAAATCGCGTGACCGGTGCCCGAAAATCGCCCGAAAATCTGCTCCTAGCCGCGTTTCATTAGAAACGGGCCGGAGCTGTCCAGCGCATTGCATTCAATGGAGCCGGCAATACAGCGGCTGAGCCAATCAGAGGCAGGTCTGACACACACCCCCTTCACACCCACTGCAGGCCGGCCGCGCGGAACTCCGGCTGCCGGGAGCAGGTGAGTATGTATATTTTTTTTATTTTAACACTTTTCTGGATGAATTTCAGGGAAGGGCTTATATATTTAAGCCCTTCCCAACAATTCATCCCGCGCACGCCGGCAGCGCATTGCTTTCAATGAAGTCGGTTGTATTGCCGGCTCCATTGAATTCAATGGGCAAACATCGTTCTTCTCTGCCACAGCTGTTACAGCTGTGGCAGAGAAGAATGATTTGTCTACTATATGTTCTCAATGGGGTCGGCGCTGCTGCCGCCGGCCCCATTGAGCGCATATAGAGAAGAGAACAGGAATCGCAGATCGCAGATAGGTGCGATCTGCGATTTCTGTTCTATAATTTATCGGACGAGCGCATAAAAAGCGCTCATGTGTCCGATACCATTGCAAAGCAATGGTTTTATAAAATCGCCGGACGCATGCGCATGCGCAAATCGCGCGAAAAAACGCCCGTCTGACTAAGGCCTTAATGTGAATCCACATTAGGTGGGAAAACCCAGCGATCGGACTGACTTCCAATGAGGCCGGGTCATCGGTGCTGGACTACCAGGGGCTCACTACCAACAACTACATGGGTTTTTTTCTAGTAACTGTGTGAAGAGTAGACAGAAAATGGTGATATCAAGGAAAACATCTAGTGGAAGGGGATCCTGTGGAAGGAAATAACTCATCAATGAAAGGGGTCAGAGGAGGATGTCAGGAATCGTTCTGACCAACAGGTGCTGCCTAGTCAGCCAAATACAACACTGGTGCTGTAACTAACATGTCCGAATGTAGAACTCGCCGTTCCTTAGCACACAGATGGGCTATAACAGCCAGTTCAGATGTCATTGATGACCAGTTCCAGTGCCATTATGTCTAGGAGAAACAGAAAGACAACTCCAGCGGGCAAAAGAGCGCAAAATTTGTATTACTGAGCAGCAAAGAAACATCTCCTTATCAGATGGATCCAGGTGTGTGTTGCTCCGTGCTAATGGGAATTCAGAATTTGGCACGAGCGGCAAGAATAGATGACCCCTTCCTGTCAGCTGGTCATAATATGCGAGCACCACCATCTAATCTACAGCGACTACAGGAAGCTTCCTGTCCGCGGGGGCCGATATGACTACAGGGTCTGGTGGTGGGATGTCACCAGGTGTAGAGCTGACAACGGGGTCTAATGGTGGGATGTCACCAGGTGTAGGGCTGACAACGGGGTCTGATGGTGGGATGTCACCAGGTGTAGAGCTGACAACGGGGTCTGGTGGTGTGATGTCACCAGGTGTAGAGTTGACAACGGGGTCTGGTGGGGGGATGTCACCAGGTGTAAAGCTGACAACAGGGTCTGATGGGATGTCACCAGGTGTAGAGCTGACAATGGGGTCTGGTGGGGCAATGTCACCAGGTGTAGAGCGGACAATGGGGTCTGGCGGGGGGATGTCACCAGGTGTAGAGCTAACAGCAAAGTCTGGTGGTATGTCACCAACCAATCAGTACAGACATCACAGCTTCTGGACCCTCCAGATTCCACTGTTGGCCATGTTATGGGCAGATGGAGACCATCCGGTGTGTGCGATGCCACCACGTTCAGTGAGATCTTGTAAACTGACAGAACATGGATGATGAAGCCTTGTAGAAGCTGTAAAGACCTTACACATACCATCTGCCCTCGCTCAGGAGGTCTCACAAGACAATGGAACATCCATTAGCACCAGAACCCTCCGTAGGGAACTGTATGCGAAGGGTTACCATGGACGAGTGGCTACACACAACATCACAACAGTGAATGCACAGTGGCACCTGCGATGATGCTCTTGAAGTATGGTTTGAGGAGCAGAACATCTTGCAAATTTATTGGCTCAAAATCTGGATCTCAATCCCATCAAGCATCTTTGGAACGAACGAGAACACCATGCATGCACGTCCAACACACTCATCAGCCCCCAGTACTATCTGAAGTTCTCCTCGAAGAATAGAGGCAAATCCATCTATACATCTATGGAAATTTAGTGGAAAGCAGCCTAGGAGGGTCACTGCACTCAATGAGGCCAAAGGTAGCCCAACACCGTATTGAAAAATGGGAATTAAATCAAATTTCATCACTAAAGAAAAAAGAAGAGTATCTAGCTGCAAACCATCTAAAACATGTCATTATCACGAAACCTGAGGTTTACAATGACACCCCGTGACACTTGTACCCCTCACTCCTTTAGATGGTTTTGAAAAAACTTCATTTCAGTTGTTGATGCAGATTTTTGAGCCAAAATCAGAAGGAATATGAAATATACAGGAAGGACTTCTTCCCCTTCCCGCTGGCTACACTTTTGGCTTTGCCTGAAATACAGCATCAAAAATGACAGCAGTGTTTCTCAAAAAAATGCAATGTATAAAACCAGCCATACCCGAGAGCCGCCCCTCCCTCAACCGTTCTCTTACTCTGTCCATCCCTTGTCAGATGCACAACCTAACACAAGACAACCAAT
This sequence comes from Eleutherodactylus coqui, assembly GCF_035609145.1. Taxonomy (NCBI): domain Eukaryota; kingdom Metazoa; phylum Chordata; class Amphibia; order Anura; family Eleutherodactylidae; genus Eleutherodactylus; species Eleutherodactylus coqui. Next base: position 7,820,764 of record NC_089843.1, read on the forward strand.
GTAACATCTATCCCCGTCTTTGCTGTAATCGGGCGGGTCGAAGGCACTAGAGTGTGTGGAGGCGTAGAAACCTTCTATTACCCATAGATCCCTCTTGGGTTAGCAGCAGGTAAAAGTCTAACTGGTTTTATGTTCTTTGGGTTAAAGTCAATTGGAAATAAAGCCATGTCTAATTGCTCAATTATCAAATGTCAAACTCGACATAAGTCTTGTTTCAATATAATGAGATTTGAGGTCTCTGGTGGGGTTTGTTTCCAGGTACACTGCACAGATCCCATCTGCGGACGAAAACTGGCCAATTCTGTTTCTTAGAATCTTTGTAATGTTTAACTTTACGTTTCGTTTTCATTGGCAATGCCGGGATTGTTACAAGGAAACAATAGTTATTCCTGGTGAATATTCACCATTGGTGTGTTTACAATGGTCTATAGAAAGTCAGCTTAACCGGACAATGCAGGTAGGTTCAAGAGTATGAGTGACCCAACTCTCTTCCTAGAAAATACACTTTAATCAAAGGTGTAACCGTAGAGCCCAACTGCAAAACTTTGAATGAGACGGAAGGTCTGAGACGTGTTGCTTGTGTAAGATAGTGGAGGAACTCCCTGCTACTTCATTGACAATAGAGGAGGCCTCTGCCACTTCAACAAGTGCTCTCTGTGCCAAGCCCTACCTCTTCCGATATGCAACTGATGACACTAGTAGCATGTGACTAGTCCAGAAGAACAGACCATAATGAGGAAGTGCCAACCACCTCCTCCGGTGGCACAGCTAGCTCACTGTCAGTGTCAAGAATGGTAGAAAGGACCTTAGCAAATGTGCCGACATGTAACATATTGTGGCCATGAAAGCTGTGGGTGCTGCATATGACATAATATTTATACCACATGGTGAACGCCATAAAACAAAATCCCAAGAGAAACAATTTAATGGCTTGGCAATTTATTGTCACTAAGGAGTTACAAATGCACTTAAGGTGAGTTCTGCTTCAAATATAATTGCATGAGACATAAATTCAAAACCTAAAATAAAAAAGTGTAATTTTGGGAGGGCTTTTCCAATTTTAACGGGACTGTTTGGGGTTAAGGTAAAGGTGGATCCCTCTTGTGCCGATACTCGTCGGCTTTACTTCACTTGAGGTATCTAATCATGAAGCTGATAATTATATTGTGTAACTGACTGGAAATGAGCGCTTGCAATGATCTGAGAATTCTCTATAAGTGATGGAAATCATCAGCATCAGACTGGAGGCTGGAGTTCCTCGGACGTGCAAAAGAATTGTTCTCTACAGAACATGATATCCAATTCTAATTTCAATTTTCCATAACGCCAGACTATACTGTCCCTGACTATTTATACAGATATCCCTAAAGGAAGCTCTGAAAACCTGATCCTGACAACCAATGAGAGGACACTAAGACCCAGAGACAAGAAAACAACACTAAGCAAGGAAGACAAGACAGAAACACACAGGCAAATAGCAAACCATAATATTGAAAGACTAGACTACAAATAACCAAGAACAAGACTACATGGACAAGAAATAAAGCGATAATAGGGATAAGAGACTAGAAGCATGCAAGGAATAATGGATATAAATGCACATAAGTACATAATAACCAGCAACACACTGCAGAAGCCCGGAATATTTAAAGATAGTTTAACCAACCAGGAACTCCTCTCCAAACTCTTAACCAATCAGGAACTCCTCTCCAAACACTGTAATGGATCAGCTCTGAGAAATTTACATAAGTACTGTCCCGACTGCAAACTATGAGGAAACAGGAGCATTTCATGATCATAACACCCTATGCAGGTAAGGTAAAGTCCCCCTGGTGCAAGCAGACTGATTTTTGCCATTGCCCTCCCCATTCATGTTTTATCCATCAGCAAGCTGAGTACTCATTTTACTTACCTCAGAAGGATAGAAGGGTGAGTCAACCTTACTGGCTACCTGAACCATGGGGGAATTTAACCTGCAACCTTCAGGTCGTGAGCAAGAGCTTAGAACTGCATTTCTGCTGCCATTACACTCTGTGCCACACAAGGCTCCTAACTCCTATGTACAAGCATATAAATACATACAAAAATGTGGATAGAACAGATAATTATAATGAAAGAACAGCCTCCCCGCTATAACCGTCTGCAGATTAAATAGATCATCTGTGGTTCGTACGTTTTGTTGCCACAGAGATGCAAATGCATTGACGTAGTGTTTCTTTGGGCAGCAGCGGGCGCACTCATGCTTCAGGTATCAACTACCGTTGAGTCAAGCAACATCCGGAACGTTTTACTGCTGGAACGTCTTTTGATAACATGTTTTCTTTTTATGAATTAGCTTAAGTGGACAAATTGTTCTGCACGTCAGACACATCTGGACAGAGTCACAGAGGTACAACTGGAATTTGGAACAAAAGAAGTACAATTAGATTTTCCCAGAGCAGCAACATTTATGGAAAAGTAGCCTAAGAAATTATCCAGACAAGACAGGTAGAAGAACTTTTGAGGTGTATCTTCCAAAACATGAGTCTGTAGTGTCAGATAGAAAGTCCTGCTGATGACACCCTTCACATTCACTAAGCAATGTATCCCGGTGTCCTGAGACTACCTACATCTTGAAGAAGATAGCCACATGGGATGAGGGGGTTATGCAGTCAATCAAGAGCCCTCACGAGTGAGGGAAGATGTACTCTGTGGATGTTTCTATAATATGTAGACTTACTTAGATTTTGAGAAGGATCTTGCTTGCATGTGGAATGAGGGCTATTGTTCAGTAGTTGGAGCAATTCTGGGAGTCGCATTTCTTTGGTAGATGTAGACAGATCTTTTCCAGTCCTGTGACCGTTCTGTTGATGCCCATACTGCCTGGCACAGAACTGTGATGGTTTTCACTGGTACTGGCAGCACTAGCTCCGCCAGTATGTTATCTATGCCGGGTGCTTTATTTTGGGCTAGTTGTTTCATTGCCATAACCACTTCTGATTCCATAATGGAGGCTCCAAGTCTACCGGCTCCACCTCATGCAGTGATCCAGGTATGTGTTTGCAGGCATACAGTTCTTCTGAGTATTCCCTCCACCTATCCTTGATACTCTGTTGGTCATTTTGTTCCTTCCCATTTTTACCTTTGATAGTGCTATAGCGTCCCAAGAAAGGTTTTCGGGCCATCTTGAACTGTGAGAATAAGCCTCACATATGGCCTTTCATGGCAGGATTCCAGTGAGGACGCGGCACCCGCGACCATATTGCAAACCTGCGATGGACCATGGAAAACGTTTGAGAATACCAAAAGAATATCTGCGTGTACTTCATTGACTACATCAAGACCTTTGACTGCGTCGACCATGACAAGCTATGGCACCACCTACAAGAGCTGGGCGCATCGGCACATCTAGTCAAGCTAATAAATCACTTTATACTAATCAAGAAGCCACTGTTGGAACACAGTATGGGGACACAGATTGGTTTGGGATCCACAAAGGTGTCCAACAGGGCTGCATCCTTCTTGTTTAACCTATATGCGGAAGTGATCATGCATAAAATGAACCTAGACAAATTGGAAATTGGGGTGAAAATAGGTGGAATAAACATCAACAATCTCCATTAAGGTGAACACCCCCTAGCGTTTTTATAATGCTGCGATATCACTGCGTTTTTTTAACGGGATTGTCAATGGGACTTTCTAATGTAAAAAACGCGACACACAAAAATTGCAAAGCACAAACTTGCGTTTCATTTTTAATATTAGAAAGTCCCATTGACAATCGCGTAAAAAAATGCAGCGATATCACAGAGTTAAAAAAACGCAAGTGGGTGTTCACACTTATGCGGATGACACGACTCTGCTTGCAGAAACAAAAGCAGGTCTGAAGCCGCTGATATGTAACATTAAAACTGAAAGTGAAAAAATGGGCCTCTACCTGAAATTAAAGAGGTGATAGAATGCGTGCGAGACTTCATCTTCGTTGGCTCAAAAGTTGACCAGGCTGGAGAATCTATGCCAGAGATAAAACGTAAGATAGCATTGGGGCGAAGCGCGATGCTAAACGTGGACAATATCTGGAAAAGTAAGGATATCAGTAGAGCAACTAAATGCAGGATAGCGCAAACCATTGGTTTCCCCATAGCCATGTATGCATGTGAGAGCTGGACTGTGAGGAAAGCTGATAGAAGGAGGATTGATGTGTTGGAGCTGTGGTGCTGGCGAAAGCTGCTGCGTATGTCCTGGATGGCGAGAGCAACAAACAGAGAAGTCCTACATCGTATAAGACTCGATATATCACTGGAGGGGAAGATGACCGGACTCAGACTCATGGAGGACAAGATGGCCTGGCTCAGGCTCACGGAGGAGAAGATGCCTGGACTCAGACTCACGGAGAATAAGATGGCCGGACTCAGACTCACGTATTTTGGCCATGTAATGTGAGCAGAGTCGCTAGAAAAATCTGTAATGCTTGGACAGATCAGTGGCAAAAGAAGACCCGGCCGCCAAAGAACATGATGGTTTGATATTATCATAGCTGATATGGACATAGATATCACATAACGTAAAGAAGCAAAACCGAAAAACTTGCAGGGAGCTCGCCTGTAGGGTCGCCGAGGGTCGTGAACAACTAAACGGCTAACAACTACTTAGATTTAGGTCCTCTCACAACTTTCATCACATTCTGCAACAGAAGAATGCATTGTTGATGGTCAGCAGTTTCAGCATCATCCCATGAAAGATCGACAATGTAGAAGCAAATGTTCATTTCCAGGTGATCTTCTTTGACACTTCCCATTTTTTTTATTTCCATAAGGCTAGTTTTACATGGGCGATCGCGAGTTTGCAACGAGAAAATCACGGCAAAATTGGGTCAGCAACACTTTTTTTAGAATAATTTCGCATCGCATTGCTGCCACTCGCGATAAAATCACGAAATAAAAAAGTATCATTTTTTATTGCAAAAGTCAATAGGACTTTCTAATGTTAAAATTGCGTTGCAATGCAAGTTTATTGTGTTGCGATGCGATAAAAAGGAGGCTCCACAGGGACACATGGGGGATTAGAAAGTCGCACATTGCAGAAAGATACAGCGAGCCATAATTTTTTGTTCTCTCAACATTGCATCAGTAAAAAAATTGCACTCGGGAAGGAAACCATTGAAAATCATTGATTTCATTGGCCGCCTGCAGACGGCCAGGTCGGATCCCGGTGCGAGAATTCTGGCAGCGGGATGCGATCCCATGCCCCTGCACAGCCCTGCGGCTCACCCGCTCCCGGCGTCTCCGAAGCTCTGCTATGTGCTGGCTACCGCCCAGCCAGCGCATGCGCAGAGTGGAGGTGACGGGTCTTTACTGACATTTCTGTACGGGCCTCTGTGAGACCTGCGCAGAAATAGGACATGCCACGATTTGTTTTCCGCGTGTGTTTTCACGCGGACAAATCACAGCTGTGTGCATAGGATTGCGTTTTACAATGCAACCCTATGGCAGCAGGCATGGGCAGAAATTCTGTGGGAAATCCTGCTGCAGAATTTCCGTCCGTGTGCAGGGGGCCATAATCTGCTTCTATACTGACTCATATCAGGCAAAAATCGCGCAATTTTCTCACTTATATGAAAGCACCCTGAGATAGTGATTCTTGCCATTCTTGTCTCAGGAAGACGTAGAATCTGTCCAGCCAAACAGGGTCAGTGTTCAATGACTCAAGATTGAAATGGCCGCACACAAGAGCGGTGGTAAATGTCTTGATTTGTAACCCAATCATGGTAAGTGACCTCAAACAGGCGATAAAGGAATCACTGCTGAAAAACATCCAGTCATCACGTGATATGTGTGGTTGCTTTCCTTGTTTCATATATACATACAGTGGGGGGAAAAGTATTTAGTCAGATCCCAATTGTTCAAGTTCTCCTGTAATTGACATCATAGGTAGACCTCAACTATGAGAGACAACATGAGAAAACATCCAGAAAATCACATTGTCTGATTTTTAACAAATTTATTTGCAAAATATGGTGGAAAATAAGTATTTGGTCCCCTAAAAACAAGCAAGATTTCTGGGTCTCACAGACCTGTAACTTCTTCTTTAAGAGGCTCCTCTGTCCTCCACTCATTACCTGTAGTAATGGCACCTGTCTGAACGACACCTGTCCACAACCTCAAGCAGTCACACTCCAAACTCCACTATGGTGAAGACCAAGAGCTGTCGAAGGACACCAGAAACACAATTGTAGCCCTGCACCAGACTAGGAAGACTGAATCTGCAATAGGCAAGCAGCTTGGTGTGAAGAAATCAACTGCGGGAACCATAATTAGAGAATGGAAGAGATACAAGACCACTGATAATCTCCCTCCATCTGGGGCTCCACGCAAGATCATCCTGTGGGGTCAAAATGGTCACAAGAACGATGAGCAAAAATCCCAGAACCACACGGGGGAACCTAGTGAATGACCTGCAGAGAGCTGGGACCAACGTAACAAAGGCTACCATCAGTAACACACTACGCCGCCAGGGACTCAGATCCTGCAGTGCCAGACGTGGCCCCCTGCTTAAGCCAGTACATGTCCGGGGCCGACTGACGTTTGGATGATCCAGAAGAGTATTGGGAGAATGTCATATGGTCAGATGAAACCAAAGTAGAACTGTTTGGCAGAAACACAACTCATTGTGTTTGGAGGAGAAAGAATACTGAGTTGCATCCAAAGAGCACCATACCTACTGTGAAGCATGGGGGTGCCAACATCATGCTTTGGGGTTTTTTCTCTGCAAAGGGACCAGGACGATTGATCCGTACACATGAAAGAATAAATGGGGCCATGTATCGTGAGATTTTGAGTGCAAACCTCCTTCGATCAGCAAGGGCAGTGAAGATGAAATGTGGCTGAGTCTTTCAGCATGACAATGATCCCAAGCACACCACCAGGGCAACGAAGGAGTGGCTTCGTAAGAAGCATTTCAAGGTCCTGGAGTGGCCGAGCCAGTCTCCAGATCTTAACCCTATAGAACACCTTTGGAGGGAGTTGAAAGTCTGTGTTGCCCAGCGATAGCCCCAAAACATCACTGCTCTTGAGGAGATCTGCATGGAGGAATGGGCCAACATACCAGCAACAGTGTGTGCCAACCTTGTGAGGACTTACAGAAAACGTCTGACCTCTGTCATTGCCAATAACGGATATATAACAAAGTATTGAGATGAACTTTTGTTATTGACCAAATACTTATTTTCCACCATAATTTGCAAATCAATTAGTTAAAAATCAGACAATGTGATTTTCTGGATGTGTTTTCTCATAGTTGAGGTCTACCTACGAAGTCAATTACAGGCCTCTCTCGTCTTTTTAAGTGGGAGAACTTGCACAATTGGTATCTGACTAAATACTTTTTTTCCCCACTGTATAACACCCCTCCTCTTCTCCATCTACACAGCCCCCATTGGACAGACCATCAGGAGATTTGGTTTCCAGTACCATCTCTATGTTTATGATACCCAGCTATACACCTCCTCCCGGGACATCACAGCAAAATTCCTCCAGAACGCCACCGACTGTCTGTCCACTGTCTCTTACACCCTGTCCTCTCTCTATCTAAAACTGAACCTCTCAAAAACTGACCTACTGGTGTTCCCGCCCTCTACTAACCGACCTCATCCTGACATCTCCATCTCAGTGTATGGCGCCACCATAAATCCTAGACAACATGCCCGCTGCCTTGGAGTTATATTCAACTCCTTCACCCCCACATCCAATCTGTGGCCCGAACATGTCAGCTGCACGTCAAGAACATCGCAAGAATCCGCCCTTTTCTCACTGTGGACACACTAAAAACGCTTACTGTTGCCCTCATCCACTCTCGGCTTGATTATTACAACTTGTTGCTGATCGGCCTCCCCTGCACCAGACTTTACCCTCTCCAATCCATCCTGAATGCGGCAGCCAGGCTCATCTTCCTGTCCAGCCGCTACTCGGACCCCTCTGCCCTGTGTCGGTCACTGCACTGGCTGCCTGTTAAATACAGAATTCAATTTAAACTTACTACCCTCATCCACAAAGTGCTTCACAGCACCGCCCCGCCCTACATTGCTACCCTCATCTCAATCCACTACCCAGCCTGCGCCCTCCGCTCTGCTAATGAAATCAGACTGAGTGCCCCTTTAATGCGAAACTCTCATTCCCGCCTCCAAGACTTCTCCAGAGCAGCACCTGTCCTCTGGAACACACTACCAAAAAATATCCGGGCAATCACTGACACACTAAGCTGCAGGCGTGCTCAAAAAAGGCACCTCTTCAGGGAGGCATACCATATCCGCTAAACCAAACCCCTTGGTATTCCGCCTGATAACATGCTCCCTGTCTCACAGACTGTAATCCCTCCTAGCCGTAATCAACCGGCACCTGCAGTCATATCGATTCCGCCACTATACGTCCTGACATTGTCTATGTGTATAGAATCCCTCACTCTCCACCTCGCCATATGGTGCCCATCTCCAGCCCTTTACCTTCTGTATCCCCCCCGTTATCTGTAGTATGTAGGCTCGTTGGAGCAGGACCCTCACCCCTACTGTTTCCATCAATTGATTACTTCATGTAACCGTGGTCTTGTGTTATTTCCCCTGTTTTGTAAGCGCTGCGGAATATGTTAGCGCTATATAAATAAAGATTATTATTATGAAATATATATATCGCAGTCGGGATTGCAATAATGTTCAGAAGTTGTATTTATGTTAGCAATGAGAGTGAGGTGGTAGTCCATATAGGCCATAAATGTTGGAAAGTTGCCTCGCGTTTCCATTCGACAATGGACATTATGTTCAGCATGCTGTCATTGGAGATTGTACTGTATCTGTGTCTACTTGCATAATCTGTGGCTTCCATATTATGATGACCTCCCATGCTCCATACAGTATGATAGGTCGTATCAGTTTGAACATAATTTCTGAACTAAAAGCTAGAGCTATGTAACGGACCGGAAGTAATATATTCCAGTCCGAGGATGATTGAGCTCACCCTGTGCTCTTTGGTTGTGAGGTACTGAGAAGACCAAACACTCTTCTTCACTGTGAACGTCTCGTTGGGTCTAATGTTGGGTTTTGCTATTGACCAAATGGGAAGGAACAAATCACTCATTCGAATTACTCCTGTGTTCAACAACATCTCAAATTGCAATATACACTGAATGGTCTTCTTACTAGAGCCCCTCCACTCAGTGATGGAATAGCTCTGCAGAATTATTGGCCTCTGCGGACAGGAAGCTTCTTGTAGTTGCTGCACATTAGCTGAAGGTGCTGACTAGAGAAGAGCGAGCACGCTCGGATAAAGCAGTTGCTGGAGTGAGCACCGCTCTTCTCGAGTAATTGCTTACTGGGCCGAGCAGGCTCGACATTGGCTATGCGCCAATCTGGTGGAACAGACCCCGTGACTGCAGAGTCTTTAAATATAAGAAACAAGGGCCTATTACATTACTTAATTCCCTTAGAATCCAGGGGTGGATGCCATCAGGACCCTTTGGGTTGTCTATTTTAGTCTCTTTACGACGGCGCTGCACATCTCCCTGGGTTAAGGCCTATTTAGACGGGATGAATGTCAGGCAAAGGAACATTTCATTTTCATCTGTGAATACACTGAAAAAACTATTTGCTACATTTGTTTTCTCCTCATCACCCTCTACAATTCCTCCTACATTATTTATTAAAGAGCCAACACTTTCAGTATTAATCTTTTTACTATTTAGGGCCCCTGTCCACGGGTGATGATTCGTCGGCAGTAAATCACCGGTGAATCACGCTGTCTGAAGCTTTCCATAGCGTTGCTATGGGAAGCGCAGCGCCGGCGTTCACGAGTGGAAAATCATAGTGATTCTCCGCTCGCGGGATCTAAATCGCGGCATGCCGTGATTCTCCGCGGAGAGCCTATCAGTTAGATAGGCTCAGCGTGGGGAACTGTCAGCTCTCACCTGCTCCCTGGCGGCGGCTCCTGTGGCGGAGATCTGCCGTGGGATATCGCTATGCCCGTGAACAGGCAGCCTTATACAGATGAAGAACAGTTTAGGGTTAGTTTTACTCTTCTTAGCAATAAGTCTCTCGGTCTCCACATTTTTGCTGCTTTTATCTGATTTTTACATAATTTTTTTTAGTGCCTCTCCGCTGCCTTCCTTTTTAGTAGTTTAAACGCTTTCTTTTTGCTGTTTATTGCCCCTTTACGTCTTTATACACATTTTCTGCTGTTACTACGTCTTTTATTCCTGTAAGGTATGAACCTCTCAGTAGCCCGGGCTCACATGGTGGATTTGGATTGTGGATTCCACAATCGCTGTCCACGTGGGACATCAACGGTTAAACGCAGGCATTGAAGGTCATGCATTTTCACTTTTTCTTTCACACTTACAGATACGAATTGCGTATTCCACAACCGCAAGGAAAATCGCAGCTTGCTTTATTTTGCCATGGAATCTACGTGGATGGCCTTCATTGACGTCAGTAGAGGCCGTCTGACCCACAGCCCAGTTTGATGTAATTGGACTGACCCACAGAATAACGTTAACATGTCATTTTTCCATAGTGTGTACACCGTAAAAACAAGACCCCCTATGATGACGGAATTGGGATTTCTTTTCCATTTCACTCAATTTAAAAAATAGTCCTCATGTAGCAACGTTGGTTAAGAGTTATGATTTTTTGAAAGGGAAGAAGAAAAAACAAAAATGAAAAAAAAAAAGGATTGTGTTATTAACTGTACCCCAGTATTGTCCAGAGAAAATTGTCAATGTCTTCATCTCCTACAGTTACTGCTCCTACTGCAATGAGCCACATGGCTGTCCGGTATTTTACTGAGGTGGACTGGATTATGGCAGATGCCAGAGCTAGGGGAGTGTGTGTCCCTCACATCACCCAAGAGTGAGGTCGTGGGTGACCACCAGAAACTCGTCCAGGGCCCTCCCGCACTCTACCAAGATCAGCTTCTCACAGAGGCCATGTCCATAGGGAACCGGAACAGGAGCAGCCACTCCAGGAGCATGTCCACCACCGGTCCCCACAACTGATCACTGCGGACCATCATGGACCCATCAGCATCTCCACATGACAATGTTGAAGACTCTTGGATGGTAGAGATGCAGCAAGATCATTAGGTGCACTCATGACTATAGGTGGGAATGCCCAGTGTGTATTGTTCGGGTCCCCTAGGCTGTGTGATTGATGTATTTGCAGTGGGTGGCACCTATATACAGCAAGCTCCTATTTCTAGAACCACACAGTATACAGAAGTCTTTGACTTGAGGAGAAATGTTGGGGAAGGGGGGAGGGGGTGCGCCACCAGAAATATCAGCCTAACAGGGGTTTGTGGCCACTTAAACAAAAAAATGTTGTTTGTTTGGCATTATTGGCTATAAAATCTAGACATGGAAGTAATTAATGTGCTTTGCAAATTAGTCACAAGAAATCAAATAGGGTCGTAAAGAAAAAATGGTTGCAGGCGGGCTGCGGGTGCGCAGGGGGTGAAAAGGCCAGCCATACCTGTGTAGACAAAATGGTTTTATGTGCCAACTAATGAGGGTCAGTCTGGGGCCTGCACACAATATAAAGCAGAGCAGGTATCAATTAAATCCGAGATCACAAGGCGGCCACAGAGCGCCGTCTGCCAGACCCAGAGGTATTAACCCAATAAATGCTGGAGCACAGCTGCGGGCTGTCTGCAAGAGGAACACAAAAGAGGGCCTGCAGCACCCACAAGGCTTACTCTATTACAGGTCACTGGCTTGTTTGGGGTCCTTGTATCACATCCTGTTCACTGACATTGGTAATACGGATGATGATGTTTTTGAAATATCTTTTCATCGCTGATTCTTAAGAATGCGATATGTGGAGCTCATCGCTGCTTTCAGTGACTAGCAGAGACCGCATCCATCTACTCGCCATTGATACTTCCTGCCTTCCAGTTGGGTAGATAGAAGTCTTTTGAGATCTCATGGCAGTCTTTTTGACATCTGGGCACTGGGGACATTTATCGTTGTGTAATAGTTTGGTCAGGGTCAGGCAGCGGAGTACCCTCGGGCACTAGAGGGGTGGCGGTGGCCTGGGGTGGTGTGCTATTAAGACGATTATATAAAGCCCCTTGGAAAGCTAGTGCTCTATTCTTGAAAAAGGTTAAACTTTCGAAACGCGTTGCACTCCATTGGCTCAGCACTGACCTATGTCTGGGTCTGTTCGTCTGTCCACTAATAAACAAGCTGTGACTAAAGCTCTCCAGGACCGTATCTGGCTTACTGAGGACAAAGCAGGATCTAGAGGAGTCCTATTTCTATGCAGGGCTCCTCTATGAAGTAAGTTCCATTACCATTAATACATCTATATTTTTCTTGTTATCCCAAGTAGCGCGGGGGTTTCTACCTTACCCTACTGAGGCCCTCTCTACCTGCCTGCTCCTCCCCCTAGATGCTCTACCTACGGATTAGGGATTCTGCTCCTTTGGATATATTTATAAGGCCTCCTTGGACTGACGGTGTGGACGCCTGTCATCATACAGGTAAGTCCAACCTTTTACACACCTGTATACAAACACATTATCCTTTAGTTACCTTCACTATAGAATCCATTTGATTGGAGCACATGTCCGTTGACCTATATACTGTTTTTACTCCCGATCTAATGCTCCTTGGGGTCCGCCGCTGATCTCTATACTTCCTGGTCCCTGTTGATGGGGACATGAGTCCTGAAGCAATTCACTAACTACAGCAGTGACCTGCTAGAGACACTAAATAACTGCAGTGGTCACATGTCCATCTCAACAAGGACCAGGATGCCCAGTGATTGGCTGCAGTGGTCACATGTCCATCTCAACAAGGACCAGGATGCCCAGTGATTGGCTGCAGTGGTCACATGTCCATCTCAACAAGGACCAGGATGCCCAGTGATTGGCTGCAGTGGTCACATGTCTATCTCAACAAGGACCAGGATGCCCAGTGATTGGCTGCAGTGGTCACATGTCCATCTCAACAAGGACCAGGATGCCCAGTGATTGGCTGCAGTGGTCACATGTCCATATCAACAAAGACCAGAATACATGGTGATTGGTTATATATCATTGATCACGTGTCCGTGTTAATAGGGATCAGGACAGCCAGTGATTGGCTGCAACAGTCACATGTCCATGTCAAAAAGGGTCTGAACAGACAGTGATTGGCTGCATAGTTCCCTGTCCATGAAATGTTTTTATGAATCCCATAAAACCCCTTTAAAGGGAATCTGTTAGCGCTAACATACTGCCCAAACCACAGACACCATGTTCTAGAGCCGGAGGAGCTGAGCAGACTGACATAGCGTTACGGGGAAAGACTTGGTATAACTTGTATTTTACTCATGTACATCTCTGCTTATTCTGAGCTGAGCAGTCCAGTTGGTGGTCCTGTTGGTGAGTGACAACTATCTGTGGATGACTGTACATACAGGGGTGTCTGTCATTTACTCATAGGACTACATACTGGACTGTTCAGCTCAGAATGAGCAGGGATAGAAATGAAAATAATACAAGTTACACTGAATCTTTCCCCAAAAACCGATCTATTAATCTGTTCAGCTCCTCCTGCTCTATAAGGGCTCGGTCACACGGGTGTCTTGACGCACAAATTTTTGAATGCATCAGTTGAACTGATGCGTTCAAAAATTCTTGTGACCTAAGCGGGCGTCACAGCGGAAAAAACACTGCTAGCAGAGTTTATCCACTCAAAAGGGCTCAGTCACCCGGGTATTTTGACGCTGAAAAAGAGCGCTGCCCGCTATGCCCTGCTGCAGCTGTGGCAGAGGGGCACGATGTTCTCCCATTGAATTCAATGGAGCCGGCAATACAGAAAGCATTGCCATAGCAATAGAAGAAAATACATTGACAATAATAAACAAGTATAGCACAGGTCAAGCCTTGAAAAAAACCAAGGTGTAAGCAGTCCTCAGTATCCTCTGTTGTTCTAGTCTATTCCAGCAGTCTTCTCTGTACTGCGTCCACTTCTTCACAGACAAGACAACTCTTCAGATGCGGGGAGCCACACCTGCAGCCTGGGCCTCTCCCTATAGTTTCCCTACTGGCTGTGCTGGCATGGCAACCTAAATACTCACCAAAGCCATCCAGGTCAGTGCAGTCATGCTTGGAGGTATGGTGAAGAAGTGGACACAGTACAGAGAAGAGTGCTGGACAAGACTAGAACAACAGAGGATACTGAGGACTGCTTACGCTTTGGAGTGCTGTGGTTTTTCAAGGCTTGACCTGTGATATACTTGTTTGTCTCTTTTTCTGTCATATATTCAAATGCTCGGACCCCTATTGATTCTCTCCACCATCGGATGTCCTGAGGACCATTGTGTGTAGACCCCTATTCTTGCCTACCTGGATTGTGGATGTACCGAAGCTCCCATAACAAAGGGAGGCCCCGGGACGTCAGGGTGAGTTAACACACTTATTAATTATCTCACCTATCAAATCTCTCCAAGTATCTACCTCTTATTCTACATTATCTTTGGAGCGCTACCTTACTAATTTGACAATAATAAGAGAACCCTTAGGCTTGGATGTCCCTGTGCCATGTAATGTAGAGGAAATGTATGAGTACTGTGACATCATATGTTGTGGTTGAAGAACCCATTTCAGAATGTTGGGCATTAATGAGTGAAATCCAACTACAATGTGATCCTGACATCTCAGCAATTTGTCCTAGGTTGGACTCCATGAATTAAATCACCACAGCTATTCTGTAGCAATGCGATTTCACCTCACTGGGGCTATAATGCCTCTATCATCACACTCTATAGTTGACTCAAAACACTTGGCCAAAAAGTATCCAACCTAAATCTCCGAAGATGAAGCCTAATTCATCACAGGAAAGACATTTACATGTAGTCAACGAAGCTAGATTTACATCACTCCGGTCTCTACTGGACATTACACTTTGCAATCTGAGAAAAAGGGATGGATTAATGATGGTCAGTCAAGCACATCAAACTCACCAGCTTACCAAGCAATATGGAAATGACACACTTCATGGTGTGCTTTAATTGATCTGTGAGTTCCCCTCCTGCTCTGGGCCCTTTGGTAATTGTCTAATATCCAAATGTTTAGTCTGTCCCTGCTCGTTATTAAGTGGTGGTATCGCTTGATCAAGTTGACAAGTTGAGAGTCACTAGTTCAGTACAATCATGAAAATGGTGCCTATGGTATATTATAGCCCAGGCTTCCGATCAATGGTCAACCAAGTCATACAAAAAGAGTCAGCACTTCCAACAAATAAACTAAACGTGAACATGCACATAAGCCGTGGCTGCAACAACTACAATAACAGAAACACATGAATAAAACTGAATGATAGCCTTGTCCTTGGTCCGTAACAACTCTCATCCATCTATGCACTAAAATTACTCAACCATTTGGTGGCACCTCTGAATGTGACATAGCCAGTCAAATAACTAATTGTCAAAAACTAAAATACCGCCCCTCGATGAATGTAAAAATAGAAGTATTCACTGGAAACAGCACTGAAGGCAACTACACAGAAATTCTAGCTGATCCAGCCGATCAAAAGGAAAGTCCATGTTTGCCACTGTTGTATTCAAGAGTTGGATGTCCACCATTGGGAATGTTAAGTAGAATAATTGAAAAAGACTTTCATCATTGGCCCTGCTCTATATTAGAAGAGGATGTTCACCATTGAAATTTTTTTGTATAAGAGTTAGTAGTCCACCATTGGGAGTCTTGATTATAAGAAAGAAGAGTTCAAGAAACAGCAGTGAAAGCAATTGCACACAAATTCTGGTACACCTATTATATATATATATATATATATATATATATATATATGGCCTCTTGTGGCTCAGTGTTAAGGCATTAGACTGCAGTCCTAAGCTCTCCTATTCAATCCCCGCATGGTTCAGGTAGCCGGCTCAAGGTTGACTCAGTCTTCCATCCTTCCGAAGTCGGTAAAATGAGTACCCAGCTTCAACCTGAAACGTGAAGTAATTACCTGAAAGTGCTGCAGAATAAGTTGGTGCTATACAAATAACAAGTCCAGTACTTTATTACAAGAGTTGCTCACCATTAGGTTTGTAGTACATGAGAGTTGGAACAGCATTGGGTTTGTCATGTATAGGAGTTGGAAGTACACCATTAAGAGTGTTAATTATAGGAGTTGGAAGAGGGAAAAGAACAGCTAATGAAGCACCCATTGTTTATGAGAGTTATAAGTTTAGTACTCTCTTCCCTAGTGTTAGCTATCCCGCCTAGCTTTGCCGATGACACAAAGCTAGGAGGGATAGCCAACACTAGGGAAGAGAGAGAGAGGATTCAAAATGATCTAGAAAAGCTAGAACAGTGGACTAACAGAATGGTATTTAACAAGGAGAAATGCCAAGTCCTACATTTGGGCAAGAAAAATGCAGAAAGCACATACAGAATGGGAGGAATTGGGCTAAGCAGCAGCACATGTAAAAAGACTTGGTTATACTAATAGATCATAGACTGATCATGAGTCAACAGTATGATGCAGCAGCCAAAAAGGCCAACACAATTCTGGGATGTATTAAGAGAAGCATAGAGTCTAGATCACGTGAGGTCATTATCCCCTCTACTCTTCCTTGGTCAGACCTCATCTGGAATACTGGGTCCAGTACTGGGCACCCCACTTTAAAAAAGACATCGACAAACTGGAGCAAGTTTAGAGAAGAGTTACCAAGATGGTGAGCGGTCTGCAAATCATGTCCTATAAAGAACATTTAAAGGATCTGGGAATGTTTAGCTTGCAGAAGAGAAGGCTGAGAGGAGACTTAGTAGCTGTCTACAAATATCTGAAGGGCTGTCACAGTGCAGAGGGATCAGCCCTATTCTCATCTGCACAAGGAAAGACTAGAAGCAATGGGATGAAACTGAAAGAGAGGAGACACAGATTAGATATTAGACAGTGAGGGGGAACAGGTTGGCCCAGGAGGTGGGGAGTGCTCCTACAATAGAAGTGTTCAAACAAAGGCTGGACAGACATTTGTCTGGGATGGTTTAGTGAATCCTGCACTGAGCAGGGGGTTGGACCCGATGACCCCAGAGGTCCCTTCCAACTCTACCATTCTATAATTCTATGATTCTACTGGGGGGGGGGGGGGGTTGATTACAAGAGCTATAAGTTCACCATTTGGCTTATTGTATAAGTGAGTTGGAAGAGCCTGTTCACCATTTGGCCTCTTCCTACATGAGAGTTGGAAGTCCCCTATTGGTAATGTTAATAATAATAGTTGGAAAGGACATTTACCATTGGGCCTGCTGTAAATAAGAGTTGGAAGAGAACATTTGTTTTTGGACCTGATGTATAAAACAGTTGGAAGACTTTCATTGGGAGTGTTGATTACAGGAGTTGAAAGATGCCATTCACCTTGGGCCTGCTGTATATGAGACTTAAAGGGGATGTTCACCGTTGGATTTGTTGTGTATAAGAGTTGGAAGTCCATCATTGAGGGTGTTGTACATGAGAGTTGGAGGTTTTTCACCATTGAGCCAGGTTGTAAAAGTTGGCAGGGGAAGTGTCATCTGCTGTCTCCATATCTGGGGAAAATGTTTTTTTTAGCATTCCAAAAATGTTCAGACATGGTAAAAAACTTTTCAATAATCTCTGACCTAGACATTAAAGTCAATAATGCTTCCTATGATTCCGTACAGACAAGATGCCCTTGGTGTAACAGCAGCTAGCAGATGTAATGGTCAGCAGTGGACATATTTGTGGGGCTACTGAAAACTAGTTTTATGAAAAAAGATCTCATACCTGCTGTTTGATATGTTTTAGATTGTGCCTACCGCTTAGTCCGGGTCACTCCTTGTGCAGTATTTATTACTGCCCACCAACGACCAAGTGTACCCGGCGCTGCCACATCTGCCCGGTATGTTTAGCCACCAGATCGATAACCATAAAAAGAATTCCAGTGTTTAGATATAAAAATAAATGTGAGGTCCGGCAATGAGATTCCTTATTTCCTTAGGTCCTTTACCTTGTCCACATCCCTTCCTTCATAATGATGTGTTTAGGGTCGGGGAGAACGCCTGGGAAACCCGTAAAACGAGAGGAAGTCTAATCTATAGCAAATGTCCTCATTAGTTTTATTTCCTGACACGTATTTGTGAACCAGTTGGGACTGGTATAACAACGGCAAGTAATAAGCTCCACTCGTAATGACCTCCACCGAGTCTACCACAAGCTCCGAGCCTCGATGTGCCCATACGTAATAAGGGAAATGATGGAACTACTGAACCGCACAGCAGTAAACTACGGGAACAGAAGGGAAGGGATTAGCACATTTACTGCTACTTCTTTATGATGAATATGTAATGTTCGCTCGTTCCCCAGAATATCTGCAGCATTCCTCAGCCTGTACCTCACGGATGTCCAACAGATCAAGTCCCACTATGGACCATGTCTGCACGGAGCCTGAATGTTCACCTGTGTTCATATGGGATTCCTCCAGGTACGCGGATTACACTCCAAAACCATGCTGGTAAGTTAAGGGAATGTCTCATCAGGTAATGACCTCTTCAATACTTCAGGTTTTTATATTAAATATATTTTTTAAGAGTTTTGGGTGATTTTTTTTTTTTATTCTCAATGTCACAATATATTGTATATTTTTAAAAAATACTAAAATCCTGCAGTTTGCACACCGACCACTAGGCCTAACAATAGTCTGACACTTCCTGTTATGCAGAAAAACATCTCAGCCGCCATCTCACCATCATCACAGGCAGAATTACACTGAGAGGTGATACCTGTTAGCATATTCAGTTCAGTTTTGGATAATACTCAAGGGTATTGTAGCCTTATCCATCAGGTATGTCTAATTATCCGAGCAGTGCACTGGAGATGGACTCTGGACACAACACACAATAAGAACTGACAACAACCAATCAGAGTCTGACAACGCCCGCTAACCATCACTGGTGGACAATGTGTGGAACATTTTTCAGCGAATCATTTTAAAGAATAATATATGATTAGAGATGAGCGAACGTGCTCGTTTAGGACAATTACTCGATCGAACATCGCTTTTTTCGAGTAACTGCCTAATCAGACGAAAAGATTCGGGGGGCGCCGGTGGGAAGTGGGGGGAGGGGAGAGAGAGCTCCCCCCTGTTCCCCCCTGTTATCCCCCGCTCCACCGTGCCGCCCCCTGAATCTTTTCGCCCGAGTAGGCAGTAACTCGAAAAAAGCGATGCTCGATCGAGTAATTGTCCTAAACGAGCACGTTAGCTCATCTCTATATATGATGCATGAATGTATTAATCTTGTGGGCAAGCAAACCTCTATCACCCCGTATAGTTCTGTCTAGAGGCTGACTCTCTCTCTCTCTCTCTTTTTTTTTTTTTTTTACAAATTTTAAGCAATATTGCGATAACCCAAAGGAACAATGTATGGGAAACAATTTGGATCCATCACTCTTATATGTTTCCCTCTTATTTGAAATACATCATTACTAAACCAGGCGTATCCCTTAGGCTAATCAGAAGAGGAGGACCTTTTCACCACACAAATGGCCAGTTCCAGGTGAGGACTTATCTCCCCTCGTTTCCCAGTCCAGTGTTCCTCAGGGCTGAGGGAAACTCTTATAGTTGAGTAGACGGTAACCTCTAGTGCCTCATTGGGTAGGCATGTTCATAAGGGTGTTGTTTAGGGTTTACCACCATGATAACTGTCTTAGTTCTTTTTTTTCAAACCTTAACCAAGATATGGTCTACAACACTTCTGTATTCTTCATAAATTGTATTTGCAGCTCTGGGGCTATGTGTGTACATCCAGCAGTTTGACATTTTCTCTGAATTATCAGAAGCATTACACCATAGTCTCATGATGTTCAACAAACTTATTGTCCCAATGAGTGTCATTGGGTCCCTATATGTTGAGGATTGTCCATTTCAGGCTCTGGAGTCTACTGTGTTTCCAGGTGTCCTCCCAATTTGACTGAAGTGGCAGTTGTCAGCTGGATCTGGGATGGGCCATACAGTCTCAGTACCAAACTCTTTCTCGTATGTCTTTTGAGGACAACCCAGTCTCCTTGAAGCAAGTTATGAGATCCCTCTTTTGAGTAGGAACTGGAATCAAGAAAAAGACATACTTATGAGTGGAAATCAAATGAGATTCTATGCTGTGCCTGGAACTGTTGGGGAAAATACAAGCCTGTTACATGGACCCTACGAAACAGAACTTTATACAGAGACAGCTTGGTCTTCCTATTACGTATGGTTTTTACTGAATAGAGAACTAATGAAAGCCACTCTGGCCATGGTTTCCCTGTCTCCTCTTTGGCTTTCTGTATTTTCCACCTTAAGTTGCCATTTAATTTTTCTACCTTACTATTACTCTGTGGGTGATAAGGAATGTGAAATGCTTAAGTAATTCCTAACCACTGTAGGATCTCCTGAAGTATCTGACCAGTAAAATCTGTATCTCTATCACTTTCTATGACTTATGGTACACCATATCTACAAATTACTTTGTTTGGCAATTTCATAGCTGTAGTCTTGACATTTTTTTACAGGCCACACCTCTGGCTAACTTGAGAAGAGATCTATACAAAGCAGCAC
Source organism: Eleutherodactylus coqui (assembly GCF_035609145.1). Classification (NCBI taxonomy): domain Eukaryota; kingdom Metazoa; phylum Chordata; class Amphibia; order Anura; family Eleutherodactylidae; genus Eleutherodactylus; species Eleutherodactylus coqui. The sequence continues at coordinate 7,841,327 of NC_089843.1, forward strand.
AAACTCCCACATACCTACCTTAGGCAGTTGTATATAGTCAATATACAATCACTGGAACAGGTAGTCTGGCTTAAGAGTGCAGTGAGCAAGTACTTTGGCAACTTTGCCTGCGTTGTGTCATTCGCAACTTCTGCATCCCTGCACAAACCTGGTCGAGGTGTTGTTGAACCATCTCAGCATCCGGTTTGGCCTCCTTTCTGTGCCACTTTTTCTTCTTTTCAGGCCTGTTCAGTTGGAACCAGGGTAACGGTTGTTGCTTCATCCAGAGGGAGTCAGGTCACTTTCTTGGCTGCTATGTCTATTTTCGGGTTCAATAGGGCCTCTGGAGTTGTCTCCTTGGTATGAGCCTGGATCTTGATGACAACTACCTGTTTGGGAAGAGCTAAAGCCTTGTACAACAGAGACACTGCTTCTGCATTCTGGATTGGTTTACCTGACGATCCAACAACGTTTCTACTGTGCCACAAAGGTGCAAAATCGAATGCGATTCCAAAAGTGTAACTCAAGTCAGTGTAGATATTAACAGTCTTACCTTCAGCCAGTTTACACATTTCAGCAAGCACAATCAGCTTGGCCTCCTGAGCAGACTTTCCAGGATGGAGTGGTTTTCACGCAATGACCTCATTATTGGTTACTACTGCATAGCCTGTTTTTGCTTGACCATTTTCATAGTATCTAAAGCCATCTACAAAACACTGAAACTCTGCATTAGCAATGGGGGTTTCAGAACTGTTTGTAGGCCTTCATACTTCTGCCCTGGGGAGTTGGCTGCTCCCTGCGGTAACACACACCAGCAATATTGCTTGCCACCATGCATGAAAACGAATTAGAGCTGTGTGCCCTCTTGTAGGAGTACACTGAAGAAAGCATTTGTGATATCCACCACTGTGAAGAAAATGGAGCCGGCCAGTACCTGTAACAACGTGTCGGGATTTGGCACCAGTGGGGTGTTGACAATTATCTGCTCGTAGGTCATGCCCCCTGTGAAGGTTTTGAGGTTGCCCTTTGGCAACCTTTTTCTTGACTGGGAACAATGGAGTATTTTAAGGAGAATGACATTCTTTTATGATACCGTTTTTAATGTAGGTCTGGATCTGAGCTTCCTGACCAGCACTCAAAAAGTATTGCCTGAAGTTGGGTGGCTGTATACAGGTTTGACTTTTATGTCCACCAGACTGATAGGCAGTCATCCAACATCCATTTTGGCTCTGACCCACAATATCTCTGGTACCAATGCAAGAACGTGTTGCATGTAAGGAGACACAATATTCTGAAAATCTATAACAGTAAGCTATTGTGTAAAATACAGGCCTGTTACACGGGTCCCAACAAACAAAACTTCATACATTGAACATATACAGTTCTGTCTAGAGGCTGTCTCCACTTTTTGTTTTTACAAGTCTCGAGCAATATTGCAATAACCCAAAGGAACAATGCATTTAAAACAATTTAAATCAATCACTCTTCCACACCTATAAGTGGATAACACAGGTTCCACTATTCACAATAGGTGGTGTCACAGCTCACCTCCTCACCCTCCCTGCACGCTGACCACTAAGCCTAGTAATAGTCTGACATTTCCTGTTCTAAACAGAAAACATCTTAGCTCTCGCTTCATTATCATCATAGACTGTCACTGATAGGTGACACCTATATAAAATATATGACATATATAATACAAGATCCACCATTCACAATAGTGATGTCACAGCTCACCTCCTCCTCCTCATTGCACCTGGTGGCACTTCTGTGTTCCAAACTAAAACCTACATCAGCAACAAGCTGCTGTAGGTTTCAGCTATAATCTACACCGGTTTCTGGTGTAAATGATAGTAAATCTGCCGGGACGCATGCAGCCACATCAGCTGATGCTAGACCCTGCCCACTCTTTAAAAAAGTCTCGGGATCCAGCATAAGATTCCAACAAGTGGCAATTCAGGCATGTGCGTCAGAAATTTGGCACACAAAAAATAATTAATACACCCCAATATTTATATATTTGCGCTGAAAATGAAAATGGGATTTTATTGCATAGGATCCCCAGATTCAAATTACTGGGTATAAAAGCCATAAAACAGGAGGCGGGATTCGTACTTACATCTTTACGGCGCAGTTTACATCTCTCTAACATATAGGATGTTTGATCCCTTTGGGCAAGATCAACAAGACTTCAGAAAGAGTGAAAAAAAGGATGAAAAAACGACCCCGTCCCGTAGAAAAAGGTGACTGCGCACCAAGACCTATAGAAGAAGGTGACTGCGCACTGAGACCTATAGAAGAAGGTGACTGCGCACCAAGACCTATAGAAGAAGGTGACTGCGCACTGAGACCTATAGAAGAAGGTGACTGCGCACCAAGACCTATAGAAGAAGGTGACTGCGCACTGAGACCTATAGAAGAAGGTGACTGCGCACCGAGACCTATAGAAGAAGGTGACTGTGCACTGAGACCTATGGAAGAAGGTGACTGCGCACTGAGACCTATAGAAGAAGGTGACTGCGCACTGAGACCTATAGAAGAAGGTGACTGCGCACCGAGACCTATAGAAGAAGGTGACTGTGCACTGAGACCTATGGAAGAAGGTGACTGCGCACTGAGACCTATAGAAGAAGGTGACTGCACACTGAGACCTATAGAAGAAGGTGACTGTGCACTGAGACCTATGGAAGAAGGTGACTGCGCACTGAGACCTATAGAAGAAGGTGACTGCGCACTGAGACCTATAGAAGAAGGTGACTGTGCACTGAGACCTATAGAAGAAGGTGACTGCGCACTGAGACCTATGGAAGAAGGTGACTGCGCACTGAGACCTATAGAAGAAGGTGACTGCGCACTGAGACCTATAGAAGAAGGTGACTGTGCACTGAGACCTATAGAAGAAGGTGAATGCGCACTGAGACCTAGAGAAGAAGGTGACTGCACACTGAGACCTATAGAAGAAGGTGACTGCGCACTGAGACCTATAGAAGAAGGTGGCTGCGCACCGAGACCTAAAGAAGAAGGTGACTGCGCACTGAGACCTATAGAAGAAGGTGACTGCGCACTGAGACCTATAGAAGAAGGTGACTGTGCACTGAGACCTATAGAAGAAGGTGACTGCGCACTGAGACCTATAGAAGAAGGTGACTGTGCACTGAGACCTATAGAAGAAGGTGACTGCGCACTGAGACCTATAGAAGAAGGTGACTGCACACTGAGACGTATAGAAGAAGGTGACTGTGCACTGAGACCTATAGAAGAAGGTGACTGTGCACTGAGACCTATAGAAGAAGATGACTGCGCACTGAGACCTATAGAAGAAGGTGACTGCGCACTGAGACCTATAGAAGAAGGTGACTGTGCACCGAGACCTATAGAAGAAGATGACTGCGCACTGAGACCTATAGAAGAAGGTGACTGCGCACCAAGACCTATAGAAGAAGGTGACTGCGCACTGAGACCTATAGAAGAAGGTGACTGTGCACTGAGACCTATAGAAGAAGGTGACTGCGCACCGAGACCTATAGAAGAAGGTGACTGTGCACTGAGACCTATAGAAGAAGGTGACTGCGCACTGAGACCTATAGAAGAAGGTGACTGCGCACTGAGACCTATAGAAGAAGGTGACTGTGCACTGAGACCTATAGAAGAAGGTGGCTGCGCACCGAGACCTATAGAAGAAGGTGACTGCGCACTGAGACCTATAGAAGAAGGTGACTGCGCACTGAGACCTATAGAAGAAGGTGACTGTGCACTGAGACCTATAGAAGAAGGTGAATGCGCACTGAGACCTAGAGAAGAAGGTGACTGCACACTGAGACCTATAGAAGAAGGTGACTGCGCACTGAGACCTATAGAAGAAGGTGGCTGCGCACCGAGACCTAAAGAAGAAGGTGATTGCGCACTGAGACCTATAGAAGAAGGTGACTGTGCACTGAGACCTATAGAAGAAGGTGACTGCGGACTGAGACCTATAGAAGAAGGTGACTGTGCACTGAGACCTATAGAAGAAGATGACTGCGCACTGAGACCTATAGAAGAAGGTGACTGCGCACTGAGACCTATAGAAGAAGGTGACTGTGCACCGAGACCTATAGAAGAAGATGACTGCGCACTGAGACCTATAGAAGAAGGTGACTGTGCACTGAGAACTATAGAAGAAGGTGACTGCGCACTGAGACCTATAGAAGAAGGTGACTGTGCACTGAGACCTATAGAAGAAGGTGGCTGCGCACCGAGACCTAAAGAAGAAGGTGACTGCGCACTGAGACCTATAGAAGAAGGTGACTGCGCACTGAGACCTATAGAAGAAGGTGACTGTGCACTGAGACCTATAGAAGAAGATGACTGCGCACTGAGACCTATAGAAGAAGGTGACTGCACACTGAGACCTATAGAAGAAGGTGACTGTGCACCGAGACCTATAGAAGAAGATGACTGCGCACTGAGACCTATAGAAGAAGGTGACTGCGCACTGAGGCCTATGGAAGAAGGTGACTGCTCACTGAGACCTATAGAAGAAGGTGACTGCGCACTGAGACCTATAGAAGAAGGTGACTGTGCACTGAGACCTATGGAAGAAGGTGACTGCGCACTGAGACCTATAGAAGAAGGTGACTGCGCACTGAGACCTATAGAAGAAGGTGACTGCGCACCGAGACCTATAGAAGAAGGTGACTGTGCACTGAGACCTATAGAAGAAGGTGACTGCGCACTGAGACCTATAGAAGAAGGTGACTGCACACTGAGACCTATAGAAGAAGGTGACTGCGCACCGAGACCTAAAGAAGAAGGTGACTGCGCACTGAGACCTAAAGAAGAAGGTGACTGCGCACTGAGACCTATAGAAGAAGGTGACTGCACACTGAGACCTACAGAAGAAGGTGACTGTGAACTGAGACCTATTGGAGAAGGTGACTGTGCACTGAGACCTATAGAAGAAGGGGACTGCGCACTGAGACCTATAGAAGAAGGTGACTGCGCACTGAGACCTATAGAAGATGACTGTGCACTGAGACCTATAGAAGAAGGTGACTGCACACTGAGACCTATAGAAGAAGGTGACTGTGCACTGAGACCTATAGAAGAAGGTGACTGCACACTGAGACCTATAGAAGAAGGTGACTGCGCACTGAGACCTATAGAAGAAGGTGACTGCGCACTGAGACCTATAGAAGAAGGTGACTGTGCACTGAGACCTATAGAAGAAGGTGACTGTGCACTGAGACCTATAGAAGAAGGTGACTGCGCACCGAGACCTATAGAAGAAGGTGACTGTGCACTGAGACCTATAGAAGAAGGTGACTGCGCACTGAGACCTATAGAAGAAGGTGACTGCGCACTGAGACCTATAGAAGAAGGTGACTGTGCACTGAGACCTATAGAAGAAGGTGGCTGCGCACCGAGACCTATAGAAGAAGGTGACTGCGCACTGAGACCTATAGAAGAAGGTGACTGCGCACTGAGACCTATAGAAGAAGGTGACTGTGCACTGAGACCTATAGAAGAAGGTGAATGCGCACTGAGACCTAGAGAAGAAGGTGACTGCACACTGAGACCTATAGAAGAAGGTGACTGCGCACTGAGACCTATAGAAGAAGGTGGCTGCGCACCGAGACCTAAAGAAGAAGGTGACTGCGCACTGAGACCTATAGAAGAAGGTGACTGTGCACTGAGACCTATAGAAGAAGGTGACTGCGGACTGAGACCTATAGAAGAAGGTGACTGTGCACTGAGACCTATAGAAGAAGATGACTGCGCACTGAGACCTATAGAAGAAGGTGACTGCGCACTGAGACCTATAGAAGAAGGTGACTGTGCACCGAGACCTATAGAAGAAGATGACTGCGCACTGAGACCTATAGAAGAAGGTGACTGTGCACTGAGACCTATAGAAGAAGGTGACTGCGCACTGAGACCTATAGAAGAAGGTGACTGTGCACTGAGACCTATAGAAGAAGGTGGCTGCGCACCGAGACCTAAAGAAGAAGGTGACTGCGCACTGAGACCTATAGAAGAAGGTGACTGCGCACTGAGACCTATAGAAGAAGGTGACTGTGCACCGAGACCTATAGAAGAAGATGACTGCGCACTGAGACCTATAGAAGAAGGTGACTGTGCACTGAGACCTATAGAAGAAGGTGACTGCGCACTGAGACCTATAGAAGAAGATGACTGCGCACTGAGACCTATAGAAGAAGGTGACTGCACACTGAGACCTATAGAAGAAGGTGACTGTGCACCGAGACCTATAGAAGAAGATGACTGCGCACTGAGACCTATAGAAGAAGGTGACTGCACACTGAGACCTATAGAAGAAGGTGACTGCGCACTGAGACCTATAGAAGAAGGTGACTGTGCACTGAGACCTATAGAAGAAGGTGACTGCACACTGAGACCTATAGAAGAAGGTGACTGCGCACTGAGACCTATAGAAGAAGGTGACTGCGCACTGAGACCTATAGAAGAAGGTGACTGTGCACTGAGACCTATAGAAGAAGGTGACTGTGCACTGAGACCTATAGAAGAAGGTGACTGCGCACCGAGACCTATAGAAGAAGGTGACTGTGCACTGAGACCTATAGAAGAAGGTGACTGCGCACTGAGACCTATAGAAGAAGGTGACTGCGCACTGAGACCTATAGAAGAAGGTGACTGTGCACTGAGACCTATAGAAGAAGGTGGCTGCGCACCGAGACCTATAGAAGAAGGTGACTGCGCACTGAGACCTATAGAAGAAGGTGACTGCGCACTGAGACCTATAGAAGAAGGTGACTGTGCACTGAGACCTATAGAAGAAGGTGAATGCGCACTGAGACCTAGAGAAGAAGGTGACTGCACACTGAGACCTATAGAAGAAGGTGACTGCGCACTGAGACCTATAGAAGAAGGTGGCTGCGCACCGAGACCTAAAGAAGAAGGTGACTGCGCACTGAGACCTATAGAAGAAGGTGACTGTGCACTGAGACCTATAGAAGAAGGTGACTGCGGACTGAGACCTATAGAAGAAGGTGACTGTGCACTGAGACCTATAGAAGAAGATGACTGCGCACTGAGACCTATAGAAGAAGGTGACTGCGCACTGAGACCTATAGAAGAAGGTGACTGTGCACCGAGACCTATAGAAGAAGATGACTGCGCACTGAGACCTATAGAAGAAGGTGACTGTGCACTGAGACCTATAGAAGAAGGTGACTGCGCACTGAGACCTATAGAAGAAGGTGACTGTGCACTGAGACCTATAGAAGAAGGTGGCTGCGCACCGAGACCTAAAGAAGAAGGTGACTGCGCACTGAGACCTATAGAAGAAGGTGACTGCGCACTGAGACCTATAGAAGAAGGTGACTGTGCACTGAGACCTATAGAAGAAGATGACTGCGCACTGAGACCTATAGAAGAAGGTGACTGCACACTGAGACCTATAGAAGAAGGTGACTGTGCACCGAGACCTATAGAAGAAGATGACTGCGCACTGAGACCTATAGAAGAAGGTGACTGCGCACTGAGGCCTATGGAAGAAGGTGACTGCTCACTGAGACCTATAGAAGAAGGTGACTGCGCACTGAGACCTATAGAAGAAGGTGACTGTGCACTGAGACCTATGGAAGAAGGTGACTGCGCACTGAGACCTATAGAAGAAGGTGACTGTGCACTGAGACCTATAGAAGAAGGTGACTGCGCACTGAGACCTATAGAAGAAGGTGACTGCACACTGAGACCTATAGAAGAAGGTGACTGCGCACCGAGACCTAAAGAAGAAGGTGACTGCGCACTGAGACCTAAAGAAGAAGGTGACTGCGCACTGAGACCTATAGAAGAAGGTGACTGCACACTGAGACCTACAGAAGAAGGTGACTGTGAACTGAGACCTATTGGAGAAGGTGACTGTGCACTGAGACCTATAGAAGAAGGGGACTGCGCACTGAGACCTATAGAAGAAGGTGACTGCGCACTGAGACCTATAGAAGATGACTGTGCACTGAGACCTATAGAAGAAGGTGACTGCACACTGAGACCTATAGAAGAAGGTGACTGTGCACTGAGACCTATAGAAGAAGGTGACTGCACACTGAGACCTATAGAAGAAGGTGACTGCGCACTGAGACCTATAGAAGAAGGTGACTGCGCACTGAGACCTGTGGGAGAAGTATTAGAGTTTACAAGCTTTTGTCCCATTCATTCTGTTTTTCCAAAAACAGCTCCCAGCTGTGAGCCGCGGCAGATACATTTCACGTGCCGTCGTGTTCAGCGTCTGGAAATTTCTGCATTATCTCAAAAGAAGAAAAAAAAATTCAAAAATTGCAGCCAAGCTTGTGACAAAGGGTTAAAATAATGATTTGCCACAAATAACAAAAACACCAGCCGGGCTTATAAAATCTATTTTTAAAGAAGAATGATGTAAGACTAAAGAGTCCAGAAGGGCCGGTGCCAAAGGGAGCCAGCGTTTATGGATACATTACTAAGTGCCCAGATTGGGTGACGCGGTGCTGTAGCGCCCCCAGTGTCGTCACTGATGGTTTTCCACATAAAATTTGACTTTGGACGGGATTGTAAGTGGAAACCACTCTGAGCTCCGATGGACCAGACAAGACGTACAGAGGGAAAAACAAGGCAGGACATGAAATGTGAGCAGCCAACACGCTCCCTCTGGTCATTTTAAAAGGGCGGATTTTAGACAGAATTAATGTCAGGTTGTAAAATCGTTATGAATTGGATGGGTCCAGCAAAGAAAATCCCACTCTAAGGCCTCCTTCACACGGGCGACACGGCATCACCGCAAGGAAGTCGCATCGCTGGTCTGTGCGATATCGCTGCGTCTTCTCGCGTCACTACTGCGATTTTGTAGCGCTACAAAGTTGCATGTGGTTCTACAAAGTTGCACGACTTTGTAGCACCACATGCGAGGATTTTCGGAGGAGGCTTGAAATATAAGCCCTTCCCTGAAAATAAGCCGTAGCTGAAGAAAAAAAATAAAAATAAACATACATCACTTCTCCCGCGCTGTCAGCCCGGCCGCATCTTCTCCCCGGGTCCCGGCACTGATCTTCTTCTTCTCTTCTGGCCGGGGATTCAAAAATCCCTGCCTCCTGGAAGCGCTGGCTTTGATTGGCTGATGCTTAGCCAATCACAGCCAGCATTCGATGAGTGGCTGTGATTGGTACAGTCAGTAGGAAATCCTACTGTCAAAGTGCTAAACTAAGGCCAATGTGCTGTTCTACAAAAAGATTATGGCCAAGCTGTGAGGTGACAGGACCATGGTAGCCTCTGATTGGAGCACCCGTTGCCTGGTTGCAGCGTGCGCACGGGAGGAAAGAAAATTTAAAAGCGTGCGTACGCTGTGAGGGGACAGTTGGTCCAGGGAAAGAACACAGTGGAGCTACGGAAGAGGGAAGGAGGTCGTGTCCTGAGGGGACCGGAGCTGCAGCAGAGCGGATTCAGATTGTCATCAGGTGCCAGCCGGATGGGAGAAGACTTGCTGCCGGGGACGTTGCTGAATAACCGGAGCGAGACTGGATATTGTGTGGACAATACTGGATGCCGCTGAGGAAGTGAGTAACAGCTCTCTGCGGTACCGCACGCTGTTCTGGAGGGGCCCTCATCCGTCTGGACTCTTTGGCTGCTCATACAGCAGACCAGTCTACATGCACGCAAGACACCATATTTTGGCGCCAAGTTACTCAGGACTGTGTTTGGGCCACGCTTCAGCAGGATCGGCATAGTGGCTGGCAGTCCACATCCAGCCGTCAGTAAGAAGCTTCTGGGAACGTTCACCTGGCTATGTGGCCGCTGTTCTTTTTATCTTTATACATTTTCTTTATTGTATTGGGTCTGGGGGGATAAAGTCAGTTATTGGGTCTGGGGGGATAGAGTCAGTTATTGAGTCTGGGTGGATAGAGTCAGTTGTTGGGTCTGGGGGGATGGAGTCAGTTATTGGGTCTGGGGGGATAGAGTCAGTTATTGGGTCTGGGGGGATAGTGTCAGTTATTGGGTCTGGGGGGCATAGAGTCAATTATTGGGTCTGGGGGGCATAGAGTCAATTATTGGGTCTGGGGGATAGAGTCAGTTATTGAGTCTGGGTGGATAGAGTCAGTTATTGAGTCTGGGTGGATAGAGTCAGTTATTGAGTCTGGGTGGATAGAGTCAGTTGTTGGGTCTGGGGGCATAGAGTCAGTTGTTGGGTCTGGGGGCAGAGAGTCAGTTATTGGGTTTGGGGGGGATAGAGTCAGTTATTGGGTTTGGGGGGATAGAGTCAGTTAATGAGTCTGGGTGGATAGAGTCAGTTATTGGGTCTGGGGGAATGGAGTCAATTATTGGGTCTGAGGGAATAGAGTCAATTATTGGGTCTGAGGGGATAGAGTCAGTTATTGGGTCTGGGGGGATAGAGTCAGTTATTGGGTCTGGGGGGATATAGTCAGTTATTGATTCTGGGGGGGGATAGAGTCAATTATTGAGTCTGGGGGGATAGAGTCAGTTATTGGGTCTGGGTGGGATAGAGTCAATTATTGGGTCTGGGGGATACAGTCAGTTATTGAGTCTGCGTGGATAGAATCAGTTATTGGGTCTGGGTGGGATAGAGTCAATTATTGGGTCTGGGGGATACAGTCAGTTATTGAGTCTGGGTGGATAGAATCAGTTATTGGGTCTGGGGGGGATAGAGTCAGTTATTGGGTCTGGTGGGGGATAGAGTCAATTATTGAGTCTGGGGGGATAGAGTCAGTTATTGGGTCTTGGGGGATAGAGTCAGTTATTGGGTCTGGGGGGGATAGAGTCAATTATTGGGTCTGGGTGGATAGAGTCAGTTATTTGGTCTGGGGGGGATAGAGTTAATTATTGGATCTGGGGGATAGATTCAGTTATTGAGTCTGGGTGGATAGAATCAGTTATTGGGTCTGGGGGGGATAGAGTCAGTTATTGGGTCTGGGGGGATAGAGTCAGTTATTGCGTCTGGGGGGGATAGAGTCAGTTATTGAGTCTGGGGGGATAGAGTCAGTTATTGCGTCCGGGGGGATAGAGTCAGTTATTGCGTCTGGGGGGGATAGAGTCAGTTATTGAGTCTGGGGGGGGGATAGAATCAGTTATTGGGTCTGGGGGGATAGAGTCAGTTATTGGGTCTGGGGGGATAGAGTCAGTTATTGGGTCTGGGGGGATAGAGTCAGTTATTGCGTCTGGGGGGGATAGAGTCAGTTATTGAGTCTGGGGGGGATAGAATCAGTTATTGGGTCTGGGGGGATAGAGTCAGTTATTGGGTCTGGGGGGGATAGAGTCAGTTATTGAGTCTGGGGGGATAGAGTCAGTTATTGGGTCTGGGGGAAAGAGTCAGTTATTGGGTCTGGGGGGATAGAGTCAGTTATTGGGTCTGGGGGGGATATAGTCAATTATTGGGTCTGGGGGGATAGAGTCAGTTATTGGGTTTGGGGGGATAGAGTCAGTTATTGGGTCTGGGGGGATGACGTCAGTTATTGGGTCTGGGGGGGATAGAGTCAGTTATTGGGTCTGGGGGGGATAGAGTCAGTTATTGGGTCTGGGGGGATAGAGTCAGTTATTGCGTCTGGGGGGGATAGAGTCAGTTATTGAGTCTGGGGGGATAGAGTCAGTTATTGCGTCTGGGGGGATAGAGTCAGTTATTGCGTCTGGGGGGGATAGAGTCAGTTATTGAGTCTGGGGGGGATAGAATCAGTTATTGGGTCTGGGGGGATAGAGTCAGTTATTGGGTCTGGGGGGATAGAGTCAGTTATTGGGTCTGGGGGGATAGAGTCAGTTATTGCGTCTGGGGGGGATAGAGTCAGTTATTGAGTCTGGGGGGGATAGAATCAGTTATTGGGTCTGGGGGGATAGAGTCAGTTATTGGGTCTGGGGGGGATAGAGTCAGTTATTGAGTCTGGGGGGATAGAGTCAGTTATTGGGTCTGGGGGGAAAGAGTCAGTTATTGGGTCTGGGGGGATAGAGTCAGTTATTGGGTCTGGGGGGGATATAGTCAATTATTGGGTCTGGTGGGATAGAGTCAGTTATTGGGTTTGGGGGGATAGAGTCAGTTATTGGGTCTGGGGGGATGACGTCAGTTATTGGGTCTGGGGGGGATAGAGTCAGTTATTGGGTCTGGGGGGGATAGAGTCAGTTATTGGGTCTAGGGGATAGAGTCAGTTATTGGGTCTGGGGGGATAGAGTCAGTTATTGGGTCTGGGGGGAAAAAGTCAGTTATTGGGTCTGGGGGGATAGAGTCAGTTATTGAGTCTGGGGGGGATATAGTCAATTATTGGGTCTGGGGGGATAGAGTCAGTTATTGGGTCTGGGGGGATAGAGTCAGTTATTGGGTCTGGGGGGATGAAGTCAGTGTGGGTAAGTTTGTAAGCTGTTGTGCTGCACGGCCGGTACTCAGATCACTCTCCCCTCCCTTTGTTCCTGAATAGTGGTACTAATAGGTAACACGGGGCCGGTTCATTAAGGCCTGCCCATTAGGTAAAAGCATAGTCTATTTCAGTAGCGCCCATTTGGGGAGTACAGAGCTGTACAGCACAAGGGCCTCCGCCATCTGGCTGAGTGTATGTGAGTTTTGTTGGGTTACCCATTGTTTGTGGTCACGTGGGCCACAGGGTTTTAGTAAAATTCGGTTTGCGCCTGAACTGGTGTCGGAGACGTTTTCCTTGTCCGTGACTTCACTGTATCCTGGGCAGCCCACCCCGGTACACGGTCAGCCGATCACAGCCAGCGCTTCCAGGAGGCAGGGATTTTTCAATCCACGTCCAGAAGAGATGAAGAAGACCAGTGCCCGGGACGGGAGGAAGCTTGCAGTGGAGCCAGACAGCGCTTCTAAGGTGATGTATATACATTTTACATTTTTTCTGCAACTAGGGCTTATATTTCAAGCCCCACCCCCTACCCCCGAAAATCCTCGCATGTGATGCTACAAAGTTGCTTGACTTTGTAGTGCTACAAATCGTGGTATCACTGCGAGAAACTGCAGCCATAACGCACGTACCAGCAATGCGATATCACTGCGATTTTGTCACGGTAATGCCGTGTCGCCGTGTGAACGAAACCTAATGGAGATCCGTCGCTCTGATTGTTGGCTCTTAATCTGGGAGGTGTTTTCCATGTGAGCCATGATCATGAATATTGTCCTGCAGGTCAATAACCAAAATGTACAGGAATTCCTAGAAATGGGGTAAAAACTTCCATTTGTATTGGTGTTCGAGGCATCAAATCACAATGAAGAGATTATTATGGGGGTTTCAAGTACCCAGAAAAAAACTGGAAGAGTAGTGCAGGGGGCAGTAGAGGGGCACTGCAGGACTTAAAATTACCTGGTGCAGGATCCAACTAGACTAAGGGGAGGGGGGGGGGGGGCAGGACCTAATATTACCTGGTGCAGGATCCAACTAGACTAAGGGGGGGGACTGCTAGACCTAATATTACTTGATGCAGGACACAACTAGGAGAAGGGGACGGTACTAGACCTTAACTTATCTGGTGAAGGACTAAACTAAAGTGAAGAGAAGATGCTGCTAGACCTAATATTACCAGGTGTCGAACAAAACTAGGAGGAGTGGGTGCTACTAGATGTCATGTTGCTTGATGCAGGACAAAACTAGGAAAAAGGGGCTCTACTAGATGAAAAACCTGGGGCAGGAACTAACTACAGCGAGTAGAGGACACTGCTGGACCGAATAACATTGTGCAAGATCCAACTAGAGGGAGGACATTTTGCTTCTAGGCTGAATATTACATAGTGCAGGACCCAACTAGAGGGGAATGGGAGCAATATTATACCAAATATTACCTGGTGCAGGACCCAACTGCTAGGAGAAGGGGCTACTAGACTGGATATTATCTAATGCAGGACCCAACTAAAGGGAAGGGCCATGCAGCTAGTCCTAATATTACCTGGAGCAGGACCCAAAAAAAGGGAGGAGGGGGCACTGGTACATCTATTATTATCTGGTGTAGGACCCAATAAGAGCAGGATGGATAAACATAGACTCTAACACACATGCTAAGAAGGAAGAAAAATAACTTTATAAAATGGAAAGAAGAGGGGGGAAATCTGAAGAAGAATATAATGCGGTCTGCAGAGACTGTAGGCAAGTGTCAGAAAAGCTAAAGCTAATAATGAATTGAGGCTTGCAACAGAGGCCAAAAGCAATAAAAAAGGATTTTGGGGGTCAAAAGCAAAAGAAAAGTCAGAAATGCTTAGTGTAAATCAGACAGTGTCTGATGCAGCATGGGAATATATACAGAATGTAAAAGCCAAAGTGGCTAAAATGAAGGAAAAGAGAGGACTCACCTGGTGCAAGGGGGCCTCCCATGTTAAACAGGGGTCCACCGCTATCACCCTATGTCCGGCAAGCTCAGATATATTCCTTCTTCAATCCCAAATGTGATCCAAGGGATATGGAGAGCTGCAACCAGGAGATACCCGAAAATGTACAGGATGGGGAAATATATACATGAGTAGCGGGAAAAAAATCCTTATGCGCTCATATTGGGAATGGAGAGGCGGTCGGGTTCTTCTAAATCCAGTAATCAATGGATTGTGTTCAAAGGGGTTTAAGGCAACATTTAAAATTGCTGCAGGGAAAATTCCGAAATGACATGTGACAAAGTCCAAAAATACATGCAACGCGTTAAGGCGTACAAAAATATAAATAGTATACAACTTAGTTTGATCACCTGAAATGGTTCAGACTGTAGTTTCCACAGCGTGGGTGGCCGGCTCATTGTCAACGTCATCTGGGCGTTTGCTAGTCATGTGACTGGGGCACAGTGTATTCCCTAGGTAGTTGGACCGCAAAGGAATAAAAAGGTTAAGAATAGGAGAAAATCAATGTGACTACATAAAGATGTAAGGTAGGCGATAAACAACAAAAAGGAAACATGTCCACCACTGAAACGGGACGTTTGTGAAGAAGCACTAAAAAGCTATCAAGGAAAAAAATGAATTACATAAAAAGCAAATAAAGGGGGTGAAAGTTGACAGACAGACTCTTTGAGTGTCTCAAAGACCTTGACTTGGGGGTATCACCTCACACTCCACATCTGGAGGTAGCCAGTACCTATCAGAGGTCATGAGGGTTGGCATCCATAGTTAGATGCTGCGTTGGAACTTCGATTGGAATTTTTGACAGAAACCATGATGGAACCCTGCCGACTCCATTATAATGTCACTAGGATGCATTGGGTGTGGTGGTATCCGCCATAAGGCATCCAGTAGAGATTTGTGGCTTCTGTTATTAAGGGAAACCACAGTCTTACCTTACCAACTGTTCCATTCAGGCCCCTACAGAATACACATTTCCTAGATTTCCCATGTATGATACCTAATATTCCACATTTGCAGGCAGCTCCCATTCATGGTGTGTCTTCCAGACTTTGTAATACCTGGAGATGATGTGGCAGCAGGTAGGTACAGCAGGTAAGTGTTGTGATGTTTTCCACACAGGAGTATTAATAGTGTGTACACTACTTCTTACAGCCATAGATCTATGATTTCCTCCACACTTGGACCCGCTGACAGTTCTGGTCAGTCCATGACATGCCCAAGGGGTTCTTCCACTTCGGTTCTCCTCGTACATCTAGGATCTCAGTTCCACAAAGCTGTCGATGTCTCTTAAAATTAACCAAATATTTCTTACCCCGAACGCCGCCGCCCCAGACCAGATGGTTTACACATCTCTGCTCTCCTGCTCATGGCACACACTCCAGACTGATTTAAAATGCAATTAGTTTTCTAGTGATGGATGACTACGGAAGTGGGAGTCTACATCGCTGTGGTGTGGACTTCACGCGTTTCCCCAATGTGGTGGAAGATGTAGCAGGCATGATTTATGGTGATCGGGTCTTCTTCTCACAATGTAGGAATTCTTCATGTCTGGGAAACCACATAACATATACAGTAGCACATACTTGTATCTACAATAAACCTCTACTGCATGACAGAGGAAAAAGAAAACTCCCAAAGTTCCATGAATCTGAGGAAATTGTAGAAGGAGATTACATAATCCCTAATCCACAAATGCTCCAAGCAGTGAAGATAATTCAACTTCGTTGAACATATCTGTAGATACAGTGACAAGAACGCTTAGTGGTTGTGCAGCGTCCGAGGAGCGGGCCCACAGCTGAGGAGATAGGGGGGTAGATAAGCCCTTGTCATGGGACTCTACCATCTCCTCTCCTGGGGGCAGCACGGGACCCGACCAAGTTACTGCTGGAGGAGTTTAACCAGTCTGTGGTTTACCTTAAAGTCCATTGTCACTCGTGACGCCACCGTTCCGTCCTCTGCGGTGAATTCCGAAGTTGCAATAAATGAGTCCACACACACAGGGATAACTTTCTAAGCAAAACCGTGAATGGTCGGTAGAGCTTGTTTACTTGAATACAGTGTTGCACAACCCATAAACGTTACATCAGCCAGCATAACACCGGTGCCAAATAGGATAGTGGTGTGACAGGGATGATTCTTAGGATGGCAGAAGAAGCCACAGTCCCAGTTATCTGTGGGGTTCTGCTCCCGGAGACTCTCTTCACTCTCCCTCTCCAACTCTCTATCAGTACACACTCACATTTAGAAGTACCACTCAGCATTGTGTGGCTGATCCTCTCTTACTCTCAATCAGGCTTAGTAATGCCGAGGCTTCCTGGGTGAAGTGGGCCCAGGGCAAGTAGTCAGCCATCGCTCAGCCTCTTCCATCTTGGGATCCTCCTAACACAAGGCACAGTTTCTCCTACTCACTAAAAGGTTCTCTCTTCCCAAGACTCCAACTCACTAGCTTCCACAGACTTGCAGATTCACTTGGACTGACTTGGACTCTTGCAACACTGACTTCAACTTAAACTGACTTGCACAGCATCCTTGCAAACACATATACATAGCACGATCACATGACACACAACAAGATACATTTCTCAGACATAACCCAGAGTTAACCCATTCAGTGACGCAGAAGTGCAATACACATCAAATGCATACACAAAGAAGACACTGACAATACAAAGGCACGAGGCAAACACATTCACATTTATGGAGGGCCCCTGTTAGCTCTGGGCCACTACAGTTGCAGTCATCAAGAGGCATGGAAGATTATTGGTTTCAGAACATTTCTGAACAGTAAATGATATATCCCAGCACATCTTCCAGGGCCTCACCACCTCTGTTTCGAGCTTCACCTCTTGGTAGGTCCTGTCTGTCAAACGTTCTAGCTCTTCTGCACCTGCTCTTGTCGTGGGTTATCAACCGCTTACTGATGTTATTGTTGTCATGTGTAACATTTGAGCACTCTTGTGCCTTTAAGCAGGGGTGGGAGCATGGAGATTCGGTCTCTGAGTGGAACATGAAAGGTGAAGAGTGTGGCAGCTACCTGTATTATCAGGAGGAAGGGAAACTCCCCAGAGTAACCTGTGCGGCAAGGCTCCAGCCCTACTGGCCGTGTGAGCTCCTGGAACAGGCTGAGGAGCTTCCTTTACTGGACTGTCACTTGGAAACCCGAGCAGAGACTTCACCTGCCACATCAGCCTACCAGGAGGACAGTTTGGGCGGTAACCACCATTATCACACAACCAATTAAAAGCTTTACGGTCACCTACAAGTACGTTTAATCCCAGTTTATTGGGAAATGTCTAGGACATTGTCTTCGCCTGAAGGGCTACAGAACCTCCAGCAAATGAGAAAGGACTGTCTGAACATTAAGTAACCTCTCTGTGAAACCCAGTTTTTTGTTGTTGGCCGTTTCAGTTTGTTCATTAAACATTTGGCAAGCATCAAAACAAATGGTGTCCAGTAGTGACCCAGAGTGTTCTACAGAGTAGGCATGGGTAAATAGCTCCTAGGGACCTTTCTATAAGCCATTAGGGGGACATCGGAGGCACCCTTCAGGAGAAAAACACAGTTTTCCCTGCTTAATGGGTTAAATGTGATCTGCCTAGCAACAGTGCCCCTTCTGATTGGCTGCCTGCAGCTAATTTCATGGTTGGTCAGTTCCTTTTCATTATAGGATTTATATATATTGTATTTCCGTCGCACTTCAGTAGCAGTGAGCAATTCCAGCAACCTCATTGGTTGTTGGGTACACCCCCTTCCCCCTCCCCCATTTTGAGATGTGCACGAGGATACGGTTCCACTGTCGAACCTCTGACTTTACACCATAGCCCAACAACAGCTCCTCAGCATATCACAAGTGGATCTCCAGCTATGCTCCTATTGGTAACAAACCTCCTTTCATCTGATTGACTGCTGTCACCTGTCTCAGCATGGTGACACAATGCATTAGTGTCACAGCATGCAGAGCTATAGCAACCTAAGATCTCTTTGGGCCGGCTCCCTGTCCATAGCTTTTCAGCAGCTTGCAGCCCAGAAGACTTCCATTCCTGCCACCATCTACCACAGCTTGTCATGGTGGCAACACATGGTATTGTAATCATGTGGCCTATAAGGCATGAACACATGGTAGAATGTGTGGCCTTCTTTAGAATGTTGGCTGCTATAGCTACGCATTGACAGCCCATGGCATCAATGAGGTGACAGAGCAAGTGCCAAACTTTTATCTAACCACTTAGATGCTGTAATTGATTTACAGCTGACACAAGCTGCATATGGTGTAGGCACAACCCCTTTGTCCACATCACAGTGCACAGTGCATTTATGGGACATGGTGCCAACCACCTATCTCCAGCCCCTTCAATACATGACCCATGGTGTTAAGGGGCTTACAAATGTAACTAGCTGAATGGATATATAAATAAGATTCTGATTAGTGAGTGTGATGGTCCTGAGACTTCTCGCTGGGAGAGGGTGGGCGGAGCTGCCTCATTCACAATCTGGGTACAGAACTGCTCACATGGCTGTTTCAGAAAGCAATCATTGTAAATATTGGACTTGATACAGAGAAATATTAACCCCTTCATGACATGGCCTATTTTGAGCTTAAGGACGCAACAATTTTTGGCGGATTTTCTTCTCCGTTTATAAAAAGTCATAACTTTTTTATTTTTCCGTCGACGCGGCCGTATGAGGGCTTGTTTTTTGTGTGGCGAACTGTAGTTTTTATCGGTGCCACTTTTCGGTACATAGACTATATTGTAAAACTTTTTTTTTTTTTTTTTAATGATAGCAGGGAGAGAAAATGCATCAATTCTGCCATAGATTTTTTTAAATTTTTTACAGCGTTAATTTTGCAGCATAAATGAGACATTCCATTTTTTCTGCGGGTCGGTACGGTTACAACGATACCAAAATTCTTACATTGTTTTTAGGTTTTCCCACTTTTCTGCAATAAAAAACCCTATTTCTTGGAAATCTTTTTTTTTTCTAAATCGCTGCATTCAAAGTCCTGTAACTTTTTTATTTTTTGATGTACGGCACTCTTATGAGGGCTTATTTTTTGCGAGACAAGCTGTAGATTTTATTGGTACCATTTTGGGGTACATATGGCTTTTTTGATCACTTTTATTGCGTTTTTAGTGAGGCAAAATGCTAAGAATTAGCATTTTGCCTCAGTTTTTTAGTGTTTTTTTTAGCGTTTTTTTGCGTGCACAGTCAAAAGCATGTGCAACTTATTGTACGCGTCGTTACGGACGCGACAATACCAAATATGTGGGATTTTATTTTTTTTTTACCTTTTTTTATGCTAATCTGAGAAAAAGCATAAAAAAATGTGTTTTTTTACTCTTTTTTTACATTTTTTTAATTCATTTTTTTAATCTTTGTTTTTTTTACACTGTTTGAGTCCCTCTGAGGGACTTTAATCACTGCCCTGATGATCGCTGTTATAAGGCATGGCAGAGCTACTGCTCTCCCATGCCTTATCGCTTATACAGCGATCCTAGGCATAGGCAATACAGGACGCCAGTGTCTGGCTTCCTGTTGCTATGGTGACAGGCCGGGCTCTCGCGATGACATCGCGAGTTCCGGCCGGAGACACAGAGGGAGCCGTGCTCCCTCTGTGAACTCTTTCCCTGCCGCGATCTACTTAGATCGCGGCAGGGAAGGGGTTAACAGCGGGGGCGCAACTCCGATGCCCCCCCGCTGTAGCAGCGGGACGCCGGCTGTGACTGACAGCCGGCTCTGGCTGCGGGATAGCACGAGATCATATGTGATCCCGTGCTATCTCCAGGACGTAAGTTTACGCCCTGTTGCGGGAAGTACCAGGCTGCCAGGACGTAAACTTACGCCCTGCAGCGGGAAGGGGTTAAAGTGGTTTTCTGTGACTTAAAAAATTGACAGGCTTAGAATTGTGTAAAAGGAAGGAAACAGACATACTGACCTACTCCAGTGGCTCCACATCCTGCACTAGAGCCCCCTGTGCCTATTCGGAACCTGGAAGAAGGCAGTTGGTGCCATTTGTTGTGCACATGACCGCTCAGCCAATCACTGGCTTTAGAGGCCATGGAAGGATCATCCCTGAAGTCTGTGATTGTGACCAGTCACTTGTACAGTGAACCGCCAACCTGCTTCTTCTGGGATCTAATAGGCGGGCATAGGGGCTTCAGCACTGGATAAGGAGCTGCTGGAACAGGCGAGTCTTTATTGCTTTTATGTCATTTTAGCCCTGTCAATTTTTTTTTTTTAAGCCCTGGAAAAATTATTTAACCCCTTAATGCCACAGGACAGAAACTTATGTCCTGGCTAGGAAGCAGTTCCCTCCCCAGGACATAAGTTTTCATCCTATGGATGGTGCAATCTCATAAGCTGAGCCCACACCATTCGCAGCGGGAGCCAGCTGTGATTGACCAATGCCTTTCACTGTTAACTCCCTACATGCCACGATCAATGTTGATTGTGACATGTAACAGCTTCACAGAGGGTGTATGCTCCTTCTGTGATGTCATCGGCCATCTGCAATGTAATCACAAGGGCTGATGGGTTTCTATGGCAAACAGACACCAAACGGTGGGTCTGCCATGGACTATGATCACTGTTAAACAGAGAAGGAGCAGAAGTACTACAGATAAGTACTATATAAATCAAGCATAAGTGAGTGTGTGTGCTGTATTCTATTTGTACTGTGTCCCAAGTGTGTGACCTGATATTAGTGACTTGTATTTAATTACTGCTTCTTTATTTGAATTTCTGCATATATTACTTTTATCTAATCTATTTGTATGGTTCCCATATAGAATGTGCTCCATGATTGACATTACCTTCCAGTGTACATCTTGTGCCATGTATGCAGTCGTTAAACAGACCTTCGAGGGTGCATACTGCTATACGACATGCGACCCACATCCTGGATCTAAGTGGACTTATTACCAACCAACACACCCAACAGAATAACAGGGGTGCAGGTCGGGGGCACCTGGGAAACAGTGGTCATATTGTAATACATCTCCACTTGTCTTTCAAAGGGAGTTTTATTGGGTAGCTATGAAAATACCAAACTTCAGGAAGTCAAAGTCTGATCAGCTGATTGATGCCCTTAACCTTACTGACTGGGACAAGATTACAGACAATAAATGGGAAATGTTTAAAATATCTTAAATAGTTACTGTGAGCGGTTCGTACCTTATAGGAATAAAAGGGATAGGAGTAGGAAGAAACTAATGTGGCTCAATACAGAGATAAAGAGAGAAATAAACAGCAAAAATAACGTGTTTAAACTACTAAAACAAGAAGGCAGCAAAGTAAAAACACTAAAAACCTATAAGAAAAGAATAAATTATGTAAAAAGCAAGTAGCAAAGGTGGAGACAGAGAGACTTATTGCCAAAGAGAGTAAAACTAACCCTAAACTGTTCAAATATATAAATAGTAAGAAAGATTAATACTGTCCGATGAGATGCGGAGTGATAATGTAAACTCTCCACTAAATGCCACCAGTCTAACCCAGGAAGAAGTGCAGAGCAGCTTTAAAAAGTTTAAAGAAGTCAAATCGCTGAGTCCTGATGGCATACAGCCCTGGTTCTAAGGGAATTAAGTACTGTGATAGATAGACACTTCTTTCTTATATTTAAGAACACTATAGTGACAGACGCATAGCCAATGTGATGCCGATATTCAAAAAGGGGTCAAAAAGTGAATCTGGAAACTACAGGCCGGTAAGTCTGACTTCTATTGTGGGTAAAATGTTTGAAGGGTTTCTTAGAGATGCCATCCTGGAGGACCTCTAGGTAAATAGCTGTATAACTCAGCATGGGTTTATGAGAGATCGCTCCTGTCACACCGACCTGATCAGCTGCTACGAGGAGGTAAGTTCTAGACTGGACCGGGGAGTCACTGGATCTTGTGTATCTGCACTTTTCCAAAGTGTAAAAGGTTGGCATAGAAAATGAGAATGCTTGGTCTGGGCAAGACTGTGTGTAAGTGGGTAAGTAACTGGCTCAGTGATAGAAAGCAGAGTGTGATTAATAATGGTACGCACTCTGATTGGGTCATCGGTACTAGTGGGGCACTACAGGGGTCAGTTTTGAGCCCTATTCTTTTTAGTATATTTACTAATGACCTGGTAAAAGGGTTACACAGTAAAATATTAATATTTGCAGATAATACAAAACTGTTCAAAGTAATTAACATAAGAGAGGACTCAAGGTGGTTGCAAGAGGATCTGGATACGTTGGGGGCAGAAAAGTAGAATATGAGGTGTAACACTGATAAATGTACATGGGCAGAGGAAATACATGTCGCCATTACACACCAAATAGGAAACCACTGGGCAAACCTGACATGGAAAAGGACTTGGAGATTTTAGTTACCTTTAAGTTTAACTGAAGCAATCAGTGTCAGGCAGCTGCTGCCAAGACAGATAGGATCATGGGGTGCATCAAATGAGGTCTGGGGGCACATGACGGGAATATTTTTCTTTCTCTTTGCAAGGTACTGGTCAGACCACATGGAATATACCTATATCAGGGGTCAGTACAGAGATCTCTCCCATCATCTATTATACCCAGGACTGTAACAAGGGGGCACTCTAATAACTATGTATAGATATATCAGGGATCATTACAGAGATCTCTCCCATCATCTATTATACCAAGGACTGTAACAGGGGGCGCTCTAATAACTATGTATAGATAGATCAGGGGTCAGTACAGAGATCTCTCCCATCATCTATTATACCCAGGACTGTAACAAGGGGGCGCTCTAATAACTGTGTATAGATATATCAGGAGTCAGTACAGAGATCTCTCCCATCATCTATTATACCCAGGACTGTAACAAAGGGGTGCTCTAATAACTATGTATAGATATATCAGGGTCAGTACAGAGATCTCTCCCATCATCTATTATACCCAGGACTGTAACAAGGAGGCGCTCTAATAACTATGTATAGATATATCAGGGGTCAGTACAGAGATCTCTCCCATCATCTATTATACCCAGGACTGTAACAAGGGGGCACCCTCTAATAACTATGTATAGATATATCAGGGGTCAATACAGAGATCTCTCCTATCATCTATTATACCGAGGACTGTAACAAGGGGGCGCTCTAATAACTGTGTATAAATATATCAGGGGACAATACAGAGATCTCTCTCATCATCTATCTATATCAAGGACTGTAACAAGGGGGTGCTCTAATAACTATGTAGAGATATATCAGGAGACAGTACAGATGTCTCTCTCATCATCTATTATACCCAGGACTGTAACAAGCGGGCGCTCTAATAACTATGTAGAGATATATCGGGAGACAATACAGAGATCTCTCCCATCATTTATTTATACCCAGGACTGTAACAAGGGGCGCTCTAATAACTATGTATGGATATATCAGGGGTCAGTACAGAGATCTATCCCATCATCTATTATAACCAGCAATGTGACAAGGGGGCGCTCTAATAACTATGTATAATATATCAGGGGTCAGTACAGAGATCTCTACCATCATCAATTATACCTAGGACTGTAACAAGGAGGTGCTCTAATAACTATGTATAGATATATCAGGGGTCAGTACAGAGATCTCTACCATCATCTATTATACCTAGGACTGTAACAAGGGGGCGCTCTAATAACTACGTGCAGATATAACAGGGGACAGTACAGAGATCTCTCCCATCATCTATTATACCAAGGATTGTAACAGGGGGGCGCTCTAATATCTATGTATTATATATCAGGGGTAAGTACAGAGATGTCTCCCATCATCTATTACACCCAGGACTGTAACAAGGAGGCGCTCTAATAACTATGTATAGATATATCAAGGGTCAATACAGAGATCTCTCCCATCATCTATTATACCCAGGACTGTAACAAGGGGGCGCTCTAATAACTATGTGTAAATATATCAGGAGTCAGTACAAAGATCTCTCCATCATCTATTATACCCAGGACTGTAACAAGGGGGTGCTCTAATAACTATGTATAGATATATCAGGGGTTTGTATAGAGATCTCTCCCATCATCTATTATACCCAGGACTGTAAAAAAGGGGCCCTCTAATAACTATGTAAAATATATCAGGGGTCAGTACAGAGATCTCTCCCATCATCTATTATACCCAGGACTGTAACAAGGGGGCGCTCTAATAACTATGTATAGATATATCAGGGGTCAGTACAGAGATCTCTCCCATCATCTATTATATCCAGGACTGTAACAAGGGGGTGCTATAATAACTATGTATAATATATCAGGGGTCAGTACAGAGATCTCTCCCATCATCTATTATACCAAGGACTGTAACAGGGGGCGCTCTAAAAACTATATATAGATATATCAGGGGACAACGCAGAGATCTCTCCCATCATCTTTATACCCAGGACTGTAACAAGGGGGCAGTTTAATAACTATGTATAGATATATCCGGGTCAGTACAGAGATCTCTCCTATCATCTATTATACCCAGGAATATAACAAGGGGGTGCTCTGATAACTATGTATAGATATATCAGGGGTCAGTACAGAGATGTCTCCCATAATCTATAATACCCAGCAGAGGTGTAACTGGAAGCTCCAGGGCCCCAGTGCAAAAACTGTAACCGGGCCCCCAACTATAATGCTTTATTCATAGTACTGGGCTCCCTATATGGAGAAGAGAGGCCTTATGGGCCCCCTAAGGCTCCTGGGCCCGGGTGCAACCACACCCCCTGCCTCCCCTATAGTTATGTCAGTGATACCTAGGACTGTAACAAGGGGGCGCTGTAATAACTATGTATAGGTATATCAGGGCTCAGTACAGAGATCTCTCCCATCATCTATTATACCCAGGACTGTAACAAGGGGGCGCTCTAATAACTATGTATAGGTATATCAGGGCTCAGTACAGAGATCTCTCCCATCATCTATTATACCCAGGACTGTAATAAGGGGTGCTCTAATAACTATGTATAGATATATCAGGGGTCAGTACAGAGATCTCTCCCATCATCTATTATACCCAGGACTGTAATAAGGGGTGCTCTAATAACTATGTATAGATATATCAGGGGTCAGTACAGAGATCTCTCCCATCATCTATTATACCCAGGACTGTAACAAGGGGGCGCTCTAATAACTATGTATAGGTATATCAGGGCTCAGTACAGAGATCTCTCCCATCATCTATTATACCCAGGACTGTAATAAGGGGTGCTCTAATAACTATGTATAGATATATCAGGGGTCAGTACAGAGATCTCTCCCATCATCTATTATACCCAGGACTGTAATAAGGGGCGCTCTAATAACTGTGTATAGATATATTAGGGGTCAGTACAGAGATCTCTCCTGTCATCTATTATACCCAGGACTGTAACACGGGGGCGCTCTAATAACTATGTATAGATATATCAGGGGTCAGTACAGAGATCTCTCCTATCATCTATTATACCCAGAACTGTAAAAAGGGGGCGCTCTAATAACTATGTAGAAATATATCAGGGGTCAGTACAGAGATCTCTCCCATTATCTAACAATGTGAGGCTCTGTCTGTCTAGACCAGTGTTTCCCAAACTCATGGAGCCCCAACAGGCCATGTTTTCAGGATATTCAATAGTAAGCACACCTGTGGCAATGTCTGAGGCAAAGACAATAATTACATCTCTGATGCAATACTGAAGAAATCCTGAAAACGTGACCTGTGGGGTCCCTGACGACTGGAGTTTGAAAAATGCTGGTCCAGAGGAAAGAAGGTTTCTACACAACATAGACGGGGGGTTCTTTACTGTAAGAGCAGTGAAACTATGTAACTTTTTGCCTGAAGGTGATAGCGAACTCAATAAAAGAGTTGAGAGAGGCCTGAGGACCATTCTTGAGTGATACAATATTGCATGATATATCACTAATTACTTCAGAAGGGTCGGTGATCCGGGGATTATTACAATTACCAGCTTGGAGTCGGAAAGAGACTTTTTTCACTTATATGGGGGAAAGTGGTTTCTACTTCATTAGTGTTTTTGCTTCCTCTGAGTCAGCATTAGGGTGGTAACACTTTCCCCTCTTAGTTTTAAAAAAAAGTTAAAAAAAAAAACGTTTCATATCATCGCATCGGTAACAACTAATAACAATAAATATCTTGCACGACACGTAGTATATGAAAAAAAAGCTAAAAAGCCAAGCCAAAATGATTCTTTGCTCATTTTGCCTCCTGAAAAATGCAATAATAGTGATTAAAACAGCCGTATGTTGGACCAATAAAAACGACAGCTCACCACACAATAAACAAGCCCTCACAGCGCTCTGTCAATGGAAAAATAAAACAGTTACGAGATTTTAAATGAAGCGACGCAAAAAAAATTATGTTATTCAAAAAAAGGGGTTTTATGGTGCAAAAGTGGAAAAAAATATAATTTTGTTATTGTCGTAATCGCACCGACCAGCGGAAAAAAATGATCATGTCATTTATGCTGCATGATTAACGCTGTAAAAAAATACCAAAAACAATGGCAGGATTGATGTTTTTTCTCCCTGCCCTCCAAAAATATTTGTTAAAAAGTTATACAATTCAGTCATGAGTACCCAAAAAATGGGACCAATAAAAAGAAAAAGAAAAAAGTTATAGCTTTTGGAAAATGAAGATGAAAATGTCCCAAAAATCATTGTCCAAAAGTCCAAAATAGGCCCGTCACGAAGGGGTTAAGGTTTTTGCCCCGCCCCATGAAATTTATTTTACAAAGAACTTACAATGCTATAAAATACCAAAAAGAGTAATACTCAGCTTATTAATCGTCCTCCATGCCGCCACGTCCCAGCTCCCTCGCCGGTTACCGTTTACCAGGCACCAGTGGTGATATGTGACCACTCCATATCAGTGGAGTCGAAATGTCACCACTACAGCCAGTGATTGGCTGCAGCCGTCACATGACAATGGACATGTGTGAACATAGAGCAGTGGGGGACCTGGGAAGGGTTGGCAGGGGATCGGTAAGGTAGGGATTACTCATTATGTTATTTTATAGTGCTGTAAGCTCTTTGTGAAGCTTCTCATGGTGCTGGCCAGCCCTTTAGGGATATGTCATGGCACTGAATTGTCCTGTCAACATATATGTAAGAGGGGGAGCCGAGCTGCTGCTGAAAGCGTGATAGTCTGCTGAGAGACTGCAGGGTGCATGGACAAAAACCCTAGAGTGCTGCAGACCCAGAGGGCAGGTGGTATAAGAGGTGAGGGACTGTTCAACTTGCCACTGTGTATTGCCTAAGTGAACTCTGGGATTCAGGAAAAGAGCCGCCTAGGGAGAGAGCACAGGGCTGCACCGCCGAGCAAATGGGTGAAGACTGAAGAGGACATCAAGAGGTTCATTTACAGCAAGTTGTAAGTGAGGCCAGCCTCAGTAAAAAGCATAAGGTGTGCACACCTCCAGGGACAAAAAGGTTAGCCAACAGACCAGCTGCGAATAGGAACAGAGACAAATTGTCTGGGGTTCTAACGCTGTGTTTAAAGGGGACTGAGTTACTGGTAGTAAGGCATTAACCCCTTATAATACAGACTGTGATTTGTGTTTCTGTTTAACAGGGCCATTGCTGTTATTTCATATTGAGCATAGAGTATTCTTGATCCTAGGATTTAGTTAGCTGTAGTTAGCGTCAGGTAAATATACGGTATAAATTAACCTGCTTACTTGTTATTTTACTATTACTTTGTAACTCCTTTGTAACTTCTTCTGCCGCATCATATCCTAAATCTGAACCGCGATACCACCACCCATGACATATGCAAAGCTTAAACCAAGAAAGTTCTGATAGTACATCAGTACAAGAGTGATCATCAGTATAAAACTCCATTGCATGCATCCAATGTTCATACAGTGTGGAAGCCGTAAAATCTGCCTCCATGCATACAACAAGCGGCTGCTTTACGTACTGGCCCTTTAAATAACTGCAGTCATGTAAATGATATGCGTTATATTAAGCGGGATGGTAGGAGACGCCTTCACTGAGCTTTTCGGATCCTAGTGTTCCTGCACATGGTAAATGATCTGGATAATAAGCCATTTTCCCATTTGTGGCTTACGCTTACGGGGAGTGCGAAGTTAATGTGCTATATAATATCACCCGAGATGTAAGGTCATCCTCAGAGCCGTGTGACAAGTTTCCCCAAGTAATCTGGCTGGAGGAGAAGTCGTTAAGTGCTCCTATTTCCGCACCATTGTCCTCCTCACCTCACTCTTCGTGTGGTGACCCATGTATGGATCTTACTTGAAGGAGTCTTGTAAGGAAACTACAGAATGAATTAAAGCTCTACCAAGAAACTGTGTAAGAAAAGGAACTTTACAAGAGGCTATGATGTAACCTTAGATGCTAAGCTCAGCATTCCTCAAGTCCCATAAGGTTCTACAGTAGCGATCTGCTCCACATCAACGTGACACAGCCAGCAGGTCAACCTGAGACTTGGCAGGGTTCAGCATGTAATTAGCATGTAGTGTTATGTTACATAAGGTTGGACGGTGTTCTGTACGGTATCTGATACCCACTTCTGCAACATTAAGTCTTCATTCATGCATGCAATGCATGGTAATCCATTGCACAAAGAATAACGTAGACAAGGAGTCCTCCTCCACCTCATTGCCTCTTGGGCACTTCATGTCTTTTGTTTATTGTCAGGAAGTCCTGTTGGATGGCAGTCCTTATGATGAGGAAGTTACATTCAAATTAAGATGAGGGAATTTTGCGTCCTTGCAATAGATGGCTCAGGAGTAACGAGGTCACATGGGTGTGGACACTGCTAATGTGCAGATTTTGGTTGATTGCCCTTTTAAGGACTTGGGACTGTGCAGGCGAGTCTGCGAGCGGAAGTAGGTAGTCTGGTTTTGGTGCCCACAAAGAGAGGGTTCTGGTCTCCAGTTCTCTTCCAGATATTGAGCAGAGATGGTCCAACAGGTACTGAGTGATGACTGCTTTGGTAGGACTGACGTTTAAGAGGAAACTCAAGATAGTGAGTTTCCTCTTAAAACTCCCTCTGCATTTGTGTCACTATGCCACACCAACTTCACAACCTGCGGTCCTATTACTATGGACATTTGCACTCGTAAGTGCTGTGATACGTTAAGCCTAACAGACTGCTTGTCAGGACTCGAACCTGGCTCCAGGCAGCGCCTCTGCTGATTGAGCTATCAGTCCTTGTTCCTTGCTTCTAGTTCCATGCTCCTGTGTTTCCCTGACTGGCTCCACCTTGTATTTCCCTCATTATATAAACTTGGCCCTGTCCCCCCTCCTTGGGTGAACGTCTGTACGATCCTAGGTATTACTATTAATTTGTCTTCTGTCTCCCATCCCCAGTGCAATGGTTGGGCTGAAAGGACTAACCAGACGCTGGAGCAATACCTTCATTGTTTTATCACCCATCTCCAGGATGATTGGGTGGACTACTTACCATCAGCGGAACAACTCCAAACAGTGTTCCACAGCTCAAAGCCCCCTGCTAACCTTAGTTTACATCCAGTATTTATTCCTGATGAGTGGTGGCAGGAAGTATCCTAGCCAAAAAAATTAGGAACTGACACATCTGTACAAGGAAACCCAATCAAATGCCCTAAGAATGGTTCTTTAATTCTACTTTAAGACTTGCCAGATACATGCAATGTCCACCATTGAAAGGTAGTATTTGAGCGTTCACAACTGGTCTGCATCTGATCCTGGGTCAATGGAGCTAACGTACCATCAACACCAAAGCTACTCAGCCTTATCACTAGACTACTTATCTCTCACTCTAGTCTGCAGCGCGTTGCCGATGGCGCACACCACACACTGTCCCTATCTGCTACCACACTGATTTGGTGCATATACTAAATATATACCCCTGGGCTTCTCTCTCCGTGCCCACATGTATGATGCATCTAGCGGTGTCTGCGAGCAGGAACAATATTATACTTTCCAACTTCATTGTGGATTTGGAGCTTAGACAAACGGTGCTATGATGACCACTATAGGGGTCTAGTAAGGGATGAATGCAGGTCTACTCTTCGGGGGAATGTCCAGTCATAGGTCCTCGTGATGGAGATGAACCCTATAGGAGGCATGAATGCAGGTCTACTCTTCGGGGAAATGTCCAGTCATAGGTCATCGTGATGGAGATGAACCCTATAGGAGCAGACAGGCCGCTCGATGTGTTTCTCCGTTTCAGCATTTTCAGTGGCATTGAGCGCCAACGTCCTGTGCCGGGCCAGCAGACATTCACTTTATAAGGTCATGTAATGCTGGAGAGATGGCATATTTGGGAGGAAGGAATGAAGTAGAACGACGTCTGCTGCTTCCATTACTTCCCATCCACTGTAAAAGGTTTAATGATAAAGCGGTAATCTGCCAGCAGGACCCTCCAACGCCCTGAACGCCAGAACTCGTAAGACCCATAAAAGTGTAATTAGGGCTATTTTATCAACATCCCCAGCCAAAGAAAACCCCAGATGCAAGTTTTTGTTAAGTTAGCACGTCAAATGGAAATAATTAGGAACTTAAACGTGTTTTTCTTACAATAGAGAAAATACATAAGAAGCAGACAAGCAGAATTACCAGGACTTGGATGTCCAAACCTACTGAGGAACGAGGGAAATCTAATAATGACTGGCCAACCAAAGTACTACAGGGGACCAGGGGGCCCCAAGCATTTATGCTTCCTGAGGCAAAGTATGAAATTGCCCCCCCCCCCCCCACACACACAAAAAACCTCACTCATATTACAGGCATACGGAGCGCCAATACACAAGATACCCAACACATATCTGAACCATAGAGACTTGTCTGAAGTGACAGAGTAGTGCTACTAATAGTAAGTGTCCCCCTTGATGGCCCCCAGTAGTAATAGTGACCCTGTTAGTAGTTCCAGTAGCAAGTTACCCCCCTTAATAGCCCCAGTAGTAATAGTGACACCCCCATCCCCCAATAGTGGTCCAAATAGTAATAGTAACATAGTATGTGAGGCCTAAAAAATACATGTGTCCATCGAGTTCAACCTATTACCCCTCCCTCAATGTTGATCCAGGGGCAGGCAAAAAAAATCCCCAATTAGGTAGAAGCCAATTTTCCCCAATCAGGAAATCGGAAAAATCCCTGGATCACCGATCCTTCTGATTAGTAATTAGCGATTATAAAATATAATATTGTATCACTCAAGAAAGGTGTCCAGGCCCTTCTTAAACTCTTTTATTGAATTTGTTATCACCATATCCTCAGGCAGAGAGTTCCATAGTCTCACTGTTCTTACAGTAAAGATCCCCCTTCTGTGTCCATGTAGAAACCTTCTTTCCTCTAGGCATAGAGGGCGCCCTTGTCACAGTCACAGTCCAGGGTATAATAGATGATGGGAGAGATGACCCCTGATATATCTATACATAGTTATTAGAGCGCCCCCTTGTTACAGTCCTGGGTATAATAGATGATGGGAGAGATCTCTGTACTGACCCCTGATATATCTATACATAGTTATTAGAGCACCCCCTTGTTACAGTCCTGGGTGTAATAGATGATGGGAGAGATCTCTGTACTGACCTCTGATATATCTATACATAGTTATTAGAGCGCCCCCTTGTTACAGTCCTGGGTATAATAGATGATGGGAGAGATCCCTGTACTGACCCCTGATATATCTATACATAGTTATAAGAGCGCCCCCTTGTTACAGTCCTGGGTATAATAGATGATGGGGGAGATCTCTGTACTGACCCCCTGATATATCTATACGTAGTTATTAGAGCGCCCCCTTGTTACAGTCCTGGGTATAATAGATGATGGGGGAGATCTCTGTACTGACCCCTGATATATCTATACATAGGTATTAGAGCGCCCCTTTGTTACAGTCCTGGGCGTAATAGATGATGCGAGAGATCTCTGTACTGACCCCTGATATATCTATACATAGGTATTAGAGCGCCCCTTTGTTACAGTCCTGGGCGTAATAGATGATGGGAGAGATCTCTGTACTGACCCCTGATATATCTTTTCTATATATAGTTATTAGAGCGCCCCCTTGTTACAGTCCAGGGTATAATAGATGATGGGAGAGGTCTCTGTACTGACCCCTGATATATCTATTCTATACATCGTTATTAGAGCACCCCCTTGTTACAGTCCTGGGCATAATAGATTATGAGGGAGATCTCTGTACTGACCACTGATATATTATACATAGTTATTAGAGCGCCCGCTTGTTACAGTCCTGGGAATAAATAGATGATAGGAGAGATCTCTATACTGACCCCTGATATATCTATACATAGTTATTAGAGCACCCCCTTGTTACAGTCCTGGGTGTAATAGATGATGGGAGAGATCTCTGTACTGACCCCTGATATATCCATACATAGTTATTAGAGCACCCCCTTGTTACAGTCCTGGGTGTAATAGATGATGGGAGAGATCTCTGTACTGACCACTGATATATCTATACACAGTTATTAGAGCACCCCCTTGTTACAGTCCTGGGTGTAATAGATGATGGGAGAGATCTCTGTACTGACCACTGATATATCTATACACAGTTATTAGAGCACCCCCTTGTTAAAGTCCTGGGTGTAATAGATGATGGGAGAGATCTCTGTACTGACCCCTGATATATCTATACATAGTTATTAGAGCGCCCTCTTGTTACAGTCCTGGGTGTAATAGATGATGGGAGAGATCTCTGTACTGACCACTGATATATCTATTCTATATATAGTTATTAGAGCGCCCCCTTGTTACAGTCCTGGGCATAATAGATTATGAGGGAGATCTCTGTACTGACCACTGATATATTATACATAGTTATTAGAGCGCCCGCTTGTTACAGTCCTGGGAATAAATAGATGATAGGAGAGATCTCTATACTGACCCCTGATATATCTATACATAGTTATTAGAGCGCCCCCTTGTTACAGTCCTGGGTGTAATAGATGATGGGAGAGATCTCTGTACTGACCACTGATATATCTATTCTATACATAGTTATTAGAGCGCCCCTTTGTTACAGTCCTGGGTGTAATAGATGATGGGAGAGATCTCTGTACTGACCACTGATATATCTATTCTATATATAGTTATTAGAGCGCCCCCTTTTTACAGTCCAGGGTATAATAGATGATGGGAGAGGTCTCTGTACTGACCCCTGATATATCTATTCTATACATAGTTATTAGAGCACCCCCTTGTTACAGTCTAGGGTATAATAGATGATGGGAGAGGTCTCTGTACTGACCCCTGATATATCTATTCTATACATAGTTATTAGAGCACCCCCTTGTTACAGTCCTGAGTATAATAGATTATGGGGGAGATCTCTGTACTGACCCCTGATATATCTATAAATAGTTATTAGAGCGCCCCCTTGTTACAGTCCTGGGCATAATAGATTATGGGGGTGATCTCTGTACTGACCCCTGATATATCTATAAATAGTTATTAGAGCGCCCCCTTGTTACAATCCTGGGTATAAATAGATGATGGCTGGGATCTCTGTACTGACCACTGATATATCTATACATAGTTATTAGAGCGCCCTCTTGTTACAGTCCTGGGTATAATAGATGATGGGAGAGATCTCTGTAATGACCCCTGATATATCTATTCTATACATAGTTATTAGAGCACCCCCTTGTTACAGTCCAGGGTGTAATAGATGATGGGAGAAGTCTCTGTACTGACCCCTGATATATCTATTCTATACATAGTTATTAGAGCGCCCCCTTGTTACAGTCCTGGGTATAATAGATTATGGGGGAGATCTCTGTACTGACCCCTGATATATCTATAAATAGTTATTAGAGCGCCCCCTTGTTACAGTCCTGGGTATAAATAGATGATGGCTGGGATCTCTGTATTGACCACTGATATATCTATACGTAGTTATTAGAGCGCCCCCTTGTTACAGTCCTGGGTATAAATAGATGATGGCTGGGATCTCTGTATTGACCACTGATATATCTATACATAGTTATTAGAGCGCCCCCTTGTTACAGTCCTGGGTATAATAGATGATGGGAGAGATCTCTGTACTGACCCCTGATATATCTATACGTAGTTATTAGAGCGCCCCCTTGTTACAGTTCTGGGTATAATAGATGATGGGGGAGATCTCTGTATCGTACCCTGATATATTTATATATAGCTATTAGAGCGCCCCCTTGTTACAGTCCTGGGTATAATAGATGATGGGGGAGATCTCTGTACTGACCCTTGATATATCTATACATAGTTATTAGGTTGCTCATCAGCTGTCTTTTTTCTAAACTAAATAATCCCAATTTTGACCACCTCTCTGGGTATTGTAGTCCACCCATTCTGTTTATTACTTTAGTTGTCCACCTTTATACCCTCTCAAGCTCTGATATGTCCTTCTTGCTGCCGAAAACTGTCCACAATATTCCATGTGTGGTCTGACCAGTGACTTGTAAAGAGGAAGTACAATGTTCCTGTCATGTGCCCATAGACCTCATTTGATGCACCCTATGATCCTATTTACCTTGGTAGCAGCTGCCTGACACTGGTTGCTCCAGTTAAGTGTACAGTTAACTAAAATCCCCAAGTCCTTTTCCATGTCAGGTTTGCCCAGCGGTTTCCCATTTGGTGTGTAATGGTGACATGTATTTCCTCTGCCCATGTACATTTATCAGTGTTACACCTCATTTTCTACTTTTCTGCCCCCAACGTATCCAGATCCTCTTGCAACCACCTTGAGTCCTCTCTTATGTTAATTACTTTGAACAGTTTTGTATTATCTGCAAATATTAATATTTTACTGTGTAACCCTTTTACCAGGTCATTAGTAAATATACTAAAAAGAATAGGGCTCAAAACTGACCCCTGTAGTGCCCCACTAGTACCGATGACCCAATCAGAGTGCGTACCATTATTAATCACACTCTGCTTTC
Organism: Eleutherodactylus coqui; assembly: GCF_035609145.1. Lineage (NCBI taxonomy): Eukaryota > Metazoa > Chordata > Amphibia > Anura > Eleutherodactylidae > Eleutherodactylus > Eleutherodactylus coqui. The sequence goes on from NC_089843.1 coordinate 7,876,495, forward strand.
TATCACTGAGCCAGTTACTTACCCACTTACACACATTCTCCCCAGACCAAGGATTCTCATTTTATTTGCCAGCCTTTATGCGGCAGAGGATCAAATGCTTCAGAGTAGTCCAGATACACAAGATCCAGTGACTCCGTGGTCCAGTCTAGAACTTACCTCCTCGAACCTGATCAGGTTGGTTTGACAGAAGGGATCTCTCACGAACCATGGAGTTTTCTTTGCGGTACTCGAGGATAGCAGCTATTAGAAACCCTTTACACATTTTACCCACAATAGAAGTCAGACTTACCAGCCTGTAGTCTCCAGGTTCACTTGTTGATCTCTTTTTGAATATCAGCACCACATTAGCTATGTGCCAATCTTAAAATCTAATTTAATTACTTAATTCCCTTAAAACCCGAGGTTGTATGCCATGGGGACCCGGTGATTTGTCTATTTTAATATTTTTAAGATGGCTCTGTACTTCTTTCTGGGTTATACTAGTGACGTTACGGCTGCTCTCACACAGGCAGTAGTAAAAATGCAGCGTTAATGCACCCCATCATTGCAATGGGTGATAAAGTGCATTAAAAATTGCTGAAATGCTCTTGAAATCAATGGAGGTGTTTTACAGAGTTTTTAGCAGGCTAAGCGCTGTAAAACAATGCTTGTGTGAAAGCTGTCTTAGTGGAGAGTTTACTTCATCACTCTGTATCTCATCTGACATTTCATTTTACCCTGTGAATACACTGGAGAAGAATCTATTTAATAGATTTGCTTTGTCCTCATCAGCCTCTACAGTTTTTCCCACATTATTTATTAAGTCTCTCTGCATCTTTGCTGCTTTTATCTGATTTTTTGCATAATTTATTTTTTCCTTATAGGTTTAGTGCTTCTTTGCTGCCTTCTTGTTTTAGTAGTTTAAACGCTTTATATTTGCTGTTTATTGTCCCCACTGCATCTTTATTAAGCCCCATTGGTTTTCTCCTATACTTAACCCTTTTATTCCTGTAAGATATGAACCTCGAACAGATTTATTTATTGTTTATATTCTTATTTTTGTGGGCATTATCCCAGTCAGTAAGGTTTAGGGCCTCTTTGAGCTGATTGAACTTGGCCCTCCTAAAGTTTAGTATTTTCTTAGCTTCCTTATTAAACTCTTTTTAAAGACAAGTTGAAATGTATTATATTAAGGTCACTATTTCCCAGGTGCCCTCCAACCTGCACCCCTGTTATTCTGTCAGGTCTGTTGGTTAATAGTAAGTCCAAAATGGCCGACCCTCTGGTCGGGTCCTGTACAAGATGAGTGAGTTAATTATCCTTAGTAATTGACAGAAAGTTGTTACCTTTATGAGATCTGCAGGTTTCCGCTCCCAGTTTGTATCCGGATAGTTAAAGTCCCCATAATAATTACCTCATTGTGATTTGCTGCTTCATCTATTTGCCTCAGTAATAGATTTTCAGTGCTTTCTGTTAAATTTGGAGTCTATAGAAAACCCCTATGAGGATTTTATTCTTGTTTTTACCACCACGTATTTCCACTCATAGAGACTCCACAGGTTCATCTCTGTCCCCATATATCTTCCCGTAACATGGGCTTTAAACAGGATTTTACATAAAGACAAAGCCCCCCCCCCCCCCTTCATTTTTTTACGATCTCTTCAAACCAAACTGTAATCCTGTAAATTCACCACCCAGTCACAGCTTTCATCCAACCAGGTCTCAGTTATTCCCACTATGTTGTAGTTTTTCCCAAACATTATTACGTTCAGTTCATCCACTTTATTGGTGAGACTTCTAGTATTAATCCCCTATTGGTCATACTTCTAGCATTATTCACCATACAGTGTAGAAGGTTTTAGTTATTTTTTATTTTACGTACTGTATATCCCTATTAACTATTCTGCCAGTTCTAACTGTATTAACCCCTCCCACCACTCTACCCATTCCCAGTCCCTAGTTTAAACACTACTCCAACCTTCCAGTTATCTTATCCTGCAGCACAGCTGCTCTTTCCCCACTGAGATGCAGCCTATCCCTACAGCAGAATCAGTAGCCAACAAAGGAGAACAAAGGATCTGAGCACAGATGACAGCCTCCAGATAATAGCTGTGTTCAGGGAAGGCTTCATTTGCATACATAATTGGTATTTAACTAGCTTAGTAGCTACTTAAATACCAATTATTTTTTCTGCAAAATAATGCAATAGAAGGATCATTTATTGTGAAAAGCTGACTACTTGTAGGAAGGCTCTAGAACCCTGGTGTACCGATTCTAGCTTGGATACAAAATGTGATACTGGCGGCATGGAGGCTCTAGTACCCTGTTGTACCAACTCTAGCTTGGATACAAGATGTGATACTGGCGGGCATGGAGGCTCTAGTACCCTGTTGTACTGCCTCTAGCTTGGATACAAGATGTGATATGGACAGGCATGGAGGCTCTAGTACCCTGTTGTACCACCTCTAGCTTGGATACAAGATGTGATACAGGTGAGCATGGAGGCTCTAGTACCCTGTTGTACCGCCACTAGCTTGGATACAAGATGGGATATGGGCGGGCATTGAGGCTCGAGTAGTCTGTAGTACCGCCTCTAGCTTGGATACAAGATGTGATACGGGCGAGCATGGAGGCTCTAGTACCCTGTTGTACTGCCTCTAGCTTGGATACAAAATGTGATATGGGTGGACATGGAGGCTCTAGTACCCTGTTGTACCACCTCTAGCTTGGATATAAGATGTGAAACGGACAGGCATGGAGGCTCTAGTACCCTGTTGTACCACCTCTAGCTTCGATACAAGATGTGATATGAATGAGCATCGAGGCTCTAGTACCCTGTTGTACCGACTATAGCTTGGATACTAGATGTGAGGAAGGCAGGCATGGAGGCTCTAGTACCCTGCTGTACCGCCTCTAGCTTGGATATAGGATGTGATACTGGCAGGCATGGAGGCTCTAGTACCCTGTTGTACTGCCTGTAGTTTGGATACAAGATGTGATATGAATGAGCATGGAGGCTCTAGTACCCTGTTGTACCGCCTCTAGCTTGGATACAATATGTGTCGCAGGCAGGCATGGAGGCTTTAGTACCCTGTTGTACCACCTCTAGCTTGGATACAAGATGTGATATGGGCAGCATGGAGGCTCTAGCACCCAGCTATACCACCTCTAGCTTGGATAGAAGATGTGATACGGACGGGCATGGAGGCTCTAGTATCCTGTTGGGCCACCTCTAACTTGGATATAAGATGTGATACAGGCGATCAGGGAGGCTCTAGCAGTCTGTTGTACCACCTCTAGCCTGGATATAAGATGTGATACGGATGGGCATGGAGGTTCTAGTACCCTTCTGGGCAACCACTAGCTTGTATACAAGATGTGATACAGGCAATCATGGAGGCTCTAGCAGCCTGTTGTACCACCTCTAACCTGCATACAAAATGTGGGACGGGCAATAATGGAGTCTCTAGTAGTCTGTTGTACTGCCTATAGCCTGGATACAAGATGTGATACGGCTGGATTTGAAGGTTTTAGTACCCTTCTGGGCCCCCCTTAGCTTGTATACAAGATGTCATTTGGGCGGGCATGGAGGCTCTAGTACCCTGTTATACCGCCTCTAGCTTGTATACAAGATGTAATACAGGCAATCATGGAGGTTCTAGCAGCCTGTTGTACCACCTCTAGCCTGCGTACAAAATGTGATACGGATGGACATGGAGGTTATAGTACCCCTCTGGGCCACCACTAGCTTGTATACAAGATGTCATACAGACGGGCATGGAGGCTCTAGTACTCTGTTTTACCACCTCTAGCTTGTATACAAAATGTGATATGGGCAGGCAAATAGGCTCTAGTACCCTGTTGTACCACCTCTAGCTTGGATACAAGGTGTAATACGAGCAATCATGGAGGCTCTAGCAGCCTGTTGCACCACGTCTAATTTGGATACAAGGGATACAGCTTATGCATGGCGTTCTGCGGCATATCGCTGCACATTTGCTTTATCTTAGCCTCTAAATTGTGTAAACCCATAGGCTGTGGAAGTTGGCATCCTATTTGTTCCCATTCATGTTCTATTGAATAATTATCTGGCGACCGGGCAGCCATGGAAGGTGGCAATGTTGTGGGGACTTCCTGTGCCCACTTGTGTGTGCGTCTGAGCATTATCCTGCTGCATCTTGGAAGTTGCCATGAGAGGATGTCTTGAACATATAGCTGAGCTATCATTGTCCCTCATGCCACTAATAGGGGGGACCTTCTGTTGTATGCAATGGCCCCCCCAGACCATCACACCAGCAGGGGGCAGTGTGCCGCTCCACAGCAAAGGCAGGACTGAAGCGCTCACCTTGAAGTTCCCAGATGTGAACATGGCTGTCATCAGCATCCAAACTAAACCTAGATTTGTCGTTCTCGACCAGGGGTCCCCAACTCCAGTCCTCAGGGACCACCAACAGGTCATGTTTTCAGTGTATCCTATGGTAAGAACACCTGTGGCAATGTCTAAGGCACCGACAATAATTACATCACCTGTGCAACACTGAGGAAATCCTGAAAACATGACCTGTTGGGGGTCCCTGAGGACTGGAGTTGGGAAACACTGTTCTAGACAACCTGATTCCATTCTTTAGCAGTCTAGTTCACGACATCACTGCAAACGGTGGTGATGGTGGGTGTCAAAGGCCGTACACTGAATGGGTACTGTGAGACCAAATGTCCTTTAGCCAACCTGGAAATGGTTCTGACAGACACAGGGGTGTAACTATGATGCCACCTGTCTCTGAATGGTGGACAATGAAACAGTTGGAGCTGATGGTGCTTGTTGGATGATCAGACGGTTCTCTCTACTGGTAGTCTGTTGGGGGGTCCTGAGCCCGGTCACTTGTGTGCTCTCACACATCCACTGGTCCCAACAGGGAAATACATCCAGTGAAGGGGATCTTGTGCATGGAAAAATCGTCCCTAAAAGGGGCCAGAGGAGGATGTCAGGAATCGTTCTGACCAACAGGAGCTGCACAGTTAGCTGAATACAACGCTGGAGCTCCAACTAATGTGTCCGAACGCACAACTCGCCGTTCCTTAGCACGGATGGCTATAACAGCAGATGACCAGTTCCAGCGCCATTGTGTCTAAGAGAAACAGAAAGACTCCAGCGGGCAAAAGAGCGCAAAACTTGTATCACTGAGCCCGGTCACCATGTGTGCCCTCACACATCCACTGGTCCCAACAACTCCTAACTATGTAGTCAGATGCTCCTCTCAACTAGTGGTCTGTAAGGGGCATCCTGAGCCCGGTCACCTTGTGTGACCCCATCCATTGGTCCCAACACCTCCTGACAGTCTGGTCAGACGCTCCTCTCTACTGGTTGTCTCTTGGGGGGTCCTTAGCCCAGTCATGTTGTGTGCCCTCACACATCCACTGGTCCCAACACCTCCTAACAGTCTGGTCAGATGGTCCTTCCTACTGGTGGTCTGTTTGCGGGCATCCTGAGCCAGGTCACCTTGTGTGCCCTCACACATCCACTGGTCCCAACACCTCCTAACTATCTGGTCAGAGCGGCCCGGTGGGGAACAATTCATCGATACGACCATCCAGCTTCTCACATCCCAATAATGCGCCCCTCTCGGACTCTGGTAACGGGTGAAGCCTCTTCCCTGCGTCGTAGAGGCGTCTAGTGGTCAACAAGCTCTACACAAGCAGAAGAAGAGGTCACTGCACACAAGGAGCCTCCGAGAGCCTCTTATAGGCCAAGGGGGGAACCAATTTTAGGGCCTCCGGTGACAAGACCGTCCATCTAATCACCACAACTCCCATCATTTACAGATCTGCCTGAGATGGAACTGCATGCCAGGATCTGCAGCAGAACAACAAATTCTTATAGGGGCATAATTTTCTTTTACAAAGAGTTTATGTGTAACGGAGGATACAAGTAAGAAATGAATCGCAGGAACAGCTACTGTATATGTCACTTCTACGAGGATATAGAGAACCACCTGGCTGGGCAGAGAACAGAGGTGGCTCTCCTGATGTTTTTCTATCCGTCCTATGTGAGGTCTGGAGAGAACAAAAATTGTCCAACCCTTATTCTTCATATCTATGGTAGATGTAAAATAAAGGATGAACATAAGGAAGAGGGATGTGTCCAACCTGATTCGGGTCCCTGTCCTGTAGCCGCCATGGATATCTTAATTCATGCACTGACAGTCCTTTGTAATGGGGCCCTGGCCCTCTCAAATTGGTGCTTTCCTCTAAATAAATTGTCCTGTGACCCTGAAGTGCAGCATAAAATCACATGGTAAGTTTTCCATGGATCAGTTTCAGTGTAAATTCACACTAGATGGGAAAATCAAGCAATCTGATTGACTTCCAATGACGCCCGTTGATCAGTGCTAGACTAGCTGGGGCTTCACTGCCAACCATGTGGGGCTTTCTTGTGTAACGCTGGGGAGAGTATTCTGAGAATGGAGTGATCAAGGAAATATATCTAGTGAAAGGGGATCTTGTGCATGGAAAAATCGTCACCAAAAGGGGTCAAAGGAGGATGTCAGGACTCGTTCTGACCAACAGGAGCTGCACAGTTAGCTGAATACAACGCTGGAGCTCCAACTAACGTGTCCGAACGCACAACTCGCCGTTCCTCCGCACGGATGGTATAACAGCAGACGACCAGTTCCAGCGCCATTGTGTCTAAGAGAAACAGAAAGACTCCAGCGGGCAAAAGAGCGCAAAACTTGTAACACTGAGCAGCGGGAAAACATCCCCTGGTCAGATGGGTCCAGATTTCTGTTGCACAGTACTGATGGGAGGGCAGAATTTGGCGCAAGCAGCATGAATCGCTGACCCCTTCCTGTCAGCTGGTCAGAACATGTCAGCACCGCCATCTAATCTGCAGCGACTACAAGAAGCTTCCCGTCCGCAGGGGCCGGTATTCCTGCAGAACAATGTCATCACTGAGTGAAATCTACAACACGATGAATTGCTGAAAGCTAAAGGTGGTCCAACAGGCTACTACATGAGGGGCTCTGATAAAGTGACCATTCAGTGTTATATATGTACTCGTATGCCGGTCACATGGAAGTCTATGTGTCCAGGCTTTCACTGATCTTCCGGTAGTCTTGGAGCCATCCTCCAAACCAGCAGTCTGCTTCTGTCTACAACAACTCTGATTGGCACATGACTGGTGATTGCATCCATGTAGTGATGTACCAGTGAACGTCCTGCAGTCCTCCCCTCCCGGTACATCCTGCTGTTCTGTACCGGGACCCATGGCGTGGATCCTAGGTAACACCTGTAGTGTGCGCCCCCTATGGAGAGCTGCTGTGACTGTCCCGCTGGCTCTTACACTGGATCTGGGCGTTTGGGATATTAATGATTCGCTTCTATTGTCCGGTTTACAAGCACCATCTAGTGAGTGAGAAGGGAAACAGGAAAACCAGGAGGCAGAATGCAGCGGGGATTACAGGAGAAGGATGTGTATCCATGTGGGGAAGAAAAGCTTTATTCCTGTGCAGCAGGGGAGTGCGGGGTCCGCACCGTGCCCGATGGACTAATTACGGTATCGGCATGGTACCTAACATTCCTCATTACTGCGCTGTATGTGTCGTCATTGACCCACTAACACCGACCGCAGCTGGGGGCCGATCTCTTAAGGCACAATAAGATAATGGTGATCGCGTTCCTTGTGTGAAGATCCAGATGATGACCCACAGATGTGCCGACCGCACGGCAGAAGGATTGGCCCAATCGGCATGATCTTATGATGAGTTATGACACATTTATGTATCCGCACCCTCCTATGGAGCAACTTATTGGAAGTAATGCTATTGCTCAGGTAAAGTTATTCTTGATACAAACGTGTCACTTTGGCCTCTGTGTCACCGCTGCATAAACACGGAACCTGCCAGCAGTCACGGACCACCCGCCATTACACATGTACACTGAAAATGAGTCACATCTGATTGCCGTAAAGAAAAGCTCCAATCAAGAGCAGGCCAGGGGCTCTAATAAAGGGCCGGTGGCTCTAGAAAAGGGGTGTTCAGTGTAAACCCCTCCCAAAAGTCAGAGTAAAGCTGCATATAACAGAAACCTTCCAAAATATTAAAGGGGTATTGCAGTTTCTACAGATAAAACTCATTCTCCATGTTCACCTTTGTGTTATGGCTCAACCGATCTACATTCCACCAATACAGAAAACGTCCCACTACTAGTGTGTTGTTTTTTAGTCATTCACAACCCTAAAGGCAAGCTCCCTCCATGTTTTTCGGTTTTGCACTGCTTGTTTCAGTTGTGTGATATCCATGCCAGTATCAGCTTTGACAGTAACGGCCATCGTGTCCTTTGGCGACCGGGACATAATGGCTTGATAATAGTATGTATGAAATGTGATATTGATGCCGCAGTGCTGAGATCGCTGCCGGATTGACTAAGTCCGGTGTGGGTTTTAGACTTGCTTCTGCACCTTCTAGCTCAGTAGGTGTGACATAATGTAATCATATCTGTGGGTAGTTAGCTGGGTATTTACCTAGCTGGATACTGAGCTAAGGAGCTGTGAATTGCCAGTTCTTTGCTGTCTGAGCTGGTAGTAAGTGGCTCCCGTGGACAGCGTGGTCTCCACTGTGATGTGAACAGAGGACGGCTCTGTGTGCTGCGGCTTCACCACCAGCTAAGTGTGGTGTTTCATTTGAGTTTCCTTTTGGGGTTTGTTTTGTCCTTTATTTTGTTGGCCAAGTAGGGTTACTTAGGTCCCAGGAACGAGTGCAGGCCCGCATCTATCGAAGCGATGAGTCTGCCATGCTAGCCGGGGCTCTCGCCCTCATCGGTACGTATTTAGGGAAAGACTTCCCATTTATTTTGTGTTGTTTATTTCAGTTGCTGCACTTTGGGCTATTATTGTGCATAATCACAGGTGCAGGTCCAGCATGTCCTTGGTGGACGTAACAGATATGTATCACTATACATGACTCTGGGAGAATCTGATAGAAAGTGTTCAATTTCCCTGCAACACTTCCACAGGGTGGATGAAGTATAACACAGTCGCATGGAAGTCAATGGATCATATATGTAACAAAGAATAGAGATGATAAAGAATTCTTACAGCAAGAATCTTCTGGTCACCATCCATACCGGTACAGGGCCACCAGCCCTTCATCGTCTTCTACTCAAACAGAGACACAGCTTTACCAGCAGCAATAGACTCATCCAGCCTGTCCAGGGTACATTTTTCAGCTGTTTTGGTAGGTTTCAGCATCCGGTTCAGATCCAGCTGTACAGAACCTGGATGGATTGAAAAAAATAGACCTAGACCTAGGCATTTGCAATAATTCACTAGTTGGGAAAGATAGAAATGGGCTTGGGTGCAAAACTGACCATGTTTTACTTAAACCCAAGGGTATACTCACCATAAGGGCCCAGCTCAGGCCCCGTCACCGTTTGACATATTAGGTGTGAAGCTGAGAACAGATAAGCCACAAGATAAGCCACTCTGGTAGTCTTCACCAGCCATGTGCGGAGCCTTCCTTGGGAAGTTGTGGTGGCATCAACCTGCACTGGGTAAGGAACCCTATTATGAATATGAGGAACCCTCCAAACTACAGCAGGTCCAGAAAGTCTTCAAACCCCTTCACTTTTTTTTACATGTTTTCATGTTGTGGCCTTGTTTCTCCCATTCTGCACCCAATACTCCATAATGACAACAGAATGGCGAAAATCTTTGTATGTTTTTAAAAATGAAAAACTACCATTTTGCATTGACATAAGTATTCACCCCCTGTACTCAGTACTTAGCCAAAGTCCTTTTGGCAGCAAATTCAGCCTCAAGTCTTCTTGGGTATGATGCCACAATTTGCCCTGGATTTGAGGATTTTCTGCACTGCTTCAGGTTGGATGGAGGCTGTCTGTGGACAGCCATCTTCAGTTCTCCAGAGATGTTACATTGGGTTCAAGTCAGGTCTCGGGCTCAGCCACTCAAAGACATTCAAAGTGTTGTCCCTCAGCCCCTCCTGTGTTGTCTTGCTGTGTGCTTAGGGTCATTGTCTTGTTGGAAGGTAAACCTTCTACCCAGCCTGTAGTTTCTTGTGCCCTGGATTTATTACCTCTGTACTTTGCTTGAACCCTGACTGGTCTCCGTCCCCCAGCATGATGCGCCACCACCAGGCTTCACTCTCATGATGGTATTGGGCAGGTGATGAGCAATGTCTTATTTCCTCCAGACAGAATGCTTGGAGGCGAAAAAGTTCCATTTTGGTGTTGTGAGAGCAGAGAATCTTGTTTCTCACAGCCTGGGAGTCCTCTAGGTGCTTTTCGGTAAACATCAGGTGGGTTTCATGTGTCTTACTGAGGAGGCTTCTTTCTGTCCCCTCTGCCATAAAATCCAGATTTGTGGTGGGCTGCAGTGATGGTTGACTTTCTGGAAGTTTCTCCCATCTGCACATAGGATCTTTGAAACTCAGCCATTAGGTTCTTGGTCACCTGCCGTACCAAGGCCCTTCTCCTGTGATAACTTAGTTTGGTGGGTTGTCTAGCTCTATGAAGAGTTCTGGTTGTTCTCCATCCATGTAAGAGTTATGGAAGCTGCTGGGCTCTTGGGAACTTTCAGAGCAGCAGAAATGTTTTGTAGCTTCCCCAGATCTGAGCCTCCACACAATCCTGTTTCTGAGCTCTACAGGCAGTTATTTCCTCCTTGTGACTTGGTTTTGGCTCTTATTTGCATCACACAATCCAGTCTCTGAGCTCTACAGGTAGTTCTTTCCTCCTCATTGCTTGGTTTTGGTTCTGATATATATTGTGAGTGGTGATACCTTATATAGACAGGGGTGTCTTTTATGTTCAATCAACTGAAAGTACCACAGGTGACTTCAATCAAAGTGAAGAAGCATCTCAAAGGTGGTCAAGAGAAATGAGAGGCCCCAGAGCTAAATGTCAAGTGTCATACCAAAGGGTGTGGATACTTATGTCAATGCAAAATGTTAGTTTTTCATTGTTAGAAAGCATACAAAGACTTCTCCCGCTCTGTTGTCACTTTGTCATTATGGGGCATTGAGTGCAGAATGATGGGGGACACAAGGCCACAACATAAAATGTAAAAGGGTCTGCAGACTTTCCAGACCCACTGTATGTCCCCCCTGTTCTTCCCCCATTCACCACCCTTATTCTCCCATCTCCCCTATGGCAGAAAGCAGCTCCGGACGTTCTGGCTCAGGAAACAATAAAAGGGAAGGAGGCAGCGAAAGCGGTGATGCCATTGTTTAGAGAAACCTCAATTACAATCACTTTAGCTTGGATTTAACATTTGATATTGTTCCTGCGCTGATTTCTTGGTCCAATCTCAAAGCAAGTTCACATAAGCTGCTCTACATAAACCAGATGTGTGCTGGATCCCGTCGACACGGCTTCCCATAAAAATGCCTGTCTTTTTCATGGTAGGCAACGGTCATAGCGTAAGAAAACTTGGCTGGGCCATTAAAGAAGCTTCTGTCAGTAAAAGCCACACGTTGTGTGCCTCCGGAGCCTCGCTCAATCACACAGCCCTCTCCTCTGCCCAGTGTTAAAGTAAACCGGGCTCCTTGCTGATGTCATACTGGAACGCCGTGTAATGGGCTTTGTAGACGCAGTACAATCACTTCCATTCTCTGCGAGACGGCAGATAAAAGGACATTAGATCAAAACGCCCGGCCCTCGTTTAGAAGGAGTTTCCTGGTGCATAAAACAAGATGGCCTCTGTATACGGATATGAAAACACGGCAATATAAGGTTTCCTTAGTTTAACCATTACTTGCCAAAACTTTTTTATTTAACCCATTTATTGCCACTGAAGTGAATGGAACCAAGCTGCAGTACCCTGTGCGGGCATAGTGCTGCCAGAATACACGAGACTGCTTTCAAATGCTTTCTTTTACATGTGGGATATAAATCCTCAAACGGTCTAGGTGGAATAGGGGATTAGGGAGAGTGCGATCTTCTTCCCGGAGGCTCTGTATTCCCAAGTGAAGGAAAAATATCAAACCCCAAAGATAATAGAAAGGGGGTGGCAATAAAAAAGGTTTACCAGAAGTCATTTTAGCGCTCCAGGCGCCCTTTTCAAGTACACATAAGCATACAAAGTATAGCAGTATTTACAGCTGTATAGGTTACTTACAAGAGATGAATACGGCATGGCCCCAGGGATGGTTTCTCCTGCGGAGCTGCCAGGGCGCAGAACTGTGACATGCTGCTGGAGGTGGAACGCACGCTGCATTTGATCTCCTTATGCCAGGTAAGTCTCCGTCTTGCATACGCATATTGCATGTTCCATTTTGAACACTTGCTTATAGGCGCTACCCCACAGTTATACTGTTATTTGACATTTGGGAGGTATACTGAAATGTCGCCTGTAATTAACCCCATAAGGACCAAGTGCTGTAAATTTATGGCGGTCGTCCTGGGCTTTAATCCTTGCCGATATCAAAAATATGACACGAGATTAAAGCTTCTGCTCCTGCAATCAAGCAAGTTGGGTTTTCAGCTGTTAGTTACATTCGAAGACCCGGTTGATAAGAGAGAAGCATTTTGTAACTGCTTCTGCATTCTCCTTTTCCTGGTACATAGTGCTCAATGAGCGCTTTGCACTAAGAAGTGAAAGTGGAAATGTTCCTTCCACTCTGCGACCTGGCGAACACATGACCGCTGGGTCCCCCTGTTATAGCAGAGCTAAAAGGTCCTAGAAGACGCGGATCTGCTCTGACAGTGACTGATGTCACTACAGAGGCATGGTTCCCCTATAACTGGGGCTCCTATGGATACCCCAGCTACAGTGAAACAGTGTCAAATAAAGAAAAAGAGCACGTGAATGTCCCCCAGAGGTACTATATGACATCATGGGGGTCATAGATGCGCAAAAAACTTGTTACAAAAATAAGTAAAAATTATTTCGATGTTTGGAAGGAAAAATATCCTAAAATCTAACTTTCTCCCAATAATTCTCTATGAAATGCGTATGTGCCTATCTCGCTCCCCAGGAGCTTCTTCAAAAGCCTCCGCACAACTTTTACTGGTTACACTTGGAGACAGAAGAGACCTAGATTAGCTTTCAGTTTAATGACGAGGAGATCTGAGGGAGGGATTGAACAGCCATGCGTGCATGACTTCTATATGGCCTCCCAGCTTAGTTACTGGTTGGAGTTGATTGCTCCGGTAAGGGACAAACGTCTTCATTCTTCATGGTGTGTCCCTGGTAGGGGATCTTTGGTTCACTACGAAATCCAAATTCAGGTCAAAGGATTTTAATCCCCTGCTTCGAGGTTCCTGCAAGATCTGGGATACCTTAGGAGTCTCCCTTGGTGCTTCTTTGAACACCTTCAACTCTATTTCACCCGTTGAGACATAAATTGATCGCATTTGTACTTGTTTTTAGCTTAACACTGTATCTGTACTGATATTCGAAAAATTTTCAATAAAGATTGATTTAAAAAATAAAAAAAAAATTACAGAATAAAATAAAAATACATACATAAAAAAGAAAAGTGTCTGCTCCTTTCTGTACAAAACAGCCTGGTCCGTAAGGGGTTAAGCTATTGTGTGGCTGTTGGAATGGAATAAAGATACATCAGTGATTTGCGGTACAGCCCGCCAACTTCTTCCTTCGCTTGTATCGCTGCCTGTCAGACTGTGGCGCTGCTTCTTACCTAAGGGCTGAGTCAAGCGGGCATTTTTCCGCACAAAGAAAAGATCGCACTAGATAGAACCAATGCTTTTTTAATGGCAGCGGTCACATGTGCAAATTTTTTCATGTGGAAAAATGCCTGCGGTGATAATGATAGGACACCGGTTCGCAGAACGCATGTAACTGCGGCAAACCAGTGTTTTATGTATGTGAAACCCCTAGATGCTTTCGCATCCAGGGGTTTACCTTGCGCTCAATGGGGCCGGCGGCAGCAGCTCTGACCCCATTGAGAACATATAGTGAAGATCGCAATCCTCTGCCACAGCTGTGGCAGAGGAGCGCGATGTTCTCCCATTGAATTCAATGGAGCCGGCAATACAGCCGGCTCCATTGAAAGCAATGGGCTGCCGGCAAGCCCTGCGGTGATTCTTGGGAAAGGGCTTAAAATATAAGCCCTTCCCTGAAAATCAATCCAAAAATGTGTAAAAAATGAAAAGAAATGTATACTCTCCTCTCTGCAGCTGACGGGGCTCAGGCGCATCCAGTCGGTTCTTTTCCTGCACTGCTATCAGGAGTCTTCAGCCGGCGAGGATTTAAAATCCCCACCTGCTGCAAGGGCTGCCCCTGATTGGCTGAGCACTGTGACCAATCAGAGGCAGCTCTCCGCTATTGAATGACAGCTTAAAGCTGCCTGTGATTGGCCCCTGTGCTCAGCCAATCAGAGGCAGCAATCACCCATTCATGAATCCAAGCTACGGCTATATAGCGGCATATGGCGGAGCTTTCTTTCAGGAGTCTACAGATATGGCACCTCTAAACCTGCTTTCTGTGGAGCTCTACTCTGTTATCGTGGTGCAGCTATACTATTTGCGCAGCCCGGGAGTTAATAGACTGCAATGGTCAATGGAAATAGTATAAAATGCTGAAGATCATTCTGCCCATATAATAGATTTATTACCGGTCCTCTGGAACGCATTACCAAAGGCTACCCGGGCAATCCAGGACTCGCAGAACTTCAGGCATGCTCTAAAAACGCACCTCTTCAGGGAGGCATACCGAATTCCGTAAACCCCATGCTCCCTGACCCACTAACTCCAATCTTTGCTAGCCACCATCAACTGCCCCCTGCAGTCACACCGTTTCTGCCGTCACACGGCTAAATGTCTGACCATTGTCTATGTGTATAGCACCCCTCACTCTCCACCTCCCCATACCGTGCACATCTCCACCCCGCCATACCGTGCACATCTCCAGCCCACCATACCGTGCACATCTCCAGCCCTTTACCTTCTGTATCCCCCCATTACTTGTAGTATGTAACCTCGTTGGAGCAGGACCCGCACCCCTATTGTTTCCATCAGCTGATTACTATGTAACCGCGGTTCTGTAATGTTTGTACTTTTGTCTTTCTGTATTCCCCCTGTCTCTGTAAGCGCTGCGGAATATGTTGGCGCTATACAAATAAAGGTTATTATTTTTTTATTATTTGGAGTAGCCCATTCCCATAATCTGATGTGCTGCGTGCTTTCCAGCTCCCATAGGAGTCTATGGAAAGCATGCACCAAAGACAGGTCAGGTCATATCTTTGCAGGCACCATGAAGTTTAGATGTGACCTGCAGTCACATGTCCTATCTTTGTTAGGTGCGCAAAATTAGTGTGCCTAACAATCGTTCCTAGAAAAGCACATCTGGAGCGCGCCTCTAATGTGTCCGGAGAGAGGTCCTGGGAATGAGGCTTCATCGGAAGTCAGGTGATTGCTAGCATGGCCAGACTTGACTATGTGTCACCCCTGTAGTCATACAGGGCACCAGGTGATTTGGGGTAAAGGGCAATCACCCTTCTTAGGTCCATTGGGTAGATGATCTTCCTCCGTGTGGCAGCATCTTGTAGAGCTACACGAATTATCTTTTTCCTGGCATGTCTCCTCCCTCTGATGTTCTGAGATGTCTGTGACAGCCCATCGACACCCCGCCAACACAATCACTTAGCTCTGCTAGTGTATTTGTTATGAGTTTGGCTTTTCTGCTGTAGTTATGTAATCAGCTTGGTTTTGTTGTTGTATCCATGTTATGAGCTTGGTTCTGGTGCTGTATTTACATACTGAACTTAGTTCTGGTGCTGTATCTATGTAATGGGGCTGGTTCTGGTGCTGTATCTATGTAATGGGGCTGGTTCTGGTGCTGCCTTTACGTATTGAACTTGATTCTGGTGCTATATTTATATTAAAGCTTCGTTCTGGTGCTGCATTTATTCACATTGCTGTTCTGGCCTTAGTATGCTGGTATCTTGTTGCCTTCTGCACAATACAGCCAGACTGCCTACCCGTGCAATATATATTGTTTTAACTTAGGATGGGGGTAGCAAAAAGATATCCGCACAGGCCTGTCATCTTACCTAAGCCGGACAATGATTGCCAGAAAACCTAAACGTACACATTCTACAGAATAACCCAAGACGAGCCACGGGGAGAGAGACGCCGCACATTCTGTGTACCTGCACTCGGGGCAGAAGACTTAAGTTATGCCGTCCAAACCCAAGTCCAGTTATTACGGTGCTGCATTATCAGATATTTCGCAATACACTACTATAAAATGTGGAGGCGATGTGGTGACCACCGCCCCATTACGAGGGATAGATCCGCATGGAATCCAAGTCAGCAGGAAGGCCCGGAGCCCCCGTAAATGTAACAACCCCCAAGATGATGTATTCTACATCACGGTGCGCTCAGACAGCCGGGCTTTGTGCTCCGCATGCTTCTGGGCTGCTCTTACCTTCTTAGACACTGAGCAGACCTGCTCCGCAGGAAGATAATCAAAAGGGAACACGAAGCGCCAGTTGAAGTTGCCTTCGCCACCCATAGACCTGTAGTGCACATCTGTTCTCTGTTTATTGTCTTCATGGCCGATCAGCCAGCTAGGAGAAGGAGAACAGGACAGCGGCTTCACCTCCAGAAGTATATTTGTAGAGCTGGCACAATATGGCATTACTTTCATGTGAGTCCTGGAAGGGCGGCACCTACATGTGTATATACCGCCATATAAACCACTTCAATATGTGCCGAGTTCAAAGGAGCGCCGTGACTCTGCAGAGCGGCATACAGCTCTCCATCGCGGCATACGGCTCTCTATCGCACTTACCGGGGTCTCTTTTCTGGAAGTCTCTTGCTACTGTCATGGACACTGGAAGCCACAGATGATACAACTCATGGAGACACCATAACACCATGGATCACTGGTGGACATTATCAACTCTATGGGGTATCGCAGTATGTAGAAAAGGAATATTATAATCCAACACCCAGTTGGAAAAGTAACTACCCCCTTGCCCCCCCATACACATTGTGAACTATTGTTGGACTGTCTTTCAGGATAGGTTATCAATCGTAGATCAGTGAGTTCTGCAGCCTTAGATCCCCACCAATCAGCTGATTGCTGGAGCTGATGTGTACAGGAGGCAGACAGCTCCGTTCTCTCTGCAGTGTCCAGTATTGGTACTGCAGGCATTTTCTCATTGAAATGCATGAGATCCTTGCCTGTAATATCAAGCCTGGCCACTGCAGATAGAACGGAGCTGTCTACTTCCTTTACATGACAGCTCCATGCACAAGTGGACCGCCCAGCAAACAGCTAATAGGTGGAGATCCTGGGCAGTAGAAACCCTGTTGATCCACTATTGATAACCTATCCTGAGGATTGCGCAAAACCCTTTAACCCCTTCTATATATTTTGACTTTTTCAGATTTCTTCAGATATTTCTTCTGGAAGTGACATTGCCTCCAGGTAGATCCCTGTGGTGACTACTTGCGGGCTGGTGGCGTTGCTTAGCAAAGGGGGCGATTACTTTTTCCACTTTGGTGATCTGGGTGTTGAAAAATGTTGTCCCAGACACATGTGTACTGATAATTAACACATCGTGTGCCATGACTCCGGTGCCTTTTAACATTTCATATAAAGACCAGAAACCATTGTATAAGACACATACTGTATAACAATAATAGGGAGGGATCTAGAAAGGGGCAAATACTTTTTTTATGTGAATGCATGTTTTATATAATGACCTGCAACCTAATCTACATAAGCCATAGCCTTGTGATAAATCAATATGGCATATCTGTTCTGCCCCACATAAACCGAAGCTACATAACATTCCATTCTAGGTGTTTAGTGGTTACAGCACCATCTAGCTGTGTTGCAAATGTATTACAACTTGTTTTTCTACCATAAAGACTGATGTATTATGGGTAGTTTGCAAGGCATTGTGGGAAGAAGGAACTTCCAGCCAGAGACAGACTTATCTTTGCTCTCTCCTCTTCAAAATCCACCATCTTTGTAAAAGCATATCTGATAAGAAAGCTACCTTTGTTTCAGAGACAGTATGTTATGCAGAGCTGTTCAGTGGTCAGTTGTGTTGTTACTCAGGGAGTTAGAACTGTTTAGTTAGCCATGCAGCACTATGTGTAGCAGCCATTGTGCCATGTACCTCCATGTTAATGTTATGTAATGTTTCCTATGCATCATACTTATGCAAACTATCTGTATTCTTATAGTTTTACCAATCAATCCACGCATTATCACAAGCCTCAATCGCATTGAATGCACGCTTGTATGCTACGATCTGTTAGCCAATAAACCTGTCAGATTAAGAAGAACAGTTTGTTTATTTGGAAGACAGAAATGGTTAAGCTGAATGTCGGACTGCACACCGTGTGAACTTGTAAGAAGACAGACCAGTAAAACAGATGCTAGTCACCAGCGATGGTGGATCAGACTAGACGGAGCCGCCATCAGCCACGCGGTCTTACGTACAAGATTGCAGCGGCCGCCATTTAGTCACAAGAAACAAGAGTGCAGCCCCAAGTAAACGCAGCAGGATCTAAGCCAAGCTGAAGTCTGTTCCTACCTGGACTGAGTCTGCACAGAGACATTAAGCAGCCAGCAAACATGCACACAATGTCCGCTAGCCAGGCATCCTCCTATAAGACCAGGTCACGAGCAAGCTGCTCTAGCAGGTCTTCAATAAGAGAAATGGCTGCTCTCGCCCGCGCAGAAGCTGAGGCAGCAAAAGTATGGTCCACCTTTGCAGCACAAGAGACGCAACTGAAGCTAAAGCAAGTCTGCCTGCAGGCGTTGCTGGAGAAACTCGCCACAGAGAAAGAAGCGGCAGCCGCATTAGCCAAGGCAGAGTTCCTAGAAGCCGCAGAGTTCCCCGAATTAGAGAAACACAGCCAGGTACTCGGGTTAGACCTAGACCAAGAAGATCCAGCACAGCGCGTCTCAGAATATGTCCATCGGCATCCCAAGGCAGAAGACGGCTACGATCCAGTAGATCAAACAGCGCAAACAGAGCATCAAAGACCCCACTTTAAAGCACAGTACGGTATGCGACAAAACGATGCTGACCACGACTACTGCCCTGCAAAAAGGCAGCTACAACCCTCGCTCCAGCTTAAAGAGACAGCTTTCGCATCAGAGTGGTATTTAACAGACTGCCCTAAGCCAGAAACTCCTAAAAGGTATGGTGATACACTTCACACGCAGCATAACAACAGCACACCGGGTAGTATTGGCGCTAACCAGGCTATCGTGGACTTCGCTAGGTTCTTTGCTAAACGAGAACTGGTTACCAAGGGACTTATAAAGTTCACAGATCGCCCAGAGAACTACAGAGCATGGCGAGCCTCCTTCCAGAATGCCATAAGGGACTTGGGTCTCTCCTGCAGTGAGGAGTTAGATCTCTTGGTAAAGTGGCTTGGAAGCGAGTCTGCTGAACACGCCAAAAGGATCAGAGACATTAACATAAACTATCCAAGCGAAGGCCTAAAGATGGTGTGGGAAAGACTAGATGAGTGTTATGGGTCAATAGAAGCTATAGAAAATGCGTTATATAAGAGAATTGATAATTTTCCCAAAATAGTGGGTAAGAGTTACCAGAAGCTCAGGGAACTTAGTGACCTGTTAACAGAGGTACAGGTTGCTCAGGCAGAAGGAGATCTACTAGGGCTAGCATTCCTGGACACCACCAGGGGTGTTAATCCAATTGTCCAAAAACTCCCTTATAACTTACAGGAGAAGTGGATCACGCATGGTTCCCATTATAAACAGGTTCATAATGTACCATTTCCCCCCTTTCGGGTATTTGTAGGCTTTGTTGCTCAACAGGCAAGGATCAGAAACGATCCCAGTTTTGACTTTACATTGTCTTGTCCCACTACCCCTGGTGTCAAACCTCTTAAAACACCAGTAGCGGTCCATAAAACTAATGTTGCCTCCACAGGTTCTCCTTACAGGTCGTTTAAGCCTCATCAAGAAGAGAACAAACACAATGCCCCCTGCACAAGAAACCACATTCTTTGCTAAAACGCAGAGCCTTCAGAGAGAAGTCTTTAGAGGATGGCAAAGAATTCCTGAAAGAAAAGAACATCTGTTTCAGGTGCTGCACTACAACATCGCACTTCGCCAGGAACTGTAAGGTCAGTTTGACATGCACTGAATGCGGTAGCACAGAGCACAACACGGCTCTACACCCTGGACCACCCTCTCAGGTATCATCCCAAGCAGAGGAACAGGATGGAGAGCAGATTTACACAGCAATAGTCACTTCTCAGTGTGCAGAGGTCTGTAAAGTACTCGCAGGAGGGAAGTCATGCTCCAAAATCTGCCTTGTCAGGGTTTATCCTGTCGGCCACCGAGATAAGGCGATCAAGGTATACACAATCTTAGATGACCAAAGCAACAGGTCTTGAGCTAAATCCACCTTCTTCGACACCTTCAACATCGTAGGGCCTGTTTCTCCTTACTCCTTAAGGACGTGCGCAGGTACCGTTGAGACGGCGGGGAGGAAGGCAACTGGATACATGGTAGAGTCCATAGATGGTCAGACCTGCTTGCCCCTGCCAACCATACTTGAGTGCAATCACATTCCTGACAACCGGTCGGAGATACCTACACCAGAGGTAGCAGCATACCACCCCCACCTCAGGCGTATAGCTCACCTGATACTGAAACTTGATCCAAAGGCCCCAATGGTCCTACTCCTTGGAAGAGACATACTACGAGTTCATAAGGCTAGGGGACAGATTAACGGTTCCCTGAATGCTCCATACGCCCAGAGACTTGACCTAGGATGGGTCATCATTGGAGAAGTCTGTCTAGGAGGGGCACACAAGCCGACCTCAGGCAACAGTATGCTTACCAACACACTAGAAAGTGGACGTCCTTCCCTATTCCAGCTATGCCACAATAGTTTCCTGATAAAAGAGTTGCCACAAAGCACTCCCATGCCTTGTCCCTTCGCAGATCCCTCCTGTGAAGACCACACCTGCAACGGTGAGCAAGATCACTTAGGGTGCACAGTCTTTCACAGGACAAGAGAGGACAACAGGGTCGCGATGTCCATAGAAGACAAGCTGTTCTTGGATATCATGGATCAAGAAATAGTAAAGGACAAGTCCAAAAGCTGGGTCGCACCTCTACCGTTCAAAACCCAGAGACGACGCTTGTCTAACAACAAAGAACTCGTCTACAGCCGATTTATTTCCCTCAAACACAAACTCCAGAGAACACCAGAGACAAAGGAACATTTCTTCACCTTCATGGAAAGAATATTCCAGAACAACCACGCAGAAGTGGCACCCGTGCTCCAAGACTCCCAGGAGTGTTGGTACTTGCCCATATTCGGCGTTTATCACCCCAAAAAACCAGGACAGATAAGGGTAGTATTGATTCGAGTGCCAGGTGTGAAGGCGTCTCGCTAAACGATGTCTTACTGTCCGGTCCAGACCTCAACAACAGACTTCTAGAGGTACTCCTCCGCTTCCGCAGGGATTCTGTAGCATTTATGGCCTACATACAACAAATGTTCCACTGCTTTCTCGTCAAGGAAGAACATAGAAACTACTTAAGATTCTTCTGGTACCGCAACAATGACCCTAACGAGGACATCATAGAGTACCGGATGAGGGTGCACATCTTTGGAAACAGTCCTTCCCCCGCAGTTGCCATCTATGGTCTCCAGACACACAGCCCGAGAGGGTGAAGCAAAATACGGGTCTGATGTCAGGTCCTTTGTAGAAAGGGATTTCTATGTGGACGACTGCTTGAAGTCTACACCCACGAACGAGACCGCAATCAATCTCCTGAAAAGAGCTCAAGAAATGCTCGCTCAATCTAATCTGAGGTTGCACAAAATCGCCTCTTACAGCCGTGAGTTAATGGAGGCCTTCTCACCCCAAGATCATTCAAGCGATCTAAAGGACTTGGATCTTAGCACAGACACCCTTCCCATGCAACGGAGCCTTGGTCTGCTCTGGGATTTAAAGGCGGACACATTTACCTTCCAGATCAGCAAGGAAGAAAAGCCTTTCACACGCAGAGGGGTCCTGTCTACCATAAACAGCCTATATGATCCTCTGGGATTCGTAACACCTGTTACCATCCAAGGCAAAATGATGCTAAGAGACTTTACCACAGGGACGTCTGATTAGGATGATCCGCTTCCCATGGAGAAAAAAGACATGTGGACAGGTTGGAGAAAGTCTCTTGAAACTTTGCCCAGTCTTCATGTGACACGCCCATATGCTTCTGTGCCTTCAACGGAAGTCAAGATGCAAAGACTGTATATCTTCTGTGATGCATCAGTCAAGGCGATTGCTGCCATAGCATACCTAAAGACCATAGACGTCAAGGAACAATGCCATATAGGGTTTGTTATGAGCAGAGCCAAACTGGCGCCACTCCGCGAACACACTATACCCAGACTGGAACTATGCGCTGCTGTGCTTGCGGTAGAGTTGGCTGAACTTATAACGTCAGGAATGAATCTGGAAATTGAGGAAGTCTAATTTTACACAGACAGCAAGGTAGTCTTAGGATATATTTGCAACGAAACCAGACGCTTTTACGTCTATGTCAGCAATAGGGTGCTAAGGATCAGGAGGTCCACTTGTCCCAAGCAATGGCACTATGTTCCTACACACCATAATCCGGCAGACCATGCAACTAGATCTGTAGCAGCGGGTGGCCTTAAGAATACAACTTGGTTTACGGGTCCTGCATTTCTGTACCGTTCAACGTCTTACAGCATTGGATCCGACTCATTCGAATTGGTAAACCCAGACACCGATGAAGAAATCCGACCTGAAGTATCTGCTCTATGCACGGTGACTTTGGAACACCAACTCAAATCCCATCGTTTCAACAGGTTCTCCACTTGGATGTCGCTCGTTCGTGCTATAGCCTGTCTAAGTCATATAGCTCAGTCTTATAGGTCAACATTACCTGTGAGTTAAAGACCTTGCAAGGGTTGGCATCACTGCAAACACGCCTTTATTGCTACCAATCTGGACAGAGCCAAGAGCATAATAATTCGCACTATACAGCATGAATGTTATGCAAAAAAAATAGACTACCTCAGCAAAGGCCAAACAGTCCTCAAGGACAGCGCCTTGAAGAAGCTTGATCCCATCATTGACCAAGATGGGTCCCTAAGAATAAGAGGTCGCCTACAAGCAGCCAAAGTGGAATTTAAGGAGAAACATCCTATGGTAATTCCTGGGCATCATCACGTCACAAATCTGCTCGTACTCATCACCAACACATTCCCGAGCAAGGATGGGAAGGTATGCAAGTTCGAGGTCAAAGTGTGGAAGCCTGGGGAAGGCAAACTATTCCTCAGGCCAGTCGCGGAACTTGTTTTGTTGTTTTTACCGGAAAGACCCAATAGTGACGTCTGTTGACGTCAGACGGGGAGTGTTCTGCCCCACATAAACCGAAGCTACATAACATTCCATTCTAGGTGTTTAGTGGTTACAGCACCATCTAGCTGTGTTGCAAATGTATTACAACTTGTTTTTCTACCATAAAGACTGATGTATTATGGGTAGTTTGCAAGGCATTGTGGGAAGAAGGAACTTTCAGCCAGAACTTCCAGCCAGAGACAGACTTATCTTTGCTCTCTCCTCTTCAAAATCCACCATCTTTGTAAAAGCATATCTGGTAAGAGAACTACCCTTGTTTCAGAGACAGTATGTTATGCAGAGCTGTTCAGTGGTCAGTTGTGTTGTTACTCAGGGAGTTAGAACTGTTTAGTTAGCCATGCAGCACTATGTGTAGCAGCCATTTTGCCATGTACCTTCATGTTACTGTTATGTAGTGTTTCCTATGCATCATACTTATGTAAACTATCTGTATTCTTATAGTTTTACCAGAATCAATCCACGCATTATCACAAGCCTCAGTCGCATTGAATGCACGCTTGTATGCTACGATCTGTTAGCCAATAAACCTGTCAGATTAAGAAGAACAGTTTGTTTATTTGGAAGAAAGAAATGGTTAAGCTGAATGTCGGACTGCACACCGTGTGAACGTGTAAGAAGACAGAACAATATCCATAGGCAACACCTCAAACACATGCAGGAGTATTTACAGGATGTGAATGGCCCCCCAGACTCCTCAGATCCAGGATTTATTTGCTCTCATGCAGGTAAATGGGTACACAGTGACAACTCTTGGAAATTAGGAAGGGCATGGTTTCTTCTTAGGGAGAGCACCAAGAAGGTGTGAGAAGACTTACAAGACCATACATACTGCTCTGCAAGTCAGAAGTCTATGGTACAGTGATGAGGGGCAGTCACCACAAATCAGTCTGTTGGCACAAGGTGATATTTTCCTTCTGGGTAAAAATCTCAGCCTTGGCTCATATTCTCAGTGGGGCCCACACCCACTCCATCAGTTCGTGTCCAGAGCTCAATGTTCAGGACATACCAGGCTACAGCTGAAGGCGTGAATCTCACTGCCCCCAACTCCCCACCCAACCTATCTACCACACAAAATGTGAATATATAAATATATACAATGTATACAAATACATAATAAACTCCAATAAACCAATTTACATCTCGTACACTATTCACATAACTCGAAAGCGAAAGGTCAGCTCACCCGCTGCCCTACTTCTTTCCGTTTTGCCTAAATCAAAACCAAAAGCTTCGTGGTGCACTCGCAGCCCCCCGCTGGGATTGGAGATGATAAGCCGGGCACAGACACAGCAATATACTTTCCCTTTCTCCCTATTATTTACCTAATTTACCTTAGACTGCCTCTAATCTGCCCTCAGTCTGACCCTTCATAGAAAACTGCTCCTATCCTATCCCTCTTCTCCCTATCCTGTCCTTACTCTAGAAATTTCAGAAAAAACACTCCCTAATGAAAAACATACCATCTCCATAGGAGAGAACCCTTATCCATGGCCAGCCTCTTATATTCCACAGAAAGTACCTGCACCAGGTCACTCAAGATGTTCCTACATACCTTATCTATGGGGGAGATTTTCTGCTCCATTGAGATAACCTCCATGCACTCCAGATGTGGAACCTGACCACTAGGCTAACTAGAAAGAAAGTGTAGCAGTCACTGCAACAAAGGCCTCTGAATGTTCCATAAGCCCACTCTGCAGAGGAGAGGTGTGCCAGCTGAGGCTAGCCTATGGGGACCTCTACCTATTGGCATAACTTTGTATTAAAGGAACACTAAAGCAGGAAATGTTTTGGAAAGCATGGAACATCGCTGCACTCCTGACAGGGGCAACCACTATCAATGAGAAGCCTACACTTCAGATTATCCTTTACATACAGTTTCCTGTGAAAGCAGTATCAAACCAAGTCCCAAAAGTTCAAGGGGACCCACGTTGAATTCAGTAAACTTAACCCTCCCTCCAGGTCCCAACTTGAGCAGTCCTTGAGTGCCAGGGGCATCTGGAAATGGGTCAACAGGACTCTATTATTGAGGAGTCTCGTCATCAGAGTCCTGATCTCTCACATACTCCAGACTCCACCAGCGTATCACCTTCAGAACCAAGGTAGCATAAGCCGGGAGATATCCATGCTGCATGTGAAGGTCCTGTAGTAGCCCTCCTGTCTCCAATTCTTGGATAAGGGCCCAAACCATCCCCTGCAGGAGTATACCCATAGATGAGCCCTCTTTTGCCAGAGGTTACCTATGTTGACCTTAAAAAAAGGTGTTTACAAAAAAAAACACCGCAGTGTTGACTATAGATAACCCCCCCTAGTCTCCTCGTGTGGCACTTTACATCTCTCTTGATTATGTTTAACCTATTCCCCCACAACATTAGAAAGAACATGTTGTTCTACATGTTTTCCCAGCAGCTCAGCTCCACAGGTGGGGTTGATTTAGCTGGCTGGGTGTGGATTTCTCCAGTCAACCGATCCCCTGGGTCTGCTGCTCATATATACCAGCTCCTCTGCTAGAGGCTGCTGGCCTTTCCCTGTTTGTTCAGTATTAACAGTGTTATGTAGCTGTGTGTCTGTGCATCTTTCAGTGTGTCCAGTGTCATGTTCCTGTGTGTCTGAGCATGTGGTCAGACATGTGGTGTGAGCGGCATGTTCAGTATGTGTTTTGATGTGATCAGTGTCATGTTCCTGTGTGTCTGTACAGGTCTGCACCCCGTGCAGTGTGAACTGTGTCTTGCTGTAGCTCCTTTTTCATCTAGGACAAGGTAGGTCCCTAGGTTCCAGCGCAGAGTTGTCCCTGTTGGGACAATTTTCCCATGTGTAGGCAGGTTTCCTGGTGTTAGTTGTCTCAGAATAGGGACCCACAGACAACGAGGACCTGTGAAGTGAGCTCACGGACGTAAGTATAAAATGCAAATTCATATAGTTATTTCATCTGGCTAGGTGTGCAGGTAAGTGTTTTATGCACTTGGCAGTCTTTGATTTATGCCTGTCCGTGAGTATGATCTCTTCTGTCAAAGCATCAAGAGAGGTGTCTACCCTTGGCTCAGGCACAGTTTTAGCCAGGAAAGCTGACATCCCATCCTAATCTACATCCCTCTTTCACAAGAGTTGCAAGTAGTAGGATCTGACAAACTCTAGAATTCCTGATCTAGATCAATTCAGAAACCCTGTACAATCAATCAGTCTAGTGATCACTTTACTATTCACTGACATCCTACAGTTTCTGTAAGGGTGGGGTGAGTGGTACTTCCCAAAATCCCTATTAAAAAAACAGGATGCATGTCTATCGTACTTGCAATACTTGAGTAAAGATTTCACCCTGTAGATATCCTCATGTCTACCTCCTGTCAAAATGAGATGTTCAAGTTTCCTCCTTAGACTCTGATACAGGTGGTACCTGTCCAGACACCTGAGATTGAAGAGCTCTCGGAAGAACCTTCCTGCCCTCCTCTTGGACATCTCCCACCACTCTGATTTACTACTACGGAGATCCAGTAATCGTACCTGGCTCTGCAGAAAATCCTCAAAGGGCTGTCTTATCTCTGATTCCTACAGGAGCAATGAATTCGCTCCCCATAGGCCTCTGCATATCAAGGGGGTCTCTGCAACATTGAGAGAAAACAATATTGGACAGTGGTTGGAGATTTCCACTTCACCGATCGACACTGGAAAAGAGATGGCTTCCTCCTTCAAATAAAAAATCTGTCTATTCTAGACCTACTGCCACCTCTATGAAAGGTGAATCCCTCTTGGCCTGGGGTGTGCTGGATGTGGACATCCACCAGGTCTGCTTCACTAGCTATTAGAGATGAGCGAACATACTCGTTCGAGTATTAGCGTGTTCGAGATGCTCGTTACTCGTGACGAGTACCACGCGATGTTCGGGTTACTTTCACTTTCATCTCTGAGACGTTAGCGCGCTTTTCTGGCCAATAGAAAGACAGGGAAGGCATTCCCCCTGCGACGTTCAAGCCCTATACCACCCCCCTGCAGTGAGTGGCTGGCGAGATCAGGTGTCACCCGAGTATATAAATCGGCCCCTCCCGCGGCTCGCCACAGATGCGTTCTGACAGAGATCAGGGACAGCGCTGCTGATGCCGGAGCTGCTATAGGGAGAGCGTTAGGAGTATTTTAGGCTTCAAGAACCCCAACGGTCCTTCTTAGGGCCACATCTAACCGTGTGCAGTACTGTGGAGGCTGCTTTTTGCAGTGTTGCACATTTTTTTTTTTGTATATCGGCCGTGCAGAGCATTGCGCCCTGATACTCCAGGGCCAGAAGCGCTTAGGCAGGGACAGAAGACATATTGATTGAATATAGGCAGTGGGCCTTTCCAAAAACATTTGGGAAAAAAAAATCTATTTGGGCTGCCTGTGACTGTCCTCAGTGTTCTGGGTCTGTGCTGGGGGTAGTTGTCCTCCTAATTCATACGCAGCCAGCTAAGTGTTACAGCAGGCTTGCGCAAAATTATTTCCTGGCTCTGCTGTGCGTTCCGTAAGCGAAGTCAGCCTCCAACCACAGGCCAATAAGCGGCACATTTAATTACAGCGTTCTGTTTCTGCACTACTGGTAATACACCATGCTGAAGGGTAGGGGTAGGCCTAGAGGACGTGGACGCGGCCGAGGACGCGGAGGCCCAAGTCAGGGTGTGGGCACAGGCCGAGCTCCTGATCCAGCTGTATCGCAGCCGACTGCTGCGGGATTAGGAGAGAGGCACGTTTCTGGCGTCCCCACATTCATCTCACAATTAATGGGTCCACGCGGTAGACCTTTATTAGAAAATGAGCAGTGTGAGCAGGTCCTGTCGTGGATGGCAGAAAGTGCATCCAGCAATCTATCGAACACCAAGAGTTCTGCGCCGTCCACTGCTGCAACTCTGAATCCTCTGGCTGCTGCTCCTCCTTCCTCCCAGCCTCCTCACTCCATTACAATGACACATTCTGAGGGCAAGGCAGACTCCCAGGAACTGTTCCCGGGCCCCTGCCCAGAATGGCCAGCAAGGGTTCCGAATCCTCTCCCACTGGAGGAGTTTGTCGTGACCGATGCCCAACCTTTGGAAAGTTACCGGGGGATGAGGCTGGGGACATCCGGCAACTGTCTCAAGACCTTTCAGTGGGTGAGGAGGATGATGACGATGAGACCCAGTTGTCTATCAGTGAGGTAGTAGTAAGGGCAGTAAGTCCGAGGGAGGAGCGCACAGAGGATTCGGAGGAAGAGCAGCAGGACGATGAGGTGACTGACCCCACCTGGTTTGCTACGCCTACTGAGGACAGGTCTTCAGAGGGGGAGGCAAGGGCAGCAGCAGGGCAGGTTGCAAGAGGCAGTGCGGTGTCCAGGGGTAGAGGCAGGGCCAGACCGAATAATCCACCAACTGTTTCCCAAAGCGCCCCCTCGCGCCATGCCACCCTGCAGAGGCCGAGGTGCTCAAACGTCTGTCAGTTTTTCACTGAGAGTGTAGACGACCGACGAACAGTGGTGTGCAACCTGTGTCGCGCCAAGATCAGCCGGGGAACCACCACCACCAGCCTCACCACCACCAGCATGCGCAGACATATGATGGCAAAGCACCCCACAAGGTGGGACGAAGGCCGTTCACCGCCTCCGGTTTGCACCGCTGCCTCTCCCCCTGTGCCCCAACCTGCCACTGAGATCCAACCCCCCTCTCAGGGCACAGGCACTACCGTCTCCTGGCCTGCACCCACACCCTCACCTCCGCTATCCTCGGCCCCATCCACCAATGTCTGTCAGCGCACCGTCCAGCCGTCGCTAGCGCAAGTGTTGGAGCGCAAGCGCAAGTATGCCGCCATGCACCCGCACGCTCAAGCGTTAAACGTGCACATAGCCAAATTTATCAGCCTGGAGATGCTGCCGTATAGGGTTGTGGAAACAGAGGCTTTCAAAAGTATGATAGCGGCAGCCCCGCGCTACTCAGTTCCGAGTCGCCACTACTTTTCCCGATGTGCCGTCCCAGCCCTGCACGACCATGTCTCCCGCAACATTGTACGCGCCCTCACCAACGCGGTTACTGCCACGGTCCACTTAACAACGGACACGTGGACAAGCACAGGCGGGCAGGGCCACTATATCTCCCTGACGGCACATTGGGTGAATTTAGTGGAGGCTGGGACAGAGTCAGAGCCTGGGACCGCTCACGTCCTACCCACCCCCAGAATTGCGGGCCCCAGCTCGGTGGTGGTATCTGCGGCGGTGTATGCTTCCTCCACTAAACCACCCTCCTCATCCTCCTCCTCCTACGCAACCTCTGTCTCGCAATCAAGATGTGTCAGCAGCAGCACGTCGCCAGCAGTCGGTGTCGCGCGGCACGGCAGCACAGCGGTGGGCAAGTGTCAGCAGGCCGTGCTGAAACTAACCAGCTTAGGAGAGAAGAGGCACATGGCCCACGAACTGCTGCAGGGTCTGACAGAGCAGACCGACCGCTGGCTTGCGCCGCTGAGCCTCCAACCGGGCATGGTCGTGTGTGACAACGGCCGTAACCTGGTGGCGGCTCTGCAGCTCGGCAGCCTCACGCACGTGCCATGCCTGGCCCACGTCTTTAATTTGGTGGTTCAGCGCTTTCTGAAAAGCTACCCACGCTTGTCAGACCTGCTCGGAAAGGTGCGCCGGCTCTGCGCACATTTCCGCAAGTCCCACACGGCGCTGCCACCCTGCGCACCCTGCAACATCGGTTTCATCTGCCAGTGCACCGACTGCTGTGCGACATGCCCACACGGTGGAACTCTACGCTCCACATGTTGGCCAGGCTCTATGAGCAGCGTAGAGCTATAGTGCAATACCAACTCCAACATGGGCAGCGCAGTGGGAGTCAGCCTCCTCAATTCTTTACAGAAGAGTGGGCCTGGTTGGCAGGCCCTTGGAAACTTTGAGGAGTCTACCCAGATGGTGAGCGGCGATGCTGCAATCATTAGCGTCACCATTCCTCTGCTATGCCTCTTGAGAAGTTCCCTGCAAAGCATAAAGGCAGACGCTTTGCGCTCGGAAACGGAGGCAGGGGAAGACAGTATGTCGCTGGATAGTCAGAGCACCCTCCTGTCTATATCTTGAGGAGGAGGAGGAGGAGCATGAGGAGGAGGGGGAAGAGACAGCTTGGCCCACTGCTGAGAGTACCCATGCTGCTTGCCTGTCATCCTTTCAGCGTGTATGGCCTGAGGAGGAGGAGGAGGAGGATCCTGAAAGTGATCTTCCTAGTGAGGACAGCCATGTGTTGCGTACAGGTACCCTGGCACACATGGCTGACTTCATGTTAGGATGTCTTTCTCGTGACCCTCGCGTTACACGCATTCTGGCCACTACGGATTACTGGGTGTACACACTGCTCGACCCACGGTATAAGGAGAACCTTTCCACTCTCATACCCGAAGAGGAAAGGGGTTCGAGAGTGATGCTATACCACAGGACCCTGGCGGACAAACTGATGGTAAAATTCCCATCCGACAGCGCTAGTGGCAGAAGGCGCAGTTCCGAGGGCCAGGTAGCAGGGGAGGCGCAGAGATCAAGCAGCATGTACAGCACAGGCAGGGGAACACTCTCTAAGGCCTTTGACAGCTTTCTGGCTCCCCAGCAAGACTGTGTCACCGCTCCCCAGTCAAGGCTGAGTCGGCGGGAGCACTGTAAAAGGATGGTGAGGGAGCACGTAGCCGATCGCACGACCGTCCTCCGTGACGCCTCTGCCCCCTACAACTACTGGGTGGCGAAGCTGGACACGTGGCCTGAACTCGCGCTGTATGCCCTGGAGGTGCTTGCTTGTCCTGCGGCTAGCGTCTTGTCAGAGAGGGTGTTTAGTGCGGCTGGGGGAATCATCACAGATAAGCGTACCCGCCTGTCAACCGACAGTGCCGACAGGCTTACACTCATCAAGATGAACAAAGCCTGGATTTCCCCAGACTTCTCTTCTCCACCAGCGGACAGCAGCGATACCTAAGCAATACGTAGGCTGCACCCGCGGATGGAAGCATTCTCTATCACCATCAAAAACGTGGACCTTTTAGCTTTATCAATCTGTGTATAATATTCATCCTCCTCCTCCTGCTCCTCCTCCTAAAACCTCACGTAATCACGCCGAACGGGCAATTTTTCTTAGGCCCACAAGGCTCAGTCATATAATTTTTGTAAACAATTTTTACGTTTCAATGCTCATTAAAGCGTTGAAACTTTCACCTGAACCAATTTTTATTTTAACTGGGCTGCCTCCAGGCCTAGTTACAAATTAAGCCACAGTAACCAAAGCGATTAATGGGTTTCACCTGCCCTCTTGGTTGGCCATGGGCAATTTTTCTGAGGTACATTAGTACTGTTGGTACACCAATTTTTTTGGGGCCCTCGCCTACAGTGTAATCCAATTAATTTTTTGCCCACCTGCATTACAGCTGACTTTACATCAGCTGTGCTGGGCACTGCAATGGGATATATTTATGTACCGCCGGTGGGTTCCGGGGAGCCACCCATGCTGTCGGTCCACACGGAGTTGTAACTACATGTGTCCACTTCTAAAGAACCCCAGTCTGACTGGGGCATGCAGTTTGGGCCGAAGCCCACCTGCATTTAATCTGACGTTAGCTCTGCTGTCCAGGGCACTGCACTGGGATACATTTATGTGCAGCGGGTGGGTTCCAGGGAGCCACCCATGCTGTGGGTGCACACGGAATTCCCATTGCGGAGTTGGGGATTCCCAGTTGTACCTGCCTGTGACTATTTATAAAAAAACGCGGTCTGACTGGGGCATGCAGACACCTTGACAGAATGAATAGTGTGTGGCACATAGGTTCCCCATTGCTATGCCCACGTGTGCAGCTCCTGGTGGCGGTGGCACAGGATTATATTTCTTATTGCTTCTGTACAGCATTGTGGGTTATCGCCCCGCCCCTTTTAAAGAGGTTCGCTGCTAGCCGTGCCAACCCTCTGCAGTGTGTGCCTGCGGTTCCTCCTCATGGCAGACGCACTTATAAATAGACATGAGTGTGGCGTGGCATGAGGGCAGCTGAAGGCTGCGCAGGGACAATTTGGTGTGCGCTGTGGACACTTGGTCGTGCAGGGGGTGGGGGGTGGGCAGCATGTAACCCAGGAGAAGTGGCAGCGGAGTGTCATGCAGGCAGTGATTGTGCTTTGTTGGAGGTAGTGTGGTGCTTAGCTAAGGTATGCATTGCTAATGAGGGCTTTTCAGAAGTAAAAGTTGTTGGGAGGGGGGGGGGCCACTCTTGCCGCTATTGTGGCTTAATAGTGGGACCTGTGAACTTGAGATGCAGCCCAACATGTAGCCCCTCGCCTGCCCTATCCGTTGCTGTGTCGTTCCCATCACTTTCTTGAATTGCCCAGATTTTCACAAATGGAAACCTTAGCGAGCATCGGCGATATACAAAAATGCTCGGGTCGCCCATTGACTTCAATGGGGTTCGTTACTTGAAACGAACCCTCGAGCATCGCGATAATTTCGTCCCGAGTAACGAGCACCCGAGCATTTTGGTGCTCGCTCATCTCTACTAGCTATGCTATTAAGTGCAACCATTCCCTATCACAGCCCTTGAGACTGTGTTAAAGTCACCTCCAAAGACAACTTGACGGCTGGTAAAAGGTAAAGCTTGATCCTCATGAAGAGACTCTTCCTGTTCCTTTTTTGACTGGAGACTATAGATGTTGATCATTGTTAGTTCTTGTCCCTTCTAAGATCAGGCACATTCCCATTTCTAATTCAACTCATCAACATTCAACCAAGGTGGTAAAAAGGACCGCCACTCGTCCGCAAGAGGCCAATAGGAAGGACCTGACCTCCAGTTCCTTTTTGCTTTACGTATCAGGCAGCCTGGTCACCTGCAAAAATAAAATGTCAGCTTCAACAGGGCTGAGAAAATCAAAGGCCGCAAATCTAGTCATATCTGACTTAATGCTGGCTATGTTAATCAATGCCAGTGTCAGCTGAACGAGTGCCGTCATCATAAATGATTAAATTAGACGTCTTTCTTCCTCAACTCTGTTCCACGGGGTAAAAGGAAAGCCCCTTGCTCCTTTATTTAAACACGCATATGTCCATAGCAAGGGGTCCCCCCGACCCCATCATCCTTTTCTGCAGGCTCTAAAGTAGCCCCCTCCCTGGAAGAAACTACATCTCCATCAAAAGGAGAATCAGCACCCCTGTTGACCCTCTCTTTGCCAAAGGAACCTTGCTGTCCACCTTCCCCCCAGAATAGGAGGAAGAGATATCTACAAGAGTCTGGAACCCATTGGAAAGTCCAACTGAAGGGAAGGTTTCTCCTTCCAGCACCTGACCCGGGTTGGCAGAAGATCTTGAATACCCCTTCCGTTTTCCTCCTCGTGATGCCTCTTCTCTAACCATCTCTTGCCTTTCTTATCCACACTTTCATAGTGGGATGAATCTGCAGAGTTGGTCTCATCCTCCTCCCTCTGGACCCTCCTGTCCTCTTAATCTCCCTTACTGTCTCTCAAAGCCTTAGCCATGAGATTTGCTTCTGGAACAGGGGCCACCATTAACCCACCTGCCACATGAGCTCTTGGAAGCAACCTGCTTTGTCTGCTTTTCTTCAGACACCTCTGCTGATCATCTGTCTTTTGCCAGTTATTCCTTGGCTCCTGATCTCCCCCACATGTACTAGTCCCCTCACCACTGGAGACTACATCACGGCCCCCATCCATAGGGGCTTAGACCGCATTGGCAAAGGAGTGTGGACAGTGGCTGAGATCACCATACATGTTGCTCCTAATCTCTGCACAGTAGACAGTTAGATGACCAACACCCCCACAGAGCGCACTTCAATGTCTTACAATTGACACTCAAGTGTGAGGGTCACCACACCTGTGACAGAACTTAAGCTGCCCCTGGTAAAAGGCCAGAATATGATACTTGCTGAGAAACACTGTACATGGTATGTGAGCCACTAAGTTGGCTAAACGTTTCAGCTTGAACATAAACATTAAGGCCCCAGACAAGATGCCATGCTTATCCCTGTTCTTCTTGGGCATGTCTGTCAGCTCTCTGTACCGACCAAGCCACATCATGATATCAAAACAAGAAAGTGACTTGTTACTGGTCAAAATGGTCACCTTCTTGAACTTGTATAGTGCGCTCTATGTAATCTTGCACACAGATAAAGGTATACAACAGGATATGGATGGCTAATGGAATTAGGTAAACATCGTGCCAGTGTCTGATTTAATAGATCTTGGTACAGAAATAAGACTAACACACATATTTGAGTAAACTGCAGGAACACTATTTACTGCTGAGCGTAGCAGTCTGCGAGAGTATTAAAAAATAGAAGTTACCTATACACAGTTTAACCCTTGATGCATGGATAAACAATCCCTGGCGAGACAGCAACTGAGATAAGAGAAAGCTATAGAGAGACTGACAAAGACTGAGAAACAAAACCCTTATCACCCCGACAGTGATTTCCAACCTGAAACATGAGCTAAAATTCACCAGTACTAACTCCATGCGTCTGAAAGATCCCTAATCTCTGCAGGTGGCAATGCTGTGAATGTGTTGGCTTTCTGCTGAAAGCAGAGCTGGAAGGAACGGCAGCATGGCTTCAAATGACGTCAGGATTTCAAGACACATGCAGGCTTCTCTCAGCATTGTGGGTGATTGATTAGCTGCACACAGGGTTTCTTGCAGTTGTCATTAAGCATCCAATTACAGCTAGGCTGCGGTAACCTCTGCCCCTCAACCAATCAGGGAGCTTCTTTTTCAGGCTGGGTCAGATGATCTCACATATCGAAGGTTCTTCAACCACATACAAAGATTCTTGCAGGTCTTTCAGTAATTGTTTTACAGTGAAATGCCTAATCTAAATTAACTATTATCTAAATTAACTAGTAAACAGCTGACGCCCGCGCTGTATGCAGAGAGGCTGCCCCGCGACCTGTCTGCATACATACCCCGACGCTCCAGGACGTAAATATACGTCCTGGAGCGGGAAGGGGCTAAAGAATGAATTTGCTCATTTTTCCCGGGACAATAGATTGAGATAATAGAAAACAAAAGTCTGCACATCCTACAAATAAATTAAGTGTGAAGCTGCACAATAAGCCTTGGATGCAAGAAATACAGTAACGGAAATGTAACCCAGCTTTCCTATTCATGTGAAGGCTTTTTAGCCCAAAGAGAGATGTCTGTAAAGCTGGATAACCATCTATTAAGGTTTACCTTGACGTGGCGGATGGGCATACACGGGTTTGGTCAAATTGTGCACTAAGAACCTTGCATTTTTATGCGGTTAGTACAAAAAACCATTATGCATTTGTTTGCAGATATTAAGTGTGTATGAGTGCCTAAGCACATATTTGTTAGTAGATTGAGCTAAGGCAGAGCCCAAGGCCTCAAATTGCTATGGGGTCTATGCATTCTACTTCTCCCCAAAGGCTATGTTATGCAATTACATTTTCAGCATAAAATACCATACACATATTATACAAACTGTCTGCTGTACAACCTGGAAAGGAAGGAAAATAAGTCAAGTCATGAATCACAACGAAAATTACTGAGTGTCCATTAATGCTGGGGATGAATTAGCCTGAAAGGGATAATTAGTTAAGGCAATGAGCAAGCACAAAGGATAATAAACAATTTAACTGAAAACCGCCTCCAAGCAGTCTCTTGGGGTTTAAACTTTAGAAAGGTTATCGCCAAGCAGTCTGGTGGGGTGCACACCTTAGGAACGTTACTTAAACTGGAATGGGTAGTCACGATAATTTAAACATGGTAGTCTGATCTTTAGTCT
Source organism: Eleutherodactylus coqui (assembly GCF_035609145.1). Classification (NCBI taxonomy): domain Eukaryota; kingdom Metazoa; phylum Chordata; class Amphibia; order Anura; family Eleutherodactylidae; genus Eleutherodactylus; species Eleutherodactylus coqui. The sequence goes on from NC_089843.1 coordinate 7,912,603, forward strand.
CTGTAGCGGGCAGGTATTTTCCTGAGTAGCTCTTTGTGAATATCAGAGGCTGAATTCTTCAGAATCGCTGTAACTTGGACAATTTTCTGGAACTCTGTGGATGGGCCGCGGCATGCTTGATCTGAAAGGGACATGCTAGTGAAATGGTACCATAAAGTTGGGCATCAGATATCAGGGCATTGCGTCATCAGGGTCCAAGGCTAAAGGGACTGGATTGTCTGTATCCAAAGCAAGGTCAAGTTCTGTATTGGCAACATCAGGTTCAATGTCTTGTGAAGATGGCAGTTGTAATGAACAAAGTTTAAGTCTGTTCTGATTGATGAGTTTCTGCTGCTGATTCTTCTGTCCAATATAATATACTTCTTTATCAGCATACGGTCTGGGCAAAATGGTGTAAAGCAGTAGCTCCCCTATAGAGTCCAATTTTCTGGTCCATGGAAGTTTTTTTAGCCAGACTTGATCATGAATGTTTAACAGGGTAGCTTTAGCATTTTTGCCAAAATCACTTTACAGCTTCCGATGAACTTCCTTCATGTGGGCATTAACAATTTCCTGGGATTCCTGAAGTCTCCGTTGATGCTCTTGTACCCAATCAGTGGTTGGCAAAGGGTTGACTTCATCTGTGGGTTGTATTCCAAGGGCTAGATCTGTGGGTAACTTGCCTGGCCACTGAAACATTAAATAGAACAGAGTGTACCCAGTAGAGCAGTGGGGCGTGTTGTTGTAAGTAAATAGCAGTTCTGGTAAGAGCGTTGGCCAGTCGGATCTTTTGTCAGCAGGAATTGTTCTCAGAAATCCAAGAATAGTTTGATTGGCTTTTTCACAAAGTCCATTTTCTTGAGGATGGTAGACAGTGGTTCTCATTTTCTTGCAACAATACAATTGGCATAACTCTTGGAACAGTTGCGATTCAAAAGCAGCCCTTCTGTCAGAAAGAAATCATTTCTGGACAGCCGTAATGAATTAAGAAATTCTTCCAAACCAGCTGGGCAGTGGTTTATACAGTCAAGTCTTTCACAGGGATGGAAACTGTGTATTTCGTGGAGTAATTGATCATGGTGAAAACAAAGCTGTAGCTGGTTCTGCTGGGCCCAATCCTTAGATGGTCGATGGCAAAAATCTCAAGGGGTCACGTTAGTTCGATAGGATTTAGAGGAGCTCTTTGGTCTTTGACTTCAGGTTTCGCACACTGTACACTCTAGGCAACATTTCTCAATATCAGCTCTCATGCCAATCCAAAAGAAACATCTACGAATAGTTGCTTCAATCTTTTGTACACCAAAGAGTCCTGATTGGTCATGGTTAGCAGTCAGAACCATACTTGCATCTCACCAGGGAATCAATATTTGTTGCTCTCTGTGAACGTTAACAGGATCAATAGAATTTCTACATAGCAGATTTCTTCTAAGGAACAGTCTCTTTCTATGTCACCATAGTCGCTATAGTTCTGGATTTGGATGGCCTTGTCTAATCCATCTGGGTGTGATACCTGAAAAAAGGTAGTCTAGGAGTTTACTGAAGATTCAACTTTCTGTTTGCAGAGTGAACTACTGTTGACCATCTTTCTGTGCTGCTGGTATGGTGTCTTTGGCTTAAAGAATGTTCAGACGAGCAGTTTTGGTACTGAAATCTGGTAGTTCTATGTTTTTCCATTGATCATCGTAGAAACCTGCATAGTATTTAGCATAAGGCAGCATTGGCATTGCTCTTTCCAGCTCGGAACTTGATAGTGAAGTTGAAGTTTGCAAGATGGGATACCCACCATTGTTCTAAAGCACCCAATTTGGCAGTTAATCTCTATTTGATAGCCCAAACCAGCACCAAGAATTCCAGCTTAAGGGTACTGTAATTCTCTTCATTTCTTTCGATACTTCTGAGGGACCAACTGGAGAAGGCGATGACTCTTTCTTGCCCGTCATGCACCTGGCCGAGTACTGCACCTAAACCCTCGAGACTAGCATCAGTGTATAGGTGAAATGGCAAGCGGTAGTTAGGATAAGCTAAAAGAGGAGGGGTAGTCAGTCTCTCTTTAAGAACCTTGAAAGCCTATTTCTGCTCTTCCCCCCAGTGTATAACTACTGGTCTACATGACTGAATTTTGGGATGCCCTCTCCGTAGTTCTTGTAAAGGAGCTGCAATACTGACACACTATGGGATAAACATCCTGTAGTATCCTACAAAGCCTAATAAACTGTGTACATCTTTGCTTGTCTTTGGTGTAGGTCACTTAGGTATTGCTTCTGTCTTTTCAGGATCAGGGCTCACTCCTTCTGCACTGACTATATGCGCTAGATAGGGATCTTGTTTCTGCAGGAAATTACACTTGGAAGGTTTTACTTTCATTCCGTGCTTGATCAATATCTTGAACACCTCATCCAAATGTTCCCAGTGTTCTTTGGAAGTTTTGGAATAGACAATGACATTGTCTAAGTACAGCAGAACAGTTTCAAAATTCTTATGGCCCAAACATCGTTCCATAAGTCTCTGAAACACAGAAAATATTAGGACAGCGCTCCTCCTGGCAGGGGAATATACTCCAATGGATAATTAGTGAACTAATTAAATAGAGTCTGGACTCACCCGGTGTATAGTGGGGCCCCTATTAGAGAGCTCCACTATCACCTACACGTCCAAGTGCGCCTTAAAGGAGATGTCTCGAGGAAGCAGTTAATTTTTTTTTTTGCCCAGTCCCCCCCATTAAACACACATTACTAAGCCCCCCTGTAAATGACATTTCTAGCTGGTTCGTACTTACCGTTCCAGCGTTTCAGCAAGTTATAAAAGTTTCCTCAAGATGGCCGCCGGCTCTTTCCCCGTCGCTCGCTGCAGCCCGACGTGCGCGCTCCCGAGACGCCGCCAGCTGTGTCTCCATGGCAACCGGACGCATCGCAGCCGCCGACCAGACGCCCCGCAGCCGCCGACCAGACAGCAGGTAACCGGCGCTAGCCCCCGGCTCCCCAGCGCTAGTTCCCCCGGCGCAGCGACAGCCCCCCCGGCCTAGCGACAGCCCCCCCCATCGCAGCGACAGCCCCCCCGGCCTAGCGCTAGCTCCCCCGGCGCAGCGACAGCCCCCCCGGCCTAGCGCTAGCTCCCCCGGCCTAGCGACAGCCCCCCCCATCGCAGCGACAGCCCCCCCGGCCTAGCGCTAGCTCCCCCGGCCTAGCGACAGCCCCCCCGGCCTAGCGACAGCCCCCCCCATCGCAGCGACAGCCCCCCCGGCCTAGCGCTAGCTCCCCCGGCCTAGCGACAGCCCCCCCGGCCTAGCGACAGCCCCCCCCCATCGCAGCGACAGCCCCCCCGGCCTAGCGCTAGCTCCCCCGGCGCAGCGACAGCCCCCCCGGCCTAGCGCTAGTTCCCCCGGCGCAGCCCGGCGCAGCGGCAGCCCCCCCGGCCTAGCGACAGCCCCCCCGGCGCAGCCCGGCGCAGCGGCAGCCCCCCCCGGCGCAGCCCGGCGCAGCGGCAGCCCCCCCCCCGACCCATCACTTACCTGGGAGGCTTCTCGGGGCTGCTGGGCTGGGCTGGTCTTCTCCGCTGGGCAGCTCCAGTTTCTGCACCTTCCTCTAACAGAGGATGGTGCAGAATGGCCGCTTCAGCGCGCTCCCGAGCAGTGACAGCTCGTCTGCGCATGCGCAGAAGAGCTGTAGCGGGGAGCACACTGAAGCGGCTCGTGCTGAATGGAGAAGACTGGACTGCGCAAGCGCGTCTAAAAAAGCAAGCTGCCAGCGAATTTAGACGGAACCATGGAGACGAGGACGCTAGCAACGGAGCAGGTAAGTGGATAACTTCTGTATGGCTCATATTTAATGCACAATGTACATTACAAAGTGCATTAATATGGCCATACAGAAGTGTATAACCCCACTTGGTTTCGCGAGACCACCCCTTTAATATCAATCCTTCATCGGTAATCCCTCTTTTCTATAATCCTGATGGACTTTTCAGGAGAGCTGCCAAGCTTCTGTGTCCCACTGCAAAGTGGGACCCACTGGACCAACAACGTACAGATACCAAAAAATAAATAAAAATAGCCTGCGCTACTTGAGGAAAAGATTTCGAGGGCAGGTTGTTACCGTGGATAAATATATCCTCCTTTATTTAGTGCAACGCGTTTCCTCGCCAGCATGCGACTTTATCAAGCACATACTGTACATACATAAAACATATAAATACACTCCTTATATACCAGTACAATAAAGTACATTACCTTTTGCTTACTATATTGGAACAGCATTCGCACTTCTTCTCACCACACTTGTAAACCCCCATCGCACCTTTCTGTGTTTTTTGTTGATCATATAGCCTATTTTTTTTGGGACATGAGGGAGCCAGTAAATTATTCAATGTTCTATTCCTCCTGAAAATGCATAAGGGGTTAATGGGTATTGTTTTAGTATAGTATACTTCGTAGTAAATAAGAGCAGCATTTACTACGAAGTATAGTTCCAAACATGATACAATAAGAAAGATATTAAAAGATAGTTGGTCTATACTAAACAATACCCACTAACCACTTATGCAGTTTCAGGAGGAATAGAACATTGAAGAATTTACTGGCTCCCTCATGTCCCAAAAAAAAAAATATATATGATATATAGAGATGAGCGAGCGTACTCATCCGAGCTTGATGCTCGTTCGAGTATTAGGGTGTTCGAGATGCTCGTTACTCGAGACGAACAACACGCGATGTTCGAGTCACTTTCACTTTCATCTCTGAGACATTAGCGCGCTTTTCTGGCCAATAGAAAGACATGGAAGGCATTACAACTTCCCCCTGCGACGTTCAAGCCCTATACCACCCCCCTGCAGTGAGTGGCTGGGGAGATCAGATGACACCCGAGTATTTAAATCTGCCCCGCCCGCGGCTCGCCACAGATGCATGGTGACAGAGATCAGGGACAGTGCTGCTGATGCTGCTGCTATAGGGAGAGTGTTAGGTGTTATATTCGTCTTGAAGAACCCGAACGGTCCTTCTTAGGGCCACATCTGACCGTGTGCAGTACTGTTGAGGCTGCTTTTAGCAGTGTTGCACAATTTTTTTTTTTGTATATCGGGCGTGCAGACCATTGCGTCCTCAGTCTGCAGTCATTGTACAGAGTATAGGGGCAGTACTGGTGAGGCAGGGACAGTGGGAAAGGTGAAAGAGATATACTGTCTATATAGGCAGTGGGCTTTTTCAAAAAAATTGGGGAAAAATACTATCTTTGGGCTGCCTGTGACCGTCTTCAGTGTACTGCGTGTCTGCTGAGGGTAGTAGTCCTAATTAATACGCAACTAAGTGTTACAGCAGGCTTGCGCAAAATTGTTTCCTGGCTCTGCTGTGCCCGTTACATCACCGCCGTCATAGCGCCAGAGGGAAATAGTATACATAATATACGCTACATACAGTATCTGTCTGGTGTTTCAGCTCACCATTTAAAAAATTGAAGCTAAATACTTAAGGCCTACCACTGCCCTTTGGCCACTTGACTGCTTCTGCGCTGTGAATTCCACTAGCTCAGTCATACGCACCTACGTCTCACTACAGGCGTGCGCAAAATTGTTTCCTGGCTCTGCTGTGCGTTCCGTAAGCGAAGTCAGCCTACAACCACAGGCCAATTAGCGGCAGATTTAATTACAGCGTTCTGTTTCTGCACTACTGGTAATACACCATGCTGAGGGGTAGGGGTAGGCCTAGAGGATGTGGACGCGGGTGAGGACGCGGAGGCCCAAGTCAGGGTGTGGGCACAGGCCGAGCTCCTGACCCAGGTGTATCGCAGCCGACTGCTGCGGGATTAGGAGAGAGGCAAGTTTCAGGGGTCCCCAGATTCATCTCACAATTAATGGGTCCACGCGTAGACCTTTATTAGATACTGAGCAGTGTGAGCAGGTCCTGTCATGGATGGCAGAAAGTGCATCCAGCAATCTATCGACCACCCAGTCTTCGACGCCATCCACAGCTGCAACTCTGAATCCTCTGGCTGCTGCTCCTCCTTCCTCCCAGCCTCCTCACTCCATGAAAATGACACATGCTGAGGAGTAGGCAGACTCCCAGGAACTGTTCTCGGGCCCCTGCCCAGATTGGGCAGCAATGGTTCCTCTCCCACCAGAGGAGTTTGTCGTGACCGATGCCCAACCTTTGGAAAGTTCCCGGGGTCCGGGGGAGGAGGCTGGGGACTTCCGGCAACTGTCTCAAGAGCTTTCAGTGGGTGAGGAGGACGATGACGATGAGACACAGTTGTCTATCAGTGAGGTAATAGTAAGGGCAGTAAGTCCGAGGGAGGAGCGCACAGAGGATTCGGAGGAAGAGCAGCAGGACGATGAGGTGACTGACCCCACCTGGTTTGCTAAGCCTACTGAGGACAGGTCTTCAGAGGGGGAGGCAAGGGCAGCAGCAGGGCAGGTTGCAAGAGGCAGTGCGGTGGCCAGGGGTAGAGGCAGGGCCAGACCGAATAATCCACCAACTGTTTCCCAAAGCGCCCCCTCGCGCCATGCCGCCCTGCAGAGGCCGAGGTGCTCAAAGGTCTGGCAGTTTTTCACTGAGAGTGCAGATGACCGACGAACTGTGGTGTGCACGGTTTGTCGCGCCAAGATCAGCCGGGGAGCCACCACCACCAGCCTCACCACCACCAGCATGCGCAGGCATATGATGGCCAAGCACCCCACAAGGTGGGACGAAGGCCGTTCACCGCCTCCGGTTTGCACCACTGCCTCTCCCCATGTGCCCCAACCTGCCACTGAGATCCAACCCCCCTCTCAGGACACAGGCACGACCGTCTCCCGGCCTGCACCCACACCCTCACCTCCGCTGTCCTCGGCCCCATCCACCAATGTCTCTCAGCGCAGCGTCCAGCCGTCAATAGCGCAACTATTTGAGCGCAAGCGCAAGTACGCCGCCGCGCACCCGCACGCTCAAGCGTTAAACGTGCACATAGCCAAATTGATCAGCCTGGAGATGCTGCCGTATAGGATTGTGGAAACGGAGGCTTTCAAAAACATGATGGCGGCGGCGGCCCCGCGCTACTCAGTTCCCAGTCGCCACTACTTTTCCCGATGTGCCGTCCCAGCCCTGCACGACCACGTCTCCCGCAACATTGTACGCGCCCTCACCAACGCGGTTACTGCCAAGGTCCACTTAACAACGGACACGTGGACAAGCACAGGCGGGCAGGGCCACTATTTCTCCCTGACGGCACATTGGGTGAATTTAGTGGAGGCTGGGACCGAGTCAGAGCCTGGGACCGCTCACGTCCTACCCACCCCCAGAATTGCGGGCCCCAGCTCGGTGCTGGTATCTGCGGCAGTGTATGCTTCCTCCACTAAACCACCCTCCTCCTACTCCTCCTCCTCCACCTACGCAACCTCTGTCTCGCAATCAAGATGTGTCAGCAGCAGCACGTCGCCAGCAGTCGGTGTCGTGCGACGTGGCAGCACAGCGGTGGGCAAGCGTAAGCTGGCCGTGCTGAAACTACTCAGCTAAGGAGAGAAGAGGCACACGGCCCATGAACTGCTGCAGGGTCTGACAGAGCAGACCGACCTCTGGCTTTCGCCGCTGAGCCTCCAATCGGGCATGGTCGTGTGTGACAACGGCCGTAACCTGGTGGCGGCTCTGCAGCTCAGCAGTCTCACGCACGTGCCATGCCTGGCCCACGTCTTTAATTTGGTGGTTCAGCGCTTTCTGAAAAGCTGCCCACGCTTTTCAGACCTGCTCGGAAAGGTGCGCCGGCTCTGCGCACATTTCCGCAAGTCCAACACGGACGCTGCCACCCTGCGGACCCTGCAACATTGGTTTAATCTGCCAGTGCACCGACTGCTGTGCGACGTACCCACACGGTGGAACTCTACGCTCCACATGTTGGCCAGGCTCTATGAGCAGCGTAGAGCTATAGTGGAATACCAACTCCAACATGGGCCGCGTAGTGGGAGTCAGCCTCCTCAATTCTTTACAGAAGAGTGGGCCTGGTTGGCAGACATCTGCCAGGTCCTTGGAAACTTTGAGGAGTCTACCCAGATGGTGAGCGGCGATGCTGCAATCATTATCGTCACCATTCCTCTGCTATGCCTCTTGAGAAGTTCCCTGCAAAGCATAAAGCAGACGCTTTGCGCTCGGAAACGGAGACGGCGGAAGACAGTGTGTCGCTGGATAGTCAGAGCACCCTCATGTCTATATCTCAGCGCGTTGAGGAGGAGGAGGAGGGGGAGGAGCATGAGGAGGAGAGGGAAGAGACAGCTTGGCCCACTGCTGAGGGTACCCATGCTGCTTGCCTGTCATCCTTTCAGCGTGTATGGCCTGAGGAGGAGGAGGATCCTGAATGTGATCTTCCTAGTGAGGACAGCCATGTGTTGTGTACAGGTACCCTGGCACACATGGCGGACTTCATGTTAGCATGCCTTTCTCGTGACCCTCGCGTTACACGCATTCTGGCCACTACGGATTACTGGGTGTACACACTGCTCGACCCACGGTATAAGGCGAACCTTTCCACTCTCATACCCAAAGACAAGAGGGGTTCGAGAGTGATGCTATACCACAGGACCCTGGCGGACAAACTGATGGTAAAATTCCCATCCGACAGCGCTAGTGGCAGAAGGCGCAGTTCCGAGGGCCAGGTAGCAGGGGAGGCACGGAGATCAGGCAGCATGTACAGCGCAGGCAGGGGAACACTCTCCAAGGCCTTTGCCAGCTTTATGGCTCCCCAGCAAGACTGTGTCACCGCTCCCCAGTCAAGGCTGAGTCGGCGGGAGCACTGTAAAAGGATGGTGAGGGAGTACGTAGCCGATCGCACGACCGTCCTCCGTGACGCCTCTGCCCCCTACAACTACTGGGTGTCGAAGCTGGACATGTGGCCTAAACTCGCGCTGTATGCCCTGGAGGTGCTAGCTTGTCCTGCGGCTAGCGTCTTGTCAGAGAGGGTGTTTAGTGCGGCTGGGGGAATCACCACGGATAAGCGTGCCCGCCTGTCAACTGACAGCGCCGACAGGCTTACACTCATAAAGATGAACAAAGCCTGGATTTCCCCAGACTTCTCTTCTCCACCAGCGGACAGCAGCGATACCTAAACAATACGTAGGCTGCACCCGCGGATGGAAGCATCGTTCTCTATCACCATAAAAAACGGGGACCTTTTAGCTTCATCAATCTGTGTATTATATTTATCCTCCTCCTCCTGCTCCTCCTCCGGAAACCTCACGTAATCACGCCGAACGGGCAATTTTTCTTAGGCCCACAAGGCTCAGTCATATGACTTTTGTAAACAATGTTTATATGTTTCAATTTTCATTAAAGTGTTGAAACTTGCACCTGAACCAATTTTTATTTTAACTGGGCTGCCTCCAGGCCTAGTTACCAATTAAGCCACATTAACCAAAGCGATTAATGGGTTTCACCTGCCCTCTTGGTTGGGCATGGGCAATTTTTCTGAGGAACATTAGTACTGTTGGTACACCAATTTTTTTGGGCCCTTGCCTACAGTGTAATCCTAGTCATTTTTATGGGCTTCGCCTGCACTCATGCTACAGAAAGGTGTGTGGGGTTGGCCCACACTTTTGCTACATAAATGTAACTGGGGCCTTGTCTATACTGCAACTACTGAAATGTGAAAGAGACTGTTATCTCCCTAAACTGCTGCAACGGGAATGTTACTGTGGCCTGTCTTGACTGCTACTACTACTGAAATGGAACTAATACTGTGCTCCCCCTATACTGCTGCTTCGGAATTGTTACTGGGGCCTGTCCTGACTGCTACTATTACTCAAATGGAACTAAGACTGTGCTCCCCCTATACTGCTGCTTCGGAATTGTTACTGGGGCCTGTCTGGACTGCTACTACTACTGAAATGGAACTAATACTGTGCTCCCCCTATAATGCTGCTAGTGAGATGTTACTGGGGCCTGTCCCTAATGCTACCGCTAAAAAATGTTACTAATTCTGGGCTCCGCCTATACCGCTGCTAATGCTATGTCATTGGGGTGTGGAAACGGAGGCTTCCCAAAGACATGATGGTGGCGAGGCCATTTCCCACCAATGCGGTTACTGTTAAGGTGCATATAACCACGGACACGTGGAGAGGACACGTAGTGCCTCAAAAAATACCCCTCCTCCTCCAACAATGAAAACATTCTTGCCAAATACCTTTGCATTGGTCCGTCTGGTGGCAGTCCAAGAATTTCACCTTTACCGACACAACAAGAGAGCCCACCCACCATCCCCCCGCCACGGCCTACTTAATCCTGGCCACATTCCGAAAACCAACTAAATAAAACCACGCTACTAGGTCCGCAGTCGCCACCACATTCCCACCAACACAGTTACTGTTAAGGTACATATTACCACTCTGACTGGGGCATGCACTGTGGGCCGAAGCACACCTGTATTGTATGTGACGTTAGCTCTGCTGAGCAGGGCACTGCAATGGGATACATTTATGTACCGCCGATGGGTTCCAGGGAGCCACCCATGCTGTGGGTCCACAGGGACTTCACATTAGGGATTTTTACCTGCCAGTGTCTATGTATTAAAAAACCCGGTCAGACTGGGGCATGCAGTGTGGGCCGAAGACCACCTGCATTTAATCGGACGTTACCATAGCTGTGATGGGCAATGCCATGGGATATATTTATGTACCGCCGGTGGCTTCCTGGGACCCACCCATGCTGTCGGTCCACACGGAGTTGTAACTGCATGTGTCTACTTATAAAGAACCCCAGTCTGACTGGGGCATGCAGTGTGGGCCAAAGCCCACCTGCTTTTAATCTGACGTTAGCTCTGCTGTCCAGGGCACTGCAATGGGATTTGTTTATGTACCGCCGGTGGGTTCCAGGGAGCCACCCATGCTGTGGGTGCACACGGAATTCCCATTGCGGAGTTGTACCTGCCTGTGACTATTTATAAAAAACCCCCGTCTGACTGGGGCATGCAGACCCCTTGACAGAATGAATAGTGTGTGGCACATGGGTTCCCCATTGCTATGCCCATGTGTGCAGCTCCTGATGGAGGTGGCACAGGATTGGATTTCTCATTGCTTCTGTACAGCATTGTGGGCTATCGCCCCGCCCCTTTTAAAGAGGGTCGCTGCCTGGCCCTGCCAACCCTCTGCAGTGTGTGCCTCCGGTTCCTCCTCATGGCAGACACACTTATAAATAGACATGAGGGTGGTGTGGCTATGAGGCCAGCGTGTGGCATGAGGGCAGCTGAAGGCTGCGCAGGGACACTTTGGTGTGCGCTGTGGACACTGGGTCATGCGGGGGGGGGGGATTGGGCAGCATGTAACCCAGGAGAAGTGGCAGCGGAGTGTCATGCAGGCAGTGATTGTGCTTTGTTGGAGGTAGTGTGGTGCTTAGCTAAGGTATGCCTTGCTAATGAGGGTTTTTCAGAAGTAAAAATTGTTGGGGGGGGGGGCACTCTTGCCGCTATTGTGCCTTAATAGTGGTACCTGGGAACCTGAAATGCAGCCCAACATGTAGCCCCTCGCCTGCCCTATCCGTTTTTGTGTCGTTTCCATCACTTTCTTGGGTTTTGCAGATTTTCACAAATGGAAACCTTAGCAAGCATCGGCGAAATACAAAAATGCTCGGGTCGCCCATTGACTTCAATGGGGTTCGTTACTCGAAACGAACCCTCGAGCATCGCGAAAAGTTGGTCTCGAGTAACGAGCACCCGAGCATTTTGGTGCTCGCTCATCTATAATGATATATGATCAACGAAAAACACAGAAAGGTGCAATGTGCGTTTACAAGTGTGGTGAGAAGTGCGAATGCTGTTCCAATATAGTAAACGAAAGGAAGGAGGCGGTACTAGATAATGATGAAATGATTGTAATATTGTTTATATGTTGGAATGCCCTTGTAAAATGAGGTACATTGGAAGAACTACTAATACCCTTAGAGAGCGAATAAATAAACATAGAAGGAACATCAAAAAAGGATTCCTCAAACATAGTGTATCCCGGCACTTTTTACTCCAACACAATAGAGACAGTTCAGGATTAAATGTTCCACCACTTGAATTTATATATTCCAAATCCGTACAAGAATTGAGAGAGAAAGAAATGTACTGGATATTTAGAGGTAATACACTGGTACCCAACGGTTTAAATGGAATACTAGAAAAAGTGTAACTGGGGGGGGGGGGGAGTATGTAAATTCATGGTATATACACCATTTTATAAATTATTGTTATTATAGATTTTTTATGGTAATTATATGAAAAAATGTTTTTATATCTTTTTTACATATTTAGGAATAGAGGATAGTATAAATCATGTATAGGACACTAATATGAACAAAATATAGTGTAAATATCATCTGGGAAAATTCTATGTAATATTAGGGGTTAATATAGTTTTTAGAAGGGAGTGTAGTGTTGTGTGTGTGTGTGTGTGTGTGTATATATATTATATGCGTATTGGGGATATGAGTATTAATGTGCCTTATGAATTTTGTATCTTTAGAATATGGCTTATAACTAGAGATGAGCGAGCACCAAAATGCTCGGGTGCTCGTTACTCGGGACGAACTTTTCGCGATGCTCGAGGGTTCGTTTCGAGTAACGAACCCCATTGAAGTCAATGGGCGACCCGAGCATTTTTATATATCGCCGATGCTCGCTAAGGTTTTCATTTGTGAAAATCTGGGCAATTCAAGAAAGTGATGGGAAAGACACAGCAACGGATAGGGCAGGCGAGGGGCTACATGTTGGGCTGCATCTCAAGTTCCCAGGTCCCACTATAAAGCCACAATAGCGGCAAGAGTGCCCCCCCCCCCCCCTCCCAACAACTTTTACTTCTGAAAAGCCCTCATTAGCAATGGATACCTTAGCTAAGCACCACACTACCTCCAACAAAGCACAATCACTGCCTGCATGACACTCCGCTGCCACTTCTCCTGGCTTACATGCTGGCCAACCCCCCCCTGCACGACCCAGTGTCCACAGCGCACACCAAATTGTCCCTGCACAGCCTTCAGCTGCCCTCATGCCACGCCACACTCATGTCTATTTATAAGTGCGTCTGCCAGAGGAACCGCAGGCACACACTGCAGAGGGTTGGCACGGCTAGGCAGCGACCCTCTTTAAAAGGGGCGGGACGATAGACCACAATGCTGTACAGAAGCAATGAGAAATCCAATCCTGTGCCACCTCCATCTGGAGCTGCACACGTGGGCATAGCAATGGGGAACCTATGTGCCACACACTATTCATTCTGTCAAGGTGTCTGCATGCCCCAGTCAGACCGTGTTTTTTTATAAATAGTCACAGGCAGGTACAACTTGGAATCCTCAACTCCGCAATGGGAATTCCGTGTGCACCCACAGCATGGGTGGCTCCCTGGAACCCACCCGCTGTACATAAATGTATCCCATTGCAGTGCCCTGGACAGCAGAGCTAACGTCAGATGAAATGCAGGTGGGCTTCGGCCCACACTGCATGCCCCAGTCAGACTGGGGTTCTTTAGAAGTGGACACAGATGCATTTACAACTCCGTGTGGACCCACAGCATGGGTGGGTGCCAGGAAGCCACCAGCGGTACATAAATATATCCCATTGCATTGCCCAACACAGCTGATGTAACGTCAGCTGTAATGCAGGTGGGCTAAAAATTAATTGGATTACACTGTAGGCGAGGGCGCACAAAAATTGGTGTACCAACAGTACTAATGTACCTCAGAAAAATTGCCCATGCCCAACCAAGAGGGCAGGTGAAACCCATTAATCGCTTTGGTTAATGTGGCTTAATTGGTAACTAGGCCAGGAGGCAGCCCAGTTAAAATAAAAATTGGTTGAGGTGAAAGTTTCAACGCTTTAATGAGCATTGAAACGTATAAAAATTGTTTAGAAAAATTATATGACTGAGCCTTGTGGGCCTAAGAAAAATTGCCCGTTCGGCGTGATTACGTGAGGTTTCAGGAGGAGGAGCAGGAGGAGGAGGAGGAATATTATACACAGATTGATGAAGCGAAAAGGTCCCCGTTTTTGATGGGGATACAGAACGATGCTTCCATCCGCGGGTGCAGCCTACGTATTGCTTAGGTATCGCTGCTGTCCGCTGGTGGAGAAGAGAAGTCTGGGGAAATCCAGCCTTTGTTCATCCTGATGAGTGTAAGCCTGTCGGCACTGTCGGTTGACAGGCGGGTACGCTTATCCGTGATGATTCCCCCAGCCGCACTAAACACCCTCTCTGACAAGACGCTAGCCGCAGGACAAGCAAGCACCTCCAGGGCATACAGCGCGAGTTCAGGCCACGTGTCCAGCTTCGACACCCAGTAGTTGTAGGGGGCAGAGGCGTCACGGAGGACGGTCGTGCGATCGGCTACGTACTCCCTCACCATCCTTTTACAGTGCTCCCACCGACTCAGCCGTGACTGGGGAGCGGTGACACAGTCTTGCTGGGGAGCCATAAAGCAGTCAAGGGCCTTAAAGAGTGTTTCCCTGCCTGTGCTGTACATGCTGCCTGATCTCCGCGCCTCCCCTGCTACCCGGCCCTCGGAACTGCGCCTTCGGCCACTAGCGCTGTCGTATGGGAATTTTACCATCAGTTTGTCCGCCAGGGTCCTGTGGTATAGCAACACTCTCGAACCCCTTTCCTCTTCGGGTATGAGAGTGGAAAGGTTCTCCTTATACCGTGGGTCGAGCAGTGTGTACACCCAGTAATCCGTAGTGGCCAGAATGCGTGTAACGCGAGGGTCACGAGAAAGGCATCCTAACATGAAGTCAGCCATGTGTGCCAGGGTACCTGTACGCAACACATGACTGTCCTCACTAGGAAGATCACTTTCAGGATCCTGCTCCTCAGGCCATACACGCTGAAAGGATGACAGGCCAGCAGCATGTGTACCCTCACCAGTGGGCCAAGCTGTCTCTTCCCCCTCCTCCTCATCTTCCTCCTTCTCCTCCTCCTCACCGCGCTGAGATATAGACAGGAGGGTGCTCTGACTATCCAGCGACATACTGTCTTCCCCCGGCTCTGTTTCCGAGCGCAAAGCGTCTGCCTTTATGCTTTGCAGGGAACTTCTCAAGAGGCATAGCAGAGGAATGGTGACGCTAATGATTGCAGCATCGCCGCTTACCACCTGGGTAGACTCCTCAAACTTTCCAAGGACCTGGCAGATGTCTGCCAACCAGGCCCACTCTTCTGAAAATAATTGAGGAGGCTGACTCCCACTGCGCCGCCCATGTTGGAGTTGGTATTCCACTATAGCTCTACGCTGCTCATAGAGCCTGGCCAACATGTGGAGCGCAAAGTTCCACCGTGTGGGCACGTCACACAGCAGTCGGTGCACTGGCAGATTAAACCGATGTTGCAGGGTGCGCAGGGTGGCAGCGTCCGTGTGGGACTTGCGGAAATGTGCGCAGAGCCGGCGCACCTTTCCGAGCAGGTCTGACAAGCGTGGGTAGCTTTTCAGAAACCGCTGAACCACCAAATTAAAGACGTGGGCCAGGCATGGCACGTGCGTGAGGCTGCCGAGCTGCAGAGCCGCCACCAGGTTACGGCCGTTGTCACACACGACCATGCCCGGTTGGAGGCTCAGCGGCACAAGCCAGCGGTCGGTCTGCTCTGTCAGACCCTGCAGCAGTTCGTGGGCCGTGTGCCTCTTATCTCCTAAGCTGAGTAGTTTCAGCACGGCCTGCTGACGCTTGCCCACCGCTGTGCTGCCACGACGCGCGACACCGACTGCTGGCAACGTGCTGCTGACACATCTTGATTGCGAGACAGAGGTTGCGTTGGAGGAGGAGGAGGAGGAGGAGGGTGCTTTAGTGGAGGAAGCATACACCGCCGCAGATACCACCACCGAGCTGTGGCCCACAATTCTGGGGGTGGGTAGGACGTGAGCGGTCCCAGGCTCTGACTCGGTCCCAGCCTCCACTAAATTCACCCAATGTGCCGTCAGGGAGATATAGTGGCCCTGCCCGCCTGTGCTTGTCCACGTGTCCGTTGTTAAGTGGACCTTGGCAGTAACCGCGTTGGTGAGGGCGCGTACAATGTTGCGGGAGACGTGGTCGTGCAGGGCTGGGACGGCACATCGGGAAAAATAGTGGCGACTGGGAACTGAGTAGCGCGGGGCCGCCGCCGCCATCATACTTTTGAAGGACTCCGTTTCCACAACCCTATACGGCAGCATCTCCAGGCTGATAAATTTGGCTACGTGCACGTTTAACGCTTGAGCGTGCGGGTGCATGGCGGCGTACTTGCGCTTGCGCTCAAACACTTGCGCTAGCGACGGCTGGACGGTGCGCTGAGAGACATTGGTGGATGGGGCCGAGGACAGCGGAGGTGAGGGTGTGGGTGCAGGCCAGGAGACGGTAGTGCCTGTGTCCTCAGAGCGGGGTTGGATCTCAGTGGCAGGTTGGGGCACAGGGGGAGAGGCAGCGGTGCACACCGGAGGCGGTGAACGGCCTTCGTCCCACCTTGTGGGGTGCTTGGCCATCATATGTCTGCGCATGCTGGTGGTGGTGAGGCTGGTGGTGGTGGCTCCCCGGCTGATCTTGGCGCGACAAAGGTTGCACACCACTGTTCGTCGGTCGTCTGCACTCTCAGTGAAAAACTGCCAGACCTTTGAGCACCTCGGCCTCTGCAGGGTGGCATGGCGCGAGGGGGTGCTTTGGGAAACAGTTGGTGGATTATTCGGTCTGGCCCTGCCTCTACCCCTGGCCACCGCACTGCCTCTTGCAACCTGCCCTGCTGCTGCCCTTGCCTCCCCCTCTGAAGACCTGTCCTCAGTAGGCGTAGCAAACCAGGTGGGGTCAGTCACCTCATTGTCCTGCTGCTCTTCCTCAGAATCCTAGATGCGCTCCTCCCTCAGACTTACTGCCCTTACTACTACCTCACTGATAGACAACTGTGTCTCATCGTCATCGGCCTCCTCACCCACTGAAAGGTCTTGAGACAGTTGCCAGAAGTCCCCAGCCTCATCCCCCGGACCCCGGGAACTTTGCAATGGTTGGGCATCAGTCACGATAAACTCCTCTGGTGGGAGAGGAACCACTGCTGCCCAATCTGAGCAGGGGCCCGAGCATAGTTCCTGGGAGTCTGCCCGCTCCTCAGAATGTCTCATTTTCATGGAGTGAGGAGGCTGGGAGGAAGGAGGAGCAGCAGCCAGAGGATTCTGAGTTGCAGCAGTGGACGGCGCAGAACTCTGGGTGGACGATAGGTTGCTGGAAGCACTTTCTGCCATCCACGACAGGACCTGCTCACACTGCTCATTTTCTAATAAAGGTCTACCGCGTGGACCCATTAAATGTGCTATGAATGTGGGGACGCCAGAAACGTGCCTTTCTCCTAATCCCGCAGCAGTCGGCTGCGATACACCTGAATCAGGAGCTCGGCCTGTGCCCACACCCGGACTAGGGTCTCCGCGTCCTCGGCCGCGCCCACGTCCTCTAGGCCTACCCCTACCCCTCAGCATGCTGTATTTCCAGTAATGCAGAAACAGAACGCTGTAATTAAATGTGCCGCTTATTGGCCTGTGGCTGACTTCGCTTACGGAACGCCAGGAAATAATTTGGCGCAAGCCTGCTGTAACACTTAGCTGGCTGCGTATGATTTTGTTGAAGTACTACACCCAGCACACACGGACCCAGAACACTGAGCACAGTGACAGGCAGGCCAAATAGATTTTTTGCACAATATTTTTTTGAAAAGGACCACTGCGTATATTCAATCAATAATATATGTCTTCTGGCCCTGCCTCCACACTTCTGTCCCTGGAGTATTACTGCAGGGCGCAATGCTCTGCACGGCCGATATACCAAAAAAAAAAAAAAGTGCAACACTGCAAAAAGCAGCCTTCACACTACTGCACACGGTTAGATGTGGCCCTAAGAAGGACCGTTGGGGTTCTTGAAGCCTACACTAACTCCTAACACTCTCCCTACAGCAGCTCCAACACGATAGCACTGTCCCTCAGCTATGTCACAACGCATCTGAGGCGAGCCGCGGGAGGGGCCGATTTTTATACTCGGGTGACACCTGATCTCGCCAGCCACTCACTGCAGGGGGGTGGTATAGGGCTTGAACGTCGCAGGGGGAAGCTGTAATGCCTTCCCTGTCTTTCTATTGGCCAGAAAAGCGCGCTAACGTCTCAGAGATGAAACTGAAAGTAACCCGAACATCGCGTGGTACTCGTCACGAATAACGAGCATCTCGAACACGCTAATACTCGAACGAGTATCAAGCTCGGACGAGTACGTTCGCTCATCTCTACTTATAACTAATTATTTTATGTATTAGAGTATTAGAGTATTATTATGTAATGTACACCAGTATGTGTTCGATGAGATCAAAAATAGAGACAGAAATTGTAAATATATTTATATTTATCTCATGTTAAAGGGGTTGTCTCGCGAAAGCAAGTGGGGTTCAGCACTTCTGTATGGCCATATTAATGCACTTTGTAATATACATCGTGCATTAAATATGAGCCATACAGAGGTTATTCACTTACCTTCCCTGCGCTGGCGTCCCCGTCTCCATGGCTCCGTCTAACTTCAGCGTCTAATCGCCCGATTAGACGCGCTTGCGCAGAAGGGTCTTCTGCCTTCGGCTCGGTCCGGCAGCAGCGGCGTTCTGGCTCCGCCCCTTCTACGCGTCATCGCGTAGCTCCGCCCTGTCACGTGTGCCGATTCCAGCCTCCTGATTGGCTGGAATCGGCACATGTGATGGGGCGGAGCTACGTGATGACGCGTACAAGGGGCGGAGCCAGAACGCCGCTGCTGCCGGACCGAGCCAAAGGCAGAAGACCCTTCTGCGCAAGCGCGTCCAATCGGGCGATTAGATGAAGTTAGATGGAGCCATGGAGACGGGGACGCCAGCGCAGGGAAGGTAAGTGAATAACCTCTGTATGGCTCATATTTAATGCACGATGTATATTACAAAGTGCATTAATATGGCCATACAGAAGTGCTTAACCCCACTTGCTGCCGCGGGACAACCCCTTTAAGTATGAAAGGCCATAGTTATAACGATAGATGTAACAACTGAAAGTATATATAAGTATCACGTTTTAAATAAGTTCTGACTAGCTCTATGAAAAGCAATGGGCTTAAGCGATTCTTGGGGAAGTCAGTGATAAGGCTATGTGACATTACATGTGATCGCGTGATAGAGACACGTGACGGGGTTCACGTCACACGGCCCGCAGTCACGTCATCACATTCGGTAGGACCGATGCATTCCAAGACACGTTGGCAAGCGTGCACCACGTGATTACGCAGCGTGACTCCGTCATGGCCGAACGTGTGACGCGGGATCATGTGTACAAGCGGTCATGTGCCGCTACCGGAGATGCTACGGGGAAGGGCATTATCGCGCCAACATGTCGGTAATGTACTTTATTGTACTGGTATATAAGGAGTGATCTTTTATGTATGTATGTGCTTGATAAAGTCGCATGCTAGCAACGAAACGCGTTGCACTCAGTAAAGGAGGATATATTTATCCACGGTAACAACCTGCTCTCTGAATTTTTTCCACAAGTGGCGCAGGCTATTTTTATTTATTTTTTGGTATCTGTGCACCATAAGTCTCTGAGACATTCTTGGAGCATTACATAGATCAAAAGACACACAGTTGAACTCATATAAAGATATACATGTAGTGAACGCAGTCTTTTCACGATCTAGTTCTGCCATAGGAACCGGCCAATACCCGCTGGTAAGATAAAGAGTGGAAAAATAAGCAGCAGAGCCCAGAGCAGTAAGAGTTTCTTTGATTCGGGGGAGTGGATATGCATCTTTATAGGTAATGTTATTGAGTAGTCTGCGTAAAATTTGATTCCTCTATCCTTTTCTTAACCAACACCAAGGAACCGCCCATGGACTATAGCTATCCCTCATCACATTAGCATCTTTCATCTCTTGAATCATTCCTTTCACAGTCTGATGCAAAATAAGAGTGAGAGGTCAATATCTCTTTTTGATGGGAGGATGACCATTCATGGGGATAGTGTGAGAGACGTATCTCACTTGACCGAAGTCTATGGCATGCTTGCTGAAGGCTGTGTGGTTTTATCGAGCCACATCAAGTACTTCTTGTTGTTTCTTGGGGGTTTCAGAAGTGCCCACATGAAGATTAGACCACCAGGGTGCTTCAGTAGAAGATGAGTTCTTCACCTGCTAAGAGGATTGAAGAAGTGTAAGACGATCAGAGTCTAGGATGTCTTCTGGCTGGAGCAATGACACTTGAGCTACAGCGTAGTATTTCTTTAGAGTGATGGCAGTATCACCTGTATTGAGGACTCTAACAGGCACTTGACCTGTGGAGACAGTTGGCAAGTTTCTGGCCGCTATAAGAAAAGGGTACTCTTTAGTGTGTATGGATTCAATAAGAGCCTTGGAGTCTTCTCCTTGCAAACCAAGTCTGGTTTGGCACCACAACAGCAATTCTATGCCAGGAGGTATGATGATGGCACTTACTACTTTGTTCCTTGCTCTTTCAACTCTTCCCCTGGGGTTTGTGAATTTCTGTTGGGTGGAAAGAATCTTAATAGTTTCCTCAGCACTTCCTATTCGGCTTGAGAAGCGGAAGAGACTTGACTCTGAAGAGCTTTCAGGATTTCTCCAAAGCAATTTCTGAGCACATTAATCCCCACAATCATGAACGGGGCATTTCTCTCTGCCACATCAATCACCAGTACACCCTGCTGTACTAACTCTGTCTGTCCAGTGAGAATAGTTGGTTCCCAATACCCTATTACTGGTACGGGTTTCCATTAGTGGCAATGAGATCGAGGAAGTGTTCTGGGGGTTGTACAAGAACTGCAGAGTCCCAGTATCACTCAAAGAATGCTTTTTGCATCATAGTCACTTGAGAACCAGTGTCTAAGAGTGCTGAAATGGGTGCACCTTCTACCGTTAACAGGATTTCAGGGCAGTGGCCAATGTATTTGGACATCCACTGTTGGTTATGCTGAGCAGGACCTACTTTCTTTCCTCCCGGGTGGCGGTCCATGGACCTGGGGGCTGACTTTTTAAACTCAGATATTCCATAGAGGCATGTCCTGTATGTCTGCAATATGTACAGATATGGTTCAGTTTTCTCCAAGAGAAGTTGGTCCTATCTCTTACGAATGTTTCAGCAGGTGGTTGAGAAGGCCCATGAGAGTACGAGCATGAGGCTTCCAAGTGATCAACCAGGTGATGGAACTGGAAACTTGCATCTCCAATTCACCCAACCTTTCATACAGAGTCACCACACACTGAGTCATTTCCGCCAATTTTTTTTTAGGATTGTTCCCACTTGCTAGCTCTGGGGAACTTCATCCTCCTTGGATTTTGTTGCTTGGGTGGTCTGGAACGAAATCCAAGGTTTGCCACTTAGGGATCTGATTTCTCCCAGTACATCTTCAGGGGTGTCAGGAGTTTCCATCTCTGTACCTGTAGGTTCTGTAATCAACACCAGAATGGCTAACTCCTTGAAATATAGAAAACTGTCACCTGGGTGTTAGACACCTAACATTTTCAATTGCCTCCGGAGGTCGCTCCTTCAATGAACTGCTCTTGTTATGTTTGTCAGCAGTGTCAGCTTCTCATGGATGACCATAAATTACAGCTTTCTTTCCTTCCTGCAGAGAGAGGGCAAAGTCATTCCCCTGACTGCTGCTTCTTATTAAAAAATCTCTTTTTGACTTCTGAAGTGGTGCAAGTCTCAAAAATATTTTGGAGTTTCTCAAATATCTGTTCTATGGTTCTTTTCTGAAACTTAGGCCAGGTCTTAACTTCCCTTGCGGCTGCTCCCGCTAACTGTCCTATCAGTACTTCTACCCTCTGTTCTATGGCTAGAAAATACAGCTCAAACATCACAGCCATCTTGCTGTGGAAATCTCACAGGCTGTGTAATTCTCCTTTGTAACAGGATAACCAAGGGGAACTTGGATAATAGAGTAGAGTTAGAGTATCGTAGTGGGAGTATCGTTTGCAGGTTTTGGACTGCTGGGGTCTGCTCTATCTGAATATGACATTGTCAAGGTGCTAGAGGGATTTTCTATGCTCTAGAATAAAGAGGATTGAATTTGTCCCACTTGGGCGATTTTTGAAAATCGGGACACTGGCCATTTAAATTTTCAAAATTGCGCCAAACAAAGTCACAGAAGCATTGATCCTGTTTATGGCACCAAAACCCTGCAACGTGCAACAAGCAGCACTGGGCCTGCACTCTCTCCGACAGTGATTTCCAACCTGAAACACTAGCTAAAATTCTCTGTTACTCACTCTGTGCATCTTGAAGATGTCTGCAGCTGGCAATGCTCTGGCTGTGTTGGCTTTTTGTTGAAAGCAGAGGTGGAAGAAGCAGCAGAATGGCTTGAAATGACATCAGGTTTTGAAGACACATGCAGGCTTCTCTCAGTCTTGTGGTTGATTGATTAGCTGTGCACAGGGTTTCTTGCAGATCTCATTAAGCGTTACAGGACAGGGGAGGGCAAGCCTGTGACACAGCTTCACCTGGCTGCGTCCATTCTCTCCACTCCCTCTGCCTCTCTGTGTCTTGCTATCTCCCCACTGATTGCCTCTCTCCACTCTTTTATATTTACCTAGTACGCCACACATCTGGGGAGAGGAAAAACACTTTCCTCAACTCAAAGCTCCGGTTACAGCTGGGCTGTGGTTAGCTCCCCCCTCAATCAATCAGGTCATCAAAGGTCCTTCAACCACATACAGAGATTCTTGCAGGTCTTTCAGCAATTGTTTTACAGTGAAATGACTAAACTAAATTAATTATTTAACTCCCTATTCTGACTCCATCTTTTTATTAAATGAAATCCAGCATAACTACCCTTTGTTAAATGAGCTGTAGCTAGGACAGCGGCTCTTGACTTGCAGTTAGATACTTTTATACTTTATAGTGTCACACTTCACACTTCAGGTCAATACACTGTATTATACTCGAGAGCTGCACTCACTATTCTGCTGGTGGAGTCACTGTGTACATACATTACTTATCCTGTACTGCTCCTGAGTTACATCCTGTATTATACCCCAGAGCTGCGCTCAGTATTCTGCTGCTGGAGTCACTGTGTACATACATTACTTATCCTGTACTGATCCTGAGTTACATCCTGTATTATACTCCAGAGCTGCACTCACTATTCTGCTGGTGGAGTCACTGTGTACATACATTACTTATCCTGTACTGATCCTGAGTTACATCCTGTATTATACTCCAGAGCTGCACTCACTATTCTGCTGGTGGAGTCACTGTGTACATACATTACTTATCCTGTACTGATCCTGAGTTACATCCTGTATTATACTCCAGAGCTGCACTCACTATTCTGCTAGTGGAGTCACTGTGTACATACATTACTTATCCTGTACTGATCCTGAGTTACATCCTGTATTATACTCCAGAGCTGCACTCACTATTCTGCTGGTGGAGTCACTGTGTACATACATTACTTATCCTGTACTGAGCCTGAGTTACATCCTGTATTATACTCCAGAGCTGCACTCACTATTCTGCTGGTGGAGTCACTGTGTACATACATTACTTATCCTGTACTGATCCTGAGTTACATCCTGTATTATACTCCAGAGCTGCACTTACTATTCTGCTGGTGGAGTCACTATGTACATACATTACTTATCCTGTACTGATCCTGAGTTATATCCTGTATTATACTGCAGAGCTGCACTCACTATTCTGATGGTGGAGTCACTGTGTATATTACTTATCCTGTACTGATCCTGGGTTATACCATGTATTATACTCCAGAACTGCCCTCACTATTCTGCTGGTGGAGACACTTAGACCCCCGGCTGGAGATTTGCTCTAAGTGTTGAGCTTTATATTATGTAGATTTTTACGTTGGTTGAAATAAAATGAAAACGTCATGTAATAAGGAGGAATATTATAGTAAACTGAGGAGAGTGTAATAAATCTGTACGGACGCTTGTAAAGCATACAGGACGGGGAATGTTACAGATGTGCTGCCAATGCACCTGCCTCAACCTGCCCACCAGCACTCTCACCACCTTGTAGAAAGCAGCCATCTTTGATCTCGGTGACTGTTACACTGGAGTCCACTCTACCTGCAGTGTGTGATGAATGGTCCTTACCTGCTCTATATCGGGCTGCAGGGGGCTGTACAGGGATCGTGTCTCCACATGTTCACACACCAGGGCCTGTTTGCGCAGGACATGTAGGGCCAGACATTCCTCGGGGGGCCCCAGATGTGGATTCGAGAATTTACTGTCCTCTGTCAATCAGAAAATGTAGGATGTGTCAGGTGCTCCAGTACTGAATCTGCATACTTTGTACTTACACTCATTACCACTTCCAAGAACTTTGCTTACTTTCAGTGAATAGGAACTTTCTGCTTTCTCCCCCCATACTGTAGTGTACAAACCCTGGAGTGGGAGTCAATCCCCCACCCACTAGCGGCGGCAGCCACAAGAGGATGTTGGGGGGAGGAGGTAGCCTGATAGTGATGTTCTCAATGAGGTCTCCTCCTCTTGCTCAATGTACGGTCCAGCAATATGTAGGAGGTAGAAACCAGTGGTAAGTAGGCGGCACAGCACAGGATAGGATCAGGTCTCAGCTTCTCCCCGCTTTGCTGGATCCCATACACCTAATATTTTTAGGACACTATGGGGGAGACGGTCTCATGCGCCAGTGCAAAGCTAAATTACATTGGTGTGAGATGTGCCAAATTAAGAACATGACCTTTTTTTCATTTTCAGTTTTTCCTCCCCACTTTTATAAAATCACAACTCTTTTATTAATCCATCAGCATCTCTTTCTGAGGGCTTGTGTTTTGCGGGACAAGTTGTATTTTTCAACGTTTCAATTTAGTCTATTATAAAATGTACTGAAAACTTAAAGTGGAGTGAAATGCAAAAAAACCTAAATTCTGCCAACTTTCGTGGCGTCTTGTTTCTATGGCATACACACTGCTGCAAAAGTGAAATGATACCTTCATTCTGTGGGTCGATACAAGTACTACGATATCAAATCTATGTAGGTTTTTTTGCTACAACAGAATCATAAAATTATAGAATGGTAGAGTTGGAAGGGTCCTCCAGGGTCATCGGGTCCAGCCCCCTGCTCAGTGCAGAATTCACTAAATCATCCCAGACAGATATTTGTCCAGCCTTTGTTGAAAGACTTCCATTGAAGGAGAACTCCCCACCTCCTGGGCCAACCTGTTCCACTCATTGATCACTGTCACTGTCTAATATGTAATCTGTGTCTCCTCCCTTTCAGTTTCATCCCATTGCTTCTAGTCTTTCCTTGTGCAGATGAGAATAGGGCTGATCCCTCTGCACTGTGACAGCCCTTCAGATATTTGTAGACAAGGTATTAAGTCTTCTTTCAGCCTTCTCTTCTGCAAGCTAAACATTCCCAGATCCTTTAACCGTTCCTCATAGGACATGATTTACAGATCACTCACCATCCTGGTAGCTATTCTCTGAACTTGCTTCAGTTTGTCTATGTGTTTTTAAAATTGTGGTGCCCAGAACTGGACCCAGTATTTCAGATGAGGTCTGACTACGGAAGAGTAGAGGGAGATAATTACCTCACGTAATCTAGACTCTATGCTTCTCTTAATACGTCCTAGAATTGTGTTTGCCTTTTGCTGCTGCATCACATTGTTGACTCGTGTTCAGTCTATGATCTATTAGTATACCCAAGTCTTTTTCACATGTGCTGCTGCTTAGCCCAATTCCTCCTATTCTGTATGTGCATTTCTTTTCATTTTTCTTGCCCAGATGTAGGACTTTGCATTTCTTCTTGTTAAATACCATTCGTTATTTACCGTTAGTTACCGCCCGCCATTCAAGCTTTTCTAGATCTTTTTTGAACCATCTCTCTCTCTTCTATAGTGTTAGTTATCCCTCCTAGCTTTGTGTTGTCGGCAAATTTGATTAGTTCCCCTCAATTCCCTCCTCCAGATCATTTATAACAATGTTGACCAACACTGGGCCTAGGACAGAGCCTTGTGGTCCCCACTTGATACATTCTTCCACTTGGATGTGTAGCCATTTATGACCACTCTTTGAGTATGATCACTCAGCTAGTTGTGAATCCACCTAACAGTTGCCTTGTCAATCCCATATTTGGTCATTTTTTCAATAAGTATGGTATGAGATACTTTTCCAAATGCTTTACTAAAGTCAAGATATATTATAGCTACCACATTTTCATGATCAACCCAGTCGGTGTTTCTGTCATAGAAATTAGATTCGTCTAGCATGACTTGTTTGTTACAAACCCATGGTGGCTCTGGTTAATTACTCCATTCTCATCCAAGTACTTGCATGCATGCTGTTTAATTTGTTCAAAGTTGTTTCCCGGTATAGAAGTCAGGCTCACAGGACTGTAGTTTCCTGGATCCACCTTTTTCCATTTTTGAAGATAGGGACAACATTTGCCCTTTTCTAATCTTCTGGGACTTCTCCTGTTCATCAGGAACTTTCAAAGATTATGGCCAGTGGTTCAGCAATTACATCTGTTGCTTCCTTCATTATCCTAGGATGTAATTTATCTGGACTTGGAGACTTGAATTCATTTAAGTTATCTAAGTGTTCCCTTACCATCTCTCTGTTTATAGATAGCCTACATTCTTTTATTCCCCCAATATCAGAGGGAAGATCAGTTGATGTTACATCAACAGAATTCCCTTTCACTGAATGTTTTTCCTCGATTATTCTCGGTAAACTCTCCACAACCTTACATGAGAGAGACCCATGTGGCTGGTAGTACAATCCTGGGCCCGGCTACTCTAGCACCGATGACCAAGCCTCACCGAAAGTCGCTGAAGATCACTGGCTTTTCCCAACTAATGTGGTTTCACACTGAAACTGATCGATGGACCACTTGTTACATGATTTTATGCTGCACTCCGGGGATAATTTTCATACAAGGAAGCGCCAATCGCAAGAAGGCCGGGGGCTCTAATAAAGGACCAGGGAGCATATACAGTTTTTGAACTGCATAATGTGTCACAAGGTGAAGAGCACGTCCCCTATAATAAAAAAATGACCCGAAGTCCATGATTTGCTTTAGTGTGAGGTCTTATAATTTTCTCAGATGGTCTTGGTCCTCTTTAGGGGGAATATTTACGTAGCTAATGCCCAAAATGCAGAACTTTTTAAGTCTTATCTGTGATTTTTCCTTTCTTTCAGTATCTAAAAGTTTTGCTCCTGGTTTTCGACCAAAGGGATTAAGTATTGGACTAATTACAGTGGGAGCAGATTTGAGAACAGAAGATGAATAGTTTATGGTGCAGATCTTCCTCTTCTGTACTATTGTGTTCCTTCCAATTAGCTCCAGGCTCCTGGACACACTGGGACCACAATCCTCGTCTCTTTGATGGTACGGCTATTTTTCCATCTTCTGTGACAGAGTTTTCCCTGTAGATAATGAGTGTTACAGATTTATCTCACTTTTATGCTCATCTCGTGAGCCTCAAATAAGCCTTTTATTAAACGCTGGTTGACATTACGGTCATTGCTTTTAGGGTCACATGGTGGAGAGCTCATAATTAAGACTAACTGCACACAAGGGTTTCAATAATATTTTCCAGGAGTGAGTCAGAGAAATAATTGCTGTTATATAAGAATGGTTTCAACTGGCCCAAAGTCAGGATCTACTTCTGTATCTGACCCGTGAATGCCTGGTGCTGGGGAGCGAACGGAATATCCAAATGGAGGACCACAAGATGCTCTTTTCCAAAATTTCTGGTAATTTCCCATTTTTTGGGGGTATCCACATTGTTTCGGTGGCTCAGATAATAAACCTTGGTCATGGATCGCTCTTCCAATGTATGAGACCAGAAAAGTTAAAGGGGTTGTCCCGCGGCAGCAAGTGGGTCTATACACTTCTGTATGGCCATATTAATGCACTTTGTAATGTACATTGTGCATTAATTATGAGCCATACAGAAGTTATCAAAAGTTTTATACTTACCTGCTCCGTTGCTGGCGTCCTCGTCTCCATGGTGCTGACTAATTTTCGGCCTCTAATGGCCAAATTAGCCGCGCTTGCGCAGTCCGGGTCTTCTGCTGTCTTCAATGGGGCCGCTCGTGCAGAATGCCGACTCCGTGTAGCTCCGCCCCGTCACGTGCCGATTCCAGCCAATCAGGAGGCTGGAATCGGCAATGGACCGCACAGAAGCCCTGCGGTCCACAGAGAGAGAGGATCCCGGCGGCCATCTTCAGCAGGTGAGTATGAAGACGCTGGACCGCCGGGATTCGGGTAAGTACTACCCGGTTTGTTTTTTTAACCTCTGCATCGGGGTTGTCTCGCGCCGAACAGGGGGGGGGGGTTAAAAAAAAAAAAAAAAACGTTTCGGCGCGGGACAACCCCTTTAACAGCAAAATGCAGACTGATAGCTCATCAATATTCATTCCAGTGACATTCACACATGTGCCAGAGGGGGTCTTTGATGTCACTTGCTCTTTCTGGGGCAAGCAAGGAAATCCTTTGCTGTGATATTAACATTGTTACCACGTTTTAAGGGGATTCAATACTCTCCTATCCTGTGTTCAATATACACAACCCAGACATAGCGACACACATCCTTATTACTGTATTAATCAGAGGAATTAATAACAGGAATTATGGGTCATCTGAAGGTCCCAGCCCAACAGCAGTTATATTTTCGGAACCGTGAGTGTACCGCGGACCCAGTGCATTTACTCTGATCACTGTGCAAATCCTCAAAATCGCATATCTACAAAGCTGATCATCTGTTGCATATCATGTTTGGTATCCATGGATACGTAAATTCATGATATGAAACATGGCAGCCATAGCTTCCCAATTGGATGGCCTCCTAGGAAAATATTGCTGGAATGTTAAATTGAGTTTCCAACCAGGAGATCTGTGCATATCCTCAGCCAGCCCATCGTGTGACTCAAAGAGGACTTTAAAACTAAGAGATGCATCTAAGTGCAGCCTGTCCAATTCGTTTCTGTGTGCTCCTTGCCTCAGGACTATTTTAAACAACTTCATAGACTGGTATTTTCTATTGTTTTATTCTTTTTTGTTGTCATACAGTTGTTTTGTGTTTATACCCTTTTTACAAATATCTTCTTTTGTATACTTTTTTAAGTACTGCTACCATTTTTAGAATCAGGCTTACAATTTTATTGGTCGTCCTTGAACAATTTAAGCAATCTATAACCCCAAGATTGTTAGTCATGTGTTGGCTGTCCTCCCTGTCAAAAACAGTTACTGGTGGCAGTGAAGTGTGTTATGGAGTGATAGATGCAATTTGGGATCCATATTTTTTGAGTGAAGGATCCAGGGAGCTGCAAAAAAGTCAACCCCGCGGTCTGAACCCAGGTGCCATATACGTCACAAGTTGGTGACTTTTAGGCCCATTAACCCTGTATCTATGACATACGCTGTATGGCCTTACTGTGAGGACACTTTATATGTGAGATTATTGTAATAGAGGGATATACTAGGTCTTGGTGTAGACATTACTAGGTATGGGCTGGTGAGATGAGATCTAAGAGTATTAAAGATGTCAGTATATTACTCAGTGGTGGGGCTAGAGTTAAGCAGGTCATATTGCATTTTCCCAGTATCACGATAACGACTGTTTAACTACATATATGACTAATACTGCCCCAGGCAGAAATGCGGACTTCACAGATATGGTTATGCGGTGGATTTGAGCCAATGAGACCATTACACATTCCTACTGATGTGACCAAAGAGTATAAGACTCCATGTAATCTGTAATAAAGTGCGCAGTTATTTCTCCGTGTGAGGAACTATACCAGACCTCTGTGTGTGGTGTTTCTTCTTTACCGCCGGCGGCGGGGCATTGGGGTGGGCCTGATTGGTGCTGTACGCAAAATTTCTCTGACACTACCGCTAGTGTTGTCAGATGGGAAGTTTAGTATCAGCTTTTCCACCAGGGCCTTGTGGTATTGCATCACTCTCGTAGTCCTTTCCTCTTCAAGAATGAGAGTGGAAAGGTTCTCCTTATACCGTGGGTCGAAAAGGGTAAACACCCAGTAATCCGTATTGGCAAGAATGCGTCTAACGTGAGGGTCACAGGAAAGGCAGCTTAACATGAAGTCAGCCATGTGTGCCAGAGTCCCAGTACACAACACATCGCTGTCCTCACTAGGAGGATGACTCTGTCTCCTCCGCCTCCTCTTCAGCCCATACACGCTGAACAGATGTGAAGGATGTAGCATGGGTACCCTATGCAGTGTGGGCAGCATTCTCTTCCCCCTCCTCCTTCTTCTCCTCCAATACGCGCTGAAAAACAGACCTGAGGGTGGTCTGGCTATCAAGCGACGTTATGTCATCCCCCATCTCCTGTTCTATCCGCAAAGCATCACCCTTAATGTTTAGCAGCAACCTTCTCAGCAGGCA
Organism: Eleutherodactylus coqui; assembly: GCF_035609145.1. NCBI lineage: Eukaryota > Metazoa > Chordata > Amphibia > Anura > Eleutherodactylidae > Eleutherodactylus > Eleutherodactylus coqui. Next base: position 7,942,909 of record NC_089843.1, read on the forward strand.
AAGCAGCGGTATGGTTACGCTCACCATTTGTGTTGACTCCTCAAAGTTTCCTAACACCAGACAGATGTCAGACATCCATGGCACGTGTGTTAGTCTGCCAAGCTGCAGAGCCGCCACCAGGTTACGCCCATTGTCACACACGACCATGCCTGGTTGGAGGTTCAGCGGCGAAAGCCACAGATCTGTCTGCTCCGTCAAACCCTTTAACAGCTCTTGGGCGGTGTGCCTCTTGTCACCTAAGCTTAGGAGTTTCAGCACGGCCTGTTGACGCTTTCCCATGGCAGTGCTGCAGCGCCTCCAGCTACCGACTGAAGGCGACGTGCTCACAGATGGTAATTGAGAGGTGGAGGGGGTTGGAGGAGGTGGCATAATAAGCCGGAGAAACCATGACCGAGGTAGGACCACAATCCTCGGTGTGGGTAGCACGTGAGCGGACCCAGGATCAGACTCAGTCCCAGCCTCCAACAGGTTAACCCAATGTGCTGTCAAGGAGATGTAGTGTCTCTGCCCACCAGCACTTGTCCACTTGTTGGTGGTTAACTGGGCCTTCCCAGTAACCGCATTGATTAGTGTATCTTGACGCCACCGGAAGCTAGGGGTTTGACAGGAGGAACGCCCCTGTCACACCCCTAGCTCCTGATAGTGTCAAGGGACGAAGGTCCTAGCAACACAGTGTGCATGGATTTCTGGCAGCAGTGCTGGCTTAGGCTGAGGGGTTACTATTGTTTTTAGGCTTACATTATTAGGTGTAAATGTAAGGCTAAGAAGAATAGTAACCCTCAGCCTAAGCCAGCACCGCTGCCAGAAATCAATGCAGACGCTGCAGCGTCTGTGCTCTGTCCCGCACGCCATAAAAGCCATGCCTCCTAGCCAGTCAACGCCTCACCCCTTCGTCCCGGCCACCTTCGCACGCATCTGTCCCAGGCACTGGCTTTCAGCTGTCTTCCGCCGGCGGCAGCAGTGGTCCCTCACGGCCGCTCCCAGGAAAGCACAGTTATTTTGCTTGTCCCTCCCTGCTCCCAACGTACCGCTGTGCTTCTAAAGTGCGGGGATGCATATCAGCACGTGTAGCTTGGCGCTGTACTGCTGCTGTGGATGGCCGTCCTCTGTCACTTTCTGGAAGGCTATCGCTGTGTCCTCCCTGCAGCCGAGCAGTATGTTGAAGACACTACTGGGGGATGAGGGCTCTCTGCGCTCCCTTATGGTGACCTCGCTGTGCACTTCCACACACAGTGGGTTGCCGCCTTCTGCCACACTGGAGGGGAAGGAGATTTCAGCTGCAGTGTGGGCCGAGAGGCTACAGAGGTGCAGGGCGGGCTGGATTGCAGTTAAAACATTCTTCTTACTGGGCTCCCAGGACCTGCAGACAACCCAGTTCTCCAGCCAATCAGCATCAGGGGGCATCACCCCCATGTCAAACTTGACTCCAGCAGGACTTCCTGGTGGCGTCAAGATACACTAATACCATGTTCCAGGGCCCTCAGGGGCCAGTGCACCATACCATTATATAGTGCATCTATGTCTTCCTATTCAGTTATAATTGGTATTTCAATATAGGACATCGATACTGAGGTATAGCACTGGAGCTGGCTTCTTGACTACACCTCCTATAGCAGTGCTGCATTGCAATGAGTGTCATTAATTCATTTATACTAGGGTAAGTACACCAACAGGACTTTGACACAACTTGACCCATTAGGTTCAGTAGGTAGTCTACCAGCTGACTATCAATTCTTGCTCCACTGACCTCCTGAAGGATGTGAGGACAACCACAAAATATGCTCTGCATACTCCATTCTTATTAAACATGGGGTCAGGTCACAACTACAGTATATAACATTCCCAATGTGGCAGCATTTACTCCAAACCTCTGTCTGTAGACCCCATCATCTGCAGAACAGATCACCTCTCTAAGCCTGCTAAGACCGCATTTAAAGATAAATATCCCCCACAATGTTAATTGCCGTCTCGAACTGGGAAAAATCCAACATAAATGGTTAAGAGGAGTAACGGGCAGGACGTCCATGAGTTATTAGCATGTAACATCCACACATTTTCTATACGGGGATTTGTAGCTCAGCCAGAAAATGATTATCCTGCAAAAGTTAGTTTACAGTAGAGAAGGCCAGCGGGCGTCGGGGGCCAACTGTAGTGGAAACCTTGTGACTCGTCCAAGTGGGCGATTAACATTGTGCACTTTGTGTGGTCAGCAGACAACGAGGTTAACGACACCCAGAAGGTTCCCACACTCATTTTGGCGTCTCCGTTGCTTAAAAGGCAATTCTAGTTCCATAAAGCCGCCCGTTATTACACGAGGGGTTCGGCTGCACTTCAAGGCATTTCTCAACACTTGGGTTCTACAAGATTTCCACATCGGGAGCATTTTGTTCTTCGGAGTTTCATACAAATTCTCCGACAATGTCATTGGGCAAATAACTCCCAAATGCCAACGAAAATACCGTCATGTTCTGAGCTTTATGTGGTTCTTTATATACTCTGCACAGCCATAACATAAAACCACTGACCAGTAAAGGGAATAGCACTGAGTATCGGGTGGCAATGGGACCTGGAAGGAGGGGGGGGAAATATTCAGGGGCGCTCCTTCACTGAGGTGACCTGAGCCTAAATATTTTTATCGTCCATATTAATAGAAGGTAAAAAATAATTACCAGCTGCAAGCTGGGACTGTGACCCATGACCTCGCCCCCAGGCATCTCTGTTCCTGCAAGCAGATGCCAACCTCAACACAGTGCAAACACCAGATGTAGAGATCACAATGGAGAGCACCATTACTACAGGGGCCACTATTACTACCTGAGCCACTATGGGGTGCACAATTTTACAGGGACCACTATGGGGATCTCTATTGATCCTAGGACCACTAACAGGGTTACTAAGACTACTGGGACCACCATCAGGGTCACTATAACTACTAGGGCGACTATGGGGACTCTATTACTTCTGAGGTCACTATGGGGATCACTTATAATATTTGGGCCACTATGAGGGAAACTATTAATCCTGGGCCTTTATTACTACTGGGCAGCTATGGTGGACACAATAACTACTGGAACCACTATAGCGATTACTATTAATACTGATGCTACTTCTGGGGGTCACTTAATCCTGGGGCCACTATGATTACTGGAATCACTATGGGGTCACTAATAATAGTGGGGCCACTATGTGGAACAATATTACTACTGAGCTACTATAGGGAGCACTATTATTACTCAGGCCATTATGGGGGACCCTAATACTACTTGGGCCACTATGGAGGTCAATATTACTACGGGAGTCACTATGATGGTCACTAATAATCCTGGGACTACTATAACTACTGGGTCCTCTATCAGGGTCAATATTACTACTGAGGCCATTAAAGGGGTCACTATTACTATTGCAACCACTACCGGGATCACTATTAATAATAGGGTCACTGAAAGCGACACTTACTATTGGGACCACTACTGTGGGTGCTATTACTCTCTCAGACAAGTCTCTATGCTTCACATATTTGTTAAATATCTTGAGTCTTGGTGGTTTTAATGCCTGTAAAATAGGTGTTTTTGCCAGGGGGTGGAAGGGAGCATTTCACACTTCACCTCAGGCAGCATAAAAGCTTGGGGCATCCCTGGATATATTAGGCATCAAGGGATTGCTCAGCTCTTGAAGTTGATGTGTTGGAAGCAGAAAAAAGGGAGAAGTCTGAGGATGTGAGTGACTGTGCCAAGGGCCAAAATGTGATTTGTAAATGACTTGTTAAGAGGATCTTTAGAATAGCAGTGTCACAGCTTGACAACCATGACAGGTACGTAGTATACCGGCTGTGATGCGGAAATATACTGGTGATACAAGGTCAGTCCGAACCACATTATGGCACTTTTATGCTTGTATGTTTGTTATCTCCTTGGGTTCCCCTGTCATTGACAAAGGGTTATCGGAGTCGTATGTTGAAATATCCCTAGATAATTTGTGTCTTCATTGACGAGCCAATCTAATTAGGAGGGGATTTTTATATTTCTACCCCTGCTCTTAGAAGCTGCTGATTATTCATCTGTCTTGAGCAAAAAATTGGTCTTGTCCTTTTCCCCATGTGCTGCCTTTCCGATTAAGCTAAGTAGTTGGTGTATTGATTTAGATCTCAGTGCTGTTCCTGCCATTGCTCCTGATGCCATTAGTTATCAGCTGCTTATTAACATTTCCTGTCTCTACCTAGGGTCAGTATAAATGGCCTAGGTTTGGGACGTAGCTTTCTTGTCGGCGCGATTGCCCCACTTAAGGCATGGGTATTTCCCCCCGTTCGGCTGGTAGGGCTAGACTCTCCCATCTTTTCCTTTCTGTGTGTTGGGTGGTGGTTTTAGTGTTTTACATGGGAATTTCCAGAGTTTATTTGTCCCTTGTGAACACTGTCTTGCATCCTTGCTGGGGCTGGTATGTAAAGGCTCAGCAGGGACATAACAGGCTGGTCTTGTGGCGTGTTCCCGGTATGTAGCAGTTACTACCTACAAAGGCTCCAAGGAAGGACAACTGGTGACCAACGACAGAGTCATGTTCACCCAAGGCTAACTGATGAGGAGTGAAGGCTAGCCCATCTGGTCCAATCTTCCACAAGAGCAACTATAGAACAAAATATTGATAAAGTTCTTGCTGGCAATGATAGAAATGTGTCAGATTATACAAGACATTGCAGCTCACTGCATACGGGACTGTATAGCCGCAGACTGATCAGAGCGCTCATGTGATTGCAGCATCAAGTAGGGTAACCCCAGACACAAGACATACGCTGAGGAGCTAGGAGGGCAAGATGCTGGCTTGTCATTGCAGCACTTACTAGGCTCTCTCCTGAAGGGACACACATAGGCCAGGGCAGCGCTTGGCCTCTTCCGGACACCCCCAGTATGGGGATGTCCAATAAATTGGGGAACAGGGTTTGTAGTTGTCACGGGTGACGCCACTGTTCCAGTACCCCCCGACATGAACATCGTCGGGAAATAAAGGAGCCACAGACAGTAGTGTAGTACCTCAGATCCCCTGGAGCGGTCAGGGCCTGGAACAACTTTTACTTGCAAACTTCACTTTAACAATACAAGGCACAAACAACAGAATTTGAATAGTGCAGAAATTAAAGAAACTAGAGTACCTCCACATGGCAGACCCAGACTTCAGGATGCCTGTGTGTGACTAATTAAAGACGTATACCTCCACTCAGCAGAATTCAGACTTAAGGATGCCTGTGTGTGACTAATTAAAGACGTATACCTCCACTCAGCAGAATTCAGACTTAAGGATGCCTGTGTGTGACTAATTAAAGACGTATACCTCCACTCAGCAGAATTCAGACTTAAGGATGCTTGAGTGTGAACAATGACTATAGAGTACCTCCACCATGCGGTCCCCAACTTCAGGACGTGTGGGTGTGTAAAACAGATAATGGAGTACCTCTGCACTAGCTCTCTGCTCGTTCACTCTCTCTCTCTGGGGCACACTTACAGTTTATGCTGAAGACAAGCATTCCAGAAAACCTCCTTTTCTTCCATCTTCAACACATGACGGCTCAAGGTTCACCAATGTGCCTCCGTTTTCTATCTCTCTGCTGGAACTCAAAATGGAAGACAGATTGAAGACGACCACATCCAGCTCTCAAGCACTCTCACACATTTATACCTTCTCTCATACCATGTGACACTAAAGAATTGCTACATTTACAGGCAGACAGCTGTGTAATATACACCATAGAAAGACAAGACATTTTGCACAGTGCATCAAGACAAGGCTTTACATGTATGACATTATAGAGGGGGCCAGAAAAGTATGTACTGGGCCACTACTTGATCACTCTCCACCACTGAAACTGCCTACAGTGGGCACCTGAGGATCAGAACTGATCCATGGAGCAATGGAAGATGGCACCTGGTCTGATGAATCATGTTTTACAATACAAGGATGGAAGACACGCCAACACACTGTGTGATGGCCAATGTTCTGCTGGGTACATGTAAGATTATGGAGATAGGAATCTCCTTCATTGTAGTGGGATTCCCTAATGGCAATGCCCTCAGCATGATGATACCCCTGGCTGCATTGCAGGAACTTCTCAGGAACAGGACAAAGATATAAGGTGAGGACTTCTCCTCCCAGATCTCTTCCAATCAAAAGAAACAACTCAGATCCATGGAGGCCACACTGACCAACTTACAGGATCTGCTGATAATATCTTGGTGTGTGATACTAAAGAACACTTCAAAAGCATTGTGGACTTTGAGTCTTGATGGGTCAGAAATGTTTTTTTTTTTTTGTTTTTTTTTTAAATCAGGTTTATTGACTTTTTTAGTTTTTACAGGTATTATAACAGTACGAAAAATTCACTTCTATTCAGTTATGCTAATAGCTGGAAGGTAAAACGAGGTTAAACGGGTAACATGCACATTCTTGTTGCAACAACAATAACTGAGGATCTTGGGTTGTAAAATCGGAGCTCCCCCTCCTTCCCCCGAACTGGATTGCCTGCACATACAGGAGACGTGGGGGCTCCGCAGAGGGGGGAGGGTTTCACCCAACTCCGTGTCTTCAATAATCCTGTCAAAAAATGAAAACCTTACCAGGTCCGGCAATGCCAGATCCTGGGTGTTGCTTGGGTGGAAGGGGAGGAGGGGCGGAAGGAAGTAGGGGGCGCCAGGGGAGGGGGGGAGGCAGGGGGGTGGGGAGGGTCGCCCGACGGCGAGGCCCAGGCGCTAAGTCTCTGCTGAGCTGTCGCTAGCCGTTACTGTCTCCCTTACCCAAGGCTCCAGCAAGGCTTCTACATCCGTGCAGCTTCCCTCGTGCGTTCGGTTTCCAACGTCCGGGGTCCGATGAACTCTCCCAGCCCCCCATGGTATCAGTGGGGGCTTCCTGGCTCACCGCTCCCAGGGCTGCACCCCCCCTCAGGGCCGTTGGCCCGAGGAGGTTTGGGGTTGCTGCTGCCCCCTTCTCAGTTCCCTCCAGGGGTGCCATGTGAGGATAAAGTCCTCCTGTGTGTTCCTCGACCAGCTTGTTAGTTCCTCTAAATCACATATTAAATCCACCTTCTCTCTCCATTGACTTAAGGAGGGAGGGGATTGTTGTAGCCAGTGGAGCGGGATTAAGGCTTTTGCAGCATCAAGAAGATGGGCGGCCAGTTTATGTTTGTGGGGATGAAAGTTTGTGGAGGGTCTCCACAGGAAGACCACGTCCGGCGTAATTTTGAAATTCGGGGAAAGTGTTCTCAAGTCACCCTCCACCTCTTCCCAGAAGGGGGCTATTTTCTGGCATTCCCACCAGATGTGGAGGTAAGATCCAACATCGTTGTTGCATCTCCAGCACGTGTTATTGGGCGCTAAATTGTAGTCTTTTAGCCATTGGGGGGTTTTGTACCACCTTGTGAGCAGCTTATAGTGGCTTTCCTGCATTAGGACACAGGGGGATAAGCCGTAAGCTGTTTTCAGAATGGATTGAGTTTCTTTTGTTGAGAGGGAGATTTTTAATTCCTTTTCCCACGAGCTTATGAAACTTGGTTTTGATATTCGGGGAGGGGCTATGTAGTTCCTCCGGATGTAAGAAATCTTTTGTTTTGCGCCGTTTGCCTCTGTTGTTTTTTCAAAGGCAGTTTTTGGTCTGGCTGACCTAAATTTCGTCAGGAAGTCGTTTATTACCTTTTTGGTGTGCGACACCTGGAGGAAGGAGAGATTAATATTAGGGGCCAACGTTGTAACGATGTCTTCAGTGGGCTTATGGGACAGCATCTGTATGTCTTTGATCTTGACTCCTCTAAATTGCTTCCAGATACTTAGTGAACCCGGGTCGGACTCCTTTCCTAGAAGTCTACCCAGACTTCTAATTGGTGTTAAGGGGGACGGGTCCGGTGCTAGTTCTCCCCTGAATTTGTCCCATGTTTCACAGGGTCCTCTTATAAGCGGGTCAAAGTTTTTTGCCCTGTATTGGGATTTCCTGGGGAACCACAAGTCCTCCACCAGAGACTCCCCGTAAGAGGCCGACGCTATTTCCTGCAGCATAGGATCCCTAGTAGGGTGTGTTAGCTCCAGCCAGTAGTTAATCTGTACTGAATGGAAGTAATCTTGGAAGTTCGGTAAATCTATTCCCCCCTCCGTTCTCCTCTTTGTCAATAGGTTATATGCAAGTCTGGGTTTCTTTTGCATCCAGACAAAACTCGTGCATAACGTACGCAGGGTTTTGAAGAACGAAATCGGGAGGTGTATAGGAATCATCCGTATTTTATAAAGTGCCACTGGAAGGATATATGCTTTTAAGATGTTCTTTCTCCCGAACCACGAGAGGGAGGGCAGGTCGCATGCTCTCAGCAGGCTTTTGAGTTGGCCAATAAGGGGCAGGAAGTTACGTGAGTAGAGGTCTCCCGTTCTCTTGGTCAATTTAACCCCCAGGTAGTCTACTTCTGATTCGGACCACTTGAAGTGTGAGCTGGATCTCAGCGGGCGGCACTGTGATTCCGGGATCGAGATGTTTAATATTATGGACTTGGCAAAGTTCACTTTAAAGTTTGACAGGAAGCCAAAATCCCGCAGTAGCGAGGTTAGTCTGGGTATGCTCCTCTCTGGTTTGGTAACCACAAACATTACATCGTCAGCAAAAGCTGCCGCATGCAAAGTGCTCGAGCTTATACGTAGACCCTCTATAATTGGGTCCTGTCTGACCCACTGCAAGAGGGGTTCCATAGTGAGGATAAAGAGCGTAGGGGAAAGTGGGCAGCCCTGACGTGTCCCGTTCCGGATCTCGAACGTAGGGGATAGTGTTTCATTAATTTTTAGCCTGGCGTGGGGTGCAGCATATAGGGATAGGATGGCCAAGATAAATGCTGGGGGAAATTTAAAGCGCGCAAGTACTCTTTCCATAAAGATCCAGCTCACCCTATCAAAGGCCTTCTCGGCATCAGTGCTAACGAGTGCCATCGGTATTTTCCGGTTACGTGCGTATTTGGAAGCATGCAGCAGTCTCAGGCAATTTTCTTTACCCTCCCTGCCCTTCACAAAGCCAGTTTGCTCCGGGTTTATCAGGTTTGGGATAAAGTCCCCTATTCTTTTGGCCAACAATTTAGCCCAGATCTTAACGTCGAGGTTAATGAGCGATATTGGCCTGAAACTACTGCATTGCTCGGGGTCTTTACCCTCTTTCTGAATAAGGGTGATATGTGCCTCCTGTGCCTGTCTGGCAAGAGGGGCCCCGTTCAATAGGGCGTTAAAGGTCTCTGTTAGCCGGGGTATCAGTTGCAGTTTGAAAGTTTTATAATAGTTTAAAGATAAACCATCAGGGCCTGGGCTTTTCCCCTGCGGGATAGAATCAATGACTTCCTCCACCTCCCTGCTCGTGATCGGGGACAAAAGTGTGGTAGCGTCTGTCTCATTGAGGTTTTGCAGGTCCAGCGACCTCAGGAATGCGTCAATTCTTTCCGGGGAGCTCTGGCTGGAGGAAAGGGGCTCTGAATCCTCTAGGTTATATAGCTGGGAGTAAAACTGGGTGAATTCTTTTGCAATGTCGTTTGTGGCGGACACTCTAGTACCCTTTTCTGTTTTTATTGAGAGGATTGCGTTGCGGGTTTTAGTTTTTTTCAGCATTGCTGTTATTTTACTCCCCCGGTTCCCATGGGCATAGAAGGTCTGCCTAAGGTGCATGTGTTTTTTGATGAATTTTTCAGTAAGGCGTGAACGGAGTTGATGTCTCAAGGAGGTTAATTCCTCGAGGTTATTTTTGGACTGGGAGAGTTTAGCGACACTTTCTAACCTAGCGATCTGAGTTAGCAGAGAATCTATTTCTTTTTGTTTTTGTCGCTTTACTCTCGTGCCCAGCGCTATAAGCAGACCTCTTACGTAGGCCTTGTGTGCCTCCCACACCGTGGGGACCGCAACGCTGCCATCCATGTTGTTCTTAAAGTACTCCTCCAGTGAGTCTCCCAGTTTGGTCTTGTCTTCCAAAGGGGCTAGGAGTGAATCGTTCAACCTCCATCTCCACTCCCCCTGGGTCACCTGTTGAATGTGGATATCTGTATATACCGGGGCGTGATCCGAAACCGTGACCAGTCCCATGCGAGCTTTTTTCAGGTGTGGCACTAGGTTGGTAGAGACAAAGAGGTAGTCTAGTCTCTGGTAGGAAGAGTATATTGTTGAAAAGTGGGAGTAGTCTTTGACCGCAGGATGGAGGTATCTCCAGGCGTCTAAGACTCCTAGATCTTGTAGGGACCGCTGTAATTTTTTGAGTTTGAACTGGGAGATCTGGGAGCGCCCTGTTGAGGAGTCTAGAAGTGGATTTAAAGTAACGTTTAGGTCCCCTCCTAGGATTATCTGCCCTTCCGCGAAATGCTTAATGATCTCCAGCTGTTTGATCAGCCAGGGTACTTGGTCATTGTTAGGTGCGTATAGGTTCGCGATGGTTAATTTGGTATTTTCCACTGTGCCTTTGATGACTAGGACCCTTCCCTCCTCATCTGTGTATTTAGAATCTAATTTGAAGGGGATCGATTTATGTAGGAGGGTGGCTACCCCTTTGGAGGCCGAGCTTGGGTGGTTGTTATAAAAGTGCTGGTGGAGGCCCAACCCCGGGAGCGGAAAGTGTCTATCTTTCTTATAATGCGTCTCCTGGAGTAGGAGAATTTTAGGTTTGATTTGTTTTAATAGTTGGGCTATGTTATGCCTCTTACCTGGCGAGTTCAGACCCCGGACGTTGAAAGTCGCAAAGCGCACCGGCGCCATACTCCCACCGGATACCTGCTTGCAGGTCTAGCCTGTTGGAAGAATGAGAAAACAGAGAGGGTAAGAGCGCCGCCAAGCCCTGGTTTCCAGAAACAGGTGCGTCTGGGTTGCAGAAGAGGGGAAAGGAAGGTAGGGGAGGGAATCAGGTGGGTGTGTTCAAGAAGATGTATCGAGGTATTTTCCGTGTACTAAATAAGCCCCCGTGAACTCACAGGGGTCTCAGAATAGGGGCCCGGGAGTGATGCAAGGGAATCTTAAGGGACTCTCCGCACCGATCCCGTAGCAGCGGTATGGGGTAAGTGTTTGTGGGTAGTTAACCCGATTGAGACCTGCCCGGGTGTGGGGCCGGCCCCATCGTATCAATGAGGGTCAGCAAGGGGGGTGGAGTATGCTAGAGGGAGAAATAAAACGATAAAGAGTCTCCAACGTTTGAGACAACTTGTGTCAAACCAAAAGGTAGTCGAACTTCAAGAAGGTCAAGGTGGTGTTCCTCTGCGGATCAGAGGTCCTCAAGGCTTCTCTCTCGGAGGAACAGCGACGTCTTCTTCTTCAGGTGTCTTCTTGGGATGTGCCGTCTTTGCTCTTCTTTCTCTTGCCCCCCGGGGATTTGGAGCCCCCCGTGGGGAGGTCCGTTCCCGGGGGGGCAAGCATGGGAAAAGACGGGAGACCCGGCAGAGGAAGCCAGTTTGGTATTTCAATTGGATCTAGTTCTAGAATCTGCCAGCTTCTCTGAAGGTCGTCTGGTGAGCGGATATTGACTCTGCGTCCTCTGAGGTTAATTCCCAGGCCAAATGGGAACAACCACGAGTACTTGATGTCTCTTGCTCTCAACGCTTCAAGCAACGGCCTGAGTGCGCGGCGTTTAGCCAGAGTACTTGGTGCTAAGTCTTGATAAAGGTGAATTGCAGCCCCCTCGTAGCGCAAGTCTTTCGCACTTCTCGACGCCTCCAGGATTGCTTGCGCATCCGGAAAGGTCAGGAGCTTGCAGATTGTGTCTCTGGGTGGGTCCATACCAGTCGGTGGGGGTCTCAGGGACCTATGAATCCTCTCAACCGAAATACGCGAGGCTCTCTCCTGCCCCAGGAGTTGCTCAAATATTTCCATGGCGACCTTAGGTAGCGCTTCTGCAGCCCAAGATTCTGGCAGCCCTTTTATTCTTAGATTATTGCGCCTGTTTCGGTTTTCCAGGTCTTCCTGCATAATAAGGGCCTGATTAAGGTAGTGGTGTTGATCTATTACAACCTGCGCCAGTTCTGTAGAATGTGTAACTATGTTTGCTGCAGAAGTCTCCAGTGCTTCCACTCTCCTGCCCATGGTTTTCAGGTCCTCTTTAATGTCTGAGAGTTCAGACATGATGGGTCTCACTGCACTCGTGATAAGGTCCCTCATGAAGCTTCGTGAGAGTTGTTCGTTTTCCTCACCGTCTGAGAAGGCCTCTTCTTCTTTCTCAGTGTTAGGGGGAGATGGTACTGGAAGGCTTAACGCTTTTTTGCTAGTCGGGTGAGGTGATCTTGAAGTTCTTTCTTTCAGAAATTTTTGCATGTCAGTTTGACTTTTGGATGAACGGGGAGTTCCTAATGTGTCGCTGCTCCTGTCTCTGTTGTTCTTCCCCATGCTGCTGAGAGATTGGCTTGTCAAGTATGTTTTTGAGTAATACGATGGAGCCCGCTTTCCCGGAGTGGTCCAACTAGGTGTTCATTGCTTTCGCGGAGCTTTCGCCCTTATTTAGGTTTAGACTGTTTGCAGTCTGATGCTTTGTTTGCTGCCAGAGGAGCAAGGTCCGGACTTCTTGTGGGCGAGGTCTAGTAGGGGCGAGGCAGCGCACTGTGGGTAGTCTTTTACACCTCGGCCCCAGTGGTGGGCGCGTTGGAAACGAACGCGTTTGCTTCGCGGAAGCAACGTGGGTGCTTTAGTCGGCTCTCGGGGACGCCTTCTCCAAAGGGTCCGACGTGGAGTTTTGTGATCTTATTGCTCCGGCTTTTTTTTTTTTTTTTTTTCTTTTTTCGGGGGTGCGCTGGTCTTGTGGTCCCTTTAAGGGGGGTGGGGCTCGGTGTCTGACTATTGAGCTCTGGTCACCAGGTTCTTCTTGCCATGGAGGCACAACTTGCAGAGTGGTTGTTGTGCTGTTACTGTCTCTTTAACTGCGCTTTGCCAGCGCAGGTGAGGTGCTTTCCCTGAAGGGATATACAGGGGCTCCCTGTGAGGGACCTTTGCTGGCTTTGCAGGGCGATGCTGTGTCCCAGCTCTGGTTGATAGCAGCTGTTTTCCCCTCCCTTCACCTCTCAGCTACTGACCAAGCGGCTAGGGGTTAATTAGCCCTGTTCCTCTTCTGCTTATCTGGCTTGGGGGCAGGGCGGGCTCGCTCTCTTCTGTACTGGGTGTGGGGGAGTCAGCCCCCCGGTGGCAGCGGGAAATGGCGGGAGGGCCGCGGCGGCGGGCGCTCGGGGGGGCCGCGGGTCCACTGAAGGGAGTCACACTATACTTGCTGTTTGTCGGCTTCAGCCGGCCTGGGTGTCAGGGGCCGGGCGGGCTCTCTGCAGCTGCTGTGAGATGACGTCGGCCTCTCCTTGCCTGCGCCCTCTTTCCTTCCTCCTCCGTGTCACCGTTCCGCCTCCCTCGGCAGCTCGCTCCTGTCCCCTCACGTCGGTACAGGGTTGGCAGGCCTCCTCGGTGGCCTCCTCGGCTTCACTGCCCGCTGTGGACCGCTCCGGTCCGGTTGCGCGGCGCGCTTCCGGTCGCGAAAATTTAGGCCCCGGCTTCAGGTAAAAAACTAGGCCCCGGCGGATAACTTCCCCCGGTGGGGGTCCGGAGGGACTCTTTTTGTTGCCCAGCACTCGGAGCAGCTGCTGCTGATGTTGAGCAGAGTGTCCGCGGGTTAGGTGAGCCACAAGTGCCCTCCAACTGTCACGGAATGCAGGAGCGGCGACTCCGTGCTTCTGCTCTCTCCGCTCGCTAGGCCACGCCCCCGGGTCAGAAATGTTTTGAGGGCACAAGAGGTTATAAACATTATCAGGGGGGCATGGCCTGGCCATCGCAGAGTGTGGCAGCAAACCTTAGGAGATTCCGCTATTGGAGGCTCTGAAGTCCGCTGCGCGGCAATACTCACTGTTAGGAGATTACCATGGACAGCAGCAAGAAAGGCAGATCTCAGTAGCGCCCCGGAATCTACTCCTGGACCCCCACAAGCCGGGGGTTAGACAGTTATCTTCTTGTCAAGCAGTGGACAGGCAGCTGTGGAGGAAAAGAAGATGGTGCTGGCGGCAGGCAGGAAAAGCCACGAGGACACAGCACCGCTCTGGAGCGATATGTGGTCACCGGAGGCTCACCTCGCTCTGCCAACACTTCACCAGCAGGAGACAGCAGAGTTATTAGCAGCATGGAGCAGGGACAAGAGGCCGACGGTAACCCCTCCAGCTCCCAGACTGTGAGCTCCACGAGGCAGGGGGTGTCCATTGCAGGAGGGGGAACAACGCAGCTCTTGGACGGCACACATGGTAGGAGTGGAGGCATGCTAGAGGGAGCAAAGGCCACAGCTATCTCTGAGGTATATGAGCCCCTACACCAAACTCCCTGGAGACTGCCCCCAGCCCGTTAGGGGTGCAGTCCACCATCTCAGTGAGGGGACTGTCTCCCCTTGCTCCTGCTGCTAAGCAAAATGGAGACATTGGCGTTTCACTAGCCCCCACACAGTTGGCTCCTGTACAGGCTGCAAGCCTGGGTCAAGACTCTGAATGCGCTCCATCTATCCCAGCCAGAAGGGACTAGCTACCTCCGCAGTGTGAGAATATTGGCGCCAGGTGCCCTGGCAACAGCCCACTAACCCAATCAGAAGTGCAGTCCACCATCTTTGAGAAGGGTTGGTCCCCCCCCTGCTCACACCACTACACAAGACGAAACTACGGGCTCTTCATTAGCCCCCACTCAGACCGCAGGATTGGGCTCAGATCCCAAAGGTGGCCTGTATACCTCAACCAGAGGGAGCCGGAAAGTTGCACAGGGGGCACAGCCACTAGTTACACTTGTCTCTTGTCCATTGACTGTCATGCAGAGTAGCCACAGTACTGGAGTACTACAAAGAGAGCAGATATTAATGGATAGTACATGGGTCCCCACCGCATCCTCACCCCAGCGTGCAGGTCATAAATATATGATGTCTGAATTCCGCAAACTGAGAGCCCAGCTGCAATCTATGCCTACTAGAGAGGATATGGAGGCATACATCTTGCGCCTAGAGTCTGCATACAAGGCTGAGATTTGCTCTGTCTGTCGGGACATCCACCATTTAGGAGAGAGGGTCTTGATGACTGAGGGCGATGTGGCGTCCCTTGCTGATAAAGTGGAGTTCCACCATATCCCACCAGTTGCAATTCCTAATGGACTCTCTGGATGATGTGGAAAACAGAGGGTGCAGAAATAACATTCATATCAGAGGCCTCCCTGAGGATATAGAGCCTCCCCAGTTAAAGGCGGCAGTGCGAAGCATCTTTAATAATCTGCGAGATGCCCCACCCGACGCGCCATTAGAGCTGGACAGATGTCATAGGGCCCTTGGTCCCTGTTCTAGGGACCCAGACTGACCCCGTGATATAGTTTGCAAATCCACAAATTTCTAACTGAAAAAGGCCATAATGAAGGGAGCTTGTGAGCGACGGGTAATACTGCATGAAGGGACACTGCTCCAAATACTGCCTGACTTATCTAGATTCACGCTGGCTAAATGAAGCGCTCTTCGCCCCCTGCTTAAGGAACTCTGCCGCTGGGATATGGCGTACAGCTAGGGGTTCCCCTTTCATCTTTGGTTCCATCACAGAGGGATAATGAGGGAGCTCAGACACCCAGAAGATGCTCCGACCTTTTGTGAGATGCTCGGTCTCCCTGTGCCTGATATAGTGGGGTGGCCAATCCTGCCTTCAATACCTATGAATGAGTTATCTTAGCAGCCGTATTTGGGCCCCAGAGGAAGGAGAAGACGCTGAGAGGGGCGAGGTGCCACGTGCCTGTCGCCAGGCTCTCCCGTGACTGAATGACAGGCTGAAGGAACTCTGCTCACGTCTCTGCACTACAAGTTTATTATGCTGCTAGCAATACGTTCCAGGTGTTACTTAAAAATTAGTTTCTCATAAGTTTGCATAATGGCTGTTGTTTTCATGTGGTGGGCTGACGGCGTCTTCTGGGGCAGAAACTCCGCTTGTGGAAAGCGCGTTCCAGACCAGGGGGCCCGGGACTGACCTCTAGGTCGACCTACAAGCAGTTAGTAGTTTTTCTTTTTTTGCATCCCCCATGTTTCTGTTTTTCAGGGCGCAGGTGTCTTCCTCACTTGAGAGGGGAGGTGGGTGCGCTCGGTCACTTGGTAGCCTCCGTTCCATTGAGGCGGATATTTTGATTCTGAGCGAACCACATTGCAACGTTTGTGTTTTGTGTTATTTGTCTTCCCGCCTCCTCTTTTTCCTTTTCTTTATCCACAACAATATAATCTACTCTTGTCTCTCCTCCCTTCCCCTAACACTTTCCTGGTGTGGGGAACAGCCCAAGTGTCTGTTGGCTCTTTGTAGCAGTCTCTGTTCCTCCTGCTTACAGGACGGAATATACTTTTACCGTGACCAGTTTCTCTTGCTCTCGCCCCCCCCCCCCCCACCTCTCCCTCCCTCTTGTTGTTTCTTTCCTTTTTTTTCTTTCTTCTTCTACTCTCTCTTTTTTCCTCTCTCCGGTAGTGGTCCCTTCTCCTCTGTGCCCGGCATACTAGGTGGTCTCTGCCATGCTGTCGCTGCGGTTCCTAAACATGGCTAGGGTAAATTTCTGCTCTCTGAATGTCCGGGGCCTCAATGTGGCTCAAAAAAGAAGTCAGATAATGTATCAAATGCATAAGCTGAAAACGCATGTCTTATTTCTCCAGGAGACGCATTTACGTGCAGGACACATTCTGACTTTGAGGGATCAGCATTTTGAGATGTGGTACCATAGCACAAACCCAACAACCAAGTCAAGAGGGGTGTCAATAGCGATACACAGAGAGGTGCCACACGAGGTTCTGGATGAGGTGATTTGTTTTCCGGAAGGGCGATTTGTCTTCTTGAAGGTCAGATTGTGGGGTAAGCTCCTCACTCTTGCAACTTGGTATCTCTCTAATTAGAGTCCTATACAAATGGGTAGAACCATATTGGGTAAATTGGTGGATTTTGCGGAGGGGGTAGTAGTGTTAACGGGCGACTTTAATTTCCCATTACACCCTGAGAGAGACTGCACATCAGGACGGGCATCAGTCTCAGCTGCCCAGCTTCGCCTGTTCCATAAAGCCCTTAGACAGCTCCAATTGGTGGATGTCTGAAGGGTGACTCACCCCTCAGAGAAAGATTACTCCTATTTTTCCCTGGCACACCAGTCACACAGCCATATTGATTTTAGAGTCACGAGTCACCACGCTTTAACATGGGGCCCATTCTCATCCATCGGGTCAGCTATTTGGTCAGACCATGCCCCGGTGCTTCTTACTCTGTCAGTCCTGGGTGCCCCAGAGAGGCCATGGTCATGGAGGTTGAACGACAATCTCTTTAGAGATTTGTTGTGCTGTGCAGATTTGCGTAGCACCATTGAAAATTTCCTTAAAGGTCACTCAGCTGACACAACACCTAAGCTGGTCCAGTGGGAAGCACTTAAGTGCGTCCTGACGGGGGTCATCATCAAGCATAGGGCGCCCTTAAAATGGGAAAAGGCGGCCAAAATAGTCTCCCTCATAGCCAAGATAGCAGACCTGAAGAAACTGTTCTGCCAGTCAGGAACCCCATCCACTTAGAATGAACTACTGAATACAAGAGAGGAATTGAGGCACCTAATAGACTAAAAATACTTGCGGTTTAGGGACAGCCTGAAGCGCTACTCATACGAGCATGCCAATAAGTGCGGTCGCTTGCTTGCATACTTTCTCCGCAGTAGAATTAACCCCACATAGTGGACAATACAGGTCAAAAGAAACATGATCCCAGGGAGATCACACAGGCAATCAGGGCTTACTATCACAGCCTCTATAACATACAAGGCCAATTGGCTGATATGACTCCTGTCAACCAGTAGGCTAAGATTGATTGCTATGTACACAGAACGGCCCTCCCAAGTATCTCGGGAGAGACTAGAGAGTCCTCGGAGTTGAAATTTACAGTAGACGAAATTAGCGAGGCTATTAAGACCTCGCTGACAGGGTAAGCCCCTGGGCCGGATGGGTTCACCCCCCCCCCCCCCCGTTTCTTTAAACAATTCCGGGAAATCTTCAACCCAATCCTAAAGGAGATCTTTAACTAAATATCACCTTCAGCTCCCTTTCCTCCTCTGTCACTTACGGCCCACATCACGGTGCTCCCCAGGCCAGGGAAAGATCCAGGGGTATGCTCCAGTTACCGCCCTATTTCGCTCCTTAATCTCGATGTCAAGCTTTTTTTCCAAGGCCTTGGCAGGCAGGCTGGCTTCCATTCTGCTGGCCCATATACATAATGATCAAGTGGAATTTATAAAAGGGCAGGAAGCTAGGGATAATACGCTCCTGCTCATAGGCCAGGCCCAACAGTTGCGGCAGCCGTTTTGCCTCCTCTCGGTAGATGCAGAGAAGACCTTCAACCATGTTAGCTGGGACTTTGTGAGTTCCTCGCCAACACACCTAGGTTTGGGGCCTCGGTTTTTGAGCTGGATTCTGGCGTTGTACTGGAACGCATCGGCACAGATTCGGGCAAATGGCCTTCTATCGGACCCGGTACCTATTAGAAACGGAAGGAGACAAGGCTGCCCCCTTCCCCCTCTCCTGTACACATAGTTATGGAACATTTAAGCGCTGCGGAATATGTTGGCACTATAAAAATAAAGATTATTATTATTATTTGGCTGTGGCACTAAGGAACAACCCCAATGTGCGGGGCCTGCAGACTGGGACCCAGTTCTGTAAGACAGCTTTATATGCCGACGATCTTCTCCTGTTCATTTCCCAGCCACGCATCTCATTTCTGGCGATTTTATAGGAGTTCTCCAATTTTGGGCAACTGAGTAACTTCAAAGTTAATTTGCACAAATCAGAGGCCATGAGTAAATCTCTCTCACCCGGTCAGGTGGCCCACCTAGCAAATCAATTTGATTTCAGATGGCGTTCAACCTCCATCCAATATCTTGAGGTGCATATAGCGGAAGATGTTTCTTCTTTATACAACCTTAATTATGTTCCTCTGCTGGAAATAGTGTAAAAGGAGCTGAACGGGTACGCTGTCAAACAGTTGAGTTGGTTTGGGCGAATAAACGTGCTGAAAATGGACGTGACCCCAAAATTTCTATACCTTTTCCAGACCCTGCCAAAATTTCTATATCTTTTCCAGACCCTGCCAAAATTTCTATATCTTTTCCAGACCCTGCCAAAATTTCTATATCTTTTCCAGACCCTGCCATATAAATTACCAGCACATTACTTTAAGCAGATTCAGCAAATGTTTTGCAGATTTGTGGAGAGGGGCAAGGAATAGCCATATTAGTTACTGGGCCATGTCACGCACTAAACCCAGGGGAGGAGTAGGTCCCCCAGACCCTAAACTTAACTACTCAGCCCCGCTCCTGACCAGACTGGTGGACTGGCATCATCATGCAGCCTCAAAGTAATGGGTGGGCCTGGAGTCAGCTCTGATCTGGCCCCACCTGCGACTATTGCCGTGATCCCTGTGGAGGATAGACCAATAGCCTTGCCATATACTCCAATAACCGTGAATTGGTTAAACATATGGGACAGACTGACTACCAGGGGAGATGTGATGATTCGTAGGGGAGCATTGACCCCCATATTCCATAACCCAGCTTTCCCCCCAGGGCAGGAAAGATTGAGCTTCCTGGGATGGCAGGAGGAGGACTATATGCGGTGCTGCCAGATCATGAGTTCCGAAGGCCTTACATCATTTAATGAGTTACAGGCGTTTTGTCCGGAGCAGAGACTGTTGTGGATGGAGTATCTCCAGTTGTCTTCATTCTGGAGGGCCCATTTGGGATCGTGTCTTTTTCAGGAACCCTGCTGAACCCATCGAGGAATTGATTTTGCGAGCTGCCCCCCTGCACCCTCCGGCTCGGGCCCTCTCTAAGATATATAGAATCATTCTGGAAAGGCTCATGCAGGGCCTCCTACGTGTGTTGGGAGTTGGGAGAGGGATCTGGCCTTGGAATTGCAGGATTCTGATTGGGACAGCGCTTTCACATTTGTGCACAAATTACCCTTGGCCTGTGTGGCACAGGAGAACGATTTAAGCTTCTTTCCACGTGGTACAGATGCCCTGTTCTATGCCCTGTTAGTCATGTTGCTATAGATCAGACACTTACCTATAGAGGAATAACCTTCCAATAGGTGGTGTTGCAGAGGCATTCTACTCAAGGCACTTGAGGGTACATGCCTGGGGCATCCAGAAAGAGGGGGTGTCACTAAACAGTTATAATATGCAAGATTTTCTTGCTTTGAAATGAAGAGGTGTAATGGAATAGATTTTTTTTTGCAGATTCCAAAAAATGACCTTCAAAATTCCGTATCACCTCAGGTTTTTTCACAAATCACGAAAATGTAAAAATTACAAGAAAAAAAAAACATAATTTTTTAATGACATTCATATATGACAACATTTGTAACGTGAAAATGCAAACATACCTAACATTTACCACTTGGCTCCCCTTTTTTGATTTTCTTCGGTGTTTGTCCGTACAGTCTCTTTTTAACATCCAACAATATTGGGCCATCATATGTTCAGTCCACTTTCCCGGATATCTCTTTTCCATCATGTTCATATCCTGATGAAAGCGCCCGCCATGTTTTTCCGTAAAATCACCAAGATTTTAAGGAAAGTACTTTAGATGAGCCTGAAGAAAGTGAACTTTGACGCTCATGTTGCAACCAAGCAGTTTATAGGATTCCAACATCTCGTCAACTAAAATGCTGTAACTTGCAGCCTTTGTGTTCCCCAAAACGTTTTGCACCACATTTCTGAATGCAGTCCATGCTCACAATTCGCACTCACTAATGGTTTTCTCGAATATGTTACTTTTCGTATTTGTGAGCCTATGAAAATGTCAGCCTTCAGTACTGATTGATGGAAACTTAACACCAAGGTACTGAACGTATTTACTGTCCCTCCTTAAGTGTAAAAGCTCCCCTCTCAGCACTTCACATTAGATGGCGTTAGAAGTCTCCTCACTCACCTTGTTGGTGCTTTCCCTAAGGAGTGATGTTACCCCTCCCGACCCACGTCACAGGCCGCTTATTAGTCAAGCCAGGATCCTACTGCACACTGATGAGGGACAAAAACCCCAAACAGCTGTCTGTGGATGGATTCTGGCTTGGGTTTTAGTTCCCAGTCATTGCTCTACAGACCTGTATAAAGGGTCAGCCATTGATTTGAAGGAATGCTGATATCCAATAGGTATTGTTCCAGCTCCCTTATTTGCATATAATCCAGAGGAGCATGGATGGCCCTGTAAGTCACTCACCTCACCTTCTTGGTGCTCTCCTTAAGGAGTAGAGATGAGCGAGTGTACTCGTCTGAGCTTGATACTCGTTCGGGTATTAGGGTACTCGAGATGCTCGTTACTCGAGACGAGCACCATGCGGTGTTCGGGTTACTTTCGTTTTCTTCCCAGAAAATTTTGCGCCGTTTTCTGGCCAATAGTAACACAGGGAAGGCATTACAACTTCCTCCTGTGAAGTTCCAGCCCTATCCCACCCCCCTGCAGTGAGTGGCTGGGGAGATCAGGTGACACCCGAGTATATAAACTGGGGCCGGCCGCGGCTCGCCACAGATGCACGCTGAGAGACATTAGGGAAAGTGCCGTCCTGCTGTAGCTGCTATAGGGAGAGTGTTAGGCTGTTATCTTCGTCTTCAAGTACCCCAACGGTCCTTCTTAGGGCCACATCTGACCGTGTGCAGTACTGTTGAGGCTGCTTTTAGCAATTTTGCAAATTTTTTTTTTTTTGTATATCGGGCGTGCAGACCATAGCGTCCTCAGTCTGCAGTCATTTTACAGAGTATAGGGGCAGCACTGGTGAGGCAGGGACAGTGGTACAGGAAAAGAGATATACTGGCTATATAGGCAGTGGGCTTTTTCAAAAAAATTGGAAAAAAAAATCTTTGGGCTGCCTGTGACCATGTTCAGTTTACTGCGTGTCTGCTGGGTGTAGTAGTCACTCACTTATTACCCAGCTAGGTGTTACTGCAGCCTTGCGTATAATTTTGTTCTGGCTGCACTGTGCTTTCAATAACCACAGTCATCCTCCAACAGGGAAATCCATATACAGGCTATATAGGCAGTGGGCTTTTTCCCCAAAATTGGGAAAAAATACTATATTTGGGCTGCCTGTGACCGTCTTCAGTTTACTGCGTGTCTGCTGGGGGTAGTAGTCGCTCATTAATACCGAGCTAAGCGTTACAGTAGGCTTGCGCATAATTGTTTCCTGGCTCTGCTGTGTCCGTTACATGATCGCCGTCATCCCGCCAGAGGGAAAGAGTATACAATATATATACGCTGCATACGGTGTCTGTCTGTTTTTTCACCTCACCATTTTAAAAAATTGAAGCAAAATACTTAAGGCCTACCACTGGCCTTTGGCCACTTGACTGGTTCTGCGCTGTGAATTCCAGTAGCTCAGTCATACGCACCTACGTCTCACTACAGGCGTGCACAAAATTGTTTCCTGGCTCTGCTGTGTGCTCCGTAGCCGAAGTCAGCCTCCAACCAAAGGCCAATAAGCGGCACATTTAATTACAGCGTTCTGTTTCTGCTCTACTCGTAATACACCAGGCTGAGGGGTAGGGGTAGGCCTAGAGGACGTGGACGCGGGCGAGGACGCGGAGGCCCAAGTCAGGGTGTGGGCACAGGCCGAGCTCCTGGTCCAGGTGTATCGCAGCCGACTGCTGCGGGATTAGGAGAGAGGCAAGTTTCTGGGGTCCCCAGATTCATCTCACAATTAATGGGTCCACGCGGTAGACCTTTATTAGAAACTGAGCAGTGTGAGCAGGTCCTGTCGTGGATGGCAGAAAGTGCATCCAGCAATCTATCGACCACCCAGTCTTCTACGCCGTCCACAGCTGCAACTCTGAATCCTCTGGCAGCTGCTCCTCCTTCCTCCCAGCCTCCTCACTCCATGAAAATGACACATTCTGAGGAGCAGGCAGACTCCCAGGAACTGTTCTCGGGCCCCTGCCCAGATTGGGCAGCAATGGTTCCTCTCCCACCGGAGGAGTTTGTCGTGACCGATGCCCAACCTTTGGAAAGTTACCGGGGTCCGGGGGATGAGGCTGGGGACTTCCGGCAACTGTCTCAAGAGCTTTCAGTGGGTGAGGAGGACGATGACGATGAGACACAGTTGTCTATCAGTGAGGTAGTAGTAAGGGCAGTAAGTCCGAGGGAGGAGTGCACAGAGGTTCGGAGGAAGAGCAGCTGGACGATGAGGTGACTGACCCCACCTGGTTTGCTAAGCCTACTGAGGACAGGTCTTCAGAGGGGGAGGCAAGTGCAGCAGCAGGGCAGGTTTGAAGAGGCAGTGCGGTGGCCACGGGTAGAGGCAGGGCCAGACCGAATAATCCACCAACTGTTTCCCAAAGCGCCCCCTCGCGCCATGCCACCCTGCAGAGGCCGAGGTGCTCAAAGATGTGGCAGTTTTTCACTGAGAATGCAGACGACCAACGAACTGTGGTGTGCAAGGTTTGTCGCGCCAAGATCAGCCGGGGAGCCACCACCACCAGCATGCGCAGGCATATGATGGCCAAGCACCCCACAAGGTGGGACGAAGGCCGTTCACCGCCTCCGGTTTGCACCACTGCCTCTCCCCCTGTGCCCCAACCTGCCACTGAGATCCAACCCCCCTCTCAGGACACAGGCACGACCGTCTCCCGGCCTGCACCCACACCCTCACCTCCGCTGTCCTCGGCCCCATCCAGCAATGTCTCTCAGCGCAGCGTCCAGCCGTCGCTAGCGCAACTGTTTGAGTGCAAGCGCAAGTACGCCGCCACGCATCCGCACGCTCAAGCGTTAAACGTGCACATAGCCAAATTGATCAGCCTGGAGATGCTGCCGTATAGGCTCGTGGAAACGGAGGCTTTCAAAAACATGATGGTGGCGGCGGCCCCGCGCTACTTGGTTCCCAGTCGCCACTACTTTTCCTGATGTGCCGCCCCAGCCCTGCACGACCACGTCTCCCGCAACATTGTACGCACCCTCACCAACGCGGTTACTGGCAAGGTCCACTTAACAACGGACACGTGGACAAGCACAGGCGGGCAGGGCCACTATATCTCCCTGACGGCACATTGGGTGAATTTAGTGGAGGCTGGGACAGAGTCAGAGCCTGGGACCGCTCACGTCCTACCCACCCCCAGAATTGCGGGCCCCAGCTCGGTGCTGGTATCTGCGGCGGTGTATGCTTCCTCCACTAAACCACCATCCTCCTCCTACGAAACTCTACCTCGCAATCAATATGTGTCAGCAGCAGCACATCGCCAGCAGTCGGTGTCGCGCGGCGTGGCAGCACAGCGGTGGGCAAGCGTCAGCAGGCCGTGCTGAAACTACTCAGCTTAGAAGAGAAGAGGCACACGGCCCACGAACTGCTGCAGGGTCTGACAGAGCAGACCGACCGCTGGCTTTCGCTGCTGAGCCTCCAACCGGCATGGTCGTGTGTGACAATGGCCGTAACCTGGTGGCGGCTCTGCAGCTCGGCAGCCTCACACACGTGCCATGCCTGGCCCACGTCTTTAATTTGGTGGTTCAGCGGTTTCTGAAAAGCTACCCACGCTTGTCAGACCTGCTCGGAAAGGTGCGCCGGCTCAGCGCACATTTCCGCAAGTCCACCACGGACGCTGCAACCCTGAGGACCCTGCAACATTGGCTTAATCTGCCAGTGCACCGACTGCTGAGCGACGTGCCCACACGGTGGAACTCTACGCTCCACATGTTGGCCAGGCTCTATGAGCAGCGTAGAGCTATAGTGGAATACCAACTCCAACATGGGCGGCGTAGTGGGAGTCAGCCTCCTCAATTCTTTACAGAAGAGTGGGCCTGGTTGGCAGACATCTGCCAGGTCCTTGGAAACTTTGAGGAGTCTACCCAGATGGTGAGCGGCGATGCTGAAATCATTAGCGTCACCATTCCTCTGCTATGCCTCTTGAGAAGTTCCCTGCAAAGCATAAAGGCAGACACTTTGCGCTCGGAAACGGAGGCGGGGGAAGACAGTATGTCGCTAGATAGTCAGAGCACCCTCATGTCTATATCTCAGCGCGTTTTGGAGGAGGAGGAGGGGGAGGAGCATGAGGAGGAGGGGGAAGAGACAGCTTGGCCCACTGCTGAAGGTACCCATGCTGCTTGCCTGTCATCCTTTCAGCGTGTATGGCCTGAGGAGGAGGATCCTGAAAGTGATCTTCCTAGTGAGGACAGCCATGTGTTGCGTACAGGTACCCTGGCACACATGGCTGACTTCATGTTAGGATGCCTTTCTCGTGACCCTCGCGTTAGACGCATTCTGGTCACTACGGATTACTAGGTGTACACACTGCTCGACCCACGGTATAAGGAGAACCTTTTCACTCTCATACCCGAAGAGGAAAGGGGTTCGAGAGTGATGCTATACCACAGGACCCTGGTGGACAAACTGATGGTAAAATTCCTATCCGACAGCGCTAGTGGCAGAAGGTGCAGTTCCGAGGGCCAGGTAGCAGGGGAGGCGCGGAGATCAGGCAGCATGTACAGCGCAGGCAGGGGAACACTCTCCAAGGCCTTGGCCAGCTTTATGGCTCCCCAGCAAGACTGTCTCTCATCTCCCCAGTCCAGGCTGAGTCGGAGGGAGCACTGTAAGAAGATGGTGAGGGAGTACGCAGCCGATCGTACCACCGTCCTCTGTGACGCCTCTGCTCTGTACAACTATTGGGTGTCAAAGCTGGACACGTGGCCTGAACTCGCGCTGTATGCCCTGGAGGTGTTGGCGTACCCTGCGGCTAGCGTCTTGTCAGAGAGGGTGTTTAGTGCAGCTGGGGGAATCATCACGGACAAGCGTACCCACCTGTCAACTTACAGCGCCGACAGGCTTACACTCATAAAGATGAACAAAACCTGGATTTTCCCAGACTTCTCTTCTCCACCAGCGGACAACAGCGATACCTAAACAATACGTAGGCTGCACCCGCGGATGGAAGCATCGTTCTCTCTCACCATAAAAAACGGGCACCTTTTAGCTTCATCAATCTGTGTATAATATTCATCCTCCTCCTCCTGCTCCTCCTCCTGAAACCTCACGTAATCACGCCGAACGGGCAATTTTTCTTAGGCCCACAAGGCTCCGTCATATAACTTTTGTAAACAATGTTTATACGTTTCAATGCTCATTAAAGCGTTGAAACTTTCACCTGAACCAATTTTTATTTTAACTGGGCTGCCTCCAGGCCTAGTTACAAATAAAGCCACAGTAACCAAAGCGATTAATGGGTTTCACCTGCCCTCTTGGTTGGGCATGGGCAATTTTTCTGAGGTACATTAGTACTGTTGGTACACCAATTTTTTTGGGCCCTCGCCTACAGTGTAATCCTAGTAATTTTTATGGGCTTCGCCTGCACTCATGCTACAGCAAGGTGTGTGGGGTTGGCCTACACTTTTGCTACATAAATGTAACTGGGGCCTTGTCTATACTGCAACTACTGAAATGTGCAAGAGACTGTTATCTCCCTAAACTGCTGCAACGAGAATGTTACTGGGGCCTGTCTTGACTGCTACTACTACTGAAATGGAACTAAGACTGTGCTCCCCCTATACTGCTGCTTCGGAATTGTTACTGGGGCCTGTCTTGACTGCTACTATTACTGAAATGGAACTAAGACTGTGCTCCCCTTATACTGCTGCTAGTGATATGTTACTGGGGCCTGTCCAGACTGCTACTACTACTGAAATGGAACTAATACTGTGCTCCCCCTACACTGCTGCTAGTGATATGTTACTGGGGCCTGTCCAGACTGCTACTATTACTGAAATGGAACTAAGACTGTGCTCCCCCTATACTGCTGCTTCAGAATTGTTACTGGGGCCTGTCTTGAGTGCTACTGTTACTGAAATGGAACTAATACTGTGCTCCCCCTATACTGCTGCTTCGGAATTGTTACTGGGGCCTGTCTTGACTGCTACTATTACTGAAATGGAACTAAGACTGTGCTCCCCCTATACTGCTGCTAGTGATATGTTACTGGGGCCTGTCTAGACTGCTACTATTACTGAAATGGAACTAAGACTGTGCTCCCCCTATACTGCTGCTAGTGATATGTTACTGGGGCCTGTCTAGACTGCAACTACTACTGAAATGGAACTAATACTGTGCTCCCCCTATACTGCTGCTTTGGAATTGCTACTGGGGCCTGTCTTGACTGCTACTATTACTGAAATGGGCGGTTGGGCAGCATGTTACCCAGGAGAAGTGGCAGCGGAGTGTCATGCAGGCAGTGATTGTGCTTTGTTGGAGGTAGTGTGGTGCTTAGCTAAGGTATGCATTGCTAATGAGGGCTTTTCAGAACTAAAAATTGTTGGGGGGAGGCCCACTCTTGCCGCTATTGTGGCTTAATAGTGGGACCTGGGAACTTGAGATGCAGCCCAACATGTAGCCCCTCGCCTGCCCTATCCGTTTCTGTGTCGTTCCCATCACTTTCTTGAATTGCCCAGATTTTCACAAATGAAAACCTTAGCGAGCATCGGCGATATACAAAAATGCTCGGGTCGCCCATTGACTTCAATGGGGTTCGTTACTTGAAACAAACCCTCGAGCGGAAGTTCGACTCGAGTAACGAGCACCCGAGCATTTTGGTGCTCGCTCATCTCTATTAAGGAGTAATGTTACTACTCCCGACTCCAGCCTTCAAGAAACAGGCAGATATTGTGTCAGGGCTGTGCGTGACTGGCGTGCACTGTGATGTAGGGTGTGTTCAGTATATGTGAATATATGGGGGCAGCATTTGTTTCTGTAAGCAAATCTGCATCTATATTTGTGTAAATGTATGTGCACTGTGGGTGACATTTATTAATGCCACACTTGTCATCTCCCCAGAACATCTGAAAAACTCCTTAAAAAGGGGAGATTTCCTGGGCCCTCGAGTGCCATGTTCAGGGAACAAAGAAGACTTAAGGAACAGGGAAATGTGAGAATCTGCATATCTGGTGAAGAGTCTACTTTGAAGAGGTTTCTGATGTGGGGTCTGTAGTAAGAGGGAATCAGGTCAGAGCAGAGGCGTAACTTGAAGCTCCTGGGCCCCAATGCAAAACCTGTAACAGAGCCCCCAGCTATAATGCTTTATTTATAGTGCTGGGCTCTGTATAAGGAGAAGAGGCCTTATGGGCCCCCCAAAGCTCCTGGGCCTGGGTGCAACCGCATCCCCTGCATCCCCTATAGTTATGCCTATGGGTCAGAGGATCTATATTTTATGGGGTCTGGTATCATTATTTTTACAGAGTCTGGTCCAGGGTCCTTAAGTAAGAGTGTTGGGTCTGTATTTGATTAAAGGTCTAGTTAAATATTGTAGGCTGGGGGGCATAACGTATATGAATGGGTAGAGCTGTGACTATGCTGTGACTTTCTGTTATGTGATTCCATCTGAATCATCGAAAATGGTATTTAGATGGAACCCCCAGTAAACTTTGTCAGGGAGCTGGGGTCCGTGTAACTGGAAGTCCCTGAAACTACCCGCAACCCCTGTCCCTACCTACTTGTCCCCCTAGGCTAAGCCCTAGGGCGACAACTGGGCGACAGTGCCTAGGCTCACTAGGGATTCGGGGCAGGAGTCAGACACACAGACAAATACAAGGAGACGCACAAAGGCGGGTCAGGCAATCTGGGTCGGCAACAGGAGAAGGCGAGGTACAAGGGGTCAGGCGAAGGCAAGGTCAGGTCCAGAGCAGGCAAGTCAAAGCAGGAGATCAATACAAGGGAACACGGGTGTAGCTGGAGACCAAACATACACTGGCAGTGCTAGGAAGAAACTGAGATGTTTAAATGCTGTCAGAACTCCCGCCCCAGCAGCTGATTGGGGCGGTGAGCCTGACAGCAGCCAGACCAAAAACCCAGACGCCTGCTAAAAATAGGCAGTGACAGAGGAACGCGCCCAGGTATCATGGCAACGGAGACGCAGCGCAGGGCGGTAATCCGCCATGTCCCCAGCAACCCGGCTAACTAGGCACATGCTCCCTGCGCATAGGAGCGCTCGCCCTGAGCCAGCGTACCAGATCACGGTAGGCAGGGGGGGTCGCCAAGACCGGTTCGCCTCTGCGCCGCACCCCCGCAGCCCAGATACTTGGACCCATAGTGCGGGCACAGAGACCCCCAGAGCAATCAGACCTGACACTTTAATGAGTGAAATAGAGACCACAGACTTTATTGAGTTACTTTTTCAGGACATTACGACTATATTATTTTGTCTTTTAGCAATAAAATGAAAAGAATTGAAACCATGTGAAATCTATGGCTCCATGCAGAGTTCTGAATGCCATTTTGGGTGATTAGGACAGAATCCTGAACATAAAGGCTGGGCGCACAGCAGTGTGAAGCCGGCCTTATATGGGGTTCAAGCAGACTCTGTGCCTAGGGTACCAACTGCAAATACAGCCCTGATTTTACTACCACTCAATTGCATACTAAATTTCCCAGGAAGCACTGCATGGCCTGTAAGCCTCCTCACAGCTACTTGATGCTCTCCGCAAGGAGAAATATTTCCCATCTCGATCAACATGATGAAAAACAAAAATTGCAATAAATAAAGCTTGCTAAACTCTACAATCCCAGAAGTCTTTAGGGACTTGTAACACTTTGTATTCCTCACATCTCCACATGTATTCTACATTTAGATGTTTTCTACTTTCTCTTGACTTTCACACTACAAGGCCTGAAAATGTTTTTGAAAAAATATTAAGAGACTTAAATACAATAGAATCTCCAATGGATTCCACGGCTTTATTTAATTAAGTGAGACTTGAAGCCTTTTGTGTTATTTTCAACAGAAACAAGCCAAATTGCAGACGCTGGAGATGGTGGGGGACTGTTTTGGGTCCTGTCTGAATGACACTCGTACTTTTGATTTGATATTAATGCTCTTGGCTCCCATCCCACGATACAATTTACACCCCTCTAGTCTCTGTTTTGTTGATGCTCAGAGAAGCCGTGACTCTTATTTTTTTTTTGCCTTGGAAGCCAAGAAAATGTAGCAGTGTTTCCAGAGAACGGCATGGACTGTGCTGGTGACAGTTCTCCACCGGTAGCCATAATGTAATCAGCAAGTTGTATATTCCAACCACTGCCCTGGGTGCCAAAACAAAGGATGACCGGACCAAATCTGTCCAGCTTTTTCTATTTTAGGGTGTGATTGCATCCCTTTGCAGGGCAAGAATTCATCACAAGATTAACATCACAAGGGTGAAGACAATAGAACAGATGGAACATTAAGTATCTGCTTCTAAAGGAGATACTCGTTTAGGGTCACTTAGATACAGACATGTGCTTCTACTTATGGTGATTTTTCTGCTGCAAATGAATGAAAGCAGAACACTGAATGTAATGTGCACCTTTTAGGGCTCTGGGTGTGACCCACTGTGCTAACCAACCAAACCGGGGTTTTAGACTAGACCTGGTATGGCTGGCAGCTGACCCCAGTAGTCAGAGGTAATGAAGCAGCGAAGACTCGGAGAGGTAACTTGTCCTTAGCTAAGCAGGAAGATGGGAAGAGCCCTGCCTTTAAGCAGGGTGATCATCCTGATAATAACGGCCCCGTGCTGGAACCTTGGGGCTGACTATCCCTAACAGTA
This sequence comes from Eleutherodactylus coqui, assembly GCF_035609145.1. Classification (NCBI taxonomy): domain Eukaryota; kingdom Metazoa; phylum Chordata; class Amphibia; order Anura; family Eleutherodactylidae; genus Eleutherodactylus; species Eleutherodactylus coqui. The sequence goes on from NC_089843.1 coordinate 7,973,454, forward strand.
AACAGGGACAGTGTACACAAAGCACAGAACAGGACTGACTACCACAGGAACAGGAACGATGCACAGACTGGACACAAGCTAAAGCATAAGGCAAAGAACATACAAAACAAACAGATACAGATAACGGTTCAAAAGACAGAACAGTCCCTGGGACAGGCGACCTAGATGTGCTGGGTGTCTGAAGCAAACAAACATCAATTCTGAGCTGGGTCCCCAGCTCACTTAAATAAGAGAGTAATTGCTATTTAAACTGCAGCTGGGCTGTGAGCATGGAGAGGGGTTAACTCCTTCATTGCTGGTAGGAAATAGAACTCTCAAACAGAAAAACATAGCAATGCTCGCATCTGCCCGAAGTAGTAAGAGGGTGGCAGACACAGGTAGAAGACCTAACAGCATCCCTCATATGCAGTCAAAGACCACATCAGGGACAACCCTAAAATGCGCTAAGTTGACCTATGACATTTGGGGTAGATGAAACTGAATGCAATAACCACTCCTCAGATACAGCCTAGCACTACATTGGAGAACCCCTTAAATGTAATATGTTGTTCCTAGTAAGAAATTTGGGAAAATAATATTTAATGTAATGTGTTCCCTTCAGATATAGTCACAGGCCACCTAAATGTGCTAGACTGACTTGCTTCTACCAAGATATTTGTGGAAGAACACTGGATGTAAAATGCACTGCTCAGATACAGTCAATGACCACATAAGAGACCCCCAAAATGTGATAACTTTACCTGATTCTAATAAGAAATTTGCGGAAGCAAACTATTTAATGTAATGTGCGTCCCTAAGATACAGTGAAAAGCCTCCTAAATGTGCTAGGTTGGCAAATCTCAGAAGCAGAATAGGAAATGTAATGTGCACCCCTCAGGTACAGTCAAAGACAACATAAAAAGTGATCTAAAATGTGCTTCTACTAAAAAATTTGTGAAAGCAGAACCTTTAATGCAATGTGCACCTCCAAAGCACAGTCAGGGACCTTATTAGAGATCCCCTTAAATGTGGTACATTTACCTACTTCTACTAAGTAATTTGGGGAAGCAGAACACTGAATGCAACGTGCACCCCTCAGATACAATCACAGGCCACATCCAGGAACCTCTAAAATGTGCTACAGTAGGTTGACTGCCCACTGATAACTATAGTAATAGGTTGGTTAGATCACTTACCTGAAGAGTGTCGAAACCTCTTTCCAAGTAAGATCCACACTTGTCCATTTCCCCAAGTGATGCATAGAATTTGCTCCACCAATCAATGAATTCTTCCTCCTGGAAAGAATGGAAATCGGTCACCCAACAAATTCTTGATAGACATCCCAAGTAATGTTACCACAGAGAAGCTCGACTTCCAGGCACCACAAGTGATCATGAAACTCAAGGATTTTCAAAAGCTGTCAACATGGAACCAAGGTTCAAAGCCAAGTAAGCAGCAATTAAGGTAATGTTGGCCAAATTGATCCAACGAGGATAATAAAAGAGTTGAGGACAAGGATGAACGTTTTTTGTGATGTTTTTGATTTTTTTTGTTGCCAAAGTGAAAACTAATTCAATATTGTGGTTAAACTCCTGAGTGATCCCCTAAGAGATTATATCACCTATGTCCTCATACTAATACATTACACCGCTGCTAACAGCCAACGTAGAGGTTTCATTCTTCCAAATGACAAATGCAGGAAAACTCAAGGTCACGATGGTGAAGGCAGACCCACCCAAGGTTTGCGTCCACCTTGGCTGAAGCCGTGAGTTCATTCCTCGTATTAGATGCCCTGATAGATCATTACCGGGATGTGACCTGCTTGTAATTAGTTTCACATGTTTCTGCCATGGCAACTAGAGAGGTTCACACCTCAGCAAGGCATAGACTGTTGGACCGACACTGAAAACTTAAGCTGTGTTCCCATCAGACGGGATAATTTGGGAGGCTGCATCATTGTGGAGACGGCATTCGGTTCTCTAATATTTAATTTCCTTGTTAAGAGTACGAACATACCTTTTTTTTTCTTTATGTAGTGTATTTTAAGAACATTTCCATGGCTGTAAGGTATTAAAATGGAAAATAGAGTGATGGCCAAGGTTCATTACTCATTGTCCCGGCTATATATGACCAATGGTCAAATGGAGTCACAAGACCAACAGTCTCTCACCACGATCAGACATTAATGGCATATCCTGTGGAGTATCTTTAAAGAGGACCTGTCATCTGTTCAGGTCAGTGGAGCCAGCTGTAGAGCTTTGTAGCCATCGCCCTACTGACTGTATTGCAGCTTTTCTCTCTACTTCCCCCCCCCCCCCCCCCCAATACTACTGAGGCCTATTAGATTAAGCTCCCAGCGCTCTGCATCCGTCAGCTAGGTGGTCTCCACCGCTCACTGTCAATCTAATCTAATGTCACCCTTTAACACTGAGCATTGGAGACCTTCCAGCTGCCAGATTAAAAATACAGGTAGCCGACTGTGACGGGTCTTCATGTGGCAGAATGGGGGAGTAGACAGAAAATAAATACTGCGATAGGGTCAGCGGGGACACGGCTTCAAAGAGACTATACAGTCTCTACACCTACACAGAGCGGCCCTATGTAGGTATGTAGACACCTGTACAGAGTCGCCCTATGTAGGTATGTAGACACCCATACAAAGCAGCCCTATGTAGGTATGTAGACACCTGTACAGAGTGGTCCTATGTTGGTATGTAGACACCTGTACAGAGTCGCCCTATGTAGTTATGTAGACACCCATACAAAGCAGCCCTATCTAGGTATGTAGACATCTGTACAGAGTGGCCCTATGTAGTTATGTAGACACCTGTACAGAGCGGTCCTATGTTGGTATGTAGACACCTGTACAGAGCGGTCCTATGTTGGTATGTAGACACCTGTACAGAGCGGCCCTATGTAGGTATGTAGACACCTGTACAGAGCGGCCCTATGTAGGTATGTAGACACCTGTACAGAGCGGCCCTATGTAGGTATGTAGATCTGGTAAATATGGACAACCAGTGGAGTATTTAGACATTCCTTCATCAATCGCTCTAAGTGCCTCACAGCTCAGAGTTCCCAGTGCACACTCCACCAGTAGCAAAAAAAACTGTTAAGATCCTATGAAAGTGGAGAATCAGACAGAGAAGGAGAAGAAGATGCTGATTTCACTGACACTATTGCGGACAAAGTGACAAATTTCCCGAATCAACATGACCTGAATGATTTGATTAGAGATCTTGGACTCATAGAATCTAATGCTGAACTGTTGACCTCCAGGCTCAAGCAGTAGAACCTTTTGGCCGACAGTGTACATGTAACAGAACAGAGGAAGCAGCACCACGTTTTTACAAGTTTCTTCACCAGTCAAGATGGACTCTGTTCCTGCCACGATGTGAGAGGTCTTTTGATGCAATTGGTATCAGATACAGTGAGAATGAGTGGCGCCTTTTCATTGACAGTTCGTGCAAGAGCCTGAAGGCTGTCCTGCTTCATAATGGGAACGCGTTACCTTCTCCTCCCCTGGCGCACTCAGTGCATCTCAAAGAGGACTATGAAATGTGAAGATTTCACTGCACCGACTGAGGTATGATGAGCACCGATGGGGGGTCAGATTTTAAAATTGTAGCATTCCTGGTGTCTCTCCAAGGTGGTTTTATAAAGTTCCCCTGCTATCTTTGTCTTTGGGACAGTAGGGACACTGATTCACACTACCATAAGTGGGACTGGCCACTGCAAATGGAGTTTTTAGTTGGACAGAAAAATTTCAAGTTGGAGCCACTGGTGGACACTACAAAGGTGCTGATGCCACCACTACACATCAAATTGGGGCTTATGAAACAGTTTTTCAAAGCTCTCAACACTGACTCAACAGCCTTCAAACACCTAGAAGACCTCTTTCCAAAGCTCTCTGAGGCCAAAATCAAGGCTGGTGTTTTCATTGGACCACAGGTAAGGAAGCTCATCAAGTGCACTGAATTACCAAAGAGGCAGGCCACCAAGAAAAAATGCAGCTTGGGAACAGCTTTGTGGCAGTAGTTAAAGGTTTCCTTGGGAATCACAAGGGCCACAACTATGTGAAGCTGGTTGAAACTCTGGTTAAGAACTATGGCAAGATGGGATGCAGGATGTCTCTAAAGCTTCATATCCTTGATGCTCACTTGGATCACTTCATGTGGAACAGGGGAGAATCCTCAGAGGAGCGCGGCGAACGCGTCCACCAAGATATTATGGCCTTTGAACATCGATACCAAGGACAGTACAATGAGAGCATGATGGAGACGACATATGGGGACTAATTTGGGAAAGTATTTTCTAAATACTGTCTTTGTTTTGAAGTATAAATAATCATTACTTTTGATCTGGATGTTGTCTGTTTATAAAAATAAAAATTTGCTACCCATTTATGTATCTGGGGATATGCAAAGTATAGAACTCATTCTCCTGAGCACAAAATCAAACTTTGGAAGGTATAATAGCCATTTTCTACAATTTTTAGACATAAGAAAGCAGGAAATAACACTCACTTGCCGAGGACAAAAGGTGTGTTACATGGTGTTATGTTACAACTAGAGATGAGCGAGCGTACTCGGAAAAGCACTACTCGCTCGAGTAATGTGCTTTATCCAAATATCGCTGTGCTCGTCCCTGAAGATTCGGGTGCCGCTGCGGCTGACAGGTGAGTTGCAGCGGGGAGCAGGGGAGAGCGGGCGGGAGAGAGTGAGAGAAAGATCTCCCCTCCGTTCCTCCCCGCTCTCCCCTGCAGCTCCCCGCTCCGTGCCGGCACCCGAATCTTCAGGGACGAGCACAGCGATACTCGGATAAAGCAAATTACTCGAGCGAGTAGTGCTTTTCCGAATACGCTCGCTCATCTCTAGTTACAACTGCATTAGAATATTTGGGTGTGTGCTTTATGTTAATGTGTAATCCCTCCTGAGAGGTGCGGTACTGACTTGTGTGTACATCTAATATTTTTACTGATTGAAGGTTTTCTGGTTGAAGTAATAAAACTCTATGAGTTTTAAGATTTAAGTCAGTTAGCTTTCTCACTTAACTTACCTGACAAAGCTGAACACAGCTATTAAATGCTGAAACAATAATTATTGCGTGTATCACGCTACACTACTGACTGATATCATGGGGGCGTAATCTGGCCTGAGGGGTATAAATTGGCCTAGGCCCTTTTAACCCCAGGTATAGTCCTGACTGGGGGTATACTATGGCCTGTTACACTGGTAGGTTCCAAGCATGTACTGCAGCAGCAGGGATAACATTGTTAACCCTTAAAGTACTGTGCATGATGGAAGCGAGAGTCCCCAACGTCAGGCCGGGCTGCGGAGAGTCACATAATAATAAAGTGCGCGGCTTTCTCGCCGGCTGTAATTTCACATTTCTGCACAGATTCATAAAACGTTCCTACAAATAATGATGTCTATTTTAGTAATCGGCAGGATTCCAGCGCGCTGACCTCATGGAGAAATCTAAGAGAGGCTTATTGGATTGTGACTTGGGCCAGCCGTGCGGGGCTTTACATTAACCTGGTGAATAGACATCGTTCTCAGGGGTTCACATAAATCCCATGCCACTTACCCAGAGGATCCTCTGCAGCCATAAGAGAAGCAATGCTGGTAAGATGAGTCTGCACCCTTCCATACACGTATCGCCGCACCATACATGCAACAGCGCCGCCAAGCATGTAGCGCCCAGTTCATACATGTAGCACCACCCCCATACCTGCAGCACCCTCCACACAGCAGTGACATGGAACATCCAATCATGTATGATACAGTGATACTCAACCAATGTATCTAATCCTGTGTGATACAGTACATCTGAACCCATTTTTTCTAATCCTGTGTGATACTGTGCAGCTAAACCAAGGCATCTAATCATGTGATATTGTGCATGTGATCAATTTTATCTAATTCTCCGATATTGTGTAGCTAATCAATATATCCAGTCCGTGTGAAACGAAAAAGTATATATAAGTCTATGTGAAACTGTGCTACTGAGCCAATTTGTCTAAGCCTTTCACATGCGAGACCACTCAGATGCTGTATCTGAGCCCATTTTGTGTGATACCGTCTGCTGTAGCCACCTACTGACTTCCTGTGGGTGCGGTTTGGCTTATGTGCAGAGAGAGGCACAGGTGATTGCATCTCTAAGCCTTGCTTCATTACTTCCAGGTTCTGAGGCTTTTGCTCTCTCTTACCCAGGGGAGGGTGAGGTCCTGGACTATGGTTAGAGGGAGTCCCACTTCCCCCAATCCCCAGGCCTGGCCGGTGGAGGGTGAGGATGTATTGCAACTGGAGGTATTGAGGAGATCGAGCTGGAGGCACAGCGATGTGTCTCCTGCAACCCTCCTGAAGATCACCAAAGGTGGCTGCATCAGGATTTTGGCTGCGAGGAATTTCAGCAAAGGTCTCCCTGGAGCCAGGCTAGCTGTTCTGAGGAAGACCCCAGTCTTACCATTGAGGACTAGGGGACACTAGGGCGCTTGGAGGATGTAAGCAGCTTTGCTTTCAGGAAAGCTGCAAGAACCCAGGAGTATTGTGAGACAAGTAGCACCATCAAAAGTGTCAGGAATCGAACCGGGGAACTCCTGCCCTCCAGTCAGTAGCTCTTAATACTGAGATATCCAGCCTGTGGACAGTTCCCTTGCATGACTCAGCCTTGTTCCCTGATCCCGGTTATCTAGTTCCTGCCTCCTGGTCCTGACCCCTCCTCTGTTCTTGATTGCACTTCCTATAAAAGCCTGGCCCTGGCACTCCCTCAGTGCATGATTATTCTGCTTGACAGCATTAATTGATCAGACTCTACTTTGCCTGCTACTCTGCTATTTCTACAAAGACCTCCTGATACTGACTTCTGGCTTCCCTTCTGACTATGCTACCCGCCTCATTTATTTGTACTGCAAACCGAGACCTACCATTACTGACTTCTGGCTTACCTTCTGAACATGCTACCCGCCTCATCCATCGGTACTGCAAACCAAGACCTCCCGTTGCTGACTCCTGGCTCTTCCTTGACTACTCTCCAGACCTGCGGCTATTACACCTAAGGCTCCAACTCAGCGTCTGAAACCGCTACAAAATAATCACACCCAAACATGGAGTCCGTAGTGGCCACTCTAAAAAAAAGGATTACGAAGCTCCAGGAATTTTGTGACTCCTATCAGGAAAAGGTTGCTAGTATGCAACAAGAGATTGAGGGATTACAGAGGCAACTCCTAGAGAAACGCAATTCAGTGCCAGACATTCGCATTCCACTACCAGCAAAATTTGCAGGAGATCGTCACCAATACCAAGGTTTCCTAAATCAATGCTGAATCTATTTTTGAGATGCAGCCAACCTGGTTTACCAGTGACCGGAAACAGGTATTCTTTAGCATCAACCCCCTCATTGATGAGATGCTTGCCGGGGCCTCACAATACGTAGATTACAGCAGTTATTTTCTTGATAGCCTTGATGCCTTCCCAACTGCTATGTATCAAATCTTTGATGATCCGAACTGTTGCGCCATGGCCGAAGGGACGTTACATAACCTACAACAAGGACGATGTTCCATTGCAGAGTATATGACAGAATTTCATCATTGGGCGACTGATACCACGTGGAATCCAGCTGCACAATAGAGCCAATTTCGTCAGGGATTATCTGAGTGGGTAAAAGATGAACTTGCTAGAGTGTAGACCGCTGACAACCTGGAAGACTTCATTCAGCTATTCATATGAATTGACCAGAGAGTTTCCGAGTGGCGAAAAGAGAGACCACAGGGTTTGGGCACCAACACCTCTTACTCCTTCAGTCAATCCATGCAGAGTACCACGCTGAGGACTGAAGTCGCACCCGAATTGATGCAGGTAGATGTCATCCGCAAACCCCTTTCCACCGCTAAAAAAGAAAGGCGCTGTGCAGGAAAATCGGTGCCTTTATCAGGACATTATGCTTTAGACTGTCTAAACAAGTTCCAAAGGACTCTCGTCCTAGCCAACGTCAGGACCACAACCAATCCAGCCATCACAAAAGGGGATGCCACCAAACACACCTTTGCACTGGTAGTTCAAGATGGTGTGAAAACCCTTCCCCCGCTCCAGTCCTCTTTTTCCCTGGCAAGAGCACCCATGTTCTTTGTTGAAAACTCGGTGGCTGTGCACTGATTACTGGGAAATAAACAAGATCACTATTAAGAATCGCTATCCTCTCCCAATAATCTCCGAACTGCTGAAGAGGCTTCGGCAGCCAAAGTCTTTACTAAACTGGCATATAATCTGGTACGGATCCGCCCCAGAGATGAATGGAAAATTGCTTTTAGAACAAGATATGGACACTTTAAATCTCTAGTAATGCAGTTTGGCCTATGTAATGCTCCCGGAACTTTCCAGCACTTTATCAATGACATATTTCGAGACCTGTTGGACTGATTCGTAGTGGCATATCTCAATGACATCCTCATCTTCTCTGATAACTTGAAACGACTCCAAAAGAAAATTCTCTACATCAAACTAGAGAAGTGTGAGTTTGAACAGACCTAAATGCAATTCCTGGCATACATTATCTCCCTAGAAAGCCTAAGTATGGACCCCAGCAAAATTAAAGCCATCCTGGATTGGCCCATTCCAAAAAATTTGAAGGAAGTATAGTGCATGATCAGTTTTGCAAACTTCTATAGAAGATTTATTAAAGACTTCTCAAAGGTCATCTCTCCCATCACTTCCCTCACAAAGAAAGCATGCATTTTCCTGGTCCCCAGAGGCACAAGTCGCTTTGGAGAAACTACAGACTCTTTTTACTTCAGCACCCGTGCTCATCTACCCAAGACGACCAAAATTCCCTTTTGCTTTGGAGGTGGACGCCTCCAACTTCACAGTGGGAGCTATCCTGTTACAAGTCAGAGATAAAAGGCAACAACATCCTTGTGCATTTCTTTCCTACACCTTATCACCGCGGATAAAAATGTTATGATGTCGTGAACAATGAACTTTCGGCCATAAAGGTGGCTTTCACCGAATGGAGGTACCTCTTGGAAGGAGTCCATCATCCAGTAGTCTTACTGACTATACAAATTTAGAATTTTTACCAAGAGGATATCTGTGAGACAAGCACAATTGGCCCTGTTCTTCTCCAGGTTTAATTTCATTGTGTAATACTGCCCCAGTTCCTAAAACAGCAAGGCAGATGCATTGTCCAGGATATTTTCGGAACTTGAAGACAGGTTAAATACAGACTAGACAATTCTGTCCCCAAAAAATGTTTTGGGTATCCTGCACACTGAAGATCTCCTAACAAAGCTTAAAGGGGTTGTCTCGAGAAAGCAAGTGGGGTTATACACTTCTGTATGGCCATATTAATGCACTTTGTAATATACATCGTGCATTAATTATGAGCCATACAGAAGTTATTCACTTACCTGCTCCGTTGCTAGCGTCCCCGTCGCCATGGCTCCGTCTAATTCTGATGTCTTCTTGCTTTTTTAGACGCGCTTGCGCTGTGCGGTCTTCTGCCTGGTGAATGGGGCCGCTCGTGCCGGATAGCTGGTCACCGCGTCGTCATCGTAGCTCCGCCCCATCATGTGTGCCGATTCCAGCCAATCAGGAGGCTGGAATCGGCAATGGAACGCACAGAGCCCATGGTGCACCATGGTAGAATACCCACGGTGCACCATGGGAGAAAACCGCAGTGCATCTCTGGGAATGGACTGGCGGCCATCTTTGGGAGATTTTTTAAAGTCCTTATTTCGTCGGATCGGTAAGTAGCAAGCGGTTTAAAAACCACTTTAATTTGCTATTTTATGCCAGGGGGGGTGACAGGGGGAATGGGATAAGGTAAAATTTTGAGGTTTGCCGCGAGACAACCCCTTTAAGGGAGAATACAAAAGTGCCCTTTCCTGAGTTGTCCTTCTAAGGATGTGAAGTTTTATTTCAAGTATGGACTTTGGAGGTGAGAACACCAACTATATGTTCCTGAGGCTGGTCGATTCGAAGTCCTCAAACTCCTTCATGATTCCAAGCTGGCCGGTCGACTTGGGGTCACAAAGACTCTGGAACCCCTGCTTTATTCCTTCTGGTGGCCCGACTGCAAAAGGGATATGAAGAGGTATGTCACTTCTTGCGAAGTATGTGCCCAGAACAAGACACTACAAGCTCGCCCTACAACCTCTTCCAGTCCCGATCCAAGCCATGAGGATCTATATAGATAGACTTTATAATAGACCTGCCATCCTAAAAAGGAATGACTACTATCCTTGTTGTTGTGGAGTGACTTATGAAGATGGCTCACTTCATCCCCATAAAAAAGATTCCCACCGCTGAGCACACCGCAGAATTGATGATTAGGGAAGTTTTCCAACTACTTGGAATTCCTGATGATATCATCTCAGAGGGGTTCAGTTCACCTCGAAGTTCTGGAGACACTTTTCCATGGCCCTGGAAACCTTGAATCTCTCCTCTGCCTTTCATCCTCAGTCTAATGACCAGACTGAGAGAACTAACCAGACTCTAAGGCCCCCTGTGCACGGTAGTGATTTCGCCAGCAGTAAATCGCCTTCGAATCACGCCAGCTGAAGCTTTCCATAGCGTTTCTATGGAAAGCGCCGGCCCCGTGTCCATGAGCAGAGAATCACTGTAATTCTCAAGCATGCTGCGAATTGCCCTGATTCTCCGTGGTCAGCCTATCTGCCGGCTCCTGCTCCCGGGCGGCGGCTTCCGCGGCGGAGATCTGCCGCGGGATACCGCAACGCCCATGGACAGGTGGCCTAAAACAGTATCTCTGCTGTTTCATATTAAATCTTGAAGATGACTGGGTGAATTATTTATCAACAGCAGAGGTCACATATAACAATGTCGAACATAGTTCTGCCGCCCAGAGCTCAACTACAGGAAGCACCTCGTATTCATTCCTGGCCTTTCTGCCAACACTCCTGTACCGTTGTTTAACCATAGACTTGCAGCATTGGCAGATAGTCAAAAGAAATTAAAGGAGGTTTTACGGGAAGCTCAGGAGGCCTACAAAGAAGTGGCAAACTGACACCATCAAGCGGCTCCTCCTTTCTGGGTTGGAGAGAAGGTATAGGTGTAGGAAATGAACAGGTGGAATCTCTGTGGGTAGAAATACAGGGAGAAAAAAAATAACAAAATCCTGATAGGGGTCTTCTATAGACCACCAAAAGCAACAGAAGAAACTGATAACTTACTATTAAGGCAGATAGAAGAGGTGTCAAACCGCAACGAAGTGATTATCATGGGGGACTTTAATTATGGATTGTAAGATAAGGAGTCAACAGAAAAGTTAAATAAGGTTGGGCTGTGTTAAATTAGAAGACACACAAAACTAGTAGAAATAGTGTATAAAGCGATAGCAATACCCTGACTACAATGATTGTCAAGTCTAGACGAGCCTTAAGAGTTTTGAGACTATTTGGTAGATGTCAATAAGCCTTATGATCAATAAGCTTTGTAACCTATGTAACAGTAGCCTATGTAACAGTAACCTTTGTATAATAATGCCTTCTTCCTTGGTGTATAAGAGTTGGCAATGTTCCTAATTAAACAGAATTCATTGAGTTCTCACTGGAGAAGTATCTTGACCTAACATGGAGTGATTTAATGCTATTGATAGATAATTGCTAGCAAAATCTTCTCATCACAGTCTTCCATATCTACCAAATTGGCACCTGGCAAGGAAGTCATTAGATCGTGTGGTCCAATAACACACCTAAAAAAACAGGTAAGCATATATTTGGTGGGCACCTTGCTTCACTCAGTAGGAGAGCTTTAAACTAGAACAATATGGGAAGGGAAGTCAAAGGCCAGGTAAAAATATACAGCTAATTAAAACATTTGAGAACCTCGCTATTAGAAGTGGAAAGAAAGAACAGACAAAAAAATTCTAAAGGAAAGTAGAGGAGCAAGAGACACCGATCACAAACTAAAATGTTTTTACACAAATGCACAGAGCATGGGAAATAAATAAGGAGAATTGGAGCTAATACAGGAAGAGAAATATGTTGTCATAGTCATCACAGAAACTTGGTGGGATGATACACATGATTGGAATACAAGGCTTGAAGAATACAACTTATTTATAAGAAAAAGACCTAAAAAAAGCGAAGGAGGTGTTGTGTTGTATGTTAGGAAAACATTCATCTCCACAGAGATTCAAGGTTCAGAGCTGGGAGTTCTGTAGAAACTGTTTGGGTAAGAATACAAGGAGAGAACAACAGAAAGGACACCATTGTAGGCATTTACTATAGGCCACATCGACAAGCAGAAGATATGGAGGAACTCTATCTACATCAGATGGTCAAGCTCTCAGAGAAGCCCAACATGGTGATCATGGGAGATTTTACCCATCCAGACATTTGTTGGGAATCTCTCTCAGGAAAAAGTAATGGATCCAACAAATTCTTATCCGCTCTTGCTGACAACTTTATCTTCCAAAAGGTATAAGAGAAAACAAGGGGCGCTGCTATCTTGGACCTAATTATAACCAACAGGGAGGGAATGGTTAAGGAAGTAAGGGTGGCTTGGACCTTAGGAGGCCATGATCCTGCTATCTTTGAATTTTGGATCAAAGGGTAGGAATATCTGAGAAAACCTCAAGGTTGGATTACGAAAGTGCCATGCTCAGTGTCCGAGTGGCTGTGAAACAAGCCAGAGCAGGTCTCTGTAATTTTTACTTTTCATGGATCAGGCGAAAACTTTTGATCGACTAAATCATGAGTATCTTTGGTCTGCCCTTTTGAGATCCGGTCTTCTAGTGCAATTTGCAAATTGGTTAACAACTCTGTATTTGGGGGCTGAAAGTTTCCTATTTGTGAACGGTTTGGCCATCCTTTTGGGCATGGGTCTGGTGTACACCAGGGATGCCCTCGTTATGTGTTCTCTGTGGATCCCATCCTCAAAAGGGTAGACAGGAGACCATTGACAGTGGTAAGGATGGACCAGGGGGTGATGAGCTCAGCCTTGCAGACAGTGGTATATGCCGATGATGTTACTATCTTTGTCTCACTTTGGAGCACTTCCTGCTTTATTGTCCCTTTAATATAGAGGTAGGAGCTTCCATCGCTTGGCATCGGCTAGCTGACCTTATATATGCTGAGTTTTGTTATGGCTCATTCGAAGGTCTGGATGGTCGGGACCGCTTCACTTTATTTTTAGTGAGCATAGTGGTTAGGTATTACATGTGGAATGCACAGTGCTTAGTATCAATGCAGCATAAAATTCTGCTCAAGGATGGAGTAAGTAGGAACTTTCTTGGTGACCTAGTGAAGGTACATTCTCTGGAATTTGCAAGGTTGGATGTCTCTAGGGCACGATTCCTTTGAAGAGGATTTTTCTTTGGGGTTCCCTGGCCTGAAGAACTCTTTCCTGGTGGGGCCTGGGTTCTTTCACCCTAGCTTTTTCTATGGTAAAAGTTGAGCGAAAAGCTTATGGGACGCAAATCAGGGTTTAAGAGACGAAGACCTCAAAGATATTGGCTGTTTTTGTTCTATGTATGTCGGCTGTGGGATGTATTGGTGATATGGAGGTAATGTATTACGTCTTATTGTGTACCACGTATAGTATGTGTTTTTGTAGGTGGTTGGTATTATGTTATCATGTATTAAGGGGAATTAGTTGGTACACTCTGGAGGGAGAAAATCTGTACTTATTTTATTCCCTGTATGTTTTACAAATGTTTGGTAGGTGTTGGCAGTGGACCAGGGAATGGAGTAGGGGATGATGGGGTAGAGGGGATGGATAGTGGAGATGAGGAAGAGGGGATGGGGTAGAGGATATGGATAGTGGAGATGAGGAAGAGGGGATGGGGTAGAGGATATGGATAGTGGAGATGAGGAAGAGGGGATGGGTAGAGGATATGGATAGTGGAGATGAGGAAGAGGGGATGGGTAGAGGATATGGATAGTGGAGATGAGGAAGAGGGGATGAGTAGAGCGAATGGGATAGAGGGGATGGGTAGTGGAGATGGGTAGAGGGGATGGGGTAGAGCGAATAGGATAGAGGGGATGGGTAGTGGAGATGAGGAAGAGGGGATGTATATGTGTTTAAATGTTATGCTTCTAATGTGTGTTTTTGATTTCTTTTCATAGTAGGTTGTAGTATGCGGGATGGTACGCCGGGGGGTCTAACACTTATTGATTGTCTTTACTTTGTTTTGGGATGTCTATTTTGCATGTGATACACATTATTTGGTATAAATGCTTATATGGACGGCCCAGTTTTTTCTTCTCTTGGTTCTTCTGTAATATTTTGTATATTTCCTCTTTTTTGCTTTTGGCTATTGTATGTGATAGTTTGAGTCGGTATATTATGTTCTTTGTGATTTTCCTGTTATTACCTTTTGTTATTCTTTTTCCTTTATAATAACGGCTCTGCCCCATCTCGGTCTATTGTGTACCGCTGTGAGGAGTATCTAAGGCCTCATTCATGTGGGGTGCATGCAATTTTGGTCTGTGAAAATTGCACCGTATTCACTGCCCGTGTATGTGTGTTTTTGGTGCCTATGTAAGTTTTTTATACCTGTGTTGCATCATACATCATCTTCCCCTTTTTTATACTGCCACAGACCTTTATGGAAGATTCTGGTCCATGAGCAAAATAGGACATACTGCGATTTTTTGTTTACAGGCAACATTGGTCTGCGTAAAACAACACGCGTCTGAATACAGCAATTTAATTTAATAGGTCTGTGTAATAAATACGGAGAGAAAGTACGCCCCGTGTGAATGGGCCCTCAGTCTGTTACATGTGATGCTGTAAATCTAAGGGGGAATTCACACGGGCAAGAACATTGTGCAAGTTTTGTGCATTATCAGAAGTCCAAAACTTGCAGGAAGGTACGACCCATTATTTGTGATGGTGCGTTCACATGGGGGACTTTTCTGCTGCAGCGAAGCTCCGAGATGGAAAGTTTAGTTTGTTCTATTTTCGTGAAAAGCTCACATGAGAATAGAACACGCACATGTATGATCCCCGCACACTGCACAGCACATGGATGGGGTGTCTGTGTGCCGTACGATGCGAGTCGCGCCTGACATTCTGACGCCCGTGTGAAGGCACCCCAAGTCTGACATGGTTGGGTCTCACAGTAGTGCGCAGCATTATCTCCCCATCATGCGGTTATGTTACTAGCTGCTGAAGCATTAAGCTGATGATGAGCTGAAAGTCCTTTTCCGCTCGTCTCTAGACACTTAATAAGTGGTGGTTAGCGGCTGCTTCTATTGTCGCAGTTTCCCTGGGCCCTGGCGCCATTTACTACAAAGCACTTTTGTCACAGACTGAAATCCGAGTTTTATTTCTTTTTTTATATAAAACTTAACCTTTAATAAATTATATACTAAAAAACTCCTAATCAGGAAGAAAGCTTTGATAAAAGAACTGTTAATCAGGTATGCAGATGGAGCGTCTCCTTATTCTCTATGCCTCATGCCTCATGGCTCATCTTCACCAGCATTCTATTGAAGACAATCTGTTGTGAAGTATTCACAGACCCTTTTATGAGGGTTAAAATTCTAAGTACAGCACCAATCAGGCCCACCCCACTTGCCCCGCTGCCGGCCGCAAGAAGAGACACCACACAGGGATCTGGTATCATTCCTCACACGGGACATGGCTCTCGGCTGACGTCGACGTGCTTTATTACAGATTACATGAGATCTTATACCCTTTGTCCCCTCACCAACACGGGGTGATGGGCTCATAATCATATATGGGCAGTCCGGATTTCCGCCTTAGACAGTGAGGCGCCTCTGGCTTGTACAGAAAATCACGTATTCAATTAACTCCAGTACAAAGAATCACCCACTCAATTCTAAGAAGTCCGGATTTCGGCCTAAGACAGTGAAAATTATGTACATTTGAACATCTTGATATCTTGTTCCAGCGCTTCTGGGAAATCGGCCAAGTACATGCGGCCTTCATGTCTGGTTCAATGGTTTTCTCTGAATTTCTAGAACATCTCTCTCTCAGCCTTCGAATATCTGATGTAAGGCGACATATAAGTTTTTTCTCTCATTTGGAATTAAATAAAACTTGTATATAGGTATAAAAGCATAAAAAACACATATGGCAATATATATATACCCTCACACTTTTGTAGAGCTCTGGTTTAGTTTCACACCAGTTTTTGAGCTGGGTGTTCCTTTATGAAGCCCTAACATGACACTCCCCCCTGTGGGTGTGTATTCCTCGGCCAATCAGCTGTTGCTATGGTCATTGAATGGACCTGTATGTGAGAGCGTCCGTTCTTTAAGATTGCCCTTACTTTCATCCTGGAAAAGGAGACTATCCTAACAGGGGTGGATCTTATAGTGTTTCGTGTCATCCGATCTAGTGTAGAGATCTTTGATGACACAGAGTTTAACAAGCGTGACAAGCCGATTACAAGTGCGCCAAGGAGACTACACAATCCCCTCCTCCCCTCGCGAAATCAACGTAAGGGGTAGGCAGGAGATGGGAAGCTATAACATCCCAATGACATATGGCTGTGCAGAGAACAAGACGAAACCGGAGGCCAGTCATGTGACCGACACAAGGATGATGCAATGCCCCACATGATCGACCAGTGGGCGGAGCTAGCCAGATGAGCTCTCCGGTGCTGGACAATGTGAAGGGCATAAGTTATAACAGCCTCATGACTGCAGCAGGAGCAGCGCTGGACATCTCATCCCCTCCTTATGTATTAATAAAGGTAAAAGAGGATCATCTTTTGAAACGCTGCCCAAACGCGGGGGGTCACGTGACATCGATCATGTGATCCCGGAAGTAACCGCGCTACTTCACGGAGTTAAACTCTGTGTCATCAAAGATCTCTTCACTAGATCGGATGACACGAAACACTATAAGATCCACCCCTGTTAGGATAGTCTCCTTTTCCAGGATGAAAGTAAGGGCAATCTTAAAGAACGGACGCTCTCACATACAGGTCCATTCAATGACCATAGCAACAGCTGATTGGCCGAGGAATACACACCCACAGGGGGGAGTGTCATGTTAGGGCTTCATAAAGGAACACCCAGCTCAAAAACTGGTGTGAAACTAAACCAGAGCTCTACAAAAGGGTCTGCGAATACTTCACAGCAGATTGTCTTCAATGGAATGCTGGTGAAGATGAGCCATGAGGTATAGAGAATAAGGAGACGCTCCATCTGCATACCTGATTAACAGTTCTTTTATCAAAGCTTTCTTCCTGATTAGGAGTGTTTTAGTATATAATTTATTAAAGGTTAAGTTTTATATAAAAAAAGAAATAAAACTCGGATTTCAGTCTGTGACAAAAGTTAAATAATATACTGGTCCCCTGCAGCGGTGATTTTTTTTACTACAAAGCACACGCTCATCTCCCGACAGGGGCAGCCATTTCTGTACACTTCTCCTCCTATAAAGGAACTTCAAAATAAAAAAGTGTCATCTGTCACCCATAATGAGAGGGTCCTGGGCCCTGTGTATAATAACAGATGTGCTGCCACCCCCAGTAATACTCTGAACCACCACAAGAGGGGACCTGCACTGTCCTACAAGTCACCTGTATATATACACTACACCACCACAAGAGGAGACCCACACTGTCCTACAAGTCACCTGTATATATACACTGCACCACCACAAGAGGAGACCCACACTGTCCTACAAGTCACCTGTATATATACACTGCACCACCACAAGAGGGGACCCGCACTGTCCTACAAGTCACCTGTATATATACACTGCACCACCACAAGAGGGGACCCGCACTGTCCTACAAGTCACCTGTATATATACACTGCACCACCACAAGAGGGGACCCGCACTGTCCTACAAGTCACCTGTATATATACACTGCACCACCACAAGAGGGGGCCCGCACTGTCCTACAAGTCACCTGTATATATACACTGCACCACCACAAGAGGGGGCCCGCACTGTCCTACAAGTCACCTGTATATATACACTGCACCACCACAAGAGGGGGCCCGCACTGTCCTACAAGTCACCTGTATATATACACTGCACCACCACAAGAGGGGACCCGCACTGTCCTACAAGTCACCTGTATATATACACTGCACCACCACAAGAGGGGACCCGCACTGTCCTACAAGTCACCTGTATATATACACTGCACCACCACTAGAGGGGGCCCGCACTGTCCTACAAGTCACCTGTATATATACACTGCACCACCACAAGAGGGGACCCGCACTGTCCTACAAGTCACCTGTATATATACACTGCACCACCACAAGAGGGGACCCGCACTGTCCTACAAGTCACCTGTATATATACACTGCACCACCACAAGAGGGGACCCGCACTGTCCTACAAGTCACCTGTATATATACACTGCACCACCACAAGAGGGGACCCGCACTGTCCTACAAGTCACCTGTATATATGCACTGCACCACCACAAGAGGGGGCCCGCACTGTCCTACAAGTCACCTGTATATATACACTGCACCACCACAAGAGGGGACCCGCACTGTCCTACAAGTCACCTGTATATATACACTGCACCACCACAAGAGGGGACCCGCACTGTCCTACAAGTCACCTGTATACATACACTGCACCACCACTAGAGGGGACCCGCACTGTCCTACAAGTCACCTGTATATATACACTGCACCACCACTAGAGGGGACCCGCACTGTCCTACAAGTCACCTGTATATATACACTGCACCACCACAAGAGGGGACCCGCACTGTCCTACAAGTCACCTGTATATATACACTGCACCCTGCCACGTCTCCAGTCCTGTATGTATATATACTATAAAATGCTGCAGAGTAAGAATGCTTTCACAGATAGAAGGGTTAATAGTTTGTTACTGTCAATTAGCAAAATGCAAAGTCACAGAACAACAGAGAAATGTAAATCCCATCAGTATTTGGTGTGACCACCCTTTACTCTCACACCAGCATCCGCTCTTCTAGGTACACTTACTCTCAGGGCTCGGTCACATGGGTGTTTGTAACGGGCGTTTTTCCGCACATCAAAAAATTTGCACTAGATAGAACCAATGCTTTTCAATGGCAGCGGTCACATGTGCGAATTTTACATGCGGAAAAATGACAGAACACCGGTTCACAGAAAACATGTAATTCATGAATGGGCGAGTGCTGCCTATGATTGGCTGAGCGCAGTGACCAATTAGAGGCAGCTCTCAGCTGTCATTCAATAGCTGAGAGCTGCCTCTGATTGGTCCCTGCAGTCAGCCAATCAGAGGCAGCCCATTCAGCAGGCAGGGATTTTAAATCCCCACCTGCTGAATACTACCGTACTCAGAGCAGTGCAGGAGAAAACCTGTCTGGATGCCCCTGAGCATCGGCAGCTGCAGAGAAGTGAGTATACTTTTTTTTTTTTTACACATTTTTGGATTGATTTTCAGGGAAGGGCTTATATTTTAAGCCCTTTTCCGAAAATCACTGCAGCGCTTGCCGGCAGCCCATTGCTTTCAATGGAGACGGCTGCATTGCTGGCTCCATTGAATTCAATGGGAGAACATCGCTCTCCTCTGTCACAGCTGTAACAGTGGATCGCGATGTTCTCTGTATGTCAATGGGACCGCCACAGCTGCCACCGGCCCCATTGACCACAGGGGTCAGCATCCAGGGGTTTCACATCCAAGGAATCCCCTGCTGCAGCTGTCACAACCGCAACAGGGGATAGCGGGCAACTCTCTTTTTGAGCAAATAAACGCTGCTAGCATTATTTATGTCCAATCCCTTTACCTAAAACTTTTGCACATTGCTGTAAATATATGTGTAAATGGGTGTTGTGGCAACCTGTGAAGTTTATTGCTATCAACTTGTACCGATCACCAATCCGATCTCTGCAGACCCGGCACCCTGCATCCCGTATTCTCATCTCTTATAAGGGACAACAGGACATGCAGCTAGTTTATCACAGCCATCGGTCCACGTGGCAAATCATTCATCCGAATCCCCTCATAGACTACTATGGCGCCGTACAGCGTCCGTATATTTCATGGACAGCACATGTGAACGGGCCTTTAGGACTGCGCGGCCCGTCTAGTAGTGAACAGCAGTGTCATTTAGTCCTGATGTAGCACTGTTATTGGGCTATGTACAGAACTGTTCTTGTTCCTTAGAGTGCTTTCAGATGAGCGTGTGCGTACATAGGTGCGCACAAAACCATATGTCTTTTAGAACCATTGGTTCCCTATGAAGTGTTCACATTCCGTGTTTTACAGGCGTGCAAACGCACATACCTGCAAAACATAGGACATGCGTGCACCATATGTCCATGTCAATATTCCCTGCGGGGAGTCCACTTGTCACTGAACACTGTGACAGGCTTGTCACAGTGTTCAGTGACAAGGGGACTCTCTGTGGCGGAGAGGTGTGTGTATATGTATATAGTAGCAACCCGGGGATCATTCGCTCACATTACAGGTAGAGACCAATGAGTTAAGCTCCAAATTCCTATTTATTTTCACTTTCACATCAGTATCATGTGGCTTCAGCTCTTCAGTAAATAAACTTAAATGTCTTTTTGTTTCATAAAGTTCAATAAACAGTCCAATTGTTACCCACTCTCCAGGGCAGCTTCACCCAGTTGTGTTCAGCTCAGGACTCACTCTGCTTTCCTCAGAAAGGTTTCACCCCAACTTTCCTGAGGCACACGAACAGTTTCTTTAGTGTTCAGGTCTCTCTCCAGAACTCTTGCTTTCAGTCCAGGTCTCCCCCTAGATCTGTCTCGGGCTCTCACAGCCCAGGTCCCTCTCACTGGACCTGTCTCTGGCTTGCAAACCACTTCACCTCTGACTGTAGCAGGAACAAACACCTTTATCCTACTTACTGACCACACCTGTGGGTGTTTTCCCCTTGTATCAGGCACCAGACTGCCTGTCTGCTGCCACCTACAGGTAATTCTTTGTAGTGCACCTCTACAATACATATATATATATATATATATATATATAATTTTTTTTTACACCAACCAGGGATGATTTTCAGGTAAGGGCTTACATTTCAAGCCCTTCCCCCAAAACCCCTGCAGGGGTTGCCGGCATCCCATTGCTTTCAATGGGGTCATTGGCAGCAGCCGCAGCCCCATTGAAGGCAATGGGCACAGACCTGCATTCACGCATGTTTGTGCACGTACGTGGGTGCGCGGTTTTGTGCACACCTATGTACACACATGCTTGTGTGAATGCACCCTTAGGGCGCCCACCCACTGGCGTTTTTTTTTTCCTGCGAAATTCGCAGCATTTTTTTTCTCCTGGGGTCTATGGGACTTGTAATGTTAAAATCGCGATCGCGCAAAATCACAATTTACCGCGAATCGCGGTAAATTTCGATTTTGCGCGATCGCGATTTTAACATTACAAGTCCCATAGACCCCAGGAGAAAAAAAATGCTGCGAATTTCGCAGGGAAAAAAAAAGCCAGTGGGTGGGCGCCCTTATATGGTGGTTTTATTTCAGCACTATCTGGTGCCATATACTGGCACTGTATCATACTGTATGATGGTATATACTGGCACTGTGTCACACTGTATGATGGTATATACTGGCACTGTATTGTACTGTTATTACATTATGTATAGAGCTGTTCTTGGTCCCTATGTGTTATTTCAGCACTATATTGCGATATATACTGGCACTGTACAGTGGTATATATTGGCACTGTACGGTGGTATATACTGGCACTGTATGCTAGTATATACTGCCACTGTACGGTCATATATATTGGCACTGTGTCACACTGTATGATGGTATATACTGTTATTATGTTATGTCTAGAGCTGTTCTTGGTCCCTTTGTGTTATTTCAGCACTGTATGGCACTGTGTAGTTCTGTTATTTACACCATATGGTATATTATCTCTGCAGTGTATAGTTATTTAGTCAGCTGTATGTGACTAGTGTACAGCATTATGCTTTGGGCCCCACACTATAATTATACACTATATGCAGGTATACCATAAGAGGGAGCACCAAGAGAAGGTACAGCACAGGACATCACCAACCATACAGTCAACCCTGTATAATTATGCGGATAATGACTGTACATGTGCCGTCAGGGTACTGGAGTGAGCGCCCCCCTGAGGCCACCCCTGCAATGTCCCAGCTATTTCTGATGATTGAACCACCGATGGTTCAGAGTGACTTTAACTTGTGGTTCCTGGAACTCAAAAATATTCTCTCCTGGCCGATCCTTTCTCCAAAACCCTTTGTATATCCAAAACCTCATGAAATAAGTTCCCAGCACAGCGGTGACTGATACAGGCTCCCACTGCCAAAACTAATCATTACCTTATGGCATCCATCTCTAGAGTCATCTAGAACTATGTGTGCACATAGTAGGACGACCTACGTAAGCGGCGCAGGCAATGGCTTCACTGCTATGTAAAATGCAGCAAGGTTCCTTATATCCAGCACCTGGCAGGTATCACAATATCACATCTTCTGGATCATTACACAAAGTCACCGTTTTGCTACTGCAGTTAGCCGATGACTGGAATGGTTGAGGAGATATGGGATATCCTCCATCACTTTCCTCCTGGCCTTTTCACTGTGATCTCTAGTAAGGAGACAGTAGAAGCCGGCATCACACATGGAGGAATTCGCCGAGAAGAGTTGGCAAAGAAAAAGTTTACTCCTGATTTACGGTCTGCAGCAGCTGAGTTTATTGCTCTTTCTTCTCTTGAGTGATAATTGCATGTGGTCGCCCCATGACTTGGCAAAGAAAACCAACGAGACTTTTTCAGTGCTTTACTAATTCTTCTGCCAGGAAGTTTAAATTTTATAGGCAAAGCAAACCCGCCACACTGGTGCCGTCACCGTGTGTTTGACCTGGCTGATGAATCCTACTCTGTCCAAGCCAAGAAACTTTCAATATCTCCCTGTTCCACACTTGACTGAAGCCCGCCTATAGAGGAAGATGATACGGACCCGATGAACAGCTGTTGTGTGGTCTCAGAGAACCTACTGGGGGAACTTGAAGTTTGTTTCTCAAACAAGTACTATGTACAGTGTCCTTAGCAGGTCTAATCAAAAAAAGGCTTGGTACCGTATTAGCCAGTAGAGCAAAATGTGATTTTTCTCAGTAAGAGAAACCAAGTCATCTTGTAGATCTGGGACCTTTTAATGGCTAAGAAAATTACATGATGTTACAGCGAGCTTTTGGACCTCTCAGGGTCCTTCCTCAGGCCTGATGAAACAGATCCATACAAATGTACACATATGAGAAGGCGCAGACATAGCGAGACTAAGGTGCACTAAAAACAATACAGACAAGATGGGCAGAGGAGTAAAAACGTAATTAGTCCACTGGTAAAGAATGTGACAGTTTTATGATCTCTAAATTGGTGTTAGGAGTTCACATGTCTGTAAGTTATCTCTCCTTCAGACGTGCAAATAAGGAAGATGAAACAATACCTATGCAGTACCACCTATTTGATGGCAGCTTCTTCAAATCAATGTATGAATTTTTACCAAGTCTGTAAAGCAATGATTGGGAATCGCACCCCTTCTGGGAGGTCTCCTTGGGGAGAGACGATGCCATCCCCCGACCCACTCACCTCCCAGGTGTTTCCACACACCTCCTGGCTGCTCTCCTTAAGGACACCCCTCTTGACCTCCTTCAGACCTTTCGTATTCTCCACTTATGCAAGAACACCGCTCCGAGGTTCATTCCATTCCTGAGAGTTTCACAAATAGCCCTAAATGTATACTCCCAAATTCTTCTGTGACGCTGCGACTTGAAGTTGCCCTTCAGTATGATAACCCTCATCTGTTTCATGTTGTGTCTGTGACTAGAAAAATATTTTGCCACAGGTAATTCCGTCTTTCCCTCTCTATTTGTGTGGCGATGAAATCTCATTCTGGCTCTCATTTTTTGTGCTTTTACCCCAGTATAAAGCCCCCCAACAGGACATTTACTGCACAGGATCAGGTACACAACAGCAGACGTGGAACATGTGAATGTCCCTGGGATCTTATAGTCCTGCTGTGTGTTGGGGATTTGTATTCTGTCCTCGGTCAGTACATATGAGCAGGTCTTGCAGCTCCTTTCATTACAGGGATAAGTTCCTTTTTGTATGTCAGAGGGCAATGCACTCCTGATTATAAAGTTCTTCAAATTTGGAGGTTGCCTGTAGCATAAGAGGGGAGAGTCCGGGAATATGGTTTTCAGACAGTCATCCCTGAGTAGGGTAAGATGGAGTTTCTTTGCAGTCTTCCTTAGTACCTCTAGATGTGAATTGTAGGTCACTACTAAAGACACACATCCATTTTTTTCTTTCTCTGCGTATTGGAGTAGTTGATCCCTGGGTATCCTGGTGGCTCTGGTGATTTGGTCATCAATTAAGGTGGGATGGTAGCCCTTACTTAAAAATCTCTTTTCAAGATTGCATAAATGTTCCTCTCTGTCTGTTGGGTTGGAGCAGATCCGGTTATATCTGATAGCCTGGCTGTAGACAATGGACTTTTTGATGTGCTTAGGATGGGAACTGCCCCATCTGAGGTATGTGGGTTAATCAATTGGTTTCCGGTATAGGGATATCTGGATTGAGTTGTTTGAAAATTTAATGGTGGTGTCCAAAAAGTTGATTTCTGTATATGAGTAGCTTAATGTCAGGTTTATGGTGGGGTGAATCTTTAATGGAATTTTATTAGTTGTTGTTCAGTGTTGGTCCAGATGATTGTGATGTCATCAATGTAGCTTAAGTAGTCCAATGGTTTGCTGGGGCAGCAGACCAGAAAGTCACTCTCCAGTTTTGCCATGAAAAAGTTGGCATATTGCGGTGCCACTTTACTGTCCATGGCTTTATACTGGAGAAACAAAACATAAAGTGAGAACCAGGATGAGATCTCATTGCCACACAATTAGAGAGGGAATTACCTGTGGCAAAACATTTTTCTTGTCACGGACACAACATGGAACAGATGATAGTTAACAAACTGAAGGGCAACTTCAAGTCACAGCGTCACAGAAAAATTTAGGTATATAAATTTTTGGCTCTTTCTGATACCCTCAACAATGGAATGAACCTCGGAGCGGGGTTCTTGCATCAGTGGAGGGGTGCTCTTAAGGACAGAACCCATGGGGTGTGTGGAGACACCTGGGGGTGAATATGGTAGGATGATGGTATCGTCTCTCCCCAAGAAGAGTAAGCAGAAGGGGTGGTATTCGCAATTATTGTTTTACAGACTTGGTAAAAAGTCATACATTGATTTGAAAGAATGCTGCCATTCAATAGGTGGCACAGCGGAGGTATTGTTTCATCTTTCTTATTTACAGACCTGAAGGAGAGATAACACACATGCCTGTGATCAACTAACACCAATTTAGAGATCATAAAACTGTCACATTCTTTACCAGTGGACTAATTACGTTTTTACTTCTCTGCTCATCTTGTCTAATATTGTTTTAAGTGCAAATTAGTCTCGCCTTTTCATATGTCTGCGCCCTTTCATATGTGTGCATTTGTTCAGATTTGTTTCATTATGCCTGAGGAAGGATCCTGAGAGGTCCGAAAGCTCACTATAACATCACAAATGTTTATTAGCCATTAAAAAAGGTATCGTATCTATAAGATTACTTGGTTTCTCTTACTGAGAACAATCACACTTAGCAGGTCTGAAATGGGACCCATGTTCTTAGTCATGTAAAAATAGGTAACACTGAAATGTTCAATGAACGATAAAGTGAAAAAGACTTGAGTATACTGATAGATCATAGGCTGAACATGAGTCAACAATGTGATGCAGCAGCCAAAAAGGCAAACACAGTTAGATCACGTGAGGTAATTATCTCCCTCTACTCTTCCTTAGTCAGACCTCATCTGGAATACTGTGTCCAGTTCTGGGCACCCCACTTTAAAAAAGACATAGGCAAACTGGAGCAAGTTCAGAGAAGAGTTGCCAAGTTGGTGAGTGGTCTGCAAATCATGTCCTATGAAGATCCTTTAAAGGATCTGGGAATGTTTAGCTCTCAGAAGAGAAGGCTGAGAGGAGACTTAATAGCTGTCTACAAATATCTGAAGGTTTGTCACAGTGCAGAGGGATCAGCCCTATTCTCATTTGCACAAGGAAAGACTAGAATCAATAGGATGAAACTGAAATGAAGGAGACACAGATTATCTACTAGAAAAACCTTTCTGACAGTGAGGGTGATCAATGAGTGGAACAGGTTACCACAGGAGGTGGTGCGTTCTCCTTCAATGGAAGTGCTCAAACAAGGGCTGGACAAATATTTGTCTGAGATGATGGGGGTCTGACCCGATGACCCCGGAGGCCCCTTTAAACTCTATCAGTCAATGAATAAAGATAAAAGTCCATTTCTACCATTTTAAATATGAGTCATATATCTGACAGCTGAGATATATGAGGTGCACGATGTTCTAATGAAGAAGTCACAGGCACTATTATTACAGCTATGAAGATGGGAAAGCCTAGCTTCATTAGACACCAGTCTTTTCGCAGAAAACAGGAAAACTTATTCCTTAAGGGTTTAACTATAGGAGGACCTGCCCCTGCTTAAGGTGAAGTGCACTAAGTGATCACTATGGAGGAAGTGGAAATCAAAGCAAACCTAAACTCACTTGCTGTAGAAGGTGTTCCTTTGCAGGTTTGGAAAGGATGTTGTTATTTGACCCACATTAATGATTGTATAAAAAAAAGTTCAATGAACAATAAAGTTAAAAGTACATTCCTTCCATTTAAAATAGGAGTCATATGTCAAACACCCGAGACATTGTGTAGGTGCACTATGTTCTAATGAAGAAGCCCTAGACGTAGTTATTACACCTATAGAGATGAGAAAGCCTAGCTTCAGTTGACACCAGTCCTTTCCCAGATAACAGAGAGACTCACTCCTCAAGGGTTTAACTATAAGAGGACCCGCCCCTGCTTTACGTGAAGTGCACTAAGTGAATACTGTGGAGGAATTGGAGATCAAACCAATGATAAATATTTAATTTCCTAAATTCACTCACTGATCTCAGGCTCCATGGCTATTTGTTGAGTCCAGATTGTACACTAAAGAAAAAAATGATAGATGGGCAACAGAGTGGCTTATTGTTTAGGACAGATGCCTTGCAGCACTAGTTTCTGAAGTTCAACATTTACATTAAGTTTGTATGGTCTTCATGTATTTTCATAGGATTTCCTCTTACATTATGTAAGAATATAAGGAGGTTCTCGTGGCTGGCCCTCCCAACTTTTCGAAGAGCTACTCCTGCTATTGAGGACTAGGCGTGTATTTCATAGCTGCCCATTTGTTTAAGGTGCTTATTTTACTACAGGAGGTACCAACAAGAGTTTCCATGCTGTCCCCATGGAGAATGGCTGATAGTTGGGGCCAGCTTATTTTTGAGAAGGGGGTTGTCTAGACTTGACAAGTCTTCTGTCTATGAACTTGGCCATGACAAAAGACTTGTAAAGGTGCCTGAGTGGGATAGTAATAATAACTTATTCTTCCTTCCAGTTGAGTTTAACTCTTACATCTTGGAGAAGTGACACGAAGAAAGTGTTTGTTTTTTTTGCTGTTTTTTTAATTTTTAAGGACTTCTTAGCATACTGATCCAGTGTGATACTAAGTAAGAGAGATATACAGCTTTTTAGACAGAAGCCTTATAGTGGGATGTCCTAAAAGGGAAGGGATCTATCTCAATCCCATTAAATTGTTTTCTGCGCTATGAGTAGAACTTCTTAGCTCATTCTTTTAGTTTCATTATGTATTCTGGCTTGATTCTAGAATGCCGGGGCGAACCAATGTTTATTGCCTCTTGCAAACCTTATAAAACCAGTTCCCTACACAAAGACAACCTTTACAGAATGACTGCGGCTAACCCAAAATCATATTGGACTTGGGTCTTTGTGGTATCACTTAAGAATATTCCATTCGACTTACGAAAACAGAAGGTGCTGTGACTAACTGTGTACACAAGGCACAAGAACCTCTGCTCGGCTGCTATTTCCAAATGTGTTCCTACTAAGAATCTTAAAACTTACTTATGTTTTTGGATGAAATTTCCAAAATTGAAGTATTTGGGAAAGACTTAGTAAAAACAGATTTTCTTCCAATCACAGAACCTGGAAGCCACGTTGCAGGGAGGTCACCCTTTCTCCTCTAAGACCTTTCAGAGAACCTCCCCATTCTTTGTTTTGTTCTCGACCACCTTGTAATAAAAAAGCCTTTGGGAAAGGAAGTCTTTGGTGCCCAATGTCTCCAGTCTCTTGTTACTGCCCAAAGTTTAGATTGACCGATGCTTTATATGGATCGTGCAACTTAAAACCAAGGGATGAATGATTCAATCTGATAACAGGCTCCAATGTTTGGATCCCCACTTCAGTCCAATTCCATCACTTAAGCACAAGAGTCTGACCAAGGATTTATTGACAGAAACAGTAATGCGATTGGACTGAGGGTCACTTCATTGTTCATGTTTGTTCTTTGACTGATTTGTGAAAACTGACTTTACTAACTAGAAAAGTGTTAGAAAACAAATCTGGGTCTGATCTAGCTTTGTTTTAAGACACTACCTGTGTGTCCTATTGACTTCCTGTGTATCATGTTAACTTCCTGTTGGTATTTTCTGTACTTTCTCTTTCCTATTGACACTCCCCTTGTATCCTGTTGGCTTCCTGTTCCCTGTTCACTCTTCTTGTGTGCCTTGTTGACTTCCTGTTTCTTTTGTCCTGTTGACATCTCCTGTTTGTTGTCTAGTGTAGCGTATTTTGAGATGCTGGGCAACCCACTGGGCTGAATCCTATGTAATGTCATTAATAGGTTGTAACTTCACTCTGAATGTGACTCACAGCACACTTCAGGATTTTTAAGCCAATACAAAGATGACTATTAAGTCCATGGGATGCACGCCACAATTTTGGGGTCAGAGCCTCCAGAGACCCCAATGTACCTGTGTTCCACTTTCCCACCAAAGGAATGGCAGCATCCAGGGCGTGGTATAATATAATAATTTATTCCTCCAAAGTCCTGCTACGTTTTGACCCTCTTGGGGTCTTTGTCAAGCTGCCATTCCTTTGGTGAGAAAGTGGAACATTAATAGGTTGTAAGCCTGCATGGGACACTATATGTAACAATGGGACTTGGCATTTTTTGTATGCCTTGTTTATGTGCATGAATAATATGAAGCAGTCACCCCGCCCCTTCCAATATGCGGTAGGTGTGTGAGTGGTTGTTCAGCAGTATATTGCACTTGTTCAATGGTCCTCCATAAAGCAATCTGCTGTGAAGTGGTGTTAGTATCTGCCCATATATAGGTAAATATGGCTGCTGGAAGTGATATTGGAGTTGATTTTCCCCTTTGCAGTGATTGGTTTGTAAATGTAGTGTAGAGACTCGTAAGATTACGAGGACCATTGTCGTGGGCTTGCGTATTTTGGCCAACACATTAACCAATAGCTCATATTTATTATTGTTTTTTCGGAGTACGTAGTCAGGCTTTAGATGCTGGGGGCCCAATATGTTGATCCAGTGTGGCCACTTTGAGAGGCAGAGCAACCAGCTGGGCTGAATCATGCGTGGTGTTATTAATAGGCTGTAAGCCTGTATGTTGCACCACATGTACCAGCTGGTGTAGCACCATTTTTATGCCTTATCTATGTGCAAGTACAATACTAAGCGACCCCCCCCCCCCTCCTTTATATCGTAGGTATGTGAGTGCTCGTTGATCGGTATTTTGCACTCGTGCAATGCTCCTCCATATAGTGATCTGTTTGCATTCTGCTGGGAAGTGTTGTATGAACCTGCCGTTGTGTATCATTGTATTAGTCAGGCCGATGGAAGTAATATTTCCTGTGCATGCTGTTGGCTTGCCGTTTCCCGTTGACACTTGTTGTGTATCCTGGTGACATGTTAAGTGTGTCTTGTTGACCTGCTCCAGACAGATGCCCCATTCATGTGGTGCGCTGGTACTGCTCTCTGACCTGCTGGTATTCACCACCCCCAGCCTGGAATACATCTGTTGCTGTACTCCATCTGCATGTAATATGATATCACATATAAGCATACATGAATACGTCTGTACAGTTTTATTTCTTCTATTTTTAGTGGTTCTTTATTTAGCAGGCCTGTAGCCGCCTGTCTCGGAGGACCATGAATGAGGAGAGAGGTTGCAGTGAGGGCAAACGACCTTTACTAAATGTTATAAATTTCCTGGCACTTTCCTCTCTAGAGCCTGGATGGCGTTGGCATCTGTTTGGGAAATTACATTAAAGACTGACCACAAAAACCAAGAACCCGGAAAGAAGTAACCGCTGGTAAGTGGTGGCCTACAAGTGGAATTTGCAGAGATCTATAGGAACGTAAAGGACTGAAGTGATGAAGGACTCATTGTGAGGTCCTCAGTGAAGTTCTCCTATAGGCTTAATGTGCAAAATAACACAAATTAAGAGCATCACCCACAGGATAAACGTTATGGCTTCAAACAGCACAGAAGGGCTCGTAGCAGGAGTAGTTCTAATATATACCAAGGATCACGGCACAAGAGAAATACACCCGGGGCAGCTGGGAAAATATTTGCTTCTCCCTAACACTACTGATCGAGGGTTGAAATAAGTATTAGTACACCTCAGCTGAACCTCCGGTTATTATTTTTGTATTTCTTGCAGTGTTTTTGCAGGTTGCGGTACTTCAGACACCCGGCAATCATCTGAACTCCTGCATGAATATCAGTAAGTTAATATAGTAGATTCTATCTGATACACAATAGGCGGCATCTCCATGCCGCACAGGCTTGTTTTGGGTCTCTCCTACTCTTGATAACTTATGGGACACAAGCAGGGGTGTCCCAAACTTGAGGCAACCTGAGACTGCCGGCTGTCACCCAGCTGGTAATAATTTACTGGCCACAATGGCTGGTAAAAGATAATTGCTAACTGTGAGCCGGCTGGGCAGCAACCCGACATGCAATTCCCTCATCCAGTCTGTGACCCCTGACCTCTCCCCTCTCCAGCATCTGCGTTCCTGTGAACAGACACCAGCTTGTAAGCAGCGCTTATGCCAAGGGAGCAGTCAGTAGCAGCAGCCATTGCCGAGCAGTAGCAGCAGGCTGGCTGAGTGAAATGCTTCTCAGGTTGCTGCCACCTGAGGCCAAAAGGGGGCCACTATTTCTACTGGGACTACTATGAGGGACAATATTAAAACTAGGGTCACTGTGGGGCTCTCTATTAATATTGGGGCAACTAACAGGGTGCCATTACTACTGGGGCTACTATGGGGCCACTATTAATATCGGGACCACTAAGAGGGATACATTTACTAGTGTAGCCACTGATGGGGGTGCTTTTACTACTGGGACCATTAAGGGGATTACTATTGAGGAACACTTACTATTGGGGCCACTACTCAGGGCACAATCACTCTATACCTTCAGAGAAGTCTCAATGGTTCAATATGTGTTGGATATCTCATGTACTGGCATTTTCAATGCCTGTGAAATGAGGTTTTTTTTTACATTGTGTGGGGTTCACACTTCGCCTCAAGCAGCATAAAGGCTTGGGGAACCTGTTGGCACCAGTGTCAGTATTTTCAAGCAATCTATATTCCCCATGGGGTGGCAGGGTTATAAATGTGTTATAAACAGTCATATATAGTATTGTTGAAATGTTTTTGACACATTGTGACATGATGGGTGATGATTGGGAGACTGAAAGGGTCCCTCTGTTGTGGAACAATGGCATTGGAAGTGGAGTAAACAATTGTCACTGGGCTAATCAGAGGGAAAGTAAATGGATGAGGAGAAAAGCTCTGCCATGGTGGAGGAGATAGCTAGGGGATTAAAGGTAGTGGTGTGTGAAATGCGTGAAGTAGAAAATATGTATCCGTAAGTGCTTGACCACTTACTTGACCTCTAAAGGGGTTGTACCAGAATTTCAAGTAATCCTCTATCCATGGGATAGGGGATAATTTGCCGATTGTCGCGGGTCTCACTGCAGTTACCCCCACTTATCTCCAGAATTGGACTTCAGAGTCCCGTTCTCTTATCACTGTGGGGGTCACTTTTCCCTCTGCAGTGACATCATTATGATTGGTGTGCTGGCTGACCACGCACAGTCAGCTCTCTATTCACTTTAATGAGGCTGTCGGAAATATGTGAGCAGGTGCTGCTAGGGTATCTCGGAAAGTGAAATGGAATGCTAGTGCACTTGTGTGACCAGCACTGCATTCAGTCTCATCCTTACTGCGGGGGGTGCAGTTACGCTGTAGGAGGATGGGGGACACAGGACCACCATTCTTGAGATCAGCAGTGAGACCCCACCGTTCAGTAAGTTATTCCCTATCCTGCCGTAATCCTGTAGGTAGGAGAGAACTTGAAATTGTGATACAACCCCTTTAACTTATGAATCATGCATCAAATATATAATACTATTACTGAAATACTCTCTGGTCCAGGTACTAGGATTTTTCCCCCAAAAGAGATACGCTCAGTGCTTAGCGCCAAAAAAAATCTATAGATGTGTAAAGTAGGATGTCATTGATGAACAGCTTTGCTACCATCCCCCTCTGCCTTATTCCAATTATCATTTGGCTATAAAATACTGAAGACATCAAGTAAAAAGGGTGAGCGCAGGACAGGCTAGACAGGTCCTGGTAGTGGCGGACTGTGAAGGTTTCAGGCCTGAATATGATTTTATTTTGTAGATGTGAAGGTCTCAGGCCTAAATATGACTTTGTCTACCCTTGTTGACACAGCTAAACAGGATTTTCTGGGCATATTGTACAACTCAGCAAAATTTACTAATCGCATATCTTGTTTAAGTGGAATTGCCAATGGAATGTAATACTGGAATGTGAAAAGTTGTACAATCTAAGAGAACATCTCTAAGCAAAAATGTATATTTATGTGAAAACAAGTTTATCAGGCATAAAGCCCGCCCTGTGTCATGTTTCTATATAAGTTGGAACATATGTAATAACGGTAGATTTCTTTATCAGTCTGCTTTCCCACGGTGGCCGCCATAACCACCTCTGATTTGGAGCCTCACAGCATATTGACGGAACATTGAATTTCCCTAACAGGGACTCCATTATTAGGGGGACAGAAAGAGCAATCTGCCACAAAGACCGGGATCGTCGAATGGTGTGTTGTCTTCCAGGCGCTTCAGTTCGACACATCACAGATTAGGTTGACAGATTACTGGGAGGAGCTGATGAGGAACTAGGATGTAAGCTTGGGGAAAGGACCTCCAAAGTAGTATTTTCTGAAATACTACCTGTATCTCGTGCCACACCAGAAAAGCAGCGCAAGATTAGGGGGTAGACAAGTGGCTCCTGAGTAGCTGTAGGAAAGAGGGATTTAGATTCCTGGAGAACTGGGCTGACTTTGCTGTCGGCTACAGGTTCTACCGTAAGGATGGTTGCATCTCAGTGGGGAGGGCGCAGCTGTACTGGTGGAAAAGATGGCTAGAAGGTTGGAGGAGTGTTTAAACTAGGTAATGGGGTGGGTGGAGAGGAAGGGGGGGGGGGCACCAGAGAGATAGAGGGGAAGGCAGTGACCTGGGAACAAGTAATGGAAATGGGGTTGGAGTGGTGGGAGGCGTTAGTGTAGTTAGAACTGCCAGAATAGTTAGTAAGGAAAACTATCTAAACTGTTTGGTGACATCTGACCAATAAAGTAGATGAACTGAAAGTAATAATATCTGAGGAACACTATGACACAGCAGGAATAATGGAGACCTGGTGAAATTACAGGGTTAAAGACTGTTCAGAAGAGATCATAAAAACAAGAAAGGGGGAGAGGTTTGTCTTTATGTAAAATACTGTTTAAAGTCACATTACAGGAAGATTTATGGGAGGGAGATGAACATGTGGAGTCTCAATGGGTAGAGATACTTGGAGGGAAAAACAACAATAACATCCTCATAGGTGATAAATGATGTGAGAGATCTCTGTACTGACCCCTAACATATTTACACATAGATATTAGAGCGCCCCTTGTTACAGTCCTGGATATAATAGACGATGGGAGAATTCTCAGAATTGTTCCCTGATATATCTATACATAGTTATTAGAGCGCCTCCTTGTTACAGTCCTGGGTATAATAGATGGTGGGAGAGATCTCTGTAACTCTATTTTATTAGAAAAATGAAAAACATAACAAAACAAGCCTTTTGGACTAAGCCAAGGAAACAACAGAAATGTCCAAGACAACATAAACAGGTTTGCTTCAAACTGTATCCTTCGGACCTCCAGTATGCGCCCACTTCAGACTTCCTTGTAAGCCAGATGTTTTCTGGTTAGGGACCTTTTTTTTTCGGACTCCAGGTGTTCCTCAGGTATTTACCGTCCGTCCGGAAACAGAATAGAAAAGGATACAATTACTAAGGAGGTCATACCCCACCAAGACCGATGCTGCACAAAGATGTGTTACAGAAATTGTAGCAGAAGCCACAGCAGGAGCTGCACTGACCATCTCTCTGACAATGTGAATATATACATCATTATTCATTTGTGATAATTATACTCTCCATAATACAGTTTACCATATGCAATATATATACACACACGCATTTTTTATTTATTTTATTTTTTTTTATTTTATTTTTTTTAAATTTTTTTTTTTTTTTAATTTTAAATTTTTTTATTTTTTTTATTTTTTTTAACCCCCTCTTCTTTTTTCCCCCATGTGGCCTAAATATAAACCTAAAAACAAAACCATATCTCAAAAAGAAAACATAACCCAAATACCCGTCTACAGAAATAATGGACAGAAATATAAACTTTTTTTTTTTTTTTTTTTTTTTTTTTTTATATTATACTTTCTTCTTCTTAGTTTATACTAATACGACACCTTATATCCTACATACCGTACACCTTATACCCTACATACCACACACCTTATACCCTACATACCACTCACCTTATACCATTAAGAAGCTCAAGTTCAGTGCTTACAAGCCCTCTTTTCTTCCTCTATTTACTAAAACAAAAAGCTATCAAGTGAATAGAATAAAATTAGCCCATCACCGGGAAAGGAGACCCTGGGCTAGGGCACTCCAAAAGAAAGACCCCTCCATAGGCGAGAGGCCCTGAGTGCACCCAACCTGTTGAACTCCAAAGAACGCACCTTCACCAGGTCACCGAGGATGTCCCTACACACCACATCCACAGGGAGGATTTTTTGACGCGTCGAAACTAAACACCGCGCGTGCCACGTGTAGTACCTAACCACTAGACTAACTAGATATAATGTGCACCTGTCCCGTCCACCCAGATCTCTGAATGCCCCATAGGCCCACTCAGGATAGGAGAGGACAGCCAGCCTAGGCCAACCGATGGAAGCCCCTACCCTTCTATAGACCTCTGTATTAAAGGGACACTGAAGTAAGAAATGCTCCATAGTTTCCACTACAGAGCCACACTCCTCCCGGGGACAGTCCCTCTCCTCCACCTTTCTGTACTTCAAGTTATCCCTCACATACAACTTACCATGGAAGGAGCGCCAGGCCAAATCCCAAAACTTCAATGGGACCCTTACTGAATTTAACAAAACTAACCCTACCTCTAGGTCCTGACCTGGGCAGTCCCTGAGGGCCAGTGGATTTTGGAAGCGGGTGACCAGAACCCTATTATCAAGGAACCTCCTTGACAGAGTCCTAATCTCCTCAGCTCCCAAACCCCAGCGACGGATGACCTTCAGAACCGGCGCAACGTAAGCCGGGAGATGTCCATGGGTTGAACGAAAATCTTTCACACGCCCTCCTGTCTCCCATTCCTGGAAGAAAGGCTGAAACCATGCCTTAGAGGAGACTACCCACAAAGGAGCCCTTCCTGTATTCCAGAAGTTTGCTATATTGGTTTTAAGAAAGGTATTCACTAGGAATACCACAGGGTTGACCATACACAACCCCCCTAGTCTCCTTGTGCGGTATGTGACTTCCCGCTTTACTAGGTTTAGTCGGTTCCCCCACAACAGCTGGAAGAACAGACTATAGACCCGTGTCCAGAGAGGCTCCGGCAAGATACATACACTGCCCAAATAGATTAACAACGGGAGCAGGAAAGTCTTGATAAGGCTAACCCTTTCTCTCAGGGACAAAGACCATCCCTTCCACTGGTCAACCTTCTGACTGGCATCTTTCAGTTTACCGTCCCAATTTCTCCCTGGGTAATCACCCTGGCCAAATTGGATGCCCAAAACTTTTGCAAATTCTTGAGGCTCCGGGAGAGTGTCCGGGAGACTGAAATCAGGATCTCCTACCCCCAGCCAGAGACTTTCACACTTGTCCCAATTGACTCGGGATCCGGAAGCCTCCGAATACCTAACCACCTCTGACATCACCCATCCAGCCTCCTCCTTGGACGAGACAAAGACAGTGACATCGTCAGCGTAGGCCACCGCCTTAAGTGCAGACTCCGGCCCCTCCAGGCTCATCCCGACCCCCGCCAATGGTCCGCCACTCAACCGCCTTAAAAAGGGGTCAATTGCGAACACATATAGCAATGGGCTCAAAGGACAACCCTGGCGGACACCGGACCCCACCCCAAAGGGGCGCCCGACCCAACCGTTCACCAGCGGGAAACTCTCAGCCCCTGCATACAAAACTTTAAGCCAATCAATAAACCCTATTGGTAAACCGTATCTCAGAAGGACTGACCAGAGATACTCATGGTCAACCCTATCAAAGGCCTTTGCCTGATCCAAGGACAGCAAGAACCCTTTCCAATTACCGGCCCTACCCTGTTCCACAGCCTCCCGGACACCCAGTACAGCACTGAAAGTACTTCGGCCAGGAACAGAGCAGTGCTGGTCCCCCGAAAGTAGTTTGGGTGCAAAATGCACCAACCTGTTAAAAATGATCTTTGCAAGAACCTTCCGGTCCGTATTGAGAAGTGCTATGGGACGCCAATTCTCAATCCGGGATGGATCTTTACCCTTTGACAAAATGATCAGGGCCGACCTCCTCATTGACTCTGGCAGAATGCCCGAGGATAGACATTCATTAAATATCTCGGTCAACAGGGGAGCCAACAGCTCCTTAAAGGTCTTATAAAATTCGGATGTTAAGCCATCCGGACCTGGCGTTTTCTTGAGCGCAAGCCCATCAAAGGCCAGTCTCACTTCCTCTTCCCTGATCGGTTCCGTCAAAACGTCAAGCGCCGACGCCACCCCCTGCTCAGGGATGGTATCAGCCAGGAAAGCCGACATCTTGACTCGATCTAGATCTTTCCTTGCCAAAAGGTGTGAGTAG
Source organism: Eleutherodactylus coqui (assembly GCF_035609145.1). NCBI lineage: Eukaryota > Metazoa > Chordata > Amphibia > Anura > Eleutherodactylidae > Eleutherodactylus > Eleutherodactylus coqui. The sequence goes on from NC_089843.1 coordinate 8,010,601, forward strand.
AAAGATCTGACGACCTCCAAGATCCCTGAACTGGACCTTTTCAGAGATCCTGTACTATCAACCAGACCCGTTACCAACCTACTATTCACTGACAACTTACAGTTTCTGTAGGGGTCGGGCGAGCGGAATTTCCCGAAATCCCTCTCAAAAACTAAAGATGTGTGCCTATCATACTGACATCCCTTCAGCAAGGCTTTCACCCTGGAGGCCTCCTCACGGCTGCCCCCAGTCGAGACAATTTGCTCGAGTTTCCTCCTCAAAGCTTGATATAAACGGTACTGGGTCAAACTTCTGAGGTTTGAGAGCTCACGGAAATATTTTGCAACCCGTTTCTTGAAGATCTCCCACCACTCTGACTTACTGTTACAAAGGCCCATCAGTGGAAGCTGGCTCTGCAGAAAATCCTCAAAGGACTGTCTTATTTCCTCCTCCTCCAGGAGTGCCGAATTTAACTTCCATAAACCTCTTCCCATCCGAGGGGTTTCTGAAACATTCAGAGAAAACATAATTAAACAGTGATCGGAGAATTCCACCTCCACCACCAGAATTGGTGAGGAGACAGCCTCCTCCTTTAAATAAAACCTATCTATTCTAGATCTACAACTACCTCGATAAAAAGTGAACCCCGTGTCGCCTGTGGTGTGCCGAACGTGGACATCCACCAGGCGAGCCTCACTCACTATATTATTCAAAGCGACGCTGTCGTAAGCCAACTTGTCTCTGGCACCTCCCCTATCACAGAGCCTCGAGACATTATTGAAGTCTCCGCCAAAGATCACCAGTCGACTCGTAAAAAGAAAGGGCTTGATCCTTATGAAGAGGTCCTTCCTCTCGTTCTTGCTCTGAGGACCATAAATATTTATGAGCCGAAGCTCTTGACCTCTCATAAGGACGTCCAAGACCAAGCACCTCCCCATTTCCACCTCGATTACCCGTCTGCATTCAACCGCTGCGGTTTTAAAAAGAACCGCCACCCCGCTATATGGTTCGGCCGCAAGAGACCAATAGGAGGGCCCATGAGTCCACTCCCTCTTTGCTTTATGGATACTGGCCAGGTCTGTTAGCCTGGTCTCTTGCAAAAACAAAATATCAGCTTCATTCCGGCTGAAAAAATCAAAGGCCATAAAGCGAGCCATATCAGACTTAATGCTAGCGACATTAATGGTCGCCAACGTCAACGGGGTGAGTGCCGCCATCAAGGGTGATCGAGTTGGACAGCTCTCTTCTTTACATTACCCGATTCCCCACCAGAATCCCTACCACCCCTTTTTAAACACTCCGACATATCCATTTCTACAATATTTATATTTTTTACATGATTGTTTATTTCTTTTTGCGAACCCCCCTCCAGATTCGGAGAGGAGCCCTCACCTTTGTCCCGTGGCACTGAGTCTCCCCTAACCCCCGGAGGAACTTGTGGCCCCCCAGGGGGGAGGGGAGCGACGTCCCCCACCGGCACTACTCTATTCCTTGGCTCCCCCACCTCCTCCTCCTCTAATGAGGAGGATTCAGGGTCGCCTCCTTCCAGAGTCTGAAAGCGGTTTGTTAAGATGACCAGAGGGGAGCCGGTTTGGCCCTCCTTTAGCATCTGACCTGGAGGGGGAGAAGATTTCTTTTTCCCCTTCTTTTTATTCTGTTTACCCTTCTTACGTTTTTCCTTTTGCCATTCCCTACTCTCCTCATCCAAACTGTCTTCTGGATGGGAACTTGATAGGGAACTGGACCTTTCGTCCTCCTCTCTTGCCAGTCTCCTGACCTCTTCCTCCAAATCGCTGCCCCTTATGTCCTCAGAGGTGGTCACTGGCCCTTGGGAAACAGGGACCAGGGTCATCCTACTAGATTCCCCCCCTTCCCCTGCCTCCTTTCGGGACATCTGCTGTCTGGTCTTACTCACTCTTCCACCTTTTTCCATCACCGGACCTCCAGACCCCCTACTTCCGCCCTCCCCCTCTCCAGCTGAGGCCCCGCTGCCCCGGGGTACCCCAGTCGGATCAGGAGCAACATCAGCATGGGCACGCTGAGGACAGCGACTGAAGGGGTGTCCTAGGACACCACACAGGTTGCAGCGAATGTCTGTACACGAGGCGGCATGGTGACCCTCTCCCCCACACAATGTACACATCACTTTGGTACATGCCGCACTGAAATGTGTGGGGTCACCGCACTTGTGACAGACCTTCGGCTGCCCCTGGTAAAAGGCCAGGATCCTATCTCTTCCCAAGAAAGCAGAGGAGGGAATGTGGGTAACAGAGTTTCCGGACCGCCTCAATTTCACCAGGAAAGTCCAGGCTCCAGACCAGATGCCGTACTCGTCACGGTTCTTTGTGGGGTTGCCCTGCACCTCCCCGTAACGAGATATCCAGGTCATGATGTCAATGAACGACAGTGACTCATTACGGGTTAAAACGGTCACTGACTTCACCGTGTCCTGGCGGGAAACGGGAATCACCTCGAAATCCCGCCAGTCGGGCCTAGTCTGAACCAGCTCATAATTCGACCAGAAAAGTTCAAGACCTTCTGACCGAACAAAGCTGATATCAAACTCCGAGGTGCCAAAAGGATGGATCAGGGCAAAGATGTCATATGCCCTGAAGCCCATATTCAGCAGGAGCTCAACCACCTTCCCCCGTTTTGGGCATGTATCTCTGCTACCTATGTGCCGAAGACGGACTACATTCCTTCTGGCCCCCAATGGCCCGCTTGTTGGGAGCGACCAATTCCCTCTATTCTCTCGGAAGGCCCCAAGTCCATGCCGCTGGATCCAGAACTCGAGGTTAACCTGCTCACCCTCTATATTGGCCGTCTTTTCTCCCCGCCTCAGGGCCTCCAAGAGACGCCGCTGTAAATTTCCCTGTCCAGCCCCACGGGAAAAAGGCCTCTCTGCCCCCCCGGTAACCGCTCCAGCATAACTTTTGGGGCCAGGCACCACCGGGAGGGGAGATGGGTCAGACACAGCCCCCACCGCACCCCCTACTACGGCAACATCAGCCCTGGCCTGTTTCTGGGCACCAGTCCTATTATCTGTAGCACCAGATGGGTGGGCAATCATCCCCAAAGCATCCCTTTCTGGACAAACCGCCCTCCCATCCCTAGACTCTGGCTGTTGTACTATCCCAGACATCCTCTCCTCCCCTCCTGTGACTCTGGATCCACTACCATCCTCAGTGCTCCTACCAGCATTCCTACTACCACCCTCCTCCTCTGCAATCACAGTAGATATGCTACACCCACCCTCATGTAGCCCCTTCCCCTGGACCTCCTTCACACTTTCACGTCCCACCACCTGCATCCCTGTTGACACTAGTACCCCTGAAACAGGAGAAGCCTTCTTCACTCCAACTGCCATTTGACCTCCATGACCTGATGTCACCGATTTTGCCACTGTAACGTCACTAGGCTCCGCCCCCTTCCTAGATGCCGGCACCGCCGCCGATGCCCTGGTGTCCCGTGCTGCCGGAGCAGCTGCAATATCGCGCCCAGACTCTGACACCGCCGCTGATGTCTGCCTGCTCCAGGCATCAGGATTCACCTCTGACAAGGTGATAGCCTGCACCCCCTCCCCGGATGCCTGCGTGCTCCAGGGGGCGGGGTCTATCTCGGAAGACGGCACGCCACCCGCGAGCGTGCAGTCCATGGGAGTCTCAACACCCACCGCAGGTGCCTGACTAAAAACGGATGCCATACCTTTCCCTCCCTGCTCAGCATCCAACACCATTACTGGTACCGGGGTCGGCTGAGCAGGGGGGTCTTTCCCATCCTCCCCCTGGGTGCCGCTGGGAAAGATTCTCTCCCTCTGATCCATTCCCGGGACCACCACAGATGCCGAGTCTGTTTGACCAGAGGGGCTAGGAAAAGGTACAAAACGTGTGCATACGACCTGTAATTGCTTCTTCTTCTTGTTTTTCTTCTGCTTGCCTTTTCCTGATCTTTCTTTGCCCTCCTCAGGTAGGTCGTCCCCAAAAGAAAGATTAGACAGATTAGTAGGGGATTCCATTCTTTTAATTTCTGCCATTAAATAACCACCTTCTCCCTCCCTTTCCTCCTCATCTGAGGAGTAAGAAGCACTCAGCCTTGGGCTGGGCTGCCGTGGGGGGATGGGCTGGGAAATCTCCACAGGTGATAGATCTGGAGACGCCCTGCAGGACATCACACCTGGAGACGCCATTACACCTGCCTCATCCTCCTCACTGTCAGACACAGAGGTTACTGCCAACTCCTTCCCAGAGAGGTTCCTCATGCTGTCGAACCTCTCTTGGTTGCTCAGTCTTTCTTTAAATGCACCAGCATTCTGTAAAATGTATTCTTTTCTAGTGGAATGAAGCTTGATGGCCTCTCTCACCTTCCCCATCTCTTCTGATATAGTCACACGGTCCTTTTTCCTTGCAGCAGTCTCTGCCCGAGCCTTCAAAGATTTCAGCTCCATCTGCAGCTTTTTAAGCCTCTGACCGCATGCCTCAAATTCATTAGTACATAGATGAATTCTAGCACTATACTTGTTGGTGGTCTCCCCGGGACGGCGCTCACCCCACCCCTTGTACTGGATAAGGGAACTGCCACCATCCCGTCCTTGGGAAGACTCACCTTTCTTTCCAGGATGGCCTGCACTCTCCATGGAGTCTTGCTGCATCAGCCTCTGGGATCTTCTTAGTCGCTCTCCTCCTGAGACCAGTAACACACCATCATTCCCCGCTGGTCTCACCCGGGGAACGGTGGAGGATGTGCTAGGTTGCACACTCATGGAGGCCCCCTCACCTCTCCAGGGAGAGGGAAAGGGCTCCAGACACGTCTGCTCAGTAGCTCAGCTCTGCTCAGACTGCAAGGCTCCACCTACACCCAACCTACTCCAGCCCCCTTGTTACAGTCCTGGGTAGAATAGATGATGGGAGAGATCTCTGTACTGATCCCTGATATATCTATACATAGTTATTAGAGCGCCTCCTTGTTACAGTCCTGGGTATAATAGATGGTGGGAGAGATCTCTGTACTGACCCCTGATATATCTACACATAGTTATTAGAGCGCCCCCTTGTTACAGTCCTGGGTATAATAGATGATGGGAGAGATCTCTGTACTGACCCCTGATATATTATACATAGTTATTAGAGCGCCCCCTTGTTACAGTCCTGGGTATAATAGATGATGGTAGAGATCTCTTTACTGTCCCCTGATATATCTATACATAGTTATTAGAGCGCCTCCTTGTTACAGTCCTGGGTATAATAGATGGTGGGAGAGATCTCTGTACTGACCCCTGATATATCTATACATAGTTATTAGAGCGCCCCCTTGTTATAGTCCTGGGTATAATAGATGATGGGAGAGATCTCTGTACTGACCTCTGATATATTATACATAGTTATTAGAGCGCCCCCTTGTTACAGTCCTGGATATAATAGATGATGGGAGAGATCTCTGTACTGACCCCTGATATATCTATACATAGTTATTAGAGCGCCCCCTTGTTACAGTCCTGGGTATAATAGATGATAGGAGAGATCTCTGTACTGACCCCTGATATATTATACATAGTTATTAGAGCACCTCCTTGTTACAGTCCTGGGTATAATAGATGATGGGAGAGATCTCTGTACTGACCCGTGATATATCTATACATAGTTATTAGAGCGCACCCTTGTTACAGTCCTGGGTATAATAAATGATAGGAGATATCTCTTTACTGACCCTGATATATTTGTACATAGTTATTAGAGCGCCCTCTTGTTACAGTCCTGGGTATAATAGGTGATGGGAGAGATCTCTGTACTGACCTGATATATCTATACATAGTTATTAGAGCGCCCCCTTGTTACAGTTCTGGGTATACTAGATGATGGGAGAGATCTCTGTACTGATCTCTGATATATCTGTACATAGTTATTAGAGCGCCCCCTTGTTACAGCCCTGGGTATAATAGATGATGGAAGAGATCTCTATACTGACCCCTGATATATCTATACATAGTTATTAGAGCGCACCCTTGTTACAGTCCTGGGTATAATAGTTGATGGGAGAGATCTCTGTACTGACCCCTGATATATTATACATAGTTATTAGAGTGCCCGTTGTTGGAGTCCTGGATATAATAGACGATGGGAGAGATCTCTGAATTGTTCCCTGATATATTTATATATAGTTATTAGAGCGCCCCCTTTGTTACAGTCCTGGATGTAAATAGATGATGGGAGAGATCTCTGTACTGACCTTCTGATATAACTATACATAATTATTAAAGCGCGCCCTTGTTACAGTCTTGGGTATAATAGATGATGGGAGAGATCTCTGAATTGTCCCCTGATATATTTATACATAGTGATTAGAGCGCCCCCTTGTTACAGTCCTGGGTGTAAATAGATGATGGGAGAGATCTCTGTACTGACCCCTGCTATATATATGCATAGTTATTAGAGCGCCCCCTTGTTACAGTCCTGGGTATAATAGATGATGAGACAGATCTCTGTACTGACCCCTGCTATATCTATGCATAGTTATTAGAGCACCCCCTTGTTACAGTTCTGGGTATAATAGATGATGAGGCAGATTTCTATATTGTCCTGATATATCTATACATAGTTATTAGAACACCCCTTTTGTTACAGTCCTGGGTATAATAGATGATGGGAGAGATCTCTGAATTGTCCCCTGATAAATTTATACATAGTTATTAGAGCGCCCCCTTGTTACAGTCCTGGGTATACTAGATGATGGGAGAGATCTCTGTACTGATCTCTGATATATCTGTACATAGTTATTAGAGCGCCCCCTTGTTACAGCCCTGGGTATAATAGATGATGGAAGAGATCTCTGTACTGACCCCTGATATATTATACATAGTTATTAGAGTGCCCCTTGTTACAGTCCTGGATATAATAGACGATGGGAGAGATCTCTGAATTGTTCCCTGATATATTTATATATATAGTTATTAGAGTGCCCCCTTTGTTACAGTCCTGGATGTAAATAGATGATGGGAGAGATCTCTGTACTGACCTTCCGATATAACTATACATAATTATTAGAGTGCGCCCTTGTTCCAGTCTTGGGTATAATAGATGATGGGAGAGATCTCTGAATTGTCCCCTGATATATTTATACATAGTGATTAGAGCGCCCCCTTGTTACAGTCCTGGGTGTAAATAGATGATGGGAGAGATCTCTGTACTGACCCCTGCTATATATATGCATAGTTATTAGAGCGCCCCGTTGTTACAGTCCTGGGTATAATAGATGATGAGACAGATTTCTATATTGTCCTGATATATCTATACATAGTTATTAGAGCGCTCCCTTTTGTTACAGTCCTGGGTATAATAGATGATGGGAGAGATCTCTGAATTGTCCCCTGATAAATTTATACATAGTTATTAGAGCACCCCCATGCTACAGTCCTGGGTACAATAGATGATGGGATAGATCTCTGTACTGACCACTGATATATCTATACATAGTTATTATAGGACTCCCTTGCTACAGTTCTGGGTATAATAGATAATGAGACAGATCACAGTGCAGCATCCCTTAGGGTGACCCCGGAAACATAGCATACGCTGAGGAGCTGGGTGGGCAAGATGCTGGCTTGTCACGGTGGCACTTACCATGCTCTCTCTCAGAGGGTCGCATGAAGCCAAGGCCAGGGCAGCACTGGTCCTCTTCCGAACCCCCTAAGGATAGGGATACCTAATGGATGGTAGAACAGAGATTGCGGTTGTCACGGGTGTTGCCACCATTCTGACACCCACCGACATGAACATCGACGGGGAAATAAATGAGCCACAGACAGGGATAGAGTACCTCAGGTCGATAAAAGAGTTTAAGAGGACCGTGGACATCTTTCTTGAGTGTTACTATATAACGTGTTATATCACTGATTACTCAGAAGAGTTGGTGATCCGGGGATTATTCTGATTGCCAGATTGGAGTTGGGGAGGATTTTTCTTCCTTTAAATGAGAGAAATTGGCTTCTACCTAATTGTTTTTTTTTTGTCTTCCTCTGGATCAAAACTGGATGGACATGTCTTTTTACAGCCTAAGGGCTTATTCGACATGCGTATATTGGCCAGGTTTTCACGCCTGGCCAATATACGCTGTCTCTCTCTCTGCAGGGGAATGAGGTGGGCCGGGAACAGTGCTCTGATCTTCCGCTCCCTCTTCACTAATTAGAATGGGAGGGGGCGGGACATGGCAGAACTTATTGGCCCCTCCCATTGCAAACAGTGGCGAGGAGCAGGAGCTCAGTGCACTGCTCCCGGCCCGCCTGCTCATGCCTTACTGATATACGCACGTCGGAATAAGCCCTTATAACTATGTTACTATTTTAGAGGGCCGAATGCAGGACCGGACAGAATTGGCGGATGATAGCTCTGGAAGAGAAGAACAACTGCAAGTAATATAATGCCCACCCCCTCCATTCCTGGGACAGAATTCTGTTGTGAAATGGGAGGGTTGCTTTATCATATTAGCACTGTGCTTCACAACTTCATTCCTCAGGGCACCCCACCCAACAGGTCATGTTTTCTGGATTTTCTGTCTTGTACAGGTGATGCAATTAATATCAGTGCCACAGGTGTTTTTACTATAGGATATCCTGAAAACACGACCTGTTGTGGTGCCTTGAGGTCCAGAGTTGGGAAACACTGTAGTAGCCGATTAGAATAGTGAAGAGGTTAATGGCAATATACATTGATTTAGAACACAAAAAGTGTACAGATAAGGGAACATATTTATTAGACTGGTGTTTCATATGTTGGTCTACAGGCCCATTTACATACAATGATTATCACTCAACATTCGCACAAATGAGCAACAGTGAGAGATAATTATTGTTACGTGTTAACGCGAAGCCATTGTGCACTATTTGTTTACTTGTCATTTATTGGCCAGTTTCAACCTGCCTAAAAATAGTCATTAGTTTGTTCGCTTTTCATTTGGTTTAAATGACAATTGTTTCAGTCTCTTAGTCTTTCAAATGACTTGAAGGTAGGGGTGTTTGTCTGAGTGCTAAACACAATGACTACTTGTTTACTCATGCAGCAGGAAACAACGGCTTTTCTTGGCACTAAATAACAACCTCCTGGCCAGATATTACTCGCATAAACACACGACCACCTAAGCAAAAAAAAACAAAAAGCTCCTTCGTTGGGCTACCTCTGACTGCATTTTACTAGGTGCCTGGTGGGAGTTTTGGTGCATCACTATTGCATTGCTAGGCCTGTTTGCGGCCTTCCTTCCATTTTTTTCTGCCTGGAGTTAGTGTCACGATTCCGCTCTCTGCGTGAAAGTGTACGCATATAATTCCATAATTATTTACAGCGGTCTGTGTCTGCTCTATTCGTAATCCACCATGCTGAGGGGTAGGGGTCGGGCTCGAGGATGTGGACGCGGGTGAGGATGCGGAGTTCCAAGTGAGGGTGTGGGCACAGGCCGAGTTCCTGGTCCAGGTGTATCCCAGCCGGCTGCTGCGGGATTAGGAGAGAGGCAAGTTTCTGGGGTCCCCAGCTTCATATCACAATTTTTGGGTCCACGTGGTAGACCTTTATTGCAAACAGAGCAGTGTGAGCAGGTCCTGTCGTGGATGGCAGAAAATGCATCCAACAATGTATCGGGCACCCAGTCGTCTACGCAGTCCACTGCTGAAATTCTGAATCCTCTGGCTGCTGCTCCTCCTTCCTCACACCCTATACTGCTGCTGCAAAAATGGTACTGGGGTCTGCATATGCTTCTGCTACATAAATGTTACAGGGGTCTGCTGATACTGCTGCTACAGAAATGTTACAGTGGTCTGCGTATACTGCTGCTAGAGAAATGTTACTGGGGTCTGCCTATACTTCCACTACAGAAATGGTACTGGGGTCTGCCTATACTGCAGCTACAAAAATGTTACAGGGGTCTGCCTATACTGCTGCTACAGAAATGTTCCTGTGGTTTGTTTATACCTTTGCTACAGGAATGTTACAGCGGTCTGTCTATACTATGGGTGCACTAAGTCTTCCCATCGCGGTGTTTTACCTATGTGGCACAAATAATACAGTGACTGACTAGGCCAGAATTGCTGGCCGAGGCCAAGTTGCTTGGCGGGGTGAAAGTCTCCCATGGTTGGGCACTCCGATTTCTTCCTGTGTAATACCATCTTTGTGCACTTACAGCATAGGCTAGGCCAAGGAACTCAAACACTGCCCCTTCCAGTGTTGAGCTATCTATGTTGCGACACATGGATTTCCCGTTGCTATGTAACTCAGGGCACCTTGGGTCACAAAGGTGGAGGCTTGGAACCGAGCCTGACCCTGGGCCCGCTAACGTGCTTCCCACACAGACTATTGCGGGTCCTGGTCATGGTGTCTTGGGCTTGTAATGCCACCTCCTCCTCCTGCTTGGGGTCAGGGGATCAGCACTGGGCATCATGTATTTTTTCCCGTGTTACCACAGTTATCTGAGACAATGGTTTGGGCCAAAGAAGAGGAGCGTTACTGCATTAATGAGGCGTTCACAGCTGTACTAGCATCGGAGTCCGCTCTATGTCCACGATTGCTGAGGGTGTGTGCTGAGGCCTATGTACTCTTCACAGTGAAAGTCTGGCATGTTTGGTAACTATCATTTCTTCATGTTTATTATTGTCTTTGGGTTCCTTCGGCTCGCCTACGCTGTGGGTGCACAAAGACTTCCCACAGCGGTGATTTAACTGTCCGGCACAAAGTCACTGACTGACTTGGGTAGGGTGCATAGTGCAGATGGCTTTCCGCTTGCGGTGTCGATAGAGCTATCTGACACCTAAACAGAATGAATACTGTGTGGGCACATGGACTGCCCATTGCTATGTCAGTCGCAGCACCTTGGGTCTCACAAGGTATTTGCTGGGACCGAGCCTGGCCAAGGGCCCGCTCACATCCTTTCAACACAGGCCACAGCGGGTCCTGGTCATGGTTTCTTGGCCTTGTAAGGCCACCTCCTCCTCCTGCTTGGGGTCAGGTGATCAGCAATTCCATCATGTATTTTCTCTCGTGTTACCACAGTTATCTGAGAAACTTGTTTGGGCCAAAGGAGAGGAGCGTAAGTGCATTAATGTTACAGGGGTCTGCCTATATTTCAGCTGTAGAAATGTTACAGGGGTCTGCCTATACTTCAGCTGCAGAAATGTTACCGGGGGCTGCCTATACTTCAGCTGCAGAAATGTTACAGGGGTCTGCCTATACTGCTGCTACACAAATGTTACAGGGGTCTGCCTATACTGCTGCTACACAAATGATACTGGGGTCTGCCCATACTCTTACTACAGAAATGTTACTGGGGTCTGTCTATACTGTTACTACTGAAATGTTACTGGGGTCTCCCTAGACGTCTGCAACATATCTGTTACTGGGCTCAGCTTATACCTTTGCTACAGGAATATTACAGGGGTCTGTGCATACTATGGGTGCACTAAGTTTTCCCATCGCGGTGTTCTACCTATCTGGCCCCCAAAAAAACACTGACTGACTAGGGCATGGAGTGTGAGCCGAAGCCAACATGTATTTTCTCTCAGGTTACCACAGCTATCCGGGACACTGCAATGGGATTTCTTTATATACCTTCTCTGGGTTCCTGGCACCCACCCATGCGGACTTCCCATAGCGGAGTTGTACCTGCCTGGCACTTTAAAAAAAAACAAAAAAAACAGACTGACTAGGGCATGGAGTTTGGGCCGAAGCTAACATGCATTTTCTCTCACATTACCACAGCTATCCGGTGCACTGCATTGGGACAAACAAGAGGAGCGATACAGCGCTAATGAGACGTTCACAGCTACGCAAGCCTCGGAGTCCGCTCTATGCCCGCGATTGCTGAGGGTTTGTGCAGAGGCCTATGTCCTGGGCGCAGTGAAAATCTGCCATGTTTGGGCACTCTGATTTCTTTATGTGTACTGTCTTTAAGTTCCTTCGGCCCACCCATGCTGTGGGTGCACAAAGACTTCCCATAGAGGTGTTTTACCTGTCTGTCCTCAAAAGACTGACAGACTCGGGTAGGGTGCAGAGTGCAGATGGTTTACCCCTTGCGTTGTCGATGAGGTATCCGACACCCAAACAGAATAAGTAGTATGTGGACACATAGATTCCCCATTGCTATGTCACTCGCAGCACCTTGGGCCACACAAGGTGTTTGCTGGGACCGAGCCTGGCCAAGGGCCCGCTCACATCCTTTCAGCACAGGCTACAGCGGGTCCTGGTCATGGTTTCAGGGCCTTGTGAGGCCACCTCTTCCTCCTGCTTGGGGTCAGGGGGTCAGCATTGCGCATCATGTATTTTCTCTCGTGTTACCACAGTTATCTGAGAAACTTGTTTGGGCCACAGGCGAGGAGCATAACTGCATTAATGAGACCTTCACAGGTGTACTAGCATTGAAGTCCGCTTCCTGCCTACGATTGCTGAAGCTGTTGGCCGAGGCCTATGTCCCGGGGGAACTGCAACAACGCCAGGTTGGGCCTGTGGAACTTTTTCCTGGCTAATGCAGTCTTTGGAGTGGTGAAAGAAAACGTAAGTGATTTAATGAGACCTTCACAGGTGTACTAGCATTGAAGTCCGCTTCATGCCTACGATTGCTGAAGCTGTGGCCCGAGGTCTATGTCGTCGGCGCAGTGTAAGTCTGCCATGTTTGGCCACTCTGATTTCTTTATTGTTCATGTCTTGGGTTGCGTTGAACCCACCTATGCTGTTGGTGCACATAGACTTCCCATCGCCGTGTTTGACCTGTCTGGCACAAAGACACTGACTGACTTGGGTAGGGGGCAGAGTGCAGATGGCTTTACCCTTGCGGTGTCGATTGAGCTATCTGACACCTAGACAGAATGAATACTGTGTGGGCACATGGATTTTTCATAGCTATGTAACTCATGCCCATGTTTGCAGCTCCTGATGGAGGTTGGCACTTTATTGCAATGAAGATCGAACGTCAATTTCTCATCGATTCTCTACAGCATTGTGGGCTATCGCCCCGCCCCTTTTAAAGAGGGTCGCTACCTGGCCCTGCCAACCTTCTGCAGTGTGTGCCTCCGGTTCCTCCTCATGGCAGACGCACTTATAAATAGACATGAGGGTGGTGTGGCTATGCAGCCAGTGTGTGGCATGAGGGCAGCTGAAGGCTGCGCAGTGACACTTTTGTCCCGCAGGCAGTGCTTGGTTCGAGGAAGTGTGGTGCTTAGCTAAGGTGTGCCTTGCTAATAAGGGTTTGTCCGAAGTAAAAATTGTTGGGGGGGGGGGGGGGCCTCACTCTTGCCACTATTGTGGCTTAATAGTGGGACCTGGGAGCCTGAGATGCAGCCCAGCATGTTGCCCCTCACCTGCCCTATCCATATCTGTGTTGTTTCCATCATTTCCGTACGTTTTGAAGATTTGCACAAATGAAAAGCTTAGAGAGCATCGGCGATATACAAAAATGCTCGAGTCGCCCATTGATTCATTGGGGTTCGTTACTCAAAAGTTCGACTCGAGCAACGAGCACCCGAGCATTTTGGTGCTCGCTCATCTCTAGTAACAATACATGACAATACTGAGGTAGAGGAAAGTAATGTGATCCAAGTAAATACCTTTCTGAACATATATGAATATTGCCCCCATTGCAAAGCGGTAGAGCATACTGAATGGGCCAACATGACAGAGTTCCAGGTCAGTAATGTCTCACAGGCTGAGACATGCTATAATTTTACATGAAATCCACAGAACATTGGGAAGTGCAACACGGAACAAGATGTCACTAGCGACTCCCAGATACTTTGCACTCCTACGGAGGAAGAATGTCGGAAAGTATTGACTACTATGTCTTGCGAAAAGGTAGTTCGGAGTCCCAGCCACTTTAGACACGTTAAACTGCCGGTAGGATGGGTCTTGTCCTGCGGTAATTTGACCTACACATATATTCCTGCTAACATTTCAGGGGAACTGTGCATCCTGTCCCAATTAAGTATCCTCATATACCAGAGGCCCGATCACCATGAACACACATTTAAGTATCGAAGGGACATTCATGACCTAGATGACACCTGTGAAGGGCCACCCACATTGATGAGTTTTTCAGAGCACACAGCAATAGCCTTTAGTATTTTAGGTTCCCCCCGCATTGACGCAATATAACGCAGGAATGATTAATGGTCTAGCATGTGACATGGTAAAGGGACTAAATGCCACTTCTCCACCACTGGACCTGCTACTACTAGATGTACAAAACGTTAGAAAAGCGACAGTGTATTCCGACCCTGGTGACTACCTGCTCCACTATGATGTTCGCCAGGAAGTCCACTGCTGACTTAGACCACATCCTCATGAACCTAGAAGTATATGATGACACCAAACAACCCTACACCCCCATGACAGCTCCTGACCCAATTTATAACACACTCCAGCCTTAGGGCCAGATCACCCCCCTTGGTACTAGTCAGTGGCTACGGGGGACCATGGGTAAGCTGTGGTCCAGTCGCAAGGGCTGTTAAGAACCCATGGTTGGCTCGGTGAGCCAGCGTAGATTTGGGGTTACCTACCATGGGGGGTCAACCAGGTGAGGACTATGGGAATGTACAGGAACAGTTAGTGAAACAGACAGTTTCAAGGGGGGTTTGTAGTGGACATACAAATATATCTATACATCTATACTTCTATATACATGTGGACATACACATATATCTATACTTTATTTTCCTATTGGTAGTGGACATACACTCTCCTATATATTTACAGCTTTATACTTCTATTTCTTTTACACTGCTATATTTCCACTTCCTCATACATGAATGCACAGTAAAACTCTCCTAACAGACTTTAGCAGAAAAAGCAGGGTGCACAAAACCACAGCCTTATAACCACAGCTTTAAGCAATGCGCTTGTCAGTATAAACAGTTTTAGTAAGATACACGCTTATAACCTTTGTACTGCTAGTTTGTAACCTCCAGGCATATCTGACTGTTCACACGTCATACCTAAGCGTCATATGACAACAACTTGCTCATCACGCCTTTACCTCCTCTATCGAGCTCTTCAAGATGTCGCTCATATCCTGTCTGATACCACGGGATGGACAACGCCGAAAACCACAGATGACAGGATGCAGGAAGAAGCTTAAAAAGCTTATCCAATTATATATCTATACATATTATCTATGCAATTTTTGGCATGCCCATAAAGGGCAGATATGTTTAATGCTATATAAGAGGCTACCTGCCCACTAATAAAGCAGAAATGAGATTTCATAAGCTGAACTTCTGTGTCAGTCTGATCTCTTCTGCGCGCACACTATCTCTGAATAATTAATCATGAAGGGTGCAAACATTCCTATTGATCACGCCATGGACCCCACAAAGGGTCAATCCACGACACTAATAGATCATAGACTGAAAGACTTAACATGAGTCAACAATGTGATGCAGCAGCCAAAAAAGCAAACACAATTCTGGGATGTATTAAGAGAAGCATGGAGTCTAGATCACGTGAGGTCATTATCCCCTCTACTCTTCCTTAGTCAGACCTCATCTGGAATACTGTGTCCAGTTCTGGGCACCCCACTTTAAAACAGACATAGACAAACTGGAGCAAGTTCAGAGAAGAGTTACCAAGATGGTGAGCGGTCTGCAAATCATGCCCTATGAGGAACGGTTAAAGGATCTGGGAATGTTTAGCTTACAGAAGAGAAGGCTGAGAAGAGACTTAATAGCTGTCTACAAATATTTAAAAGGCTGTCACAGTGCAGAGCGATCAGCCCTATTCTCATCTGTACAAGGAAAGACTAGAAGCAATGGGATGAAACTGAAAGGGAGGAGACACAGATCAGATATTAGACAGTGAGGGGGATCAATGAGTGGAACAGGTTGTCACAGTGCAGAGGGATCAGCCCTATTCTCATCTGCACAAGGAAAGACTAGAAGCAATGGGATGAAACTGAAAGAGAGGAGACACAAATTGGATATTAGAAAAAAACTTCTGATAGTGAGGGTGATCACTGAGTGAAACAGGTTACCACGGGAGGTGGGGAGCTCTCTTTTAATGGAAGTGTTCAAACAAAGGCTGGACAAATATGGGATGATTTAGTAAATCCTGCACTGAGCAGGGGGTTGGACCCGATGACCCTGGAGGTACCTTCCAAGTCTGCAATTCTATGATATAAATGGAGAGCTGACCGCACCTGCGCTCCCATCATTCCCCAGCCCTTTTATGAAGCACTACAGGGCCACAACTATATTTGCTAGCATTTCAAGATGCGCTCTATGGGTCACATGACCTCCTTTTCATAGCACAGGGGATAAGATGGCCGCTCCTTAATACTGTAGAGGTACAGATAACTATGTAACTTGCTCTTAATTTTACACACTATAAAATGTATAATTATTTTTTTCTCTTACGTCTGTGGGAGGCGGAGACACACATGGAAGCGTTATGGTGCAGGATCATTCCTGCTATTTAATGATGGAATCACACCTTTATTGTATTAAAGTGCAGTTTTAAACAGAAGCTTTTACTAATTGTCTGATTATGTGGAACAGATGTGAGTTCTACCGCGCGACAGCAGCCGTGGGCACCCTGGGTATCGCAGAATGTCAGTAAGCAATGAGTATGAGGCAAAGAAAGGAGCAAAACTCTCCTTACCGTCACACATATGGTTATATATGCTCTAAGTACACATATCTCATGGCCGTCTGTAGTCCATGCTCTGTAGGGAGCAGGCTTGGGAGTCAAACACACTCCATACATGGTGGGTATTATGGTCTTTGCTGCCAACAACAGACGCAATTAAAGATAACTCTGATTGTGCCTGTTAACCTTTTGAGTGTCGCTATCAGTTTTGTATACTGTAGTATTGCATAATACTATATAAGCGATCAAACAATCACAAATTCAAGTTCCCTATGAGGACAAATAAAAAAGTATGAATAAGTAAAACAGAAATTATTTTAAATATTAAAGTAAAAAAATTATTAAAAAGTTAAACAAAACTCTTTTCCCAGTTGTCGCATCTAAAAACTAAAAAAAAAATGATTAAAATCGATATCGATACATCCATAAAGGTCGAATTTCTTAAAAAATCATATTATTAATCCGGCATGATTAACTTCATCTCAACATCTCATAGTACAAGGAGTTATTTTGGCCACTCCATCTCCAAGAAAAAATGAATAAAGAAAAGCTATCAAAAAGTCATAAATTCCCCCAAATGGTAACAATACAAACTACAGATTATCCTGCAAAAATGAGCTCTCACACAACAATATCGTTGGGAGTATTAAAAAAAATGAGAGGATCAAAATATAGTGACAGAAAGCAATTCTTTTTTTTTATTTTTAAAAAGGTGTTATATATTTTTTTAAGTATTGCTAAATGAAAACACAAAGTAAGATTGGCCTGTTTGCGCCCTAATGATGAGGCCAAATTTTGGAAATTTGACATGTGTCACTTTAACAGAATAACTCTGTAAAGGTTTTGCATATGTAATTGATTCTGACATTGTTTTTGCCACATATTGAGGGGGTAAAAATAGACCAATAGAATTTGCGTTTATTTATTAAAAATGCCAAAATTGGGAAAAATTAAAAAAAATATTTTTTCACAATTTCAACTGCAATGTCAAATATGTGCAAACATACGGTACACATTTTTGATGAGGAATATATTTCCATATCTTTACTTTATTCTGGAAGCACATTTGAAAAACTTTAATTTTAACATTATCTATTAAAACATTTTGTTTTCCTACACTAAGCCAAGATTGCCAAGGCTCAAAGGTGTCAGAATGATAGATACCCTGACAAATGACCCCTTAAAAAAATATACCCCTTAATATAATCACTGAGGGCTGTCATGAGTATATTGACCTCAATGTTTTCTTTCAGCACTTACTGCAATTAAGAGGAGAAAAAAATAGAACTTCATATTTTTGCAAATATGTTATTTTAAAGGATTTTTTTCCTATAGTGGACATGAAAATGACGATTTGAACCCCAAAATTGATACCTCTGTTTGTCCTGTGTTCAGAAACACCCATTGTAGCCCCAATCTGCTTACTGCACACATGGCTAGGCCTGTAATGGAGGGAACACCCTTTGGTTTGCAGGGCACAACTGAATATATTCCAGATCTCATTACTCACTTGCAGAGCCATCAATCTGCCAAAACGATAGAAGGCCGCCCCAAAATGCCCTCATTTTGAAATCCAGACCCCTTAGCCCATTTAGCTGGGTGTGTACTGAGCATTCTGACCCCCCATTTTTTTGCAAAAATTATTATAAAGCAGGTTTAAAATAAATCATTTTTTTATACCAGGGGGTGCTAATAAGTCTTTGGCTTTGTGTTCTTTTTTTGTTTCTATGGTAACAAATGTTACATCACACAAAAACCTTATGTGTCTAATATATGTGTTTGTAGCTTATGGCAACAGTGATCTAGGCACGCAGGAAAACAAAATTATGGAGTCTAAGGCGATATTCACAGCAAATGAGAGCAGAGGAGTGATAAAATTTTTGTTTCTGCAAGGAAAGTCTGCAAAGGATATTCATTGTGATATGTCACAGGCATTGGGGGATCAATGGCATTCATATTCTACAGTTAAGAACTGGGTTGCCAAATTTAAAACGGGCCACTTCAGCACCAATGATGAGGAACGTCCTGGACGACCGAGAGGTTGTTGTTCCGGAGATTGTCGATGCTGTGCACAACCTCATACTGGAGAAATCGGCCAATTTCAGCTAAAGGAATAACAGACATCATGGGGATTTCTGGCGAACGTGTTTGTGTCATTATCCATGAACATTGGAACATGAAGAAGCTATCTGCAAAGTGGGTCGCCAAATGTTTGACAATAGATCAGAAAAGCATGAAAACTTCCCGGTCCATTTGTCAGCGTTTCCGGAATGATAAGAACTTCCTAGATCAACTGGTCACTATGGATGAGACCTGGATTTATTTGCATGACCCTGATACCAAGGAGCAGTCAAGAGTGCAGGCACAGTGGTTCTCCTCGCCCAAAGAAGTTCAGGGTGCAAAAATCAGCCACTAAGGTGATGGCGTCTGTGTTCTGGGATAAGGAGGGCGTGCTGCTAGTGGACTACCTTCACAATGGTTCCACCATCAATGCAAGGGATTACATTGAACTTTTGGACCAATTGAAGGTAGCTCTGAAGGCCAAAAGGTGTGCCAAGCTGTCCAAAGGAATCTTGTTCCTGCAAGACGCCTCCGCTCACAGTGCACAAGGGACCATGGCACAACTGGTGGAGCTAGGCTTCCAGCTGGTTGACCACCCACCTTATTCACCAGATCTAGCTCTACCAACTATCATCTGTTTCCAAACCTGAACAAATAGAATATTCATTTTTTTCTGCTGCTGATCGGACCCTATAGGATCCACACAGGATTCCAGGTACCAGTTACAGGTGAACCAGGACATTCGGTGCAGGCGGGACACCCAGTTCATATACGGGGTCCCCGCTGAGCACCAGGTGAGTTTAATTTACTTTATTGCTGTATTTACAACATCCTTTCATGTTGGGTGGCGCGGGTCATTCCTCCTTTATTTCCAAACCTGAAGAAACACCTCAAGGGTACCAAATTTCCCACCATTTCTGATGCCATGGCAGCTAAAGATGACTGGTTTGAAGCACAACCGAAATCCTTCTTTTTGCAAGGCTTACAGAACTTGGAATCCCGATGTATGAAGTGTGTTGGCATCAGTGGAGAGGATGTGGGAGAAATGGAAAGTTTCATCTTCCTATCTTGTTTCTTTCTGGGTAAAGCCAAAGCCTTATCAGCAGCCCCTCGTAAATGTCATTTTCATGACAGTTTTCTTTGTTTCAAACAGGAAAAACGGGGCAGAGGCACGACAACTTTAATAGCACTAGTTTTTTTGTGTTCAGCAATACCCCATTTGTGGCCCAAATTTAAATGCACATGGCTAGAACTATAATGGAGGGATCACCCGTTGGCTTTCAGGCACAATTGAACAAATTCCAGGTGCCACTGCACACTTTGGCAGAAAAAAAAATGACTCCCTAAAAAGAATCCCCCATCTCCTTCCGGCATTCCCTAAACCTATATATATATAAAAGTGAAAGCCCTCACTGACTGACTCGCCACTAATTTTCTAACTTCCCGATGTCGTACAAACATGAAATTTAGCAGGAGCATTCTTTAGGTCCTAAACACGAAATGTAAAGGGGATCACAACTCGAAAATTCAATGCTAAGTGCAAAAGTATTGGCGCTCCTTTCTAATGTACCAAATCTAATTCTCTAACTTCCTGATCTCGTACAAACATGAAATTTGAGTTGATCATTCCTTAGGTCCTAAATAGCAAAAGTAAAGGGGTCACAACTAGAGATGAGTGAGCATACTTGATAAGGCAAACTACTCAAGCGAGTAGTTCCTTATTCGAGTTCCTGCCCGCTCGTCTCTAAAGATTCGGCTGCCGGCGCGGGTGACAGGTGAGTTGCGGGAGTGAGCAGGGGGGAGTGGGGGGGAGAAAGATCTCCCCTCCGTTCCTCCCCGCTCTCCCCCGCCACTCCCCGCCCCCTGCGGGCACCCGAATCTTAAGTGACGAGCGGGCAGGTACTCGAATAAGGCACTACTCGCTCGAGTAGTTTGCCTTATCGAGTATGCTTGCTCATCTCTAGTCACAACTCTAAAATTCAATGGAAAGTGCAAAAGTATTGGCACCCCTGTGTAATGTACCAAATCTAATTCTCTGACTTCCCGATGTCGTACAAACATGAAATTTGGCAGGAGCATTCTTCAGTATCTAAATAGGAAAAGTAAAGGGGTCACAACTCGGAAATTCAATGCTAAATGCAAAAGTATTCGCACCCCTGTGTAGTGTACCAAATCTAATTCTCTTAACTTCCTGATGTTGTACAAACTTCAAATTTGGAATGATCATTCTTTAAGTCCTATATAAGAAAAGTAAAGGGGTCCCAACTCGATTATTCGATGCTAAGTGCAAACGTATTGGCGCCCCTGTGTAATGTACCAAATCTAATTCTCTAACTTTCCATGAAATTTGGCAGGAGCATTCTTTAGGTCCTAAACAGGAAAAGTAAAGGGGTCACAACCTTAAAATTCGATGCTAAGTGCAAAAGTATTAGCACCCCTATGTAATGTAACTCCCCAGTGTCATACAAATATGAAATTTGGCACGGCCATTCTTTAGGTCCTAAATAGGAAAAGTAAAGGGGGTCACAACTCAAAAATTTAATGCTAAGTGCAAAAGTATTGGCACCCCTATGTAATGTACCAATTCTAATTCTCTAACTTCCAGATGTTGCACAAACATGAAATTTGTCCCGAGCTTTCTTTAGGTCCTAAATAGCATTAAATAATCGAGTTGTGACACCTTTACATTTCCTATATAGGACCCAAATAATGCTCCTGTCAAATTAAATGTTTGTATGACATCGGAAAGTTAGAGAATTAGATTGGCTACATTACACAGGGGCGCCAATACGTTTGGACTTACCATAGAATAATCGAGTTGTGACCTCTTTACTTTTCCTATTTAGGACCTAAAGAATGATCATCCCAAAATGTCATGTTTGTACAACATTGGGAAGTTATGGAAATAGATTTTGTACATTACATAGGGGCACCAATACTTTTGCACTAAGCATTGAATGATCGAGTTGTGATCCCTTTACTTTTCCTAAGTGCAAAAGTATTAGCGCCCCTGTGTATTGTACCAAATCTAATTCTCTAACTTACCGATGTCGTACAAACATGAAATTTGGGATGATCATTGTTTAGCTCCTAAATAGGAAAAGTAATGGGGTCACAACTAGAAAATTCAATGCTAAGTGCAAAAGTATTAGCACCCCTATGTAATGTACCAAATCTAATTCTCTAACTTTATGATGTCGTACAAACATGACATTTGGGATGATTATTCTTTAGGTCCTAAATAGGAAAAGTAAAGACGTCACAACTCAATTATTCAATGCTAAGTGCAAAAGTATTGGCGCCCCTGTGTAATGTACCAAATCTAATTCTCTAACTTCCCATGAAATTTGGAATGATCATTCTTTAGGTACTAAATAGGAAAAAGAAAGGAGTAACAACTCAAAAATTCAATGCTAAGTGCAAAAGTATTAGCACCCCTATGTAATGTACCAATTCTAATTCTCTAACTTCCCGATGTCGTACAAACATGAAATTTGGAACAAGCCTTCTTTAGGTCCTAAATAGGAAAAGTAAAAGGGTCACAACTTGATTATTAAATGCTAAGTGCAAAGGTATTGGCACCCCTATGTAATGTAACTTCCCAGTGTCGTACAAACATGAAATTTGGCATGACCATTTCTTTGGTCCTAAATATGAAAAGAAAATAGGTCACAACTCGAAAATTCACTGCTAAGTGCAAAAGTATTAGCACCCCTGTGTAATGTTCCTAATCTAATTCTCTAATTTCCCGATATCGTGAAAACATGAAATTTGGCACGACCATTCTTTAGGTCTTAAATAAGAAAAGTAAAGGGGTCACAACTCAATTATTCAATGCTTAGTGCAAAAGTATTGGTGCACCTGTGTAATGTACCAAATCTAATTCTCTAACTTCCCATGAAATTTGGCAGGAGCAATCTTCAGGTCCTAAACAGGAAAAGTAAAGGGGTCACAACTCGAAAATTCAAAGCTAAGTGCAAAAGTATTAGCACCCCTATGTAATGTACCAAGTCTAATTCTCTAACTTCCCGATGTCATACAAACATGAAATGTGGCAAGAGCCTTCTTTAGGTCATCAGGAAGTTAGAGAATCAGATTTGGTATACTTTTCCTAAATAGGAAAAGTAAAGGGGTCACAACTTGATTATTCAATGCTAAGTGCAAAAGTATTGATTCCCCCTGTGTAATGTTCCTAATCTAATTCACTAACTTCCCGATATCGTGTAAACATGAAATTTGGCACAACCATTCTTTAGGTCCTAAATAGGAAAAATAAAGGAGTCATAACTCGATTATTTAAAGCTAAGTGCAAAAGTAAGTGCACCCCTATGTAATGTAACTTCTCTGTGTCGTACAAACATGAAATTTGGCGCGAGCATTCTTTAGGTCCTAAATGAGTAGAATGGGAGGAGTGGCACATTCTGCAGAGAGACATCTGTACATGCGTATACATATTTTATTCCTCGGTTACTCTAAAGTAACCTTGACCTCATAAAATTTACATGCAAACAACACGTAAACACCCGTATCAAATTAACTTGGCTGAGGCTGGGTATATCAGATAGTCTTAGACAAAAGTAGTACTGTAAACTATGCGGTATGTCTCAAAACAGGAGTAATTACCCAGGCTGGTTGGGATGGGCACATGGGGCAATAAAACCAGGTATCCCTCCTCCTTCCATGCTTGCTGCAAATGCCACACTTTTTTTTGAGGGGGGGGGGGTATTTCTTGAATTCAATGGCAGGGAATCATACAGTAGACTGACTGGCAGAGCTGATCTGTAAGGGTACATTCACATGATACGATACGGTTAAAATTGTGTTTTTATTGCAAAATCACAGCAAAATGCCTAGGTTGTGGTGCAATTTTACAAAAATCACAGTATGTTATTGCAGTTTCAGCAACGGAACACAATTTTCCTGCACTGTATGAATCTACCCCAAACCAGTTAATCAAGTGTGAGTAGGGTGGCCTGAGATGAAGTGTGAAATGCCACCCCCACCCCCCTCAAAAAAAAACCTCACTCATACTACAGGCATTGTCAACATCAATACAGAAGATACCCAACATATATTTGTACCATTAAGACTTGTCTGAAGTGACAGGGTAATACTATCCCCAGTAATAGTCCCCTTAGTAGCCCCAATAATAATAGTAACCCCCTTAATGGCTGCAGTAGTGAAGGTAACCTTGTAAGTTGTCCCAGTAGTAATAGTGACCCCCATAATGGCCCCAGTAGTAATGATGACCCCCACAGTGGCCCCAGTAGTAGCAGTTTCATCCATAGTAGCACCAGTAGTATTAGTGACCCTCATAGTGGCCCCATTAGTAATAGTGACCAGCACAGTGATCCCAGTAGTAACAGTGACCCTCACAGTGGCATCAGTAGTAATAGTGGCACCCACAATGGATCCAGTAGCAATGGTACCCCCTACAGTGGCCCCAGTAATAATAGTGTTCCCCATGTTGGCCCCAGTCATAATAGTATCCCCCATAGTGGCCACAGTAGTAATAGTGTTCCTCATAGTGGTCCTAGTAGCAATAGTATTCCCCATAGTAGCCACAGTAGTAATAGCGTACCCCATGGTGGCCCCAATAGTAATAGTAACCCCCTTAATAGCCGTCAGCTGGGCAGCAACCTGACAAGTATTGAACTTACAATGCCTGCAGCTTCTGTCTGGCCACCTTCTCTGCTGCTGTAATCAGTCTGTGACCCTTTACGTCTATGCCCAGCATCCACATTGCATACAGAAATGCAGACACTGATTACATGCTGTAGAAGGAGTGAGTGAAATGCTTGTCGGATTGCTGCCCAGCTGAGCTGGAAATAATTTTTAACCAGCCCTTATTGTGGCTGATAAAAAATAAATACCAACTGGGCCACTGACTTACTGGTCAGGTGGCAACCCCAGCACTGCACCTCTGAGGTCGCCTTATGGTAGGGGCGCCCCGACGTGTGATAATCAAATAACAGCTGGGGTTAACAGACTATTTTCACTCTGCGTTTCTGACCAAACTCCATGGCTGATCTGGTGATTGGCACAGCGTTTACTGGCAGAAAGAAGCTATTGCCATGGTGGGTGATAAGAATGGGTAGAATTATCACATAATGTTCTCACACTGTTCCTACCACATGAGAATATCACGGGTGACCTACAATTATCTCGATCTCAAACCTTCAGAGCCCACAAGGTTGGAGATTGAGGTCAAGGGGACTTTGCTGAAAAGATAACTGTAGATTACCCGTGATAATCGGGAGCTTGATTACCATCAATGACATGATTGAGATTGACCCTAAGCCATTCAGCCCACATGGGTAGCAATACAAGAATGGGTGGGTATCTTTGGTTTATAGCCTTAGTCATGTTGCAAGACATGGACTTATAGGGAAGCTGCCTTCTAATAGGTGGCACTGCAGAGATATTGTATGCTTTTTCATTTGCATACCAAACATCCCAGGGAGCATTGCATGGCCTATAGGTCTCCTCACACCTACTTGGTTCTCTCAACAAGTAGAATTAGTACCCTGGCTGACCTGAGTATAACTGGGCACATATACTATCTAGGACTCAGGACTCACTTAGGGTGGAAGGTGGGAGGCGACTCCCAAATAATGACTGAGCAAAATTTTCAGCAAAGGGATGTGAAAGATACTCTTTTTTTGGGATGGCGGAGGTAGAAATCTCTTTATACGTTTTTGAGATTGTGCTCCGCGCCGCAGTCAGAAAAATAATTAAAGCATTATTCTGTGATAGCAGTCTCGTGTTATTGGTCGTCTTGTTTAGCACAGACACACCGCACTGTCCACACGGCTCATTGGTAAGTCTGGGCCCTGACGTGTTAATGAGACGAGCCACGCCAGGCTGAGAATAACACTCCTCTTCTAGTAAGATTTCTGTCCAGAAGGAAAAAAATCTCTTTGAAAAACACAGTATTATTGGAATTCAAAAGAAACAGCAATTATTCTCTCGGTGGGGAAGGCGGCGAGCCGAGTGTTACATTAAATAACATAAAAAAGAGAAAGCCCGCCTGCCAGGATAAAGAAAGCGGGCCGTACAGACGTGTAAATGTTGGCACGCCACCAAGGTAAAGACAAAGGCTTCAGAGAACACGGTGCCAAAGCTTCCTATGAGTCCATCAGCTGCAATGGTGGCGGCGAGAGAAACCGCATTTGAGATGTCACTTTTCATGTACGAGACACGTCGGAGGTTGTGACATGAGGTGAAGGTCCCGGCTGCCCCGGAACATGTTCTCTGCTACTGCTGTGTTTCCAGCTCCCATGATAAGTAATGTAAGAATCATAGACTAAGTCCTGACGACGAGTCCATCATTTATTAGATTCTTTTTTGTTTGCTGTTTCTTAAATAAAAACAAAAAAGTTACCCAAAATGTTATCTACTACCACCCACCTATGCCTTGCCACCCCACAGGGGCAAACTATAGAGCTGAAGTGACTATACAACTGAAAGGGGAGACCTCATCAGAGATAACCCCTCTTAAAATACGTCCACCATGGTGATCGCCTTAGGTCCTGCTCCTGGCACCCACAGAAAACAGCTGGCTTTGTCAAGGGTAGTAGTTGCTATAGGAGATATGTAGTATTACATGGTGGCCATTTAGAAGAATGGTCACCCAACTACAGCTCCAGTCCTCCAGAACGGGCTTATAGAGCATAGTCCTGAGTGCCCTAACAGGACACATGTATAACGGGACAAGTCCAGAAGGAGGAAACGTCAGACGGGAGAAGAAACCACAGCATACAAACAGCTATTGCTTACTTAACTCCTGCCAACATAAGCGTAGCTTAAATTTGGTTAGTGGCAACCCTCTCTATGTAGGCAGGGGTCCAGCTTGCTTGGCTGATTCAACCTCTATAGAAGAGGTTTACTTGGTGTACTGCTGCTTCCCTGGACCTCGCTCTGCTGGGCTCTCGGACACGTACCAGTCACCGACACTCATTACAGTCCTGGCCTCCCGGCTCTGCCGGTGTTGGGACTCTTCTCTTCAGACATTCTCAGTCTGCATCCCAGGTCTCTCAACTCCTACAGCTTCTGCCAATGGTTATGTCATTGCACCTTTTTTTTACTAGCTCCACCCCACTACCAAGATAAACCCCCGTTTCTTACTATGGGGTCTGTGCTAAAAACTAGCCTAAGGCCTACCTCACACAGACGTTTATTAACCCTGATTAGTGCAACGCTTTCAGAACGCGCTAATCACGCTATAAAGCTACCATTGTTTTCAATGGGACCGCTCAGACAGCCGATCGATTGCGGCACTTATCAGTGCCGCGATTTTCGAGTGGTGTCTGTTCTATTTTTGAGCGTTTAGCGCTCCTCATCAATGATGAGGAGTGCTAAAAGCTGGCGTTGGGCGCAGAATTACTGCGGCAGGAAACGGATGTAAAACGCAGCAAAGCATCACAAATTAAATCGCTGTGCTTACCACAACGCCTATGTGAGGGAGGCCTTATAGTGCACAACAGTATAGAGAACATAACAACGAAACCAACAAACGTAACAACTGCAGTTGCATTTGACCAACTCTACAAATTGACAGGGTTCTCTTCATAAGATACCCCCTTAGGAATTTCCAGGACTTGAAAAATTGTATCGCTATTGCATAAACATGTTTTGGGGTGAAATAAACATTTCAATTTATTTGCTTTTATATTTTTTAACATCACTTGTTCTTCATGGTGCGCCGCTGGTTTGCCCTTCACACTTCCAGCTTTGGGGCATGCCAGCACTTCAGGAATCATGCTTCTACTACAAGTCCCAGATTGCAATTAAAGGGGTTGTCCCGCGGCAGCAAGTGGGGTGATACACTTCTGTATGGCCATATTAATGCACTTTGTAATATACATCGTGCATTAAATATGAGCCACACAGAAGTTATTCACTTACCTGCTCCGTTGCTAGCGTCCTCGTTTCCATGGAGCCGTCTAATTTTCGCCGTCTAATGGCCAAATTAGACGCGCTTGCGCAGTCCGGGTCTTCTGCTTTTCTCAATGGGGCTCCGTGTAGCTCCGCCCCGTCACCTGCCGATTCCAGCCAATCAGGAGGCTGGAATCGGCAATGGACCGCACAGAAGCCCTGCGGTCCACCGAGGGAGAAGATGCCGGCGGCCATCTTCAGCAGGTAAGTAAGAAGTCACCGGAGCGTGGGGATTCAGGTAAGCGCTGTCCGGTGATCTTTTTTAACCCCTGCATCGGGGTTGTCTCACGCCGAACGGGGGGGGGGTTGAAAAAAACAAAAACGTTTCGGGTGGGCACCTGCCACTATTCCTTCTATCCTCATCAATCCCCATCAATACACCTCCTAGCCTCACTGCTACAACAGTTTGATGGATTGCACGGCCTATTATTAACCCCTTAGTGATTAAGCCCGTTTTCGCCTTAATGACCATGCCACATTTTGGAAATCTGACATGTGTCATTTTACCATCTACTATACTGGACAAGTAGAAAAACGAAGCATTTAATATCAATATGCAGGAATAAGGACCATCTATGACCTCAAAAACAACAAGGAGATCACCATTAAAAGCCTGCGGATAAGGGTGGTGTGAAAGACCTCATGAACATATCAAACTACATGAAAGAAGCAGACCGTCACCAAACTAACACCAGATACTACACCGAACTGGATCAAGACCTCACTCAAAAATATGTGAGGGAATTGAGAAGGGTCCACAAAACTTTTGGACTTGATACCGGAGAACCCCAGGGTTGGTGTATTCTATGTGCTTCCAAAGCTGGCAACCCAGGGAGGCCAATTATTTCAGGTGTGGGAAGCCTCACTGAAGGAATCTCAGGATGGGTGAAAGGTGCCCTCAAACCACTAGTAAGGAACACCACCAGCTACTTGCAAGACACCCCGGACCTACTGAATAAACTGTCAACCATAGGCTCCCTCCCTGATGGCACCATCCTGGTGACCATGGATGGGGAGTCCTTATACTCCAACATCCCACACGAAGATGGACTGACCGCCTGCTAGGCGCACCTTGAGGTCAATGGGGTTGCCTCTGAATCCGTGTTACAACTCACAAGGTTAATCCTCACACACAATTATTTCTTCTTTGGCAAAAAGATATTCCTGCAACTTACCGGAATCGCCATGGGCAGTAAACTGGGATCGCAACATGCCAACCTTTTCATAGCAAAACTGGAAAGTGACTTTTTGGCCTCCTGCTCCAGCAAACCATTGACCTACTTCACCGAACAAGAACTAATACACTTCCATGAGAGATTCAATGCATTTCACCCCACAATAAACCTGACAGTAATCTACTCATATACTGAAATCAACTTTTTGGACACCAATATAAAAATTTCAAACAACTCAATACCGACATCCCTGTACTGAAAATCGATTGATCGGCCCACATACCTCAGATGGGACAGTTCCCATTCTAAGCACATCAAAAAGTCCATCTATAGCCAGGCCATCAGATACAACCAGCAGACAGAGATGCTTCAACCCAACAGACAGAGATGGACTTTACACCATCTTAAAAGGACATTTATAAATTAAGTCTTCCATCCCAGCTCAATTGATGACAAAATCACCAGAGCCATCAGGATACCCAGAAATCAACTACTCCAATACAAGGAAGAAAACAATCGTATACCTCTAGTAGTGACCTACAATTCACAGCTAGAGCTACTAAGGAAAACCACAAAGAATCTCCATCATATCTATACAAGGATGACCGCCTGAAAACCATATTCCCGGACCCTCCGCGTCTGTGTTAACCTTCAAGTCTGAGGAACTTTATATTCAGAAGTGCATTGCCCTCTGACACATAAAAAAGAACTTTAGAGCTGTAAAGTAGGTAAAGGTAAAGTCCCCTGGTGCAAGCACTGAGTCATGACTGACTCCTAGAATGACATCACATTGTGACGTTTTCTTCGCAGACTGTTTTTGTGGGGTGGTTTACCATTGCCTGCCCCAGTCATCTTTTACCCACCAACAAGCTGGATACTAATTTTACTGACCTCGGAAGGATGGAATGCTGAATCAACATTCAGTAGGCTACATGAACCACCCGGGGATTGAGCCTGCAAAATTCAGGTTGTGAGTGAGAGCTTAGGACTGCATTTCTGCGGCTTTAACACTTTACTAATGTTTGAGGTCAGTAAAATGAGTACCCAGCTTGGTGGTGCAGCGTTCGGGAGCGGGCCCACAGCCGAGGACATAGTGGGGTAGACTGAGGCCTTGTCACAGGGCTCTACCATCTCCTCCCCTGGGGGTAGCACGGGACTGGTCTAAGTTTCTGTTGGGGAGTTTCACACGGTAAGCCAAATAGTGGTTTACCTTAAGGTTCTCTTGTCGCCACCATTCCGTCCTCTGTGGTGAATCCAGATGGTTAAATAAAGAATCCACACACAGGAATAACTTTGTAGAGCAGAACTGGGAACTGTCGGTTAAGTTCGTTTACTTGCAAACTGTTTACAGTCCAACTTGATACACGCCAGCAGGAAAAATGGTGCAGAACACAAAAGTGGTGTGACAGAGAGTATTCACAGGATAACAGACGAATCCACAGTCCAAGTTATCTGTGGGGTACTGTCCCCGGCCACTCTCCTTCTCTCTATCTAGCTCTCTATCGGTCAACATTCACAATTGGAAGGTGGATACTCAACGCTGCATGGCGGTACCTCTCACTCTTTCAGTCCTCCAGGTCACCAGCGGGAAGGCCTGGGTGAATTATGCCCGGGGTACACACAAGGCATTTGCTCAAGCTCTTCCATCCTGGGGTTCCTTCTAAGACAAAGGGCACAGTTTCTCCTAATCACTCCAAGTCTTTCAGCATTCGGCAGACTAAGGACACTTGCATACACCTTGCAATTATATATATATATACACATTCACACACAAATATATATATATATATATATATATATATATATATATAAAACATGGTCACGTGACACACAACAAGATAAATTTTCCAGACATAACCCAGACAGTAACCTATTCAGTGCTGCAGAGGTGCAATACGCATCAAATTCGTGCAACATAGAAGACACTGATAACACATAGGCACAAGACAATTGCGTGCATACTTATGGAGAAACCCCATTAACTCTGGGCCACTACAGTAATAAATAAAAAAATTACCTGAAAGTGCTGCAGAATAAGTTGGCGCTATACAAATAACAAGATTTATTTAGTTTATTTATAGTTGGAAGGAGCCTTCAGGGTCATCGGTTCCAACCCCCTGCTCAATTCAGAATTCACTAAATCAAGTCTGTCCAGCCTCTGTTTGAAAACTTCTATTGAAGTAGAACTAACCACCTCCTGTGACAACCTGTTCTACCCATTGATCACCTTCACTGTCAGAAAGTTTTTTTTTCTAATATCTAATTCGTGTCTCCTTCCTTTCAGTTTCATCCCATTGCTTCTAGTCTTTCATTGTGCAAATGAGAATAGGGCTTATCCCTCTGCACTGTGACAGACCTTCAGAAAGATGTAGACTGCTATTAAGTCTCTTCTCAGCCTTCCTTTTTGCAAGCTAAATATTTTCAGGTGCATAACCCGTTTCTCATAGGACATGATTTGCAGAATGCTCACCATCCTGGTAGCTATCCTCTGAACTTGCTCCAGATGTCTTTTTTAAATTGGGATGCCCAGAACTGGACACAGTATTCCAGCTGAGGTCTGACTAAGCAAGAGTAGAGGGGGATAATTTCCTCACAAGATCTAGACTCTATGCTCCTCTTAATACATCCTAGAATTGTTTTTATCTTTTTTGCTGCTGCATCACATTGTTGACTCATGTTCAGTCTATGATCTATAAGTATAACCAAGTCTTTTTCAAATGTACTGCTGCTTAGGCCAATTCCTCCCATTCTGTATGTGCTTTTTTCATTTCTCTTGCCCAGATGTAGAACTTTGCATTTCTCCTTGTTAAATACCATTCTGTTGATCGCCGCCCACTGTGCAAGCTTTTCTAGATCTTTTTAAATCCTCTCTCTCTTCCATAGTGTTAGCTATCCCTCTTAGCTTTGTGTCGTCGGCAAATTTGAGCAGTTTCCCCTCAATTCCCTCTTCTGGATCATTTATAAAAATGTTGAACGACACTGGGCCTAGGACAGAGCCTTGTGGAACCCCACTTGACACATTCTTCTAATTGGATGTGCAGCCATTTATGACCAGTCTTTGAGTACGATTACTCGGTCAGTTATGAATCCACCTAACAGTGGCCTTGTCAATCCTAAATTTGGTAATGTTTTCAATAAGCATTGTATGAGATATTTGTCAAATGCTTTACTAAAGTCAAGATATGCTATATCTAACACATTTTCCTGATCAATCCAGCTGGTGATTCTGTCATAAATGGAAATTAGATTCATCTGGCATGACTTGCTTGTTGGCTCTGGTAAATTACTGCATTCTCATCCAAGGACTTGCATACATGCGGTTTAATAATTTGTTCAAAGATCTTTGCCGGTATAGAAGTCAGGCTCGCAGGCCTGTAGTTTCCTGGATCCAGCTTTTCCCTTTTTTTGAAGATTCTAATCTTCTGGGACTTCTCCTGCTCTCCAGGAATTTTCAAAGATTATGGCAAGTAATTCAGTAATTACCTCTGCTGCTTCCTTTAGTATCCTAGGATGTAATTCATCGCACATCGAGACTTGAATTCATTTAAGGTATGTTAGTGTTCCCTCACCATCTCCCTGCTTATAGATAGCCTGAATTCATCTATTCCCCCAACAGAACAGGGAAGATCAGATGATATTACATCTACTTTCCGAGAGAAAACAGATATAAAACAGGAATTTAATGTCGTCCTTTTCATTTTTCCATTTATAACCAATTCACCTTTTTCATCCTGTAAGCATCCAATAGCATCTTTGACTTTTCTTTTGCTTATGACATATGATTTAAGCGCTGCAGAATAAGTTGGCACTATACAAATAAAGATTATTATTATTACCCCCAAAAGCCTCTTTTATTGCTTCAGCCTCTGTTGCAAGCCTCAATTCATTATTAGCTTTAGCTTTTCTGACACTGAAACCCTACAGTTTCTGCAGACTGTATTATATTCTTCTTTAGATATTCCCCCCTCTTTCCATTTGATAAGCATATTTTTCTTCCTTTTTAACATGTGTGCAAGTTCTGTGTTCATCCATCCTGGGCTCTTTAAATGCTTTCCATTTTTCCTTCTCTTAGGGATTGTTAACGATTATGCTTTGAGAATCTAATTTCACAATTTTTTCCAACCTTCTTTGACATTTCTGTCCTTAAAGGGGTTGTCCCGCGAAACAAAGTTGGGGTATACACTTCTGTATGGCCATATTAATGCACTTTGTAATGTACATTGTGCATTAATTATGAGCCATACAGAAGTTATTCACTTACCTGCTCCGTTGCTGGCGTCCCCGTCTCCATGGTGCCGTCTAATCTTCAGCGTCTAATCGCCCGATTAGACGCGCTTGCGCAGTCCGGTCTTCTCCCTTCTGAATGGGCCCGCTCGTGCCGGAGAGCGGCTCCTCGTAGCTCCGCCCCGTCACGTGTGCCGATTCCAGCCAATCAGGAGGCTGGAATCGGCAATGGACCGCACAGAAGACCTGCGGTCCACCGAGGGTGAAGATCCCGGCAGCCATCTTCACAAGGTAAGTAAGAAGTCACCGGAGCGCGGGGATTCAGGTAAGTACTATCCGTTTTGTTTTTTAAACCCCTGCATCGGGTTTGTCTCGCGCCGAACGGGGGAGCTATTGAAAAAAAACAAAAAAACATTTTGGCGCGGGACAACCCCTTTAAGAACATCCAGCCATTGGATCTTTACTACTCTCTTTCTGGGTACATTAAAATCTGCCTTTTTAAAATCCAACTTGAGGTCTGAGTTTTCTCAGGTCTTCCTCCCCTTGTTATCCAACATCCAAGGATAGCATGATCACTGCCTCCTAAGGTCCCAGCCACCTGTACGTGCTCAACCCTTTCCTCCTTGTTTTCTCTTCTATCTTTTGGAAAATAAATTTGTCAGCAAGAGCGGATAAAAATTTGTTGGATCCATTACTTTTACCTGAGAGAGATTCCCAACAATTTTTGAGAGCTTGGCCATCTGATGTAGAAAGAGTTCCTCCATATCTTCTGCTTGTCCAGGTGGCCTATAGTAAATGCCTACAATGGTGTGCTTTCTGTTGTTCTCTCCTTGTATTCTTACCCAGACAGTTTCTACAGAACTCCCAGCTCTGAAGCTTGAATCTCTGTGGCGATGTATCGTTTCCTAACATAAAATACAATACCTCCTCCCCTTTTATTAGGTCTGTTTCTTATAAATAAGTTGTATCCTTCAAGCCTTGTATTCCAATCACGTGTATCATCCCACCAAGTTACTGTGATGCCTATGATTTTGTTAGCACAAATGTGCTGTTTGACATCCTGTGGGTGCCATATTAGATATGATTATAACAAACTCGGAGAAGCCAATGAAAGACACACTATTATAATGTGTGTACCACAGAATATCTGCCTTTATTTTAGCAGGAAAAGGTTTATATACAAATTCAGACAAAGGAAGTTGGGACATTCGGATACATTACAACATTTGGTCATTCTCATTGGGAGTATTTATGATGTAATCAGAAGAGGTAACTTTACATAGAAGAGGAAAGAAGATTATGAGACATGCTCAGTAGATATTTTGCCACATGTTACAGTTAGCAGCAGACTTGAATCTTCTATCTTGGTCTTTTCAGGTTTGTTCTCTGGCTGGGGTCTGCTAATTCAATTATGCCAGTCTTTGCATGTTCTTCTCCTTTGAAGATTCTCTAGTAGTTTCATGTGCTGATAAGAGTCCAGTTTAACCTGTTTATGTAGACAATAAATTTCTCTCTTATTGTATATGGGGGAGGGTTTCTTACACAAGATGTCCCCCATCTTGGATCTACACAGCTGAACCACTGAAAATACACATCCAAAATGGAGGTCACCTCCCACAACATCATATTTCTCTTCCTGTGTTAGGAGCTCCAATTCCCATTGTTTGTTTCCCATGCTCTGTGCATTTGTGTAGAAACATTTTAGTTCATGATTGGTGTCTCTTGCTTCTCTACTTTCCTTCTGAATTTTTTGTCTTTGTTCTTTTTTCCCACTTCTAATAGCGAGGTTCTAAAATGTATTAATTAGCTGTATATTTTTACCTGGCCTTTCACTTCTCTTCCCATATTGTTCTAGTTTAAAGCTCTTCTGATGTATCTTGCAAGGCGCCTGCCAAATATATGCTTATCTGTTTTTGTAAGGTGCAACCTGTCCCTAGCAAGGAGTCCATCATATAGGTAATTCATTCCATGGTTTAGAAATCCAAATCTTTGCTAATGGCACCATCGACGTAGCCAGTTCACTTCTATAATCCTGTTCCATCTTATTCCATGGCCATTCACTGGGAGGATGAATGAGAAGACCACTTGTGCTCCTAGTTCCTTCACTTTTTTTCCAAGGTCTTTGAAGTCTCTGCCGATAGTTGCAAGGTTCTTTTTTTGCAGTGTCATTTCTACCTACATGTATTAGTAGGAATGGTCAGTGTTCTGTAGGACTAAAGAGTCTTGATAGCTTATCAGACACATCTTTGATGTGTGCATCTGGAAGACAGGTGAGATCATGTCAGGTCTGCAGACAGCAGACTTTTCCTTTCAATAGGGAATCCCCCAAAATCACCACTCTCCTTTTTTTCATCACAACAGCACTTCTTTTTCTTCATCCAATAGGACTCTGTGTGCTTACTACACAGTTCTTTGTGGGCAAAGTCATTTCTTGATGTACCATTTCATTGTTCTCCTGTGTGAAAACCTGGTACTGGTTCCTGAACAGTATGGGTGCTGGCTCCTGATCTCCTGCTTCTTTGGGTCACTTGCTTCCATTCCTTTTCTTCTGCAGATTCACTGAACATTTCTTTCGCTTCAATATTTTGAAGGTTTTCTTCCCCTATGTCAAGGAAATCCTTATCTTCCCTGTAATGTGGCTGTTCTCTCCTGAAGTCTTTGCACCTTTTCCTCCATTAGAGACACAAGCTTGCATTTTTGGCCAGTGAAGTTTGGCTTTTCCTCTAGTAGGTCTGTAAACATATAGCATACATTGCAGATCACCATGTGGCTCTTCTCCTCTTACATGTTGTCAGTCAATGTCCACTTCCAAACTTCTAAAAGTCAAGAATTGTAGTGAAGATCTATAACCCAAGTGTACAACTTTGCACGATATTAGGCGCATGGTCTAGTAATGAACTCCGAGCAGCTAGACCCAGCTAATTCTAGCAATATTCCCGCTCAGTGACTCTTCGCTATTCCCCGAATGCACAGAAAATATGCAAATTATCTTCCTATAGCTCCAATCTCTGGTCTCCCGTGTCAGCATGTCATCATTCCATTCCCTGAGTTTGAGCGTGTCATCTTCATGTTCCTCAAGTATCAGCGTGTCATTATCCTGTCCCCCAAGTATCAGCGTGTCATTATCCCGTCCCCCAAGTATCAGCGTGTAATTATTCCGTCCCTCAAGTATCAGAGTGTCATTATCCTGTCCCCCAAGTGTCAGCATGTCATTATCCCGTCCCCCAAGTATCAGCGTGTAATTATTCCGTCCCTCAAGTATCAGAGTGTCATTATCCTGTCCCCCAAGTGTCAGCATGTCATTATCTTGTCCTCAAAGTGTCATCTCATTATCTTGCACCCTAAGTAACAGCATGTCACTCTCTTGTCTCCCAAATATCGTTGTGTCATTATCCTATCTCCATATCTCTCAGCGTGTCGTTATCCTGTGCCACAATTATCAGTGTGGCATTTAATGACCCCCAAAATATGGGGGCGGTGTGTGAGCGGTTGCGCACAGGCGGCGAGGTGTGAGCGGTTGTGCACAGGCCAAGCGCATTTGAGTGTGAGAAAGTCTATCTTCACTACATCCACAAGTAAATTGTAGATCCCCATTAGGATGAGCTCCAAGCCTGCCAATGTCATCCAGTGTGCTACTTGCGCGATGTATGCGGTTCTTGATCAGCATATTGAGGGTGCATACTGTTGCACAAGATGCGTGCACGTTGCACATTTGGAAGCCCAAATCCTGGATCTAAATGAACGACTTGCGACACTGAGATCCATTGACAACATGGAAAGGAGTTTGCTGCTCACTGAGCAGATGTTCGCTGGGGTAGAGGCGGGGAAGGATGGTAGTACGCAAGAGCAGGGGGAGAAGGCAGTCAGCTGGGTGACAGATAGAAGAAGGGGTAGAGGGAAGAGAACTAGGGAGGCTAGACCTGAACTGGCACAACCCAACAAGTTTGCAAAGTTGGCAGATGAGGGTGATGCCATTTCAGAGCCAGCACCGCTGCAGTACGACATGCCCTCTGAACACCAGGGAGATGACTGCTCCAGTGAGATGGGGACGGGGAGCGCTGGGCAGGCTAGACAGGTCCCAGTGGTGGGGGACTCAATTATAAGGGGGACAGATAGGGCAATCCGCCATAAAGACCGGGATCGTCGAACGGTGTGCTGTCTTCCTGGCGCTCGAGTTCAACACATCGCAGATCGGATTTACAGATTACTTGGAAGGGCTGGTGAGGATCCAGCGGTCATGGTGCACGTTGGCACCAATGAACAAATTAGAGGTCAATGGAAGGGCCTCAAACATGATTTCAGGGACCTAAGATCCAAGCTTAGGGTGAGGACCTCCAGGGTAGTTTTCTCGGAAATACTGCCTGCACCTAAAGCTACACTAGAAAGGCAGTAGGATCTTAGGGAGGTAAACAAGTGGCTCCGGAGTTGGTGTAGGAAGGAGGGATTTGGGTTCCTGGAGAACTGGGCTGACTTCCGTAGGGAAGGGCTCCATCTTAATGGGGAGGGTGTAGCTGTGCTGGGGAGAAGATGGCTAGAAGGCTGGAGGAGTGTTTAAACTAGGGACTGGGGGAGGACGAAATGAGAAATGAGTCTGATCGGTAAAGTGGGTGAGCTTGAAGCGAGAATGACTGACGAAAGCTATAATATAGTCGGAATAACGGAAACATGGCTTGATGATAAGTGCGATTGGGCGGTGAATTTACAGGGTTACAATCTCTTCAGACAAGACCGTAGAAACCAGAAAGGGGGAGGGGTATGTCTGTACGTCAAATCCTACTTCATGACGAGGCTACGGGAGGATATATGGTCAGGAGATGAACACGTGGAATCTCTGTGGGTAGAAATACAGGGAGACAAAAATAACAAAATCCTGACAGGGGTTTTCTATAGACCACCAAAGCAACAAAACAAACTGAAACCTTACTATTAAGGCAGATAGAAGAGGTGTCAAACCACAATGAAGTAATTATTATGGGGGAACTTTAATTATCCGGATATAATATGGGATAATGAGACCTGCAAATCTCATAGGGGTGAAAAAATTCTTGGGAACAATTCTAACAATCTAACTACCTTATCCAACTTGTATGGGAGCCAACTAGAGGGAGGGCCACTCTGGACTTAGTATTAACTAACAAACAGGAACGAATAATGGGGGTACAGGTTGAGGGACACTTGGGGAACAGTGACCACAATATAATTAACTTACTGCTGTCATTCAATAAGAAGCCTTATCAGGGAGCGACAAAGAAACTAAACTTTAGTAAAGCAAAATTTGATCAGCTTAGAACTACTATCGGTAACATTAATTGGGACAACATCCTCAAAAATATCAGTACAGAGGACAAATGGGAAAAGTTCAAAAGGATCCTAATCACCTCATGTGAGCAGTTCATTCCCTTTAAAAATAAAAGAACTGCAAGTAAACGGAAACCAATGTGGCTCGACAAGACGGTAAGGGGGGGCAATAAACGAAAAAAAAGAAAGCGTTCAAACTACTAAAGCAAGAAGGCAGCGAAGATGCACTAAAATCGTACAGGGAAAAAAACAAAATATGCAAAGAAAAGATCAAAACTACTAAGGAGGAGGCAGAAAGACGGATCGCCAAAGAGAGCAAAAACAACCCGAAACTATTTTTCAACTATATTAACAGCAAAAGGATTTGCACTGAGAGCACTGGCCCTTTAACAAATAATGCAGGAGAAATCATAGAAGGCGATGGGGGGAAGGCAAATCTATTAAATAGTTTCTTTTCAAGTGTATTCACGAATGAAAAGGAAATGCCACATGAGATGCAGGGGAATAAAATGAACACCTCACAAAATATCTCATACCTAACGCAGTAGGAGGTGCGGAACCGGTTAAAGAAGATTTTAAAAATCGATAAATCGCCAGGCCCAGATGGAAGACACCCAAGGGTTCTAAGGGAACTAAGTGATGTGATAGCTAGGCCGCTATTTCTAATATTTATGGATACTATCAAGACCAGGGTTGTACCACTGGATTGGCACCTTGCCAATATACTTCCAATATACAAAAAGGGGTCCAAAAGAGAGCCTTGTAACTACAGGCCGGTAAGTCTCACTTCAGTAACTGGAAAAATATTCGAGAGGTTTCTGAGGGACACCATCGAAGAGTACCTCAAGGAGAACAACGGAATAACTCCTCACCAGCATGGGTTCATGAAGGGTCGATCATGTCAGACCAATCTGATCAGCTTCTATGATGAAGTAAGCTCTAGGCTGGACCTGGGAGAGTCTATTGATGTCGTATATCTGGACTTCTCTAAAGCATTTGACACCGTGCCACATAATAGGCTGATATATAAAATGAGACAGCTCGGATTGGGTGAAAACGTGTGTATCTGGGTAAAGAACTGGCTCAGAGATAGAAAGCAGAGGATGGTAATAAATGGTTCGTACTCTGATTGGGCCACCGTCGCTAGCAGGGGGGCCACAGGGTTCAGTATTGGGCCCCATTCTGTTCAATATATTTATTAACGACCTGATAGAGGGACTGCACAGTACAATATCAATATTTGCAGAGGACATAAAATTATACAAGATAATCAATGCAACGGACGGCAATGTACGGCTACAAACGGACCTAGATAAGCTGGGGAATGGGGCAGAAAAATGGGAAATCACGTTCAATGTTGATAAATGTAAGGTTCTGCACATGGGCAGGAGAAACGGATGTCGCCATCATACACTAAATGGGGTACTGCTAGGGAAAAGTGATATGGAAAAAGACCTGGGGGTACTAGTGGATTATAGATTAAACTGGAGTAACCAATGCCAGTCAGCTGCTGCAAAAGCTAATAAAGTCTTGCGGTGCATTAAAAGAGGTATAGGGGCGAAGGACGAGAACATTATCCTCCCACTATATAAGGCACTTGTCAGAGCTCACATGGAATACTGTGTACAGTTCTGGTCACCGGCGCTCAGGAAAGATGTCACAGTACTGGAGGGGGTTCAAAGAAGGGCAACTAAACTAATACATGGAATGAAGGGGCTGGAATACCCAGAGAGGCACCAAAACTGGGATTATTCACCCCGGAAAAAAGACGGCTAAGGGGTGATCAAATAACTATGTATAAATACATGAGGGGACGATACAAGGATCTCTCCCGTGATCTGTTTATACCTAGGACTACGACGGCAACAAGAGGGCATCCGCTACGTCTAGAGGAAAGCAGGTTTCATCGCCAACACAGAAAAGGATTCTTTACTGTAAGAGCAGTGAGACTGTGGAACTCTCTGCCTGAGGATGTGGTGATGGCAAAATCCATGGAGGAGTTTAAGAGAGAACTTGATGTCTTTCTAGAGTGGAAAGATATTACAGGATATAAATTTTAGGTGACCAGCGGGTTGTTGATCCGAGTCTTACAGACAGGTAGGAACTATTAGAGGCTGATCCAGCGATTAGTCTGATTGCCATTAGGGAGTCGGGAAGGAATTTTCCCCCCAAAAGGGCTAATTGGCTTCTGCCTCTTGGTTTTTTTTTTTGCCTTCCTCTGGATCAACAAGGAGATTAAACAGGCTGAACTAGATGGTCACTGTCTTCATTCGGCCTTACATACCATGTTACTATGCTAAGAAACCACAATTGAGACTTACATTAAAAATGGTGGCAAGTTGGGGTTACTTGCCTCTTGGATCACTGACCTCTTCATCAGGAAATGGGCACCACACATGTTGAAACACTCAGGAGACTTCTCTTTCTTCAAATCTGGCACCTACGCATGGATAACAAACTGTTACGGTATACTACCCTTGATACAACAGCCCGGGTGCCCTAGATCTCAACCACAACCCCTGTCCCTGCCTGCTTACCTCCTCTCCTGGCTAACCCCAGGCGGGCAACTGGGAGGCCATCCCTACTCTCACTAGGGACCGAAAAAGGGACGCTGGCGTACCTGGATGGAAAGGGTAGAATACCGACAGAAAAGGCAGATGTAAATAACCAACACGAGCAATACTAAGCAGAACTGAGGCAGATGGAAAAACCTGGCGGATAATAGCAAAGTATAGCAGACAAGATGACAGAAGCAGGAGACCAACAGAGGCAGACTAGCTAGCACACTGAGGGAAACCAATAACTGGCAGCGATTGCCAGTCTCTGCTGGACCTTTAAACAAAAGCCTCCGCCCAGGGGCGGAGAGAGGGAGACAGCTAACTCACAACAGAACATAATAAAAGGAAGCTCGTGCACGGCAGCTGAACTCACAAGTGCGCTCGCACGCTGCCAAGCGCTACCAGCACCACACCCCCGGCAGCCGGACAACAAGCCGGGGGGACGCGCCCCGATCGCTGGACCCCGCACACTGCCGTCCCGGGAGGACCAGCAACCACTGCATGGTAACACAAACAGGATATGCAACCAATGATCGGCTACACATTTAGGCAATTCAGTGGGATCTGGGGGTACCACAGTAACAGTAGAAACTGCACCGAGTCCACAGTGTTGTCACAGTTCTAAAAAGGTAATTGCTGTTGGGCTGGGACCTTTGGGTGTCCTATAATCCCCAGTATAAAGTTCTCCTTTAATAAACACAGTATGGAGGCAAGGTGCCAAAATGTCGGTTTAGAATACACAGGGCACACAATGGGAGAAATGCTTGGTGGGCAGGGGGTAACCCTTGTCACTGGATAACTTCATTAACATTACAACAAAGGGCTTCTTTGCTAGTTCCAGGGACAAATGGACATCTAAGACCTCTGCAGGTGTGAGGGAGGGGGAATGAATATTGAGGAGATCAGCCCAGCTTTCCCTAATCCAGAATGATGGTAGGTTGACATGGAAAGCTGGGTGACAATTTACTGATATCATTATAGCACAGGAATGTCTTCAAATCTAATATAAATAAACCTCCAGGCTTCTTCTTGCCCCACACTTTGCTGTAACTTTGGTGTATGATGTCGGTGTCATTAGATGACACACACGCTCACCGCTGCCGGAACATCATCACATGTGAATGTAATACAGTCAGGGAAGTTGCAATGTTAAGTCTATGGGTGGCGCTGCTGTGCTTCAGGCATGCGCTGGAATGAGTAAAGCGTTGCTAAGCAACACTGCATACACTGCTAAGCTGCACCATACACTGCCCAACCAAGAGAGAAAAGAGCAATAGAGAGAGAGACAGCGATAGAGAGACAGAGAGACACAATGAGAGAGACAGACAAACAGAGAAAAAGACAGAGAAAGAGAGAAAGACTCTCACAACCAGCACTTCTGAAACATTTTATGTTCACGTGGCAAACATCGGGTCAATCTAGTAATAAAAGAAGGGAAACACAGTTTACCAATCCCATTCCAACACTTCCTGTATTTCCTAGTCCCTATCAGCAGAAATGTAATCACTGCCACTAATGCCTGGCAGAGAGGTAACATTCTGCAGCCAGTGACTGGCTGGGACAGTCACATGTCCATGTTGACAAGGACCAGGATAGCTTGTGATTTGCTACAGCAGTCACAAGTCCGAGTCGGTAAGAACTAAAAAGCACACAGACAAGTGGGGGACCTTGGGACTGTCACAACAGGAGTATCAGGACTTCAGTAGGGCGAGTACAGTAAACCCTTGAGTAGCATTGCTCCTAAGTAAAGCTGTTTTCAACTTAAAGGAGATGTCCCGCGCCGAAACGGGTTTTTTTTTTTTTAAACCCCCCCCCCGTTCGGCGCGAGACAACCCCGATGCAGGGGTTAAAAAAACCACCCGCACAGCGCTTACCTGAATCCCGGCGCTCCGGTGACTTCTCTACTCACCGCTGAAGATGGCCTCTTCCTCCGTGGACCGCAGCTCTTCTGTGCGGTCCACTGCCGATTCCAGCCTCCTGATTGGCTGGAATCGGCACGTGACGGGGCGGAGCTACACGGAGCTACACGGAGCCCCATAGAGAACAGCAGAAGACCCGGACTGCGCAAGCGCGGCTAATTTGGCCATCGGAGGCCAAAAATTAGTCGGCACCATGGAGACCAGGACGCTAGCAACGGAGCAGGTAAGTAAAAAACTTTTTATAACTTCTGTATGGCTCATAATTAATGCACAATGTATATTACAAAGTGCATTATTATGGCCATACAGAAGTGTATAACCCCACTTGCTGCCTCGGGACATCTCCTTTAAGTCGATGTGTCAGGGCAGCGGCGGTCCCTCAAATAAAGTTGCATTCCTCAGATAAGGGCGCCGACCGCTCCATGACCTCGGGCGCTGCTCAGTGAGCCATTGCGCAGCTGATGCCGGTCACTTCCTGCTTCTCCTGCATCAGTGCACGCCTACTCCTCCCCCTCCTCTCTGCACAGTGCACGGTGCCGGCTGAATGCTGCTGTGTCTGCCTGCCTCCAGACACAGTACAGCAGCTGAATCCCCAAAGCGCCGGCTGAACGCTGCCTGCCTCTTGAATCCCCACTGTACTGCAAAATGTAAGTATTGTACAGATGAGTGCAGTACAGTAAATAAATGTTTACAAATAAATACTGCATTCCTATGTCAAAGCACAGATAACACAGTGATACATACTGCTATAATGATGTCCCTGCAGTCCTATGTCAAAGCACAGATAACACAGTGATACGTACTACTAAAATGATGTCCCTGCAGTCCTATGTCAAAGCACTGTATGCTAAATGTCCAAAAACCTGTTAAATGTTAATTTATTCTTTACAGTTGTGTTTTATATTCATTCAGTATTGTTATTGTTCATTCAGAGTTATTCTCTATTAAATAGGGTTTGGTATGGTTTTTGGAACATCTAGAACCAATTAATTGGATTTACATTAATTCCTATGGAAATAACGTCCTCAACTAACATTGATTTCTACTAAAGTCCATTGCTTCCGGACGGATTGATGAGGTTAGTTGAGGTTCTACTGTATTACTTCTTTTATCATCTTAAAGCACTTTGAGCATTTAAAATGTTTTTTTAGTGACTGGACATTCCCTTTAAGATTAGAAATGTCAATTTGTTACGCTTAGTCTCCTACCTGAAGTGTGCGGGGTCACCAACAGCC
This sequence comes from Eleutherodactylus coqui, assembly GCF_035609145.1. Lineage (NCBI taxonomy): Eukaryota > Metazoa > Chordata > Amphibia > Anura > Eleutherodactylidae > Eleutherodactylus > Eleutherodactylus coqui. The sequence continues at coordinate 8,054,588 of NC_089843.1, forward strand.
CCAAAATTCAATACTAATCCCATAAACAACTTTAGTTTCTGCTAATTCTTAGCGCTGACATTTGAAGACGGCCATGTGTTCTTATAATGAAGTGCCTGCATCTGGTACCTGTCATTCCTTCATCCACGTCCGCCTCCTCCACATCAGGCTCACAGTGAAACTCCTCCAACGAGTGAATGGTGCATTGTCCTCCAACAAGTGAAATGCCTGTTAGGTTACTGGGGTCATTGTGTGGAACCCTATTACTAGTGAAGCCACTATGATGGACACTATTACTACTGGGGCCACTATTACTACTAGGGCCACCATTGGGGGCCCTTTTGCTATTGGGACCACTATTATTACTGGGCTTCCAATGGGGGGCCACTATTACTACTGAGGCCACTATAGGGGTCACTGTTACTACTAGGGCCCCTATGGGGATCACTATTACTACTGACAGTATGGGGAACACTGTTACTACTGAAGCCACTATGGGGGACACTATTACTACTGGAGCCACTGTGAGCTTACTATAAATACTGGCGCCACTATGAGGGTTTATATTACTACTGGGGTCACTACTACTCCTAGGGTCTCTATGGGAGTCACTATGAATACTGGGGCCACTATGGGATCACTATTACTAGTATCCTAGAATCATAGAATGGTAGAGCTGGAAGGGACCTCCAGGGTCATCGTGTCCAACCCCCTGCTCAGTGCAGGATTCACCAAATCATCCTAGACATATATTTTTCCAGCCTTTGTTTGAACATTTCCATTGAAGGAGAACTCACTACCTCCTGTGGTAACCTGTTCCACTCAGTGATCACCCTCACTGTCAGAAAGTTTTTTTCTAATATCTAATTTGTGTCGCCTCCCTTTCAGTTTTATCCCATTGCTTCTAGTCTTTCCTTGTGCAAATGAGAATAGGGCTGATCCCTCTGCACTGTGACAGCCCTTCAGATATTTGTAGACAGCTATTAAGTCTCCTCTTAGCCTTCTTTTTTGCAAGCTAAACATTCCCAGATCTTTTAACCATTCCTCATAGGACATGATTGGCAGACCGCTCACCATCTTGGTAACTCTTCTCTGAACTTGTTCCAGTTTGTCTATGTCTCTTTTAAAGTGGGGTGCCCAGAACTGGACTCAGTATTCCAGATGAGGTCTGACCAAGGAAGAGTAGAGAGGACAATGACCTCACATGATCTAGACTCCATGCTTCTCTTAAAACATCCCAGAATTGTGTTTGCCTCTGTGGCTGCTGCATCACATTGTTGACTCATGTTCAATCTATGATCTATTAGTATACCCAAGTCTTTTTCACATGTGCTGCTTAGTATAATTCATCCCATTCTGTATGTCCGTTTTTCATTTTTGTTGCCCAGATGTAGGACTTTGCATTTCTCCTTGTTAAATACCATTCTGTTAGTCGCTGCCCCTGTACAAGCTTTTCTAGATCTTTTTGAATCCTCTCTCTCTTCCCTAGTGTTAGCTATCCCTCCTAGCTTTGTGTCATCAGCAAATTTGATCAGTTTCCATGAATTCTCTTCTCCATATCATTTATAACAATGTTGACCAACACTGGGCCCAGGACAGAGCCTTGTGGTCCCCACTTGATACATTCTTCCACTTGGATGTGCAGCCATTTATGACCCCTCTTTGAGTACGATCACTCAGCCAGTTGCCTTGTCAATCCCAGATTTGGTCATTTTTTCAATAAGTATGGTATCAGATACTTTATCAAATGCTTTACTAAGGTCAAGATATACTATATCTACCGCATTTCCCTGATCAACCCAGTCAGTGATTCTGTCATGGAAGGAAATTAGATTAGTCAGGCATGACTTGGTTGTTACAAATTCCAGAAGCCAAGAAAATATCCCCAGTGCTCGTGGTCTCCCAGGATATCAACGGACACGGAGGTCCATATAATTATATTTTATTTAATAATTGCTTAATAGTTGCTACGCGTTTCGGCGGACTAAACCGCCCTCTTCAAGCATAAAATAAACATTTACCAGACATACATTTAATTAGCACTCACATGGATCCGCGGGCGACGCTTGTCGGAACCATCTTGCGGTCACGTGGGATCATACGTAATGGTCACATGCTCTACACGTCACTATCTACATCATGTGATCTTTCCCGTTACTACTACCAACATTCATTCATAAAAAACGGCATTTGTTTGTTTTCAAACTATTTGTTATCTGCACATTACTTATTCCTTATACATTGTTTCCTTTCAGCTATTTGTTTTTTAAAAACCTTCTCTAACATCACTTGATTTACTTTTATAATTAAATTCTTATCCACATATATATATCATAATTTTTTACCTTCACATCTAATCTGTTTGAACTCATAGTAAAAATTCTAAATTTATCAATAGTTTAACCTCCAGTCAAATATAAGCATTCATAAAAATTCATAAAAACATATTATTAAATATGCATAGAAGATTACCATAAAAAATATACCATATTGAAAATGATATCATTAAATATGCATAGAAAGATCGTCATAGAATATATATCATAATTTAATTATAGCTGATACTATCTAACCAAAAATTAGTTGATAGGATAGATTAATCATCTAATTTTAGGTTAGATAGTATCAGTTATAATTAAATTATGATATATATCTATGGATAAGAATTTAGTTATAAAAGTAAATTAAGTGATGTTAGAGAACGTTTTTAAAAAACAAATAGCTGAAAGGAAACAATGTATAAGGAATAAGTAATGTGCGGATAACAAATAGTTTGAAAACAAACAAATGCCGCTTTTTATGAATGAATGTTGGTAGTAGTAACGGGAAAGATCACATGATGTAGATAGTGGCGTGTAGAGCATGTGACCATTACGTATGATCCCACGTGACCGCAAGATGGTTCCGACAAGCGGCGTCCGCGGATCCATGTGAGTGCTAATTAAATGTATAAATGTATGTCTGGTAAATATTTATTTTATGCTTGAAGAGGGCGGTTTAGTCCGCCGAAACGCGTAGCAACTATTAAGCAATTATTAAATAAAATATAATTATATGGACCTCCGTGTCCGTTGATATCCTGGGAGACCACGAGCACTGGGGATATTTTCTTGGCTTCTGGAACGTGTATATGCAAACAGCCGGGTGCGGGCTGTTACCCTGATGATCGCTCTCCGGTGAAACCGGATAGAGAATCCCAGGAACCATTACAAGCAAACAAGGATATAGGTGCCGGTGGACCCTCTAGGCAGGGGGTCATACCAAGTACCAGGTGAGTACTTTAGTATTCACGTTAAATTTATAAATTCATTACGGACGAGTAGGCGCTGATTTGTTCTTTTGTTTGTTACAAACCCATGCTGGCTCTGGTTAATTACTCCATTCTCATCCAAGTACTTGCATACATGCTGTTTAATCATTAGTTCACAGATCTTTCCCAGTATAGAAGTCAGGCTCACAGGCCAGTAGTTTCCTGGATCCACCTTCTCCCCTTTTTTGAAGATAGGGACAACATTTGCCCTTTTCCAATCTTCTGGGACTTCTCCTGTTCTCCAGGAATTTTTAAAGATTATGGCGAGTGGTTCAGCAATTACCTCCGCTGCTTCCTTTAGTATCCTAGGATGTAATTCATCTGGACCTTGAGACTTGAATTCATGTTAGTTAGCTAAGTGTTCCCTCACCATCTCTCTGCTTATAGATAGCCTGCATTCTTTTATTCCCCCAATAGCACAAGGAAAGTCAGTTGATGTTCCATCTACTTTCTGAGAGAAAACATACAAAATAGGAATTTAAAAGTTCAGCCTTCTCAACATCATTATTAACCAATTCACCATTTTCATCTTGTAAGCATCCCATAGCATCTTTAACTTTTCTTTTTCTTTTGACCCCCAAAATCCTTTTTTATTGCTTTTGGCCTCTGTTGCAAGCCTCAATTCATTATCAGCTTTAGCTTTTCTGACACTTGCCCTACAGTTTCTGCAGACCGCATTATATTCTTCTTTAGATATTTCTCCCTCTTTCCATTTGATAAACATATATATATATTTAATATGTGTGCAAGTTCTGCGCTCATCCATCCTGGTTTCTTTAAATGCGTCCTATTCTTTCTTCTTTTAGGGATTGTTAGTAAGGTCTCTATTGGGGGCACTAATATTACTGTGGCCACTAGGGGGTCACTAACTACTAGGGCCACAATTGGGGACACTATTACTACTGAAGCCACTATGAGGGACACTATTACTACTGGAGCCGCTATGGGCTCAGTATTAATACCGGGTCCACTATGGGGGATACTATTAAGAATGGGGGATACTATTAATAATGTCGTCACTACTACTAGTAAGGTCTTGATGGGGGTCACTATTAATACTGGGGCCACTATGCGATCAGTTTTACTAATAGGGTCTCTATGGGGGTCACTAATAATACTGGGGCCACTATGGGGTCACTTACTACTAGGGCACTATTGGGGACACTATTAGTACTGAGGCCATTATGGGTATCACTGTTACTACTGGGAGCAGTTTTACTACTGAGGCCACTATGGCAGATCACTATTATTCCTGGGAACATTATTACTATTGGTGCGATTGAAGGGGACACTTATTATTGGAGACACAAGTGGGGGTATTATTACTATTGGCACTACTACTGGGGGCACTATTACTCTGTCACTTCAGAAAAATCTCAATGCTTCAGATATGTGTTGGGTATCTTATGTATTGGCAATTTCAATGTCTGTAAAATGAGTGGGATTTTTTTGTGTGTGGGCAGGTGGGAGTGCCTATTCACACTTTGCTTCCGGCAACATAAAGGCTTGGGGCAACCCTGCTGACAGGTTTAGGGACCCAAAGCGGTCACCATTATACTGATTCCTCAGGATTGGTCATCAATAGCTGACCGGTGGGGGTCCATCTGGTCCCATAACCCCGGCTCATTATCTGTCCACCAGGTCATTCTGTCAGTGTATGGACTCAATGTGCTGGGCTCCTTTCACATCTACACCAGGGCTCCAGTTAACTTCTGTTGTTTGACTTCATAATTGGAGTCGAAAAATGAAAATATGAAGACCGATAGATGTGGCACATGCTGGAGCCGAATGTCAATCAATAAATACTGCACTCTTGTCTGTTATTTCCTGCCGATCAGTGCCGAACAAACCCATTGTTACAGATGTGAACAGGTCCTTACAGCAGGCACACAGCTCTGAACAGCAGGCAAAGTTTCCATTAATTTCAGTGGAAAGTGTGTCTGCAAAACCAAACTTAGCCACTGCAGAGAGAATTGAACTGTTTGTTTCCTGTAACACCTTGGCTTCATACACCATAATAATGGCCTGGCAAACATCTTATCAGCTAAGTCCCTGGGTGGCAGACCACACCAATCAACTATCGATGACCTATCGTGAGGAATGTGGAAAACCCCTTAACCAAAATTTGAGATGAGATAAGTGTAAACACATCTTCTAGATCAGCTCTTCTAGGATAACTCTGTGCCTTCAAGCTTCCATCACCAGCTTCTTTGAGGGTGCACAAATCATTTTATTTTTCCTTCTTCACCTAGAAGTCATGTTTTCCAGAAAGGGCAAGCACTCAATTACTAAGATGTCCCGACGCCGGACCCTCCGTCCTTCAGTTCTAGGTTATAGAGCAGATGCATCACAGGAGAAGGGTTCCCGGACCAGTGATAACGTACATGGCTGCAGCTCCTTGCACCAGTCCTCAGAGATCCTAATCCCAGAGCTGGTTTGCAGCTGCTGATAGACAGCTTTCATTCAGCCCTGTGATATAAGAAACACATGGCGCTCTCTCGCACCTCTGGAATATCGGCGTATAAAAGCAGCTGACTCCGAGCCAAGTTGCGTTTTACAAGCACCTGGACCTTTCTTTACGACGCAAGGGTCGGGGAGGAAAATCTGTTTACTGTATTAAGGCTCTTACCACTTCCATGAAGAGGACGCACACATCAAAGTTGGGATTCTTTTTGACGTTTTTAATAACGCAGGACTGGATCATTTCATCGCCACACTCCACAATGAGGCTGGGGGACGTCACGCTGGCCAGCTGGTAACTCTTAAGGTTTCTCAGACCCCATGCCAGAACCTGCCGTCAAGAATGGGCAAAATCTCAGGTTTAAAAGGTTTATTTCACGTCGACGATCAGCTCATCACCGTAACCGCCGGGAAAGTGGAGGAAAAAGGCGTTAAATATATGACAGAAAGTAACGAGCTGATGTAACGAAAGAGCGATGGGATTGATGGATCGGGGCAACACACACATACAACCTCATCGTAGGGCTCATGCACATCTACATCCAAGAGTCTCCAGGACCGATTTCTATCAACATCTAGGATGGAAGAACGCAGAAAAATGCCAGCGGGTCTAACGGAAGCCGGATGGACTCCACTAAAGGCAACTGGCTCCATTTAGCATCGATTGTTTCCATCTTTTGACAGATAGCGTCTTCCATGTTTCTGCTTCCATGATGGGACAGAAAACGGAAACCCTAAGGGTATTTTTACATGATGATTTTTGCTTTGGATTTGATGCAGAATCTGCACCGATTCGGAGGGGATTCCACATTAAATCAATGACAGAATCCACATCTTAAAGTGTCCCATTGGATTGAAAGGGGTTGTACCAAAATCAGCTTTTATCACCTATCCATAAGAGAGGTGATAAAAGTCTGATAGGTGGGGGTTTTACTGCTGACACCCACATGATCCAGAGAGTGCAGGTACCACGTCCTCCTCTTCTCCTTGCTGCAGGCACACTGCATGCAGATTGAATGGAGTGATGGTCACGCAGGGGTGGCGCTACTCCATTAATTTCAATGGAGCATATGGAAATAGTTGGGTACCTTGGGCATTTCCACTGAAAATGAATACAGCAGCATCGTACTATTGCTCCATTCTGTCTCCTCCTCACTGTGGGAGGGGCAGTGAGTCGGCAGTATGAAGGAGACAGGGACCCCTTTCCTCGGTATTGATGGGGATCATTGGAGAGACCCCCACTGATCACACTTTTACCCCTATCCCGTTGATATGTGATGAAAGCTGATTTTGCTAGAACCCTTTAATGGGTCTCCCCACTGTAGTGTATACGGCTCCGATTTATCTGCATGTGTGGAAATAAAGAAGTGACGTCACTTCTTGTTTGTGGATTCCGGGTGGATCTGCTCAGATTTTTCCCAATGACTGGGCCAAACCCATGTGTGGATCTGCAGCAGAAACAAATGAAAATCTGCATCAAGAATCTTTGCATTTCTGATGTGGATTTTCATTGCAATCCATGTCAGAAAATCCCACAACAATTTATGCAGTGTGAACATAGCCTAACAGTGATGTGAATGAGCCCTAAAAAGTAATTTTGGCGCAGACACAAATTACTGTGCAATGAGCAGGCTGCACATAGATACGATGAAGCAGTGGTGGATGCGGTAAACTCAGGTTCTATGGTCTAGTCATTTTTTCTCAGGAACAAGAGCAGAAAGAAACATGGGGCACATTATAGAAGACGCAGCATTCTTCAGGCATGAGTGAGACAGATGGCAGCATCGTCCAGTGTGCAGAGCCCACGTCACAGCGGCTGGAGTTAGAAGCGTTTTCAGATGGCGACGTTCACATTCCAAGAATAGCGTGTAATCAACCATTTTCTTCACTTGCGTGGAATGACACCCATTGGCATTCATCGTTGATACAGTGGAGGTGTCATGGATGAGAAAAATGTGCGTTCGTGGGTGCAGCAGTTCAAAAAGGCAGAAAAGTCTTGTGAGAACAAATCAAAAGAGCCTCGGCCACACACCAGCCGGTCGGACATGTTTGTGCGAGTGCAACAAGTGGCGCTTCTTTAAGTGGTTCCTCATGCTCCCTACTCACCTGACCTTGCACACAGTGATTTTTGTCTTTTTCTAATGAAGGACGCTCTCCTTGGTCGCATGTCTTATAGTTGTGCTCCTCTTGCATCAGCGATTTTCCACTGGGCAAAACAGACCCATAAAGAAGCTTTCGCAGTGACCATGCAATCATGGCGTCTACGTGAAAAATGTGCATGTCAAGAGGAAGATTATGATGTGAAGTGACAATACTTGCCACTTGCTGCAGTAGGTAGTTTTATTAAAAAAATTAGGAGACCTTACAATTTAAATGCACCTCATATATAGATGGGACCTCTCACCACCCAAAACACAAGGACTTGTATTTCTCTGCTCCACTGTTTCCATACACTTTCCTTGACCCCTTGGCCAATTTTTCACACTGTTGTTTGCTATTAATGCAGTTTCTGTTCGCCAAGTTAGTATTCACATATTCAGGGGGAGTACACATAACATGTTTTATTACAAGCCTCTCCGAGGTAATTAGCCAGTGGTAGCCCTCTCTGGAGCATCGCTCTTCAGGACTCACCTCTATAGCAGTTCTCTGCAAAACGGGTTTTATGCCCTGGGGGATCATATAAACGTTGGCGCTCTTCTGAGGAGGAGGATATGGTAGATCTGTAGTCGTATCTGCCGTCTGAGAGGAAAACAACAGGGAAAGTTAACTATAGAATGAAATACATTGCAATGAAAATACAGGATGGGACCTCATGGCAAGACTCAAAATGGGGCGACTACTGGTATGGCCCATGCCATCACGGTCCTCAATTTTGGGACAGAGCAGCCAGTCTACCCAATGAAGGTGACCTGACCTGCCATCGTATCTTCTTCTTTCAGAGTTGAAACTCTGTGCAGGTTGTACCTCACATGGAATAAGACCCTGCCCTCCTGGTATAGTCCACACCACCATAGCCCCAATTAAGGGACAAAAGGGCTCAGCGCCCACTCACTACCCTACCTAAGGAGGGTTTAATGACCCACCATTGTACCTTCTCCGGTTAGAGTTGAAACTCTACACAGGTGGAATGGTAGCAAAATGCACTGAGGCTGGCCCTCTCCTCTGTGCTCAATAGTGGGTCACTGAGACCCACTTCTCTGATTGGTAGGCCCTTGTCTAGTGTTGACATGACATGGGTCTAATTAAACTATTGTAAGCATCTTTATGTGGCTCACCCAATGATAATTTTGTGTTGGGGAACAAAATTTTTGTTGCATCCATAAAAACACCTGTTCTTACTTAAATTGAAGGTACTGATCTCAAATCTGAAATTAGTTTTTCTCTGTAAGATACGGGTTGTTGGCAATTCAAGATTTTAGGTTTTCATCTTAATGTAAAATTTTCAACATTTAGTTTACCATAATGAAGTTGCATGTCTTCTTAGGCATCATCCTGGTGAGAATATAATAATTTATATGATACAGTAAATACACTAATAGACTAAAACACATGATTGCATCAGGATTTGTCTACAATTTTGAAATAGAACATATTAAAAACACTTATTTTAAGCATAAAACGTGTGCAAAACTCATTTAGATTCTATTAAGGCAAGGATTTGTGTTTGCGTACTTGATGAGAACAATCTCGTTTGATGCTCCAGCAGTAGTCTACCATCGGATTCCTGTCCCATCGCCCCTGATAACGCTCTTGCATTGTCTTCAGATCTTGATGAACGCGTTCTCCCTGCTCATCACTAACAGCTCCAAGGTTTTCGGGAAACCTATCTAGGTGACTGTTCAGGAAGTGAATTTTAACGCTCATGTTACATCCAATGTTGCAGAAAGGCAACAGCATGCTTTGAACCAGAAGTTCATAGTTTTCTGCTTTTTTTGTTGCCAAGGAAGTTCTTTGTAACTGCCACAAAACACAGCCATGCTGCTTTCTCCTCCTTATTCATCTTCCTGGCAAATTTTTTGTCACGTATCAGGGTTCGAATTTGAGGTCCATCGAACACACCTGCTTTTATCTTCTCGAAGGCAGGAAAAGCAGAAACAATACGTCAAGAGCACTCACTTTCTCTATTCAAAGCCTTAACAAACTGCTTTATTAAGCCAAGTTTGATGCGAAGCCGGGAGAAAAATGATCCAGTCTTGACTAACTATAGGTTCATTCAGAATATTTGGCATCCCTACTTCCAGAGCTTCACATTTCGGCCACTCCTTCTGTGTCCAGTGTTTCTCCTGAGCTGTCCCACAAACACAGAAAGCAAGGAAACTTTGTGAAACCTCTCTGTTGTCCAAGGAAGAAATTTACCATTTTAAGATCCACACAAATGATCCAGTTCTGCTCCTGATACTTCAGTAAGTCGAGGACAATTTTTATGTCATTATAATCTTCTCGCAGATGAACTGAATGACCAATTGGAACCGCTGCATAAACATTCCCGTTGTGTAAGAGAACACATTTCAGACTCCGTTTAGAGCTGTCAAGAAATAAACGCCATTCTGTTGGACTGTAAGCGGTAACACCTAACCGGTGGAGGAGAAGACTGATATCATGATAGTTAACACAAAATGTTTTCGGAAAAGAAGTCCACAAAAATTTGTTCATGCTTCCTGAAATGGGATATGCTAGCTGACCAGTGAAGCACATTCTTTTCTTGAATCCTGGAGGCTAATAAATCAGCTGCTTTCTTTGATAGAAGAGTATGGGATAGGTCATATTGCTGAAGTTATATTAGGATATGTGATCATATGCCGTTTTTTTCTTGCTAATGCCCTTTGTATTGGTCAGGCAGAAATAACAATCACTGCTGTGATCCTTGGGTTCACGCCAGACCATGAGAATACCAAAATGCATGCCTTTGAGTTTTCCTTTTGTCCAGTAACAAAGCATTTCCTTACAATTATGACACACAATATGAGGGGCCCAATTCTTGTCTTGATCGCCAAGGGGAACTTGAAAATAGGCAATATACGCACGTGTGACAAATGATGAAATATTGCACTGAAATGTGTAGCAGCCACATATATAATAGAAGGTGTCAGGACTATTCTTACATTTATGCCTACTGGAAGAAGCGTTTTTATCAAATAATTTTTTACATTTAAAAACAACTAAAATTATGTAAAAGTGATGTTTGTAAACATCAATTACCTCGTAGTTATGTTCAATCTAAGCGTTAATGCCCTTTAACTCCAATTTAAAAACCAATGAGTGCCATTAACTGTAACAAAAAAAATAAAATTGCATGAAAACTAGAGCATGCACAAAAAACGGATTGCAGATTTGGAATCAGCAATGCAGAAATATATAGAAATAGTTCTAAAACCTCATGCAACAGAAAATGAAAAAAAAATGTTCCCCAGTGAATCTGTCCTCCACTTATTTTCATAACTCAGGAAAAGACCATTGGAGCCCCCTATGGTCAGAATGTCATGGTGCACTAGGTTTTCAATTCTTTGACATGGCATTGCCACTCTTCTGTTAGGACCCATTTAGAAACAATAATCTCACGATTCTCGTTTGCACAAGCGAATGAGCTGGTGACGTCATCAGCAGCTCCTTTGCACGCCGGCCGCCTGTTTAGACTGCACAACTCTCGTTGAGATTCGTACAGTTCTCATTCAGCCTCATGTCCACTTGCACGCATGGATTCTACTGCTGAATCCCACATTGGTATCCTGTGTGCCCGCGGACATGGAGAGGAAAAGACAGTTTCTTACCTCTCCGGATCCAGAGTGGATCTTCTCTGAGCTGGCCAGATCTTTCTTCAGCGCAGTAGGTGCGTCTGGGAGCGTCGGGCGACTCGCCCGGCGCATGCGCTGTGCTTTCTTTTTCTTTGAATGTCCAGCTTTCCCGCAGATCCGCGGCACGGCCACAGTGACAGTTGCACGTGTGCCACAGCGGGGCAGCTTCCATTGACTTCATTGGAAGCCGTCCCTGTGAGATCCGCAGGAAAATGGAGCATGCTATGATTTCTTCTTTCACGTGTGACACGCACACCAGGAAAAAAAAAATCACATCTGCATGCTTTTACTTGCCGTGTGGATGCTAATGCATCCCTATGGGCGGCAATAGGTGTGGATCTCCCGCACAGGACATAGGGCCTCACTTATTGTTCAGTGTTTCACATTCCTATGACTGATTAGTGTTAAAAATGTCTAATTAGTGTGTGCAGACATGTTTAGTGTGACCTCATAAACTGACAGAATGCGGAGAACAAAGCCTTGCATGAGCTGTGAAGGCATCACACACATTGTCTGCCCTCGGTCAGGAGATGTCAGAGACTGTTTAAGCGTTTATTAGTACCAAAACCATCCGTAGGGAATGAAAAGTAACCATGGACAAGTGGCTGCACACAGGCCCAACATCACAGCAGTGAAAGCACAGAGGCGCCTGCAATGGGGCTTGGAGCGACGGACTGTAAGTGAGTGGAAGCAAGTGATGCGGGCACTTGGGTGTGGCAGTTGCCTGAAGAGCGGTTTCTACGTGACAGCATCATCCCAACAGTGAGGTTTGAAGGAGGTTCTGTTATGGTGTGTGTGTGTGTGTGTGGGGGGGGTTCTGCTGGGAAGGACTAGGACCATTGGTCATAGTGAAATCCACCCCCAACACCAATGGGTACAGAGACATTCCAGGCAATGTGGCATCACCTCGCCTGTGGCAATACTTTGGTAAAGCTCTGTGTCTCCACCAAGATGACCAAGCACCATATCATACAACACTCACTGTTGAGCTTTTGTTTGAGGAGCAGAACGTCTTCCAGCAATGGGGTCTGGAATTTATTCAGTTGTGCTCTGAAAGCCAAAGGATGTTCCCTCAATTACAGCCCTAGCCATGTGTCCTGTAAGTAGATTGTAGCTACAATGGGTATGTTTCTGAAAACAAGGCAAACTGCGGGATCCATTTGGGGGTGAACGTCTTCATTCATATGTGCTGCACTGTTTTTAACAATTGCCAAAAAAATGAAAGTCATAATTTTTTTTCCTTCTGCTTTGCTTAGATTCATTCAAAAACTGTGTGGTCAAAAAATGCAGTACAGCCCTAGATGAATTCGGTAAGGGTTCTAGTTTTGAAAAGGGGATCATCTGTGGGGGTTCTCCATTATTTTGGCCACTCAAGGGCCATACAAGTGGGCAATGGGGCCTAAAACGCCTTCAAGCAAAATTTCTTTTCTGAAAGCCACCGGCTGCTCCTTTCGGTTTGGGTCCCGTTGTGCATCCAGTCATAAGACTAGGGCCACAATGGGTATGATTCCGAACACAGGACAAACAGGGGAATCCATTTTGGGGTGCAAATCTTCACTTTTCATGTGCACTATAGAAAATAAACTGTCTTTAAAATGTCATATTTGCAAAAATATGAAGTTATATATTTTTTCCTATAAATTGCATTAACTCCTGAATAAAAACTGTCGGGTCAAAATACTCCTGACACCCCTCAGTGGAGGAAAACAAAATGTGCCTCAAATTTTAAAAAAGTAATGCTAAATTTGTACGTCTCCTAAATGGTTAAAAATAAAAAGTTAAGTTTTTCAAATGTGCTTCCAGAATAAAGTAAACATGGAAATATATATCTTATCTGAAAATTGTACAGTAGGTTTACACATATTTGACATATTGCAGTAAAAAATGTGAAACAATTATAATTTTTGAAAAATGTTCCCAATGTTACTGCTTTGAAGATCTATACACAAATTCTATTGTCACTAATGGGGTTACGCCTTCAGAGAAAGAGTACTAACACTAGGAACACCTTAACCACCGGAACCTTTAGGGCTTATTCACACAGGCGTATTTGCGGTCGTTATAACATGTATTCTTTACGTGCCTAATATGGACAACATGAACTCCACTGACTTACATTGAGTTTTTAATATGAGTTTTTCATGTGCGTAAAAAAAATCGCAGCACGTCCTAATTCTGTGTGTATTACAGACCAAAATAGCCCATGGAAGTCTAAGAGCATTAGAAATATGGGTGCATTTTTGCAGGAAAGCAGAAGAAATCAATTGGTTCTTCTTGCGTTTTTGAAAAACGCAGTGAATACGTGTCATGGAATATAAAGTGTTAAGTTTCAGAATGCAATAAGTGTATGTTTCTTACCTTGTATTGGACTATTGGCCCTTAAATAGAAGACTAAAATCTATGCTTTGTAGTGCTGGTAACTAGGATTTTAAGATAAGAAGCCAACAGACTATGTTAACAGAGAAGACACACAGCTATAGCAGAAATAGTGTATAATGCAACAGCAATATCCTGACTGCAGTGATTTCCATGTCTAGATGAGCCTTAAGAGCTTTGAAACTATTTGGTAGATGTCAATAAGGCTTATGATCAATCAGCTTTGTCACCTATGTAACACTAATCTTTGTACCAAGTAACATTTGGATACGCCGTCGTCTTTCTGTATAAGAGTTGGTAATGTTGATAATAAATCAGAATTCATTGAGTTCTTATGGAGAAGTGTCTTGGCATAACATGGAGTGATTTCATGCTGTTGATAGATAATTGCTAGCAAATTTTCTCATCACGGGCTTTCATATCTACCAACTTGGCACCTGGCAACGCGGTCATCAGATCGGTACCGGTGTGGTCCGATAACATACGCATGTAGAAATAATGCAAGAAGGACCAAGTAAGGCACTAAATACGTGCAATAACACTGCATATATTACAGGAATATCAGTATTGTTGAATTCAATGAATGGCTGAGCACTGCCTGTGATTGGCTGAGTGCTGTGACCAATTACAGCCAGCGCTCAGCTGTCATTCAATGACGGCTGGCTGCTGCCTCTGATTGGTCACAGCAGTCAGCCAATCAGAGGCAGCGCTTTATGGAGGCGAGGATTTCGCAATCCTACAGAAGACGACTGCTGGGCCGGAGAGAAGAGCTGGACAGCTCTTGTAGGCAAGTTAATTTTTTATTTTTTTCACTTTTTTTACAGCTAGGGCTGATTTTCAGGGACAGGCTTATATTTCAAGCCCTTTTCCGAAAATCATTGCTGCAGTAGTTGCCTGCAAATCATTGCTTTCAATAGGGTGGCAGTAGCGCTGACCCCATTGAAAACAATGCGATAGCATCACGGACCTCTGCCACAGCTGTAGCAGAGGATTCCTTCATCCCAGCGATCCAAGCGTGGTTGGAGGAATCCCCTGCCCTAGCTGTGTCAGGGGAGTGCGATGTGCTCCCTATGTTTTCAATGGCGCTAATGCCACCGGCCCTATTGAAAACAATGGGCGATAGCGCAGATTTTTCTTAGTGCTGCAAGGCTTCACTGAAAACATCGCAAGTGAGCATGAAACCATTGAAAATCATTAGTTTTATAATCATGCGTTTTCACTCACTCTCGCATTGCAAGAAAACATATCGCTAGTGGGTGGGAGCCCTGAGAAGAATTGTAATAATGTCTTGGTTGGAGGAGAAAGAAACTTGTGGTGTATGTTGGTGGACATAACTGCTCTTTGATTTTAATACATACCAGGATAATACATTAATGCCACTGGTCATCACTGCTATCACTAATCATTACTGTCACGTGTCAGCACTGCCATTGGTCATCAATGTCACTGGTCAGCACTGCCATTGGTCATCACTTCCACTGGTCCTCAATGTCACTGGCCATCACTGCCATTGGTCATCACTGCAACCGGTCATCATTGTCACTGGCCATCATTGCCACTGGTCATCATGGTCACTAATCATCACTCTTACTGGTCAGCACTGCCATTGGTCATCACTGCCACTGGTCATCATTGTCACTGGTCATCACTGCCACTGGTCATCATTGTCACTGGTCATTACTCCCACTGGTCATCACTGTCACTGGTCCTAAATGTCACTGGTCATCCTGCCACTGGTCATCATTGTCACTGGCCATCATTGCCATTGGTCATCACTGCCACTGGTCATCATTGTCATTGGCCATCATTGCCACTGGTCATCATTGTCACTGGTCATCACTGCCATTGGTCATCACTGCCAATGGTCATCACTGCCACTGGTCATCACTGTCACTGCTCATCACTGTCACTGCTCATCATTGTCACTGGTCATCATTGTCACTGGTCATCCCTGCCACTGCTCATAATTGTCACTGGTCATCACTGCCACTGGTCATTACTGTCACTGGTCACCACTGTCACTGGTCATTAATGTCACTGGTCATTACTGCCATTGGTCATTACTGCCACTGGTCATCAATGTCACTGGTAATGACTTCCACTAGTCATCGCCATCACTGGTCATCACCGCCACTGGTTATCAATCTCACTAGTCATCACTGCCACTGGTGATCACCGCCACTGGTCATCACTGCCACTGGTCATCACCGCCACTGGTCATCAATCTCACTAGTCATCCGCGCCACTGGTCATCACTGCCACTGGTCATCACCGTCACTTGTCATCAATCCTCTATATGATTGTCATGCATTTTGCAGCAACATTTCTACTTTATCAACCACTCCGCTGCACCCCGCAGACGTGAGCACACCAGGTTCTTATGACTTCATGATGATGTAATAGGCAATGTCTTTCATCAACAGTCATACCCAGTATTGCTCCAGACTGCAGGATGTTGTTTTTATATATAAAATATGTATTTTCATATAATTTCCAATAATGTTCTATTTTCTATGTCTTCGTTCGCCTACCCTACATTTTCCTTGCTGCATTTTGCAGCCAGTAGACTAGTGAAAGCAGCCAATGTCAATATGCTTTAATAACCAGCTGGCAGGACGGGTCTAGACACTGGGCAACCTCTCCGTCTCTTAGGATCTTAAATGTGTGAACCTACAGCAATGCAATATGCTCAGCTCTGGACAAGTGGAATCTTAGACAGCCGTAAACTTCCCTCCAGTGGTAATATCAAATTGTACTCTGAGAACTACTGGAGTGATTTGTAGAAAGGTGTTGACTTCTGGGTCAGCTCCACTTTCCAAACACCAGAGCCCCCGGAGCACAAAGGTATCGAGACTCGTATGATCAGTTGAAAGATTCAATTTGACATATTTACCTTTTCTCTTTGGATGAGCTCAAACGCAGCTAGCAGTTCTCCTGTGTTCTTCTCTCCCATCATGATTGGATACCAGGACAGCCTTGGAGAACGTTCCAGGCTGGGTTTACAAATACAACGTCCCATGAATTCATCAGCGCCCTATGTAATGTGACATTTGTAATCAGAAGAAGGTCAAATCATTTCAATCTAAGTACTACGTACTCAACTGCACACTGACCAGCGCCACAGATGGCGATGTGCGCTATGTTGATAAAACTACTAGGTCCCCCACCAATCCTGCACTGTCAAGTGAAGGGGACATGTAGATCAGATGTGTGAGTATTAGATATAAATTAGGCTATTACACACCACATGTTTGCAATCAATAATCAATTTTCTTGACATCATTGAACCAAACGATCACCAGCCTTGTTCCATTCTCCTGATCCAAACTCGACTATGATGGGTGGTTCTTCTCCCATGCCTACTTTTGCGTTGAAGATTCCAGTAATAAAAACAATTTATTTGGTGGGGACTTGATTAATTGCTTGTTGAAGATCTGCACAACATTTTTCAACGTCCTCTTCTTTTGCTCCAGTGAGCCAATCCCCAAGGTCTGTGATCATATATATACCAGCTCCTTTGCTAGAGGCTGCTGGTCCTTCTCCTATCTGTTCTGGTCTGAGCAGAGCCTTGCCTCTGCGTGTCTGTGTAACCTTCTATACCTTCTGTGCATGTTCAGTATGTTCTGTGTGAACTGTGTCATGCTTCTGTCTTCTGATTCTGTATCTGTATTTTTGCTTTGTGTTAGTGTGAAGTGTGACCTGTGCTGCTTGGATCATTTACCATCCAGGGCAAGTTAGGTCCTTAGGTTCCAGTGTGGGGCCGTCCCTGTCGGGGCAATTGCCCTGCTTGCAGACAGGTATCCTGTGGTTAGTTGAGTTGTCTTATTAGAGTAGGGACTGCGAGACAACAAGGATCCTTGAAGTGGGTTTCGCGGCTTAAGTGACTTGGCGAATCCACTAATTCCTCGTACTTATTATAGCATTTCGATCTGTTTATTTATGCGTGTATGCTGTGAGTGTTTTGGGTGTTTGGTAGTCTGTCTTGCCTTTGCCTGTCTGCGAGTATGTGGTCCGTCTCTCTGTTCGGAGTTCTGTCCGTATTCCTGAATCTAAGTTCGTTCTGAATTACTGACTACACTGGATCCACATTCCGTAATCCGTACCAGTATTCTAAGGCCACCAGGAGGTGCAACAGCTCAGCTTAAATAGGGGAGTAATGCCTAATTAACCCCTCAGGTGAGCAGAGAGCTGGTTAGACCGCTGAACGCTGGTTAACTCTCTCAGTGCTGGACAAAAGCAGACAGGGAGAGTAGAGGGACGCTAGCAGCTGCCCGTAACCGCATAAGCGCGGCAGAAAACGAGCAGCGATCCTACAGTTAGGAAGGATCCAATGGCTGGATGTTCTTAAGGACAGAAATGTCCAAGAAGGTTGGGAAATATTGTGAAATGAGATTCTCAAAGCACAATCAGCCCAGATGAATTACATCCTACGAAACTAAAGGAAGCAGCGGGGGTAATTGCTGAACCACTCACCATAATGTTTAAAAATTCCAGGAGAACAGAAGTCCCAGAAGATTGGAAAAGGGCAAATGTTGTCCCTATCTTCAAAAAAGTGAAGAAGGTGGATCCTGGAAACTACAGGCCTGTGAGCCTGACTTCTATACCAGGAAAGATCTTTGAACAAATTATTAAACAGCATGTATGCAAGTACTTGGATGAGAATGGAGTAATTAACCAGAGCCACCATGGGTTTGTAACAAACAAGTCATGCCAGACCAATCAAATTTCCTTCTATGACAGAATCACCGACTGGGATAATCAGGGAAATGCGGTGGATATAGTTTATCTTGACTTTATTAAAGTATTTGACAAAGTATCTCATACCATACTTATTAAAAAAATGACCAAATATGGGACTGACAGGGCATCTGTTAGGTGGATCTACAACTGGCTGAGTGATGGTACTCAAAGAGTGGTCATACTCAAAGAGTGGTCATAAATGGCTGCACATCCAGTCGGAAGAATGTGGCAATCGGGGCACCACAAGGTTCAGTCCTGGGCACAGTGCTATACATTTTTCCTAGTGATCTGGAGGAGGGAATTTAGGGAAAAATTATCACATTTGCTCATGACACAAAGCTAGGAAGGATAACTAACACGAGAGAAGAGAGAGTATTCAAAAAGATCTAGAAAAGCTAGAACAGTGGGTTGTGACAAACAGAATAGTATTTAACAAGGATGCAAAGTCCTACATCTGGGCAAGAAAAATGAAAAAAGCACACACAGAATGGGAGGAATTGGGCTAAGCAGCACAGGGGAAAAAGACTTGGGTATACTAATAGATCATAGACTGAACGTGAGCCAACAATGTGATGCAGCAGCCAAAAAGGGAAGCCCAATTCTAGGTTGTTATAAGAGAAGCATAAAGCCAAGATCATGTGAGTTAATTATCTCCCTCTACTCTTCCTTAGTCAGACCTCATTTGGAATACTGGGTCCAGTTCTGGGCACCCCACTTTAAAAAAGACAGACAAACTGGAGCAAGTTCAGAGAAGAGTTACCAAGATGGTGAACGGTCTGCAAATCATGTCCTATGAGGAATGGTTGAAGGATCTGGGAATGTTTAGCTTGAAGAAGAGAAGGCTGAGAGGAGACTTAATAGCTGTCTACAAATATCTGAAGGGCTGTCACAGTGCAGAGGGATCAGCCCTATTCTCATCTGCACAAAGAAAGACCAGAAGCAATGGGATGAAACTGAAAGGGAGGAGACACAGATTAGACATTAGACAGTGGGGGTGATCAATGAGTGGAACAGGTGCTGAGTTCTCCTTCAATGGAAATGTTCCAACAAAGGCTGGACAAACATCTGTCTGGCATGATTTAGTGAACCCTGCACTGAGCAGGGGGTTGGACCCGATGACACTGGAGGTCCCTTCCAACTCTACCATTCTATGAAAAAGCTAATGTTACTTACAAGATGACCATACCTCATACTGTCATTTATATAGTTGTTCATTCCCATAAACAAGAATATAGACACACAGTTGGGGGAGGTGAGCTGTCAGCATCTCTGACAGTTAATGGTGGATCCATCTATATAGATGTCACCACTCAGTGTAATCCTGCCAGTGGTTATAATGATATGATTCTCTCTACAGAACAAGAAGGGTTAGACTATTATTAGTCTAAGTGGTCGGTGTGCAGGGAGGGCAGGAGGTGAGCTGTGACTATTGTGAATGGTGGATCCTGTGTAAAATCCCATTTACACAGGGCAAATGTCGGGCAAACAATGCCCGACACTCGTCCCTGTGTTTCCTCGCTCCCGTGCTCCTGCACAGGAGCTAGCAGAGCTGTCTTGCTCATGGAGCGGCCAGCAAGGGGGCGGGGCAGTGCAGGAGATTTCTCTCCTCTCGCTCCCCTGCCCCCCTCCATTGAGATAACACAGTGGCCGTTCACTACTGAACGGCGGCTGTTTAAACTGAACGATGAGGAATGAGTTTCATCGCTAATCTTTTATGCAGCATAAACAATAGACGGTCAGCGCATCGCTCAACGTGCAGTTTAAACAGCTGCTTTTCAATAGTAAGCGGCCACTGTGTTATGTGAATGGAGGGGGGCAGGGGAGCGAGAGGAAAGTCCTGTACTGTCCCGCCCCCTTGCTGGCCGCTCCGTGAACCAGCCTGCTCTGCTAGCTCCTGTGCAGGAGCACAGGAGAGAGGAAACACAGGGACGAGTGTCGGGCATCGTTTGCCTGACATTCGTCCCATGTAAAAGGACCTTTATCTATACATAGGGGTCACCTCTCAGTGTAATCCTGTCTGTGATGTTAAGAAGATGACCGCTGAAAAGTTTTCTCTACAGAACAGGAAGTGTCAGACTATTATTAGGCTTAGTGGTCAATATGAGAACTGCAGGGTTTTTTTAAATGTAAATTGTGACATTGAAAATTAAAAATAATTAAATAAAGACAATTCTTAAAAAGCGCGTAACAAAAACGTTATTTATACAAGACGTCTGAGCAGGATGCCAAACAACTCATCCAGACTGGACATAAATAGTTGCCCAAAGAAAACAGATATTCACACAATATGCTAACACGGAGAACACAAAATGTGAAAAACTGAACTAAAAGTGGGTGAAGTGGAAATCTTACCCTATTAAACTAACATAATGAGACCCTATCTAAAAGCTCCCACACTGATAAGGGCACCCCACATCAGGACCCTAGGACGACCTTGACTTTCTCCAATTAGAAAATAGGCCTAATGTTTGCTGCAGGAAATAACAAAGGATACAATAATATAGACATAAACAAGAATAGACAGCACTAGATGAAATACAATAACCATGCGGTCAGGAGATAAATGTCACAACACCCCCAAAATATCCTTTACAACAAACAGACATCTGAAAATGAAGCAGGGCAGCAGCTGCCAATGGGAACAGAAACACTTGCAGACCACATGTATAACTGGTGTCCTCCATGATGGGGAGCGGGAATAAAGGTGTACAGAAAGTTGTTAAATGGCCAGCTAAGACACGCATCTCCCAGACAAATAACTACCTGCAGAAAAGTGAGAATGTCGATGTCCAGTGCCAAAATGACACTGAGCATGCACAGGCGTGGAGTGCCAGCCAGGTCATTTCCTGATGCCACATTCCCTTTACAGAGTACTGGAGTTTTCAACAAGTTTTCTCAAGTACCCCAGTTTCTCCTTACCAGCTTATTTGTTGCGGTTTGCTCCATTTTATGACTTTAAGTTATGATTTTTAGGTGGTCTTCCCCATTATTCTGCTGCCCTGCTCTCTGCAATCCACTTTCAGGGAAGGGGTGTGTAACAAGTCTAATATTATGCAAGTAGTTTACTGCCCTGATGACCTTGCCCTTACTTTCCATACTGCATTGTACTGTCCCTGGTTCAATCAGTGGGGCAGTATTTGAATGCCTGATCCTCTGCTTTCCAAGGATAATCGGGAATTCAGAGACATTCTGGGTAAATCATTAATATGCATATGTAATGTGTGCATACACACACACACACAACAGAGAGGAGACTATGGAGATCATTATCATAGTGTCTGCATATCTGTCGGCCTGCAGCCGGTAAGTGCATGGGGGCTGTCTCCTCCTGTTGCTATGAAAACCTCTCTGTGACCTTGTTACTACAGAAGCTCTATACCTGAAGACAAACAGTGGATTGCAGAGAAGCTGGACGGAGACCCCTAGTGGCAGCCACTTCAAATGTGATTTACAGTAGTAAAACAACACATTTTTAATGCAAATATATTACATAATTAATGAGACTAACACAAGCTACTAGATGAGCATAAATTGTCTGAAACATTAGCACCTCTCCAAGTTATACCCCTGAGTTACAGCACACTGAGTGCAAGATGTTGCTTCCTGAATTAGATCCAAGGTGACCACAATTTGATACATTTTTTGCAAGGTCTGGTTCCCCAGCTGGCTACTTCCTTGCGTCTACATAATTGATCTGCTTTGTTGTGTCAGCAATCCGCTGGTGAGGGTTCTTTCTGTTGCTATTTCAATGTGGTAAGTGACTC
This sequence comes from Eleutherodactylus coqui, assembly GCF_035609145.1. NCBI lineage: Eukaryota > Metazoa > Chordata > Amphibia > Anura > Eleutherodactylidae > Eleutherodactylus > Eleutherodactylus coqui. The sequence goes on from NC_089843.1 coordinate 8,077,009, forward strand.
TTATAGTTTGTATAGACCTTTCTATGTCAAGTCAAAATTACTCAATTGCTGAGCATGATCAAAATTTTGCAACAGTCGTGTGCCAGTCCTTATCCCACAGCAGCATCAGTTGCCTGATGAAGACAACCCCTTTGTGGGAAGCTGGCGCCAGGTCATCTAGTAGCATCTGGTCAAGAATGAGGAAATCTTCTTGAGTTTGCACACAACGCGAAAAGCCATGACAGCTAACTCCAGGTCAGAAACATTCTACCGCATTCTTTCCCAGATCCTTATACAAGCTGGAACCTGTGGTTATCCAGAATAAGTACCATAATGGTATAGTAGGGAGTGTTATGAAGTGTGACACCCATCTTTGCTTGTCAGCTGGTTTTCTGTGGTCTCTGGTTTTCATCTCATACCTGAGAATGCCGGGTGAGCTAAGTGTAGGTGCTCAGGTGTGCATCCTGTCACAAGCGAAGCTCAATCAAAATTGACTAGGCTTCCTGTCACACATGAATATGGGTATTCTGACCCTATCCTCTATCTTTGTAGCATGGCCATGGCTCTTTGTAACTCCATAACAAAACTACCAGCCAGCACAGTTGGTTCTATTAAATAACATCCTCCCTATTGCTGAAATACTGCTATCAATCACATGGGAAATTAATAACTGGGATTAGGAGTCATCTGAGAGGTTTAGCCCGAAATCAGTTATAGCTTCAGAACTTGGAGTTAACTGCGAACTCAATGCATCCAGTCCCATTTTTGTGTGATCCCCACAACACATGGAATCGCACGACTACTGGATTAATAATCGTCTACATCTGGTGTTTAGTGTCTATTTGTAGATACATTCATGCTATGAAATATGGAAGCCAAAGTTTCCCTCGGGCAGAAATATGGCTGAAATATTGAACTATGTCACCATCTGGAAGATTTATACATCCACTCAGCTGGCCTCTCCCCGATGTCCTGAAGATAGGCCAGAGGATGTGGTCTTGAGTATCCTGAAAACCGTGGGCACACATGCCACATATGTGTCAGACCAAGGAGCTGTATCTGATGCAGGACTGTCTGTATTTCGGTGTGCTCCTCGCAACCAAGACTATTTGAACCAACTTTGTAAGACTGGTATATCTATTATTGTATCCCTTTTCTTTTCATAACTGTTTTGTGCATATATTGTATGTTTTTACCCCTTGGCATATTACTCTTTTTTATCTAAGCACTGCTACCTTACTAGTATTTGTGGCTATCAAATGATCCATAAACCCTGGAGCTGTAGTAAATGTTTTTTGACTGTTGGAAACCAGAAAGATCCATGTTCAGTCAGTGAGCAGAACCGAGGTGGCTGACATACATGGCAGTAGTGGCAATAAAGTGTTTTGGGGCGTGCAGGACTGTGTCCGGATGTGATATAGGCTCCATCTTGCATGAGTGCAGGAACTGGGAAGCTGGAAATAAGTCCACGCTGTGGTCTGCCGTTGCGTCGTATGTTACAGGGAGTTCATTTTCAAGACGTGTTCTTCAAGTATCAGCTTTTCAAAGAAATGGGGCAGAAATGTGGATAAACCTTGGATATTATATCAGAGGTTGGCAAACAATGACAAACCCTATGGGGCAATTTCTCTTAAGAACATATCGAATGTATTCTTGGACAGACTATCCAAGACCGAAGCAGGGTGTTGTTGGGCAAGACGAATAGGTAGAAATTGTTGAGGGGGAAGGTTTATGTCATAGAGAATATTTATCTTCCACTTCATGAAATACTGTAATAACGCTGCAGATTTGGCAACACATAAGAAAACACCTTTTCTCCTGTTAGCAAATTGTATTTAGCAAATGCAGCTGCCCGGACTGGTGGCAGACGATGATTCCTCATGAGCGGGTCACACGTATGGACTTAATGTGTACACAGCGATTACAATTTTGCATTGTAGCATTTAATGGATGTTGTAGTTGGCTTCTTCCAACTTCACAAACTCCAAGTCTAGCCAATCACGCTGGATGAGATCAGTGCTTGGGGCCGGAGGATTATAACAGCACAGTCATTGTTGGGCACTCAGGAAATAATGATCAGTCTAACAGTGGAAGCATTTACTAACATAATTGTGCTGGATGCATTGTATACACAAGAACTCCCCAGGAGATGCTGGATGGACCCTCTGATCTCTAATGTGAACATATTAAGAGAACATGTGAAGATTTTAAGGAGGTACACTATGTTGACAGAAGTGTTGGATGCACATGGAAGGTGATGACATTTAATTTTATTCACATTTTCAATACAATGTTGGGCCCTCTTTTGGCCTCAATGACTGCGGTAACCCTCCTAGGCTGCTTTCAACCAATATGCCATAGATGTGTGGAGGGAATTACCTCCATTTCTCAAGAAGAGCTTCAGATAGTGATGTGGGGGATGATAGGTGTCTTGGGTGTGCATGGATCACCCATTGGTGTTGACGGTGGTATTCACTATAACCAATGGCTCTATTCTTTCCCAGCAGAAACATCCGCCCCCCATAACGGAACCTCCACCATACTTTTACTGTTGAGATGATGCAGTTGCATAGACAAAGCCGTCCAGGCAACTGCGACACCCAAGTGCAGCCATCCAATCACAAGATGATGTACTGTGAATTAGCTGACTGCAACACTTGCCTTCATTCATTTACATTCCCGGAACGATGCTCCAAGCACCATTGAAGGCACCACTATGTATTCACTGCTGTGATGTTGTATGTAGTTGCTCATCCATGGTAACCCGTCACATGCAGTTTCCTACTGATGTCCCAATGTCCTGTGAGACCTCCTGAATGAGAGCAGACGATGAGTGTGATGCCTTCACAGCTCCTACACATTCTATCAGTTTACAAGGTCTTCCTGAACAGGGCTGCACTGCACACACTCCAGGTGGTCCAAATGCACTGTTATGCCCCGTACTGATTGGTTGGTGACATCCCACCACCAGACCCCATTGTTAGTTCTACATCTGGTGACATTCTGATGGTGTCTGTACTGGGATACATCTGTGTGATATTCTCCTTTATATCTAATGCTCACACATCCAGTCTGCATCTCCCCTTCACCTAACAGCAAAGGATTGCTGGAGTCTCAATATTTTTGTCAATATAGTGTACTTCTTGGAAAACCTCAGGAAGTAAAAGGAGAACACCATGGAAAACGGTTTGTAAAATATATACATTTAGCAATATTTCAGTCTTCTGTAACTTACAGATAAAAACACTGACCCTTTAAGAGCTGAGATGACATCAGACTGCTTCATAGGACTTTATGCCTCTGAGCCAGGAAAGTCCACTATGAGTGTGATTGCTGCTCCTGTCTACTTCTAGGGGTCCAACAGACACGTGAATTAAAGATACAGAGCACATAGTAACAGCTTTTACTTGGCAGCTACATTAATGGTACAGTCTTTCTACCTTGGCACAATTACAGAACTTTGCAACATAAATATATTACTGGTTGGCGCTATACAAATAACAAGTTACCCTTACGAGGATCTCTAGACCACACTGCTGCTGTACTGGGTCACTGACTGGCTGCTCAAACTGAGGTCCAGGTTTTTTAAGATAAGCCGCCTGCTGTCAAGTGACTGGCAGCAGGCGGTATCTTCAGAGTGGAGAGACAGGGGACTCGATCCCTGAAGCAGACGTGGATAGAGGAAGCTACAGGACACGTGATACATAAACACAAAACCAGGAATAAAGGGAAACCAACCGAAACCTACTAATGCGAGGAGATGATCACCCTGATAAGGGTAGGGATAAGCGGGATGATCACCCTGATGAGGGCAGCCTCACGTCGGGAACCTGGGATGACCCCTACTCTCCCTTAACGGTTGCAGAGAAATGTTGCAAAGGTAAGATGTAACAAACGTATAAACCACAACAGCACAGTGAATACACCCCCGACAAGTAAATGAACAGCAGACTTAACTAAGCCTGAGACCCAAAACAGAAAGGAGTCAGACAAGAGTAAGAGTGACAGGTAGTCGCAGACCAGACCAACAGTATGATCTAACTAGATTGAATGAGGTAGGAGTATAACTAGCGCCCTCAGTGAGGAGGAGCAGAAATAAATATACACATACTAAGGGTTCATTCACATGACCATAAACATAAAACGCTGTGCAAGTATTGCAGCATTGGTACAGCGTATTCCTTGGATTTTGCCTGCGTATGATGGCATATGTGTGTGTTTTTGCATGCATATGCTTGCTGTGAGTAGTCCCCTGTGCTTTGTGCTGAGTACAACATGTTTTCGCGAGAGGCTGTGTCTTTCTTGGCATAGCAGATTTCTGCTTTCCCACCACAACGCCCGATGCTTGAGGAAGAAGCCAGAAGTAAGAAGCAGAGGTTCTGGGTTCACCCTCTTGTATCTCAGCGAGCACAAAAGGGCAAACTTCTTAGCTTATACAGTGACCTCCAAAGGCATCTGGAGAAGTTTATAGCCTTCTGCTGAACGACAGTGTCATCTTTCGATAAACTGCTGGAAGAGGTCCTTTCTGGTTTGTGCTACGCCGACACCACAATATGACGGAGTATCTGCTGGTAACCTGAGGTAAGAGCAAACATGATTTTGTGCTTTTTCCGTTAACCGTGTTTCCCCTCTTTTTAGTTTTATTAATTTCCTCATTTCTTTGCAGATTCCTTGCAATGGGAACTAATTAGCATCACTGCATTTTGAGTTCCTGTTGGGCACCTCCATCATCATTAAATGGTATAACTCCTCACCAGCATGGGTTCATGAGGCGTCGATCATGTCAGACCAATTTGATCAGCTTCTTCAATGAAGTAAGTTCTAGGCTGGACCTGGGAGAGTCTATTAATCTCATATATCTGGACTTCTCTAAAGCATTTGACACCGTGCCACATAATAGGCTGATATATAAAATGAGAAGCTCGGATTGGGTGAAAACGTGTGTATCTGGGTAAAGAACTGGCTCAGAGATAGAAAGCAGAGGGTGGTAATAAATGGTTCGTACTCTGATTGGGCCACCGTCACTAGTGGGGGCCACAGGGTTCAGTAATAGGCCCCATTCTGTTCAATATATTTATCAATGACCTGATAGAGGGGCTGCACAGCAAAATATCAATATTTGCAGATGATACAAAATTATATAATATAATCAATGCAACGGAGGACAATGTGCGGCTACAAACGGACCGAGATAAGCCGGGGGCTTGGGCAGAAAAATGGCAAATGGAGTTCAATGTGGATAAATGTAAGACTATGCACATGGGCAGGAGAAACGGATGTCACCAATATACACTAAATGGGGTACCACTAGGGAAAAGTGATAAGGAAAAAGACCTGGGGGTACTAGTGGATTATAGATTAAACTGGAGCAATCAATGCCAGTCAGCTGCTGCAAAAGCTAATAAAGTCTTGGGGTGTATTAAAAGAGGTATAGGGGCGAGGGACGAGAATATTATCCTCCCAATATATAAGGCACTTGTCAGGCCCCACATGGAATACTGCGTACAGTTCTGGTCACCGGCGCTCAGGAAAGATGTCACAGTGCTTGAGAGGGTTCAAAGAAGAGCGACTAAACTAATACATGGAATGAAGGGACTGGAATACCCTGAGAGGCACCAAAACTGGGATTATTTACCCCAGAAAAAAGATGGCTAAGGGGCGACCAAATAACCATGTATAAATACATGAGGGGACAATACAAGGATCTCTCCCATGATTGTTCATACCCAGGACTGCGACGGTAACAAGAGGGCATCTGCTACGTCTAGAAGAAAGCAGATTTCATCCCCAACGCAAAAGGGGGTTCTTTACTGTAAGAGCAGTGAGACTGTGGAACTCTATGCCTGAGGACGTGGTGATGGCAAAATCCATAGAGGAGTTTAAGAGGGACTAGATGTCTTTCTAGAGCGCTATGATATTACAGGATATAGACATTAGGTGACCAGCGGGGTTGTTGATCTGGCTCTTGGAATTAGGTAGGAACTCTAACATTGATCCAGAGATTATTCTGACTGCCATTATGGAGTCGGAAAAGAATTCCCCCCCCCCCCAAAAAAAAGAGATAATTTGGCTTCTGCCTCATTGGTTTTTTTTTTAACCTCCCTCTGGATCAACAAGGGGAGGGGAGGGGTGGGGGGGACAGGCTGAACTGGATGGACATGGTCTTCTTTCAGCCTAGCGTACTATGTTACCATCAGTGGGTCATTAGGGTGACCTGTGACGTCATTTGGGAGTGACTGAAGCCTTCGGTAATGCCTCCGCCCTCTCTGCAAGCCTGGCTGGACAACACAGAGGGATTTTAAGTGCAGTTTCCTAACTGAATCGGAGCCCTGGATGATAAGCGGATCCGTGTGAAGAAGCCGCTGCACTCAGGGTCCCAATAGTACAACTATAAACAGTAATTCTCGGTAGTTCTGTTGGCCATGGCAGAAAGTAATTACCAGTTTATACTTGTAGATATTGGGTCAAACAGAAGCACTGTGGATGCTCACATTCTCAGGGTGTCCAAAAGTAGGCAGCGGCTTCTTTCAAACCAGCTGGACCTGCCGGAGCCACAGGTTTTCCCTAGTTCTTCAGGCCCACCAGCTTTGTGAATCATACGCTCTCAAAGAAAACAACGGGGCCCTTACGCATGTAATACGCAAAAACATAGAGCATGCTGCGGTTTTTCTTACACAGCGAAACATATGCAATGCATATATGCAAATGTGAACGGAACAAGAATACTTCTTTAACTTATGCCGCCGCTATGTTCAACGTGTACATAATACAGGCTGAAATCTTGGTTGTGTGAAGCCCTAATGTTGATTAACTGTCTGGGCTGTTCTACCTCCCAGCCCTCCAATATGCCTATGCACAGCATGAGGTGTGCCACAGCTGGCGCTCGGGGCTGAAATGATAGTGTGCATCATACCAGCAAGAGGATGACATGGGCTAGATGTGATGGCGTGATGTCGCCCTAGACCTAATCCTCACACTGGTGGCCGTGACATCAGTACTTTTAGCTGTACCCAACCTCTCAGCAGGCACCAGGTCTTACCCCTACCTCTCGTACTTCCTTGTGCGTGTCACACCTGGTAATCTGCACCACTAGTGATTTATTGGTTAGTTCATTTGCCAGCTTTGTGATTCGCTTTTAGCACATTTATGAGAAGAATAAGCGGTTCGATTCTCCCATTCTATTCTATAAACCAGCAAATCAACAAAATGATGAAACCAAAAAAAATTCATGTGCCCACCGCCGTAACCAAACAAAACAATAATTTGCCACAAAGTGTGGTGCACACCGTTATCTTTCCACGTCCCAGATTAAACCGGGGCAGATTGGTAATGCATTCTACCTGGAAAATTCCTGGTGGTTTGGCGGCTGCTTTCTTACAGGGCTGTTCGCTGCTTTGCTTTCTCACAGATGACAGTCAGCTGCTTTACATTAACACTGCGCCGCACCCGGTCACATGGATTCCACCCACTTTTATGCTGGCTCACCTACTCGCCCCCTCCTATTGCAAATAGTGGCAAGGGGTGGAGAGGGGGCGGGAGCTCAGTTCCTGCTCCTGGCTCTTCCATCCTCCCCCCCCCCTGCAGACAAAGACACCGTATATCGGCTCGGCATGAAAACCGAGCCGATATATGGTCGTCTGAATCCACCCTAATGCTGCATTTCTTTGGCCCAATCTACTAGTGCAACATAAAACTTAACAACGCAGTAGTCAAGTCGGTCCAAGATTTCATCTTCCTAAGATCCCAAATGGATTGCAATGGGCAATCTGGACCTGAGATCAAGAGACGGATTACACTTGGTAGGAATGCAATGCAAGGAATGGAGAAGCATGGATATTAGCGTTGCAGAAAAAAAAAAACCAGACTGGTCAATGCAATCGTCTTTCCTACAACTACATATGGTTGCGAAAGTTGGACGCTCAGGAAAACAGAAGGAAAATTGATGTGTTTGAATTATGGTGCTGGAGGATCCATTGGACTGCCATAAGAACGAACAAGGTAGCGTTAGATCTCGTTAAACCGAAAATATCACTACAGGGCAAAATCATCAAACGGCGGCTCTCTTTTTTTGGACACGTGATGCACGCGAACTCACTGGAAACAGGAATGATGCTTAGCAAGGTAAGTGGAGAGAGAAGATCAGGACGACAAAGAACAAGATGGCGAGATACAATCAAGGCACCACCAACATGTCAATCACCGAACTGAAAGAAGCCGTGAAAGACTGGAATGCATGGAGAACATTGGTCCATGGAGTGCCCGAGGGTCGGACGTGACTGAACGGATAATCATCGTCATCGTTAGGACAATGCTATGTTTACTTGTGCATTAGGCTCGTCTACTGTAAAGGCTTCACCTACCATTGTATTTTTGCATTGTTCCCATCTACCACAAGTGTTGTACAGCTGACTCCTGTGTTGGCCATGCCTTCTGCCAATTTGGACCTACCTAAAACATGGGGCCGCTTTTAGATTTTTTCTCCAGGGCCAATTTACGTTCCCAATCAGCTCTTTGATCCACAGCTGACTATATTTATATGTACACCTGAAATGTCTCAGTGAATGCCTCTACATTCAATGGGCTACGCCAGACCCTTCAACGAGAGCGGCAGAGCTGGAGGGAGAATTAATGTAAGAGCAATCATACAAAATGTAAGTGACTGTTGACAGGTCAGTCGCTAATCCTCCAGCAGGTGCCTTGCAGCAGCGCCCACTAAGGTCATGTGTTTACTGTATGGTCTGTACAGACGGAGCACTAACTCTCCGGGTCTCCTGAGACAGCCGCCTCATGCCCAGGCTATTAATTTCCACTAATAAAATCAGGGAGGCAGTGATTTGTGGCGTCGTGTCTGCGGCGCGGCGGCCCCAACCCTTACGTTTATTAGACAATCTCTAGAACAACGAGCTGCGATAAGCTCAGGACTGCGTGAAAACGTGCACCCCTCCGACGGTCCTAACCCTGCTGCCCCCTGTATTTCTCCGACACTATATATATCACATGAAAGACATTTTTATGTCATGGAGGAGTTTAACGGTAGGATGCAGACTTTTTAATTCCACTATAAATTCTCAAAAGTTTTGGTCCAGGTCCGAGCAAACATACCTGGCTTTTAACACTCAGGATGAATTTTCCAGGAGGCCTGAATCGCCTTAATTTAGTGTTTGGTCCTGAAAATAAATAATAAAGTCCCCTTTTTTTATGGCTTCGCCAGAGTCAGGTGTTTTCCTTTCCAGAGGTTTCAATCAATTCTTTCATTTACAATAAACATGATATGAAGAAAGCCCTTTGAATGGCACACAGCGGCCTGTGCAAGTCGCGTTTGTGTGTGGAGAAGGAGGGGGCTGCAGAGACCTGGAAACACTGAGGGGTCTGGAAACGGCTGTGTACAGACGCAGAAAAGTTTTCCCAACTTTAAACTTCAGTTCAGGTGATACATCAAAAAAGTTTCCCCGTAATGACAGCTGAGACGGGAGAACACATATTGTAGGAGCGGAACATACCGCACGCACGGTGAAGGTGAGGTACACCATTGGGTTTCTCCGATCTATAACGTTGTAGCCAGGATAGAATTGTCTAACCTTGTGGACCCCACCAATCCTACTTACTTTTGGAGGTCGGGGCTATGGCAAGAGAGCATTTTCCCTTCCCATATATACTGACAGGCTCTTTTATAAGAGCCCCTTTATTAAAGCTTTTGTTTTTCACTAGAGCCTGTTTGTTTTATTAGAACTGTGTCCCTTTATTAGAAACCCTGGCCCTTTGTTAGAGCCCCCAACCATTTACTAGAGCTCATAGCCCTTTATCAGGAACTCTGGGCCTTTAATAAAAGCCCCCGGCCCCTTCAGGCTGGCTGGCCGGCCCTTTATTAGAATCCTTAGCCCTCTCACAATTGAAGCTATACTTTATGGAAATTCTCCACGTGACCCCGGAGTCCAGCATAAAATCACATGACAAGGTCTCTGATGATCAGTTTCAGTGTGAATCCACATTAAATGGCAAAATCCAGTAACGGTAATGATTGACGGTCATTGGTACTAGACTATCCAGGAACGGGATAGTTCAAAAAGGCAAACACAATTCTGGGATGTATTAGGAGAAGCATAGAGTCTAGATCACGTGAGGTCATTATCCCCTCTACTCTGCCTTAGTCAGACCTCATCTGGAATACTGGCTCCAGTTCTGTGATGTAAGAGAAGCATGGAGTCTAGATCACATGAGGTCATTATCCCCTCTACTCTTCCTTAGTCAGACCTCATCTGGAATACTGGGTCCAGTTCTGGGCACCCCACTTTAAAAAAGACATAGACAAACTGGAGCAAGTTCAGAGAAGAGTTACCAAGATGGTGAGCGGTTTGCAAATCATGTCCCATGAGGAACGGGTAAAGGATATGGGAATGTTTAGCAAAAAAGAAGGCTAAGAGGAGACTTAATAGCTGTCTACAAATATCTGAAGGGCTGTCACAGTGCAGAGGGATCAGCCCTATTCTCATCTGCACAAGGAAAGACTAGAAGCAATGGGATGAAACTGAAAGGGAGGAGACACAGATTAGATATTAGACAGTGAGGGAGATCAATGAGTGGAACAGGTTGCCACAGGAGGTGGGGACACACAGAGGCTGGACAGACATCCATCTGGGATGATTTAGTAAATCCTGCACTGAGTAGGGGTTGACCCGATGACCCCGGAGGTCCCTTCCAGGATGTCAGGAATCGTTCTGACCAACAGGCTGCACAGTCAGCTGAATACAACGCTGGAGCTCCAACTAACGTGTCTGAGCACACAACTCGCCATTCCTCCGCATGGATGGCTACAACAGCAGATGACCAGTTACAGCACCATTGTGTGTAAGAAAAACAGAAAGGTGAGACTCCAGAAGGCAAAAGAGCGCAAAACGTGTATCACTGAGTAGCGGAGAAACATCTCCTGGTCAGATGGATCGAAATTTCTGTAAAGCCATGCTGATGGGAGGTCAAAATTTAAGGCAAGCAGCATGAATGAATGATTCCTTACTGTATTTATTCAGTGAACTAGTCTGGTGCTGTATTTATGATGTGAACTTGGTTCTGGTGTTGTATTTATGTTATTAGTTTGGTTCCAGTGCTGTCTTTATGTTGTGAGCTTGGTTCTGGTGAAGTATTTATTCATAGCGCTTTCCTGGTGAGTGATGGGGCTATCTTGCTGCTTTTTGTACAAGCAGAGCACAGAAAATTTGCCTATCAGCGCAAAATCTATAATTTTTTTGATATGATGGGAGTGCCAAATTCTGCACATTGTGCCATTTAACCCAAGTCCAGCACTGGGGGGCATCTGAGGAGGACTATTATGATCAAACACATTGACCCCTTGATTTGGAAATGAAGGGGAATAATATTATCTTGGAACAAAGGCCCTGTACTGGAAGTTGGATTGTCCACCATTGTCTCTTACATCATTGTCCATCATTGTGTCTTTTTGTTGGTGAAACATCGTATCTCTGATGCAGTAATGGGGGGTCTGTGCGTGCCTGCAGGTGTACTGGAGCCCCTGTTTGACCACTATCTTAGGTCTAGGATCCAGCTTTTAAGTTTTATCTCTGTTCTTTTATCTGTCTTTAAGAAATTCACTTTTTCTCTTTTCAAGATTTAAAAAACGAATATCAAAGATCCGTGATCCAAATCTGGGCCACCACGTATTTTTATTTGATCCTCAATGAGGGAAGCAGAAGAATTGGTTCTTCACCTTCCCTTAAAGACGCAACCAGCGCTTAGCAGAGAGGGGCACCAGCACAGGGAGCGGGTGCCATATTGGATTATGGGCACCTCCACAGGTGGTGGCACAGCTGACAGCCATACCTGCCACCCTAGCCACCTGCCAAGGTAGAAAGGTCAGTGCTAAAGAGGTGGAAGGGGAGAAACCCCATCGTAGTGCATAGAGCTCTATAGCCACATAAGTAGTTACAGGTAGGGCCTATTCACACGTTTAGGTCAGTGCAATGCAATATGCATTGTCTTCACAGATTGAAACTGTGCATAATTAACCATATATTTGGACCTTTTTCTGGGTTTTTTTGCACGCATACTTACCGTTTTTGATGTGCGCAAAAAAAAAACCAAAACACAAGAAGACTTCATTGATTTCTCCTGCTTTCATGTGTAATATGCATGTGAAAAAAACACAGCTGTAAGTGGCCCAATAGAAATCAATGGGCTTTCAGTACTGCATATTACACTAGTAAAACACAATGACAATACGCCATTGTGAATGAGCCCTAATGTAGCACGCAAATATGCTTGTGTGAATGAGCCCTTATAAATGGCCCTTTGAAGGCGACCATAATCCTGATGTGGCCCTTGGTGAAAGTGCGTTCAACACCCGTGATTTAAATGAAGTCATCAAAAAAGAATTGGTTACATTTGCATCAGTTTCTTATCGGCTCTGATCAGCTTTTAATCAGTTTTTGTAGCTCTGGTGTAATATCTGCACACGCAGTGTGATCTCACGGATCTTTTGAACAGTAGATCAAATGGATACAAATGGAGGCGTTTCCGCTTGTGTCTGTGCCCTAATGAGTACAACGGAAGGAAAATACGGAAAGCTCCATTCCATCCGGTTTTCATAATTGTTTAGACAGAAGAAAATGTCCCACAATTCAGTCTGAAAAACCAAACCGAAGGGAATGGGAGAGAACTGATACAAAACAAGTCCCCCTGAAATCAATGGAGATTCAACTGGATCCGTTTTCCTGCTGTTACATAGGAACACAAAAACAGAAGATGAAATCCTGATGTGAACTCTGCCTTACAGCATCCACTGCTGAACCACATTTTACGCTTTTTGTGCAGAATACATGTCAATAATGGCCGTCCTACCAGAAAAGCTGTCCTTGTCCATAGCCATGAGACTGCGGGCCTGATAGAGGTAGCGGCGTAGATGGTACCTGTTCCCATCTGTAATGGGGCACATTATCTCACACAAAGCTGTTGACTGTGAGCTAATACAAGTGCAGTAATAAAGTTACAGTTACACTGTATATACGGGGTGAGGCAAAAGTTTGGACACAGCACTTTGTGAAACTTTGCCCTCACTTAACTGCTAAGCAAGTATAATAGGAAACAACTGACACATCCAGTGTGTTTCGGAGGAAATTCCAGCAACGATTAATATATCACATGATAATAGCTGTCTACAAATATCTGAAGGGCTGTCACAGTGCAGAGGGATCAGCCCTATTCTCATCTGCACAAGGAAAGACTAGAAGCAATGGGATGAAACTGAAAGGGAGAAGACACAAATTAGGTATTAGACAGTGAGGGGGATCAATGAGTGGAACAGGTTGCCACGGGAGGTGGGGAGTTCTCCTTCAATGGAAGTCTCCAGAGGCTGGACAGACATCTGTCTGGGATTACTAGTAAATATTAGGAAATTATAGTACTTCTGTGTTTCTGGTGGCACAATGCACCACACAGCTGTGCTACATGGTACATCCATTATGATCCCCACACATCACACACAGCTCTACTACATCCATCTTGATTCCCAAACATTAGACACATAGCTCTACTACATCCATCCTGATTCCCACACATTACACTCAGTTCTACTACATTCCACCCACAGTTCAACTACATCAAGCTTGATTCCCAAACATCACACACAGTTCTACAACATCCATCCTGATTCCCACACATTACACACACAGTTCTGCTACATCCATCTTGACCCCACACATCACACACAGCTCTGCTACATCCTGATTCACACACACAGCTCTGCTACACAGTACATCCATTATGATTCCCACACATTACCCGCACAGCTCTACTACATCCATCTTGATTCCCACACAGTACATGAAACCCACAGCTCTGCTAAATCCTGATTCACACATCACACAGCTCTACTACATCCATCCTGATTCACATACATGACACACACAGCTCTGCTACATCCACATCCATCCTGATTTCCACACATCACCAGACTCCTGGATACAGTGATAAAACCCTGGTCATGTGATTCCTGACTCCACCCACACATGTGATCACATGATGGTGACGTCATCACAGGTCCTGGTAGTAGCCGCTGTTGGTTTATCCAGTATATAGTACTTTCTACCAAACTGCACAATGGCTCCTAAAACAACAGTGACATCACCACAGGTCCTTCAGACCACCAGATCTATGAGGTGACAGTAGGTCGGTGTTTTCTGTCAGGGCCACTGAGTTGTGTCTGATATAATAACGGCTTAGTTGTATTCTCATTTTGTTATTTTTGTCCTCCCCTTTTCAAGAGCCCTAACTATGTTGTTCTTCTGTTGGTCAGGCTCTGTGTTTTATATATGATGTAGGACCTTCGATGACATCACCAGGGTGTGAAGCGATGATGTCACCAGGGGCAGAGGATCAGAAGTGCTCACATACTAACTGGCAAGTGGTCCTTAGTAGTTTGATTTAGTAAATCCTGCATTGAGCAGTGGGTTGGACCCGATGACCCTGGAGGTCGCTTCCACCTCTACCATTCTATGATTACCCTTGCCTGGGTTCACATGGGTGTGAACTTGCTTGCATCTTCCAGTTTTGCACACTGCTCATTCCAGTAACACTACTTATCTTGCCACATTTCTCTCTGAAATTTAGCATTTAGCTAAATCCATATTGTTGCCAGTGGCTTTAGCTGTTTGTATGCTATTGATGATTTTGATCATTCCATCCAAGAGCCATTTTGACCTTTTTGTTGTTTTACTGTATGGGATGAATTGTTCTGTTGTGCCTGTTATGGTAAATGTAATTTCTACCCATAATTCATATAGTTTTTTTTCCAGTTGTGCTGAGTGATCCAAATCTGTTTTTCACCTCCTACTACACATTCTGCTGGGATGTTGCTGGTGTGAAAGTGTTTCCTTGCGGGTTATCTTTTAGTGTTATTGAAGAAGACTTTAACTTCTGCAACGATTAGCTGGTGGTTAGTACTACAGACAGCACCAGGTAGCGTTTTAACTGCTTGTATTGAGCTCTTCTAACATTGTTGGCAGATGAAATAGTCAATCTGGTTGCGATGCTGTCTATTCAAAGCTGTCCATGTGTATAAATGGCAGCTACACATCGGTCCCAAGCCCGGACAAATGGGGAGGAGTGGAGAAAGCAATTGCAAACTACTCCACTAATTTTGCCAAAATATTTTTTTGGATCACACTCACATACTAACTGGCAAGTGGTCCTTAGTAGTTTGATTTAGTGAATCCTGCATTGATCAGGGGGTTGGACCCGATGACCCTAGGAGGACGCGATTACCCTAGAGGTCCCTTCCAACTCTACCATTCTATGATAATACCTTCACTGTCACCTGATCAAATGACCACACTGTACAGACACCTGATCACATGACCACACTGCAGAGACACCTGATCACATGACCACACTGCAGAGACACCTGATCACATGACCACACTGCACAGTAATGACCATACAGTCACCTAATGACCATACAGTCACCTAATGACGCATTACGCAGTATTAAATGTACAGTCACTTGATCACATGACCACACAGCAGAGTAATAACAGTAGTCACCTGATCACATGGCACAGTAATAACGGTACAGTCACCTGATCACATGGCACAGTAATAACGGTACAGTCACCTGACCACAAGACCACACTGCAAACTTATAACCCTACCGGATGGTCATACCAGGCTGCTATTAACCCTACATGGATTGCACATTATTAGTACAGTCACACGTGTTACGCATCGGTCTTCAGACTCCATCTGCTGGACTACATCAATGTTGTATACAAAGCGTCCTCTGCAAACGACTGTGAAGTAAATGGATGTTTGAACATTCAACGCGGTTTTCGTTATGTAAATAATCAGAGATAATAAGATGTAAATTACATTTTCCCTGCGGCGTGTCGGAAGCTTTTTAACGGTGACTGGTTTATTTAATCTGAAGCCCCGATAGCAGGTAAAGTCATTGAGGAGCCTTCTGTGAGGCGTCAACGTGACACCTCCGCATATTATAAGGGAGGTGACACATGACACAGCTGGTTCTCCGCAGGCTCCAGAGATCGCTGCCACAAGACGTAGGTGGTCCACGCCAATCCTGCCTGCTTTGTGTAAAACTGCCGGGGAACGGGTCCAAATACTATCACACCGCAGCTAAGGGAAACTTGTGGTGTGTCAACCGAGTGACAGCTCAGTAGATGTGTGACCAGGGAGAAGACGAACACATGGCAAACCTCTGGAGGGAACTTCCTGGCCTTGTCATTGTCAGCCGCACAACACTGACTCCACCGAGCTTCTGTCCATCGATACAAATGACACAACTTGTGAAAGTTACCAGAGCGCTCTCTAATCATTGTGGTTCTACTTCTTTAACGGACTTCTAAAACCCACAATGGGTTCAGCTTCACCAATTGTATTCTCAATCTAACCGCCAGAAGGTTGAACCTGGCACAGACACAATGATGTGGTGATTCTCCGGTGATGTGTAGCTCACCCAACAATAAATGTGCCCATGTGAAGCAGCTGGTGGTGTTATGTATGGAGTGGCGGGAACGAAAAAAACTTTACTTGAACTCCATAAGAGGTTTCGACCACTTAAACATTTCATAACATGACCTATTTTGTCCTTCTTGGGCTGCTTTCACATCTGCTTTGGGGGTTCCAGTTTCCTGCTCCATTATGCAACCAGAGACCGAATTGCAAACTTGCACTTGGTCATGGCGAAGACACGTGAACACCAAAAGGTCATAGACCTGTAGGTCATCGACTACAGCAAAGCTTTTGACTGTGTTGAACATGACAAGCTGTGGAAATGCCTAAAGCAACTGGGAATATCAGAGCATCTGGAAGAATTGATAAGATCACTTTATGAGAAGAAGCCGCAGTCAAGACTGCCTTTGGTAACACTGACTGGTTTGAAATCAGGAAAGGCGCCCAACAAGGCTGCATTCTATCCCAGCCCTGTTCAACTTGTATGCCGAAATGATCGTAAGGCGATGCAATCTGGATGAATCCCCAATTGGAGTGAAAATTGGTGGAAGAAACAATCTTCGATAGGCTGACGACACAACTGTACTTGCAGAAAATGAAAAGGACCTTGAATACCTAATTCAAAGAGTCAAAGAAAGCGAACACATGGGTCCATATTTCAATATTAAGAAAACAAAAGCTGGTGACACCAGCGAGCAATGTTGTACCACACAACAATCGACAACGAAGAAATGGAATTCCAAGGTTTTACTTTCCTTGGATCCAAGATCAACCGAAGTGGCGAATTTAGGCCTCAAATCAAAAGAAGCAG
This sequence comes from Eleutherodactylus coqui, assembly GCF_035609145.1. Taxonomy (NCBI): domain Eukaryota; kingdom Metazoa; phylum Chordata; class Amphibia; order Anura; family Eleutherodactylidae; genus Eleutherodactylus; species Eleutherodactylus coqui. Next base: position 8,094,272 of record NC_089843.1, read on the forward strand.
CAGCCTTGGCCGTAGTGCAATGCAAGGAATGGTGAAGATATGGAAGAGCAAAGACATCAGCATTACAACAGAGATCCAAATAATCAATCAACAACGCAATCATTTTCCCAATAACTACATATGCAAAAGCTGGACACTCAAGAAAGTAGACAGTAGAAGGATCAAGGCCTTTGAGCGGTGGTGCTGGCGGCGTATGCTGTGCATACCATGGACGGAGATGGTCAGAAATAAGGCGATCCTAGACCGGGTCAGACCAAAAGTATCACAAGCAAATCACCAAACAATGGCTTTCATACTTTGGTCACGTCATACAAGGCAATTCTCTGGAAACAACATTAATGCTCGGTCCAGTCAGGGGGGTCCAGAAGAAGGGGACGCCAAAAAACATGCTAGCTAGACTCAATCAAGGTTGACATGAACACGACTGTGGAAAATCTGGCTGCGTTCCCAGGAACTTTCATGTAATTAAACATCTCCATGGTAGTACTCCATACTTATTGTTGTATCCTGTACTATATTCTTGAAGGTCTGTGGCATGCCAACATCATGGCCTCACCCATCGTAGGTGCCATAGCGCGTCACCAAGTTTGTAGTCCTGGGTCACTGCAGACTGAACATGGCATCTCTGTACATTTTCCTCTCACATACTCTTTTCTGCGCATTTGGTAGCCAACCTGAAGTGCCTTATTCTCCCCATAACAGTATTTCACATCTACACATCACATTTTAACAATAAGCATCAAGCTGTCAAATACAATGTCACAATTCCAGACTTCCCCCTATCACAGTCCCTTCTGGGGAGATACTCCCTCTGTCGCATACATGAGTCCGTCATAGTCCCTGGTGTGTGCACGCTAACGTCTCATTGGACCGGTCTTACATGTCTAGCCGCTTTCTTGCATTAAGTTGCATGACACAGTCATCGAAACCAGGCCCATGGCAACGTCTGCTACTTTAATAATAATAATAATAATCTTTATTTGTATAGCGCCAACATATTCCGCAGCGCTTACATAGACAGGGGGAATACAGAAATACAAACATTACAGAACCACGGTTACATATAGTAATCAGTTGATGGAAACAATAGGGGTGAGGGTCCTGCTCCAACGAGCTTACATACTACAAGTAATGGGGTGATACAGAGGGTAAAGGGGCTGGAGATGTGCACGGTATGGCGAAGTTTGAGGGATGCTATACACATAGACAATGGTCAGACATTTAGCCGTGTGACGGCAGAAACGGTGTGACTGCAGGAGCAGTTTATGATGGCTAGCAGGGATTGCAGTCAGTAGGTCAGGGAGCATGTTATCAGGCGGAGTACAGAGAGGTTTGTTTAGGGAATGCGGTATGCCTCCCTGAAGAGGTGCGTTTTTAGAGCACGCCTGAAGTTCTGCGAGTCCTGGATTGCTCGGGTAGCCTTTGGTAGTGCGTTCCAGAGGACCGGTGCTGCTCTGGAGAAGTCTTGGAGGCGGGAATGAGACGTTCGAATTAAAGGGGCGCTCAGTCTGGTTTCATTAGCAGAGCGGAGAGCCCGGGCTGGTTGATGGATTGAGATAAGGGAGGCGATATAGGGTGGCGCTGCACTGTGGAGGGCTTTGTGGATGAAGGTAGCGAGTTTGAATTGAATTCTGTATTTAACAGGCAGCCAGTGCAGTGACCGGCACGGGGCAGAGGCATCCGAGTAGCGGCTGGACAGGAAGATGAGCCTGGCTGCCGCATTCAGGATGGACTGGAGAGGGTAGAGTCTGGTGCAGGGGAGGCCGATCAGCAACGAGTTGCAGTAATCAAGCCGGGAGTGGATGAGGGCGACAATAAGCGTTTTTAACGTCTCCACAGTGAGAAAAGAGCGGATTCTTGCGATGTTCTTGAGGTGCAGCTGACATGTTCGGGCCAGAGATTGGATGTAGGGGGCAAAAGAGAGATCAGAGTCAAATATGACCCCAAGGCAGCGGGCATGTTGTCTAGGAGTTATGGTGGCGCCACACACTGAGATGGAGAAGTCAGGAGGAGGTCGGTTAGTGCAGGGCGGAAATATCAGTAAGTCAGTTTTAGAGAGGTTTAGTTTTAGGTAGAGAGAGGACATGGTGTTAGAGACAGCGGACAGACAGTCGGTGATGTTTTGGAGGAAAGGTGCAGAGATGTCACGGGAAGAGGTGTATAGCTGGGTGTCATCAGCATACAGGTGGTATTGGAGGCCAAAACTCCTGATGGTTTGTCCAATAGGGACTTTAGGGAAGAGTCCCCTGCGGGATAGGAAACTCCCTCTATTTCCATACAGTGTCATGTATTTTGTGGCCCCAGGTTGTCAGGCCTTTTTGCCGTTCTAAGTTTTAGCCATCTAGTCATTGGTGCCCTTTCAGATTATCTGTCCTGTGTTGCTCCCCCAGCATGGGGACAACGCTCAAGTCACCACTATCAATGGTCACCACCATGTTGCTGTTGTAGTACCCCAGAGTTGCTACAGCCACTGTTATGTAAGTGTATATAACTTTAAATGTGTTAATTAGAGGTGTCTATGCTACCTAACCCTGGGTGACTTTGCAGAATACACCTAAGCCTGCTCTAACACCTGTCAGTCACCCTTAGATAGAACTGGTGCACAAAAGGTAACAAGGTACTGTTTTATGAATGTTCCTATTAGCACTGTTACATATAGCATCTTGCATATGGATGTTCCTTTAAGTGTGTGTGTGTGTGTGGGCGGGAGGGGGGTGCAGTAGCTTTGATACTCAGCCTCTGCGTATCACAGGAAGTGTGAGGCCGCTATGCTGCAGACAGAACCAGGGATACTCCCTGGAATAGCCTGTGTTGGAAGGCTACAGCCCTAAGCACATTGTTAGGCTCCTGTTTTGGCTTGGAAGCACCTGGTGTTTGTTGAGCGCAGTTCGTATACCCGGGCACAGACTGAATTTACTACGCTTCCCTCCTGTATCAGTCCTGGAAAAAAGGGACATTTGTAGCAGAAACCGCCAAGAGCGAGTATAGAGACTTGTGTGTCCTTATTCCTGGCAGTGGGATAACAAGAGAACTTTCTCTCCCGACGGGCATACACAGTGCCAGGTAAATGGGAACTGACCGTCCGTCTGTTTTTCGGAAAACCGTATTTGATCTTCTTATATTTTCTGGCTGTTCTGTTTTATTAAATTTGTTGAGCAGCAAGATGGCGTCCTGCAACTCTGCTTCGTGCAGTCAGTGTATACGGGTCCACTCTGTGCCGCGGGCCCAATGGAGACCACAAACAGACCTTGGTAACCCTGAAAGATCTGGGCCTAGCGCTACTGATCCCTGCCCAGGCCATCTCCACCCCCCGAGTCTGGAGAGTCCCCACCATCTGATCCAAGCACCCCCCCCCCTCACAAAGTCCAGACCAGTGAACAGCCGCCCGCTCCAGGAAGATCCCTGGTGATTGGATGAGGGTTCTGCCTATCATGCTTAAAGGGGTTTTCTGGGACTTTACTATCAACCCCTTAGTGGTGAATTCTGGATCTAAGGATGCAACGATTTTTGGAAGATTTTCATCTCCACTTTTCAAAAGCCATACACTTTGTGACATGGCCGTATGAGGGCTTGTTTTTTGAATGGCACTATTTTTGGGCACATATAATTTATTGTATAATTTTTTTTATATTTGTTTTACAGGGAGAAAAAACATCAATTCTGTTTTTTGAAGTTTCTTTACAGCGTTAATCATGTAGCATAAATGACATAAAAAACTTTCTGCACGTCGGTACGATTACGGCAATACCAAAATGATATTTTTTAGGTTTTTCCACTTTTGCACAATAAAAACCCTATATATTTTTTGCATGGCTGCAAAGTCCCATAACTTTTTATTTTTCCATGGACACAGATTGTTTTTTGCGTGATGAGCTGCAGTTTTTATTGGTACCATTTTGGGGTACATATGGCTTTTTTATTACTTTTATTGCAACAAAGAGAGGAAAGTGTTCAAAAAGGGTTCTATTACTATTTTTATGTGTTTTCTTTTTTATAATTTTTTTCTACACTTTTTATGTACATGTAGGGGACTTGAATCTGAGAATCTATGATACTGCAATCTATGATATTGCAGTGTATTATCGCTAACAATAGGCCAAGACAGGCCTTGATAACCATTGTTTTGCACCCAGTTACAATGGCAATCCATCAGCCCCCCATAATTATCAGTCAGTCGCAACCAGCTTCCATTGCAGATGGCGCAGGCAAAGCTTCTGAGCCCACACCATCCATAGGATGTAGACTTACATTCTGGGAAGGGAACTGCTTTCCAGCCAGGATGTAAGTTTACATCCTGTAGTGTTAAGGGGTTAATAACCTATCTTCAGGATAATTCATCATTAGTTGATCGTGGGGGTACGCCACTCGGGATCCCTAGCAATCAGCTGGTATCAGACAATCTGTCAATAGGAAGGTAACCAGAACCAGACAGCTCCATACACACTGCAGTGGCCCAGGTTGGTAATGCAAGTGCAACTCCTATGTAATTCAATGCAATACCAACCCTAGGTGCTGCAATGCAGACAAAGCCGTCAGCTTCTGGCTCCACTCCCACTTATAGTTGGCCGGCTAACAGCTGATCATTGGGGAACCCAAGCTCTAGGTCTCACTTGTCAACTACTGATGACCTATGCTGAGGACACGTCAACAATCGTAAAGTCTAGGTAAACCCCTTAAGCGGTCATGGCTATTGATGTAAATCATGTCCTGGTCAGAAGTAATTATGGGGGAATTTAGTGGACCATTGAAGGAAGGGCAACACCTATGGGAGTGTTCAGTGGTCGGAGGTTGTTCAGGTGGGCATCACTCCGGGAACAGCTGTAAGAGTCAATAGAGTGCAGTCAGGACTGCTTTACTACTCTACAAGGCCCAGTGAAAGGGTATTAAATTGCCCCCCACACTATTGCCCCCCTCCATACATGAACCTCTAACCAAATAATATCACCTCATATTCACCTAATCCAGCAGGCTGCCCTCCCTTTTGGATCTGGATATGAGCGGAGACTGCCCGCCCTGAAGGAGCACTTGAGGGGCAACCTTATGTGATTTATTGTTTTTTCAGCTCTGCAATATTTTAAACTGTACCCACATCCTGAGGACGCCGATATGAATTAAAGAGCTGCCGCTGCCAGGGTGCCCGCTGCAGATAGACTGTATGCCTTATAACTGCCCTGAATGCAGTATCCTCTACGGATTTGTCACCCACTGAGTTACTGCAGTGCAATGGAATTATCCTGGGTACTGAGTCGCCCTTCTCGGACCTCCTCTCTGTATGTTTGTCATGAGTTGTTTATCGATGGTTGCTCTTTTAGCATCGCTGCTATGGCTGTTATTTTCCACTATAAAGCCATGTTTGATGTACTGTTTAATTGTATCGGTTGGGTTATGGTTCGAGTTTAACCTGATCGGTCGGTCAAAACCAACTCTTTGATGCCCCTATAAAGCCGCATTCTGCAATTTCTGCTCTTCCTTTCCAGTCTTATCACGGTCGCACATGGAGAGATTTTAGCCCTGGTGAACTTCACAATAATAACATACTGGGGAGTGAGGTGGAGCCGCCTATTGACATTCAGAAATATTGTACTGGGGTCTGAGGAGCAAAACTAATCACAAATTTACAAGACAAACTCCCTCTGGTCTCCATGCTGATGATCGGATCCAAAGGAGAAGCTGTTCCCTCAAGTTTCTTCCTCCGGCATGACTTTTTTCCACCTGGATATTAGTGTAGCTGAACAGGGCCTCTTCTGGGTAATATCACAGACACAACTACTTCATACCCTACAGCACTTTTGGCGGTTCTCTCAGTTATGCCCAACAGGCCGGCTCAGGTGCCCCATCCGGGGTGAGCTGCCATGTGCTACACCTCATCATCTGCACATCTATTCTTATGTACTGTAGGATGGTTACTATCCTGTACAGCTGAATGCTGTTTGTCTGAGCATCTCCTGACTACTCAGACAAGCAAACAGCACCAGCATATCCAGAGGATGACACCAGACGGCGAAATGCAAAGGATTATTTTTAAGGCTTGGGATTGTCACCTTCCAGGATTACCTTATGGCGTAGCCCTTGTCCAGGTCATTACGCCGTCTTGTACATATATAGGGTGTAATAGCATGCAGGGAATAACAGGGTTAGCTTCTCATCTGGTCCTTGCTGACCCTTCCAGTTGTGGTTATGGAACCTTCGTTCATAGATTCACTACCCTTGACCATATGCTCTGGATAAATCAGCTTGGATTGATAAAAGTGCATATGGTAAGAATGTTTCTATGCTCCATTCGGCATTTCAAATAGTATTTCTTACAGTTGGAGCCATGGCCAGCTTTAGCTATGTGCAACCCATGCGGTTGCACAGGGTGCCACCCATCAACTTGTAGGGGAGACACCAGGAGTACATAGGCTGTTGACGATCGCCCCTTTTACATGCAAATGGCTAAAAGATCTTCTTGCTCCATGCAGCTGCATCTTATGGTGCTACATCAATCAGTTTCCTCCTGGTTCGATCCCCCCCCCCCCCTCCAATGTTACGAATCACAGATGTCCACCCAAAAAAACAATTGTTTAGTTCTGCTACTGTAATTATATTATGAGCTTGATTGTGGTATTGTATGTACAGTATATGCTGAGGGTGGTTCATGCTGTATTTGTTAGGAGCTTGGTTCTGGTGCTGTACTTATTTATTGAGCTTGGTTCGGGTGCTATATTTACTCAACTTGATTCTTGTGCTGGATTTAGGTTATGAACATGGTTGTGGGTCGGTATTTATGGCATGAGTCTGACCCTGGAGCTGTATTTATAGAATGTGCTTGGCTCTGGGGCTATATTTACGTACATAGCTTGGTTCTCGTGCTGTATTTTTGTAATGAACTTGGTTTTACTACCAAGGTGACCAAGGTCTGTTATAGATCGAAACGCGCCCCTTTTTGTACTTTCTGTAACTTATGCTGTGACCTCCTTAATAAAGGCTTAATTTTTCCCCACTACCAAGGCCAAACCTTTTTGGAATTTATTCTTGGTTTTACTACGGTTATGATGTCATGAGATTGGTTCCGATGCTACATTTTTATATTGAGTTTGGCTGTGCTGCTGTATTTATTTACGGAGCTTGGTTTTGGTTCTGTATGTATCAACATAGCTTGGTTCTTGTATTGTGTTAATGTTATGAGCTTGGTTCTGGTACTTTATTATATACTGGGTTTGGTCATGGTACTGTTTAAAAAAAAATTCTGCATAAGGTGCCATCTAACCTACGACGGGCACTGGCTGGAGCAGCTACATGTATTGTTGCACACAATGTTGCTGCTACTGATTATGAGTGATCTTGTCAGTTTGATTCCTCACTGTACATTTATCTCCTTTGACTCTGATGGGTTTGTCAGCGGTTGGTGCACACTGGGGGCCAGGGAGGGTTCCCTCCTAGCCTGAGCTCAGTGCTGGTCGTTCAGCCTGGTTCTGTGGTGGAATGAGGACATCTCTGGATCCTGCTTCCCTGGTTCTCTCAGGTAAGTTCAGAGATTCTGTATTCAGATTTATTCTTGGAGGGTTTTCTTTTATTTTTGTGTTGGTTTTTCTTTGTCATTTGCTAGAGCTAGCGAGAGGCCCAGGCGCACGGGTGGATGCGTCCTTATCAGGGCGGACTGCCCACTAGTAGGTAGAGCTTGTAACCCTAAAGTTGCCCTTAGGGAACGTTTCCCTTATATGTTTATCTTTTCATATTCTGTAGAGACTTCCTGGCTGTGTGGTCATGGAATCCTAGAATGGTAGAGTTGGAAGGAACCTCCAGGGTCATCGGGTCCTCCAGGGTCATCGGGGCCTCCAGGGTCATCTGGCCCAACCACCTGCTCAGCGCAGAATCCACTAAATCATCCCAGACTGGTGTGAACACTGCCAGAGACTTTGTATTTTAATTTGCGGTTAGTGCACGCCCTAGGAGACGTGGCAGATATACTGTTGTCGCTGGAGTATTCACCAGCGGTGCTGTCAGTGCTAACAACTCTTCAATTAACACTTTTATATGTGTCTACTTGCCTATTTTGTTTAATGATTCTTTTTGTATTTTCTTAGATGATAACTGCTTTTTTACATCAATCCAAATGTTACATGAATATTATAATATCTCCCCCGTTCCTTTCTACAAGATGCGGAATTACACTGAAAATGATCCACAGAAAACTTGTAGCATGATTTTATGCTGTATTCCGGGTCAAGATTCTAATCTCCATACAGGGAACCTCCGATTGTAAAAGGGCTGGGGGGCTCTAATCAAGGGCCAGGGGCTCTGATAAGGGGGCCCTTCAGTGTACATTGGTATACTTTACTCTCCAGCTGTATAGAGTAACAGTCTGTCGTGCTAATCTATACAGAGCCATCTCGCACAAAGTCATGTATCCTATGGCTGACACATGCCAATGAATGCCTGTAGAGTGGCATCTGTCAGAGGTACATATTGTGAAATCCTCCTGACGTTAACCTCTGATGTACCCTGCAGTGTGAATACACCCTCATAGTACAGCACTGGCATCAATTTGACTCTGTTCTGCTTTTCTTGATTGCAAAAGCCGTTCTAACAATATAAGTCAACCCATAAAGAACTAATGTATTTCCAACCATGTGACCGCTCCGTAGAGAGAAGCAAGACTGAAGGTAGGATGCCAAAAAGCCACTAGCCAAGACTGCTTCCCTTCCGGCTACAATACATGGTATTATCCCTCCATGGTTGGCGTGTCCACGTGTGTGGCCTGGGCAATAAGTCATAGACTGCAGAGATGAAGAATTTCTGGGTCGTTTCATGCTATAATGCCTGTGATATACTGCGCTCACCGGCTGCAATGTATTCAACAGTGTGAAACGTTCACCCTTCTCTAAATGTGTATGAAGACGAAGGCCAAGCAGAGGGGATCACGGGTGAGCGGACCTGTCCAATATAAGCAAATTAGGAGATGTGACACATTCACATGCCCGGAGCGCAGAGAGGTTTAGTCCCCGAGAGCCTCCAGTCCTGGGTCAGGAGTTACTGATCGGCTCCGGCCCTCGATGCGTTTCATACATAATCCTTTTGTATCTTATGGTAAACTCCAATAATCCTTTGCTGCTCATCAGCGAGCGACTTTTATAAATATCCATTAGTGGAACAGCGCAGGATGTTTGAGATTTTCCAAAAATTGCTTATGGAAGGTTTAGTGGAAAGTACTTTAAAACAAACATACGGACAATTACTGGGAAGTTCAAACAACACGGGATTCCAGCGCCGCCGGGACTGGAAATGTTAACCCTCTGCTGTCAGACTGCTTGTGTAGCCGGGTAACCTGTACTAAGAGAGGCTCTTCTGTGTGAAAATAGTCCAGAGATTTGGGGCACCCTTCAAGCGGCATCGTGGAGGTCACATACTCCCACACGTGGGTCCACAGAATCCAATGTGCACCAATGATGCCGGTCACAGTCAATGTCAAAGCTACCTTCCAACAGGTGGCGATGTAGAGGCATTGTACCATCTCTCATTCACATACCTTATCTCCGTGGAGAAACAGGACCTCTCCAGACCTACCGAGCTTGGTGTCACATGTGCTATTTCAGTAGGTAGGTCTTAAATTCAGAGCAGCTCATCCCCCATCCTCCTCTTTTATATTGTGATGTAGTTGAAGAGCGAGGACCTCTGGGTGGGTGTATTCAGTTTTGTACACCGGTTATGATGTCTGGAGTTACCACTAGCCTGGCCGACAATCTGTCCAGACGGCCGGTGCCAGTATTTATTTATTTACTAGTCCTATTACATGCACTGAGCACATCCAGCCGGGCAGCAACCAGACCAACCAGCACATTCACTTACCTGAGGTCCTGTCCAGAACACCCCTCGTTGTCCGTCCACAGGGCACTGCACCTCTCCACCCCTGTATCTGCACTACATACAGAATGCAAGTGCCAAGGGGAGGAGTCCCGGGCCCGGTGTGAGTATAGCAGGTGGCATCCGAACAGCACCTTAGTTAAGTAAATGCGTTAGCTGGTCTGGCTCCTGCCCTACCAGGGCGGACACTATGTGGGTCACTAATACTACTTGGGCCACTATAGGGGGTCCCCATTTCTACTGTAACCACTAACAGGGTCACTATTACTATTGCGACCACTAATTGGGGCACTATTACTATTTAAGTAATTGTAACTGAGCCTCACAGGAGGACGTATATATATAGGATTACTGTATATGAGCCTCACAGGAGGACGTATATGTATAGGATTACTGTATCTGAGCCTCACAGGAGGACGTATATATATAGGATTACTGTATATGAGCCTCACAGGAGGACGTATATGTATAGGATTACTGTATCTGAGCCTCACAGGAGGACGTATATGTATAGGATTACTGTATCTGAGCCTCACAGTAGGACGTATATGTATAGGATTACTGTATATGAGCCTCACAGTAGGACGTATATGTATAGGATTACTGTATATGAGCCTCACAGGAGGACGTATATGTATAGGATTACTGTATATGAGCCTCACAGGAGGACGTATATGTATAGGATTACTGTATCTGAGCCTCACAGTAGGATGTATATGTATAGGATTACTGTATATGAGCCTCACAGTAGGACGTATATGTATAGGATTACTGTATATGAGCCTCACAGGAGGACGTATATGTATAGGATTACTGTATATGAGCCTCACAGGAGGACGTATATGTATAGGATTACTGTATCTGAGCCTGACAGCAGGACGTATATGTATAGGATTACTGTAACTGAGCCTCACAGTAGGACGTATATGTATATGATTACTGTATCTGAGCCTCACAGTAGGACGTATATGTATAGGATTACTGTATCTGAGCCTCACAGGAGGACGTATATGTATAGGATTACTGTATCTGAGCCTCACAGTAGGGCGTATATGTATAGGATTACTGTATCTGAGCCTCACAGGAGGATGTATAGGATTACTGTATCTGACCCTCACAGGAGGACATATATGTATATGATTACTGTATATGAGCCTCACAGGAGGACGTATATGTATAGGATTACTGTATCTGAGCCTCACAGGAGGACGTATATGTATATGATTACTGTATCTGACCCTCACAGTAGGACGTATATGTATAGGATTACTGTATCTGAGCCTCACATGAGGACGTATATGTATAGGATTACTGTATCTGAGCCTCACATGAGGACGTATATGTATAGGATTACTGTATCTGAGCCTCACAGGAGGACGTATATATATAGGATTACTGTATCTGAGCCTCACAGGAGGACGTATATGTATAGGATTACTGTATCTGAGCCTCACATGAGGACGTATATGTATAGGATTACTGTATCTGACCCTCACAGGAGGACGTATATGTATAGGATTACTGTATATGAGCCTCACAGTAGGACGTATATGTATAGGATTACTGTATCTGAGCCTCACAGGAGGACGTATATGTATAGGATTACTGTATATGAGCCTCACAGTAGGACGTATATATATATATATATATATAGGATTCCTGTATATGAGCCTCACAGGAGGACGTATATATATATAGGATTACTGTATATGAGCCTCACAGTAGGACGTATATGCATAGGATTACTATATATGAGCCTCACAGTAGGACGTATATGTATAGGATTACTGTATCTGAGCCTCACAGGAGGAGGTATATGTATAGGATTACTGTATCTGAGCCTCACAGTAGGGCGTATATGTATAGGATTACTGTATCTGAGCCTCACAGGAGGACGTATATGTATAGGATTACTGTATCTGAGCCTCACAGTAGGACGTATATGTATAGGATTACTGTATCTGAGCCTCACAGGAGGACGTATATGTATAGGATTACTGTATATGAGCCTCACAGGAGGAGGTATATGTATAGGATTACTGTATCTGAGCCTCACAGGAGGACGTATATGTATAGGATTACTGTATCTGAGCCTCACAGGAGGACGTATATGTATAGGATTACTGTATCTGAGCCTCACAGTAGAACGTATATGTATAGGATTACTGTATCTGACCCTCACAGTAGGACGTATATGTATAGAATTACTGTATCTGAGCCTCACAGGAGGACGTATATGTATAGGATTACTGTATCTGAGCCTCACAGTAGGACGTATATGTATATGATTACTGTATCTGAGCCTCACAGGAGGACGTATATGTATAGGATTACTGTATCTGAGCCTCATAGGAGGACGTATATGTATAGGATTACTGTATCTGAGCCTCACAGGAGGACGTATATGTATAGGATTACTGTATCTGAGCCTCACAGTAGGGCGTATATGTATATGATTCCTGTATCTGAGCCTCACAGTAGGATGTATATGTATAGGATTACTGTATCTGAGCCTCACAGTAGGGCGTATATGTATAGGATTACTGTATCTGAGCCTCACAGGAGGACGTATATGTATAGGATTACTGTATCTGAGCCTCACAGGAGGACGTATATGTATAGGATTACTGTATCTGAGCCTCACAGTAGGACATATATATATATATAGGATTACTGTATCTGAGCCTCACAGTAGGGTGTATATGTATAGGATTACTGTATCTGAGCCTCACAGGAGGACGTATATATATAGGATTACTGTATCTGAGCCTCACAGGAGGACGTATATGTATAGGATTACTGTATCTGAGCCTCACAGGAGGACGTATATATATAGGATTACTGTATCTGAGCCTCACAGGAGGACGTATATGTATAGGATTACTGTATCTGAGCCTCACAGTAGGGTGTATATGTATAGGATTACTGTATATGAGCCTCACAGTAGGACGTATATGTATAGGATTACTGTATCTGAGCCTCACAGTAGGATGTATATGTATAGGATTACTGTATCTGAGCCTCACAGGAGGACGTATATGTATAGGATTACTGTATCTGAGCCTCACAGTAGGGTGTATATGTATAGGATTACTGTATATGAGCCTCACAGTAGGACGTATATGTATAGGATTACTGTATCTGAGCCTCACAGGAGGACGTATATGTATAGGATTACTGTATCTGAGCCTCACAGTAGGGTGTATATGTATAGGATTACTGTATATGAGCCTCACAGTAGGACGTATATGTATAGGATTACTGTATCTGAGCCTCACAGTAGGATGTATATGTATAGGATTACTGTATCTGAGCCTCACAGTAGGGCGTATATGTATAGGATTACTGTATCTGAGCCTCACAGGAGGACGTATATGTATAGGATTACTGTATCTGAGCCTCACAGGAGGACGTATATGTATAGGATTACTGTATCTGAGCCTCACAGTAGGATGTATATGTATAGGATTACTGTATCTGAGCCTCACAGTAGGGCGTATATGTATAGGATTACTGTATCTAAACCTCACAGGAGGACGTATATGTATAGGATTACTGTATCTGACCCTCACAGTAGGACGTATATGTATAGGATTACTGTATCTGAGCCTCACAGGAGGACGTATATGTATAGGATTACTGTATCTGAGCCTCACAGTAGGGTGTATATGTATAGGATTACTGTATCTGAGCCTCACAGGAGGACGTATATGTATAGGATTACTGTATCTGAGCCTCACAGGAGGACGTATATGTATAGGATTACTGTATCTGAGCCTCACAGGAGGACGTATATGTATAGGATTACTGTATCTGACCCTCACAGTAGGACGTATATGTGTAGGATTACTGTATCTGAGCCTCACAGTAGGACGTATATGTATAGGATTACTGTATCTGAGCCTCACAGTAGGGTGTATATGTATAGGATTACTGTATCTGAGCCTCACAGGAGGGTGTATATGTATAGGATTACTGTATCTGAGCCTCACAGGAGGACGTATATGTATAGGATTGCTGTATCTGAGCCTCACAGTAGGGTGTATATGTATAGGATTACTGTATCTGAGCCTCACAGTAGGGTGTATATGTATAGGATTACTGTATCTGAGCCTCACAGGAGGACGTATATGTATAGGATTGCTGTATCTGAGCCTCACAGTAGGGTGTATATGTATAGGATTACTGTATCTGAGCCTCACAGGAGGACGTATATGTATAGGATTACTGTATCTGAGCCTCACAGGAGGACGTATATGTATAGGATTACTGTATCTGACCCTCACAGTAGGATGTATATGTATAGGATTACTGTATCTGAGCCTCACAGGAGGACGTATATGTATAGGATTACTGTATCTGAGCCTTACAGGAGGACGTATATGTATAGGATTACTGTATCTGAGCCTCACAGTAGGACGTATATGTATAGGATTACTGTATCTGAGCCTCACAGGAGGACGTATATGTATAGGATTACTGTATCTGAGCCTCACAGGAGGACGTATATGTATAGGATTACTGTATATGAGCCTCACAGTAGGACGTATATATATAGGATTACTGTATCTGAGCCTCACAGTAGGATGTATATGTATAGGATTACTGTATATGAGCCTCACAGGAGGACGTATATGTATAGGATTACTGTATCTGACCCTCACAGGAGGACGTATATGTATAGGATTACTGTATCTGAGCCTCACGGTAGGACGTATATGTATAGGATTACTGTATATGAGCCTCACAGGAGGACGTATATGTATAGGATTACTGTATATGAGCCTCACAGTAGGACGTATATGTATAGGATTACTGTATCTGAGCCTCACAGGAGGACGTATATGTATAGGATTACTGTATCTGAGCCTCACAGGAGGACGTATATGTATAGGATTACTGTATATGAGCCTCACAGTAGGACGTATATGTATAGGATTACTGTATCTGAGCCTCACAGTAGGACGTATATGTATAGGATTACTGTATCTGAGCCTCACAGGAGGACGTATATGTATAGGATTACTGTATATGAGCCTCACAGTAGGACGTATATGTATAGGATTACTGTATATGAGCCTCACAGTAGGACGTATATGTATAGGATTACTGTATCTGAGCCTCACAGTAGGACGTATATGTATAGGATTACTGTATCTGAGCCTCACAGGAGGACGTATATGTATAGGATTACTGTATCTGAGCCTCACAGGAGGACGTATATGTATAGGATTACTGTATCTGAGCCTCACAGTAGGACATATATGTATAGGATTACTGTATCTGACCCTCACAGGAGGACGTATATGTATAGGATTACTGTATCTGAACCTCACAGGAGGACGTATATGTATAGGATTACTGTATCTGAGCCTCACATTGGACGTATATGTATAGGATTACTGTATCTGAGCCTCACAGGAGGACGTATATGTATATGATTACTGTATCTGAGCCTCACAGGAGGACGTATATGTATAGGATTACTGTATCTGAGCCTCACAGGAGGACGTATATGTATAGGATTACTGTATCTGAGCCTCACAGGAGGACGTATATGTATAGGATTACTGTATCTGAGCCTCACAGTAGGGTGTATATGTATAGGATTACTGTATCTGAGCCTCACAGGAGGACGTATATGTATAGGATTACTGTATCTGAGCCTCACAGGAGGACGTATATGTATAGGATTACTGTATCTGAGCCTCACAGTAGGGTGTATATGTATAGGATTACTGTATCTGAGCCTCACAGGAGGACGTATATGTATAGGATTACTGTATCTGAGCCTCACAGTAGGACGTATATGTATAGGATTACTGTATCTGAGCCTCACAGTAGGACGTATATGTATAGGATTACTGTATCTGAGCCTCACAGTAGGACGTATATGTATAGGATTACTGTATCTGAGCCTCACAGTAGGACGTATATGTATAGGATTACTGTATCTGAGCCTCACAGGAGGACGTATATGTATAGGATTACTGTATCTGAGCCTCACAGTAGGATGTATATGTATAGGATTACTGTATCTGACCCTCACAGTAGGACGTATATGTATAGGATTACTGTATCTGAGCCTCACAGTAGGACGTATATGTATAGGATTACTGTATCTGAGCCTCACAGGAGGACGTATATGTATAGGATTACTGTATCTGAGCCTCACAGTAGGGCGTATATGTATAGGATTACTGTATCTGAGCCTCACAGGAGGACGTATATGTATATGATTACTGTATCTGAGCCTCACAGTAGGGCGTATATGTATAGGATTACTGTATCTGAGCCTCACGGTAGGACGTATATGTATAGGATTACTGTATCTGAGCCTCACAGTAGGACGTATATGTATAGGATTACTGTATCTGAGCCTCACAGGAGGACGTATATATATATAGGATTACTGTATCTGAGCCTCACAGGAGGACGTATATGTATAGGATTACTGTATCTGAGCCTCACAGGAGGGCGTATATGTATAGGATTACTGTATCTGAGCCTCACAGGAGGACATATATGTATAGGATTACTGTATCTGAGCCTCACAGGAGGACGTATATGTATAGGATTACTGTATCTGAGCCTCACAGGACGTATATGTATAGGATTACTGTATCTGAGCCTCACAGGAGGACGTATATGTATAGGATTACTGTATCTGAGCCTCACAGGAGGACGTATATGTATAGGATTACTGTATCTGAGCCTCACAGGAGGACGTATATGTATAGGATTACTGTATCTGAGCCTCACAGGAGGACATATATGTATAGGATTACTGTTTCTGACCCTCACAGGAGGACGTATATGTATATGATTACTGTATCTGAGCCTCACAGTAGGACGTATATGTATAGGATTCCTGTATCTGAGCCTCACAGTAGGACGTATATGTATAGGATTACTGTATCTGAGCCTCACATTGGACGTATATGTATAGGATTACTGTATCTGAGCCTCACAGGAGGACGTATATGTATAGGATTACTGTATCTGAGCCTCACAGGAGGACGTATATGTATAGGATTACTGTATCTGAGCCTGACAGTAGGGTGTATATGTATAGGATTACTGTATCTGAGCCTCACAGGACGTATATGTATAGGATTACTGTATCTGAGCCTCACAGTAGGACGTATATGTATAGGATTACTGTATCTGAGCCTCACAGGAGGACTTATATGTATAGGATTACTGTATCTGAGCCTCACAGGAGGAGGTATATGTATAGGATTACTGTATCTGAGCCTCACAGGAGGACGTATATATATAGGATTACTGTATCTGAGCCTCACAGTAGGGTGTATATGTATAGGATTACTGTATCTGAACCTCACAGGAGGACGTATATATATAGGATTACTGTATCTGAGCCTCACAGTAGGGTGTATATGTATAGGATTACTGTATCTGAGCCTCACAGGAGGACGTATATGTATAGGATTCCTGTATCTGAGCCTGACAGTAGGGTGTATATGTATAGGATTACTGTATCTGAGCCTCACAGGACGTATATGTATAGGATTACTGTATCTGAGCCTCACAGTAGGACGTATATGTATAGGATTACTGTATATGAGCCTCACAGTAGGACGTATATGTATAGGATTACTGTATCTGAGCCTCACAGTAGGGCGTATGTATAGGATTACTGTATCTGAGCCTCACAGTAGGGCGTATATATATAGGATTACTGTATCTGAGCCTCACAGTAGGACGTATATGTATAGGATTACTGTATATGAGCCTCACAGTAGGACGTGTGTGTATAGGATTACTGTATCTGAGCCTCACAGTAGGACGTATATGTATAGGATTATTGTATCTGAGCCTCACAGTAGGGCGTATATGTATAGGATTACTGTATCTGAGCCTCACAGGAGGACGTATATGTATAGGATTACTGTATCTGAGCCTCACAGTAGGACGTGTGTGTATAGGATTACTGTATCTGAGCCTCACAGTAGGACGTATATGTATAGGATTACTGTATCTGAGCCTCACAGGAGGACGTATATGTATAGGATTACTGTATATGAGCCTCACAGTAGGACGTGTGTGTATAGGATTACTGTATCTGAGCCTCACAGTAGGACGTATATGTATAGGATTATTGTATCTGAGCCTCACAGTAGGGCGTATATGTATAGGATTACTGTATCTGAGCCTCACAGGAGGACGTATATGTATAGGATTACTGTATCTGAGCCTCACAGTAGGACGTGTGTGTATATGATTACTGTATCTGAGCCTCAGAGTAGGACGTATATGTATAGGATTACTGTATCTGAGCCTCACAGTAGGACGTATATGTATAGGATTACTGTATCTGAGCCTCACAGTAGGACGTATATGTATAGGATTACTGTATATGAGCCTCACAGGAGGACGTATATGTATAGGATTACTGTATCTGAGCCTCACAGTAGGACGTATATGTATATGATTACTGTATCTGAGCCTCACAGTAGGACGTATATATATATGATTACTGTATCTGAGCCTCACAGGAGGACGTATATGTATAGGATTACTGTATCTGAGCCTCACAGGAGGACGTATATGTATAGGATTACTGTATCTGAGCCTCACAGTAGGACGTATAGGTTTCATTACTGTAAAATCAGGTCTGCGATTGTCGGGAAGACCACATAAAGGCAGCTTGCTCCTCACACCAAACCTCCGGCCGCTCCTGGAAGCTTCGCTCTCTGTGCACAGCAGTCGCTTTCAGAGCCAGGCTAAGTAGCAAATGAAGAGAGAGAAATGTTTTTTCTATCTCCCAGCCAGACCACTGGCAGATCCCAGCCATCCCGCGGCGTTACCAGAGATAACCTTTTCCACTAACACTGACAGAAACGGATATTAAGCAATCACCAGATCTGGCAAGACGTTTGGAGGAAGGCTAAGGAGATCGACCCAAGGACATTTTTTTCCCCCTCATTTTCCGCGGACCCCTGATGTTGTTCGGTAAAGGATCCCCCTTATTTGGCCCAGGCTGCAGGCGATGGAATGAGTTGGGATTTGTGGTTTCTCTGAGGGGTCTCTGATGAAGGACCTGTTATACACAGCAGTACATTGTGGCCCGAGGTCATGTCCTCCTGGCAAACCCACCAAGCCACCGGAATGTACATGGCCTCATGCGGAGAACATGATCTGGCTCTATTTGTGTTCACAAAGCTCAGAACCATTGGAAGGACTGCGCATCGATCATGCACCGAGGGCTTCGTGTCGTCTTGTCTATCATCTTTCTTCATAAATCTAAGGAGTGAATCATTTCTCAAGACGTCTCGTCTTTACCGTCTCTACACAATGTGTTCCTTGTATTTGACTCCGAGATACTGCACAGTCTCTTATTACGCTGCCATATCCTCCCCGTTCAGGTCTCTGTCCGGAAGCATTTCTACAGCTTTGTGCTTCCTGTTATGTGAATATGTGGCGGACCCCCACATGCAGGGGGATTCAGAGACGGACTGCCGATTCCGGCAAACAACAATATGTCTAACTTGCCAGCTGAATCAGCGGTACGGACACTTCAGTGGGAATCGGCAGAACATTCACTTGAACTCAACACATAGTTTCAGAACGCTGCAACACAGTGTCCAACAATCTAGAAGTATTTACTTTGCTCTTCGGCAACAATGTTTCAGATCGCGGCCTTTGCGGGAACAAGTCACAGTCTTTAATGCAAATGCAGGCCCGTTACAAATTATTAAAGGGGCACTAACTTTTCAGACAACTTCTGCTGACCTACTAGCTTTGTGTTAGTCTCATCACTTCTGTAATATACTTGCATATGTGGTGTCCCAGCAAAGGCAAGCCAGCTGCGGGGCAGACCATGGGCATAAAACAAGATGGCAGTCACAGGTGGCTCTGTGATCTCTCTCCACAAAATGTCCATGACAGGGCCTTGCTGGGTCGAGCCGAGGGCGGTTTAACTGGATTTGGGACCTAGCTTGACTAATGTCGAGGGGTGTTGTCACGGGTGACGCCAGTACCTTTAGGTGGTGAACTCTTGGAAGGAGAAGCAAAAATAACTGAGACAGTCCACAGTTTTTCTGTGGCAAACCGAAGGTACTCAGTTTACTGACAGTCTCTGTTAAGAGCCAACGTGCGAGGCAAAGCAGTTACAGGTTTTCTTGTTTTTTTACATAGGACAATATGCTGAATTTAGTATTTTCCAAGAATAGTTACCAGTTCTCTTCAACGCCCACACACTCTCTCTGTTGAAGATGACTTGTGAACAGGATCCCCGTCAGTCCCAGTTATCTGCAGGTAGTGCTCAATAGATTACCATGATGTTTCTGTCATGGAGGCCGGGGTGAGGCTGTGCTTTCCTGGTTTATCAGTGTAACAGGGGCTCGTAACACTCACTGTTGCTGGAGTAGGATCCCAGACTATTCTCCTGCACATTGCACTGGCCTTGAGACGTATCATGCGCTTTCTTCTTCCGACTACGACTCTCCTTCTCCTCAGACTCTCACTGACCTTTTCTGACGTAACGACTGTCTGAATGCGACTTCTCTTCTCCAAACTCTCCCTCTGACTGACTTACCACTCAAAACTGCTGACTGAAAAACGGTGTAACTTCTCTCCATATCCCGACTTGCACTGCTCTCTTTTCCCGGGCTTGGATCCCCTCTACCAATCAACGATCTGAGTGACAGTAAACAATCAGGAGACAGACATTGCCGGTCACATTAGGACATCATGTGTGAAGAAAGTGGGAAATTAGGGGATTTCTGACAGACAACCCCAGAAATGTCTCCTAAGGAGTACATAAATGGGAGTTTTTAAGAACTACTGACTGTGTCACATCCCGTCGGACCTTCTGGCCACTACACATATACTCTTGGGTGGGCACCATGGGGTCTATTTGAACCCAGCTTTATTCATTGAAATTCTGCACTTTGAAACTGGAACCACATGAGGGTTAAAAATGTAAATCACATTTGAAGTGGCTGGCACTAGGGGTCTCCCTTCCAGGTTCTCTGTAATCTACTCTCTGTCCTGAGGTACAGAGCTTCTGTAGTAACATCGACACAGGGACGTTTCCATTGCAACAGGGGGGGGAGGGGGGCTATCTTTACAGACAGTTCCTGTGCACTCAGAGGCTGCAGACTGACAGATCTGTAGACACTAGGATAATAATTTCCAGTCTCTGTCTCTCCTGCACTTACAGAGTGTGTGTGTCTCTATGTGAACATATTACACACACATTATAGTGGGTTTACTAACCAGTTGGGTAGAATGTCTCTGAATGCCTGAATTATTCTGGAAAAGCAAAGGAGCAGACATTGCTTCATTGCTGATTGGATCAGAGACTGTGCAATGCAGTATAGGAAGTAAGGGCAAGGAAGTCAGGACAGTGAACTACTAGCAGAATGTTTGACTTGCTCCATACTCCTCCCTGAAAGTGCATTGTAAATAGCAGAGCAACAGAAAAATCAAAGCTTACAGACATGAAACAGGGTGGAAACAGCAGTAAATGAGAAACGGTAAGGAGAAACTTGAGTATTGTAGAAAACTTGTTGAAAACCTAGGTACGCTTTACGTTTCTTATATATATAGTCACTTAGCTACATTGTAGCACACTTTAGTTATACACAATCTCTTAGCATGAATCCAAAGTCTCATTATACTTTTTCTTGGTTACCACCAGGCTCCACATGACTCCATGGATATTCAACACATCTCATAGCTTTTTAACACGCACCTGAAGATTCTCTCTCTCATCCACTGGATTGGTGAAAACTGATAGATCACTGGAGGTCTAACCACTGGGAACCCGGCTTATCCTAAGAATGGGGGACCTGTGTCCCCCCTATTAAACAGTTCAACATACATTGTCCCATTTCTGTAGTGTAGTGGGGAAAGCAGCTGCTGATTGCACATATGCAGCAGCAGCAGCTCCGTTCTTCTCAATGGCGCATTCATTTCACTCCAGTGTCCCATACTCCTGTCACTGCGGGGGACACTTCTCCTTCCGCAGTGATGCCACTCTAAGGGAGTGCTGGCCCCATCAATTACAAGTTATTCTCTATCCTGTTAATAGGAGATAACTTAAAAATTTTGGGACAACCCCTTTAAAGTGCTGTCTAGTTTGGGGATCAAGGTCCGTCCCGGGACCAGAAGTGGCGGGGGTATATTTCCTTCTTCTGATAAAGCAATTCAGGGTCGGGTTTCCAGCCATCCAAGATGGTGCAATTTTCAGACTACCTAATCTCCACAGTACATTGGTAGTGTTGGACCGCCAATGCACTATAGCTGCAATGCTCACTGTGCTATGCTGTTTGCATATCCGCTGTTGACTTCTATGGGAGTTAGGGAAACAGCATAGTGCAGTTTGGCTGTTTTTGAGCTTCCGGATACCTCATAGACAGCAGTCTATCATGGTCACATGTTGGCTGCGATGGGAACACCCCTTTAAAGTTCGGCCATCAATATCCTAATCCAAGAAAACCTCTAAGTTTCAGTTTCTGCTCTTTGCAGTAACCCACACATATCCATCATGTAAAGGAGCTAGTTCGCTAACAGAAACGAAGTGCGAATAATCCTCTTCCCCAATCTATTAATTTACAAGGAGCCAAAGGCGCAGCGACACTTTAATGTTATCATCAACGAGAAAGCAATTACTCTCCGCTTACCAGAGATCCCTCTAAAGCAAAAACAGCGGCCGCTCCGGTCTGTTCCAGGGGCTCCATCCGTCGCCTCCATCTGCGCCTGCGGAAGCTGTCCGTCTTTCGATACTTTAGATGAAACCGCCATCCAAAAAGAGAGGCGTATTCCCAGCCCTCGCTCTCGGACTCGTCAAGCTTGTGCTAAGAGGAAGAGCAGTCAGTGATTAGTGCGGATATGAAGACCAGTCTTGGGTCAGAGCATGTTCAGAAACACAAGAGCTCCTGTACATTGGGTTAATGTCTGATGTAAAGGTCCACGTAGGCACTTGTCAATGGATGATAGTATAAGGAGGGTGAGCGGTGCCCGCACTCGGCCTTACACTGTCTGCATCGGCCCAAGTGGCGTGCGCTAAACCTCGCCCCCTCCAGTCTGGGGTCCAGCTGGGATGGGGAGCAGAGACGGACCAAGCTCTGGGGTACTGCGGCACTTACCAGCCGTGTGTAAAGACCCCCCTCCGCTAGTTAAGGGCTAACAGAGGCACTGTGAGTGCCATATTTGTGGAGCTGCTGGGAGGGTTTCTGTCCCCTCATTGATATCAGGGGTGAGGACCACGCCTGTGTATGAGGGCTAAGCCCTACCCCGAGGTCATGTGACAGCAGCCATCCTGACCCATAGGGAAGAGAGTTACAGAGGGGGGTGTGTGAGCTGGAAGCGCTGCTGGAGAGCCCAACATACGGAGAACTGGGACCCGAAGGGCCTGATTGCCGGGGAGGAACTACATATAACGAAAGGATCCCATGATGGGGGACCAAAGAGCAGGCCAGGATGCGATGGCCTGTAAAAGAGTTTGGAGCAGCGTTGTGAAGGTGGCAGATCATGGTGGACATTGCTGCAGCAGCAGGACATAAGTGAGGCTCAGTTCAGTGTGCGCACCATGCGACTTTAACCACTTCAGGACCAGACATTTATCACTTTTTTACTTTCAGATTTTCAGCCACGCCTCCCAAGATCCAAAATTTTCCAATTTTTTCATTGACCTAGCCATATGAGGACTTGTTTTTTGCAGTTGTATTTTTTATGGTACCATTTGATGTACTTTATAATGTTTGCTTTGTGGGACCACAGAGGGCGTATTACTGCTTTGTGGGACCTCAGAGGGCTTATTATTGCTTTGTGGGACCTCAGAGGGCGTATTATTGCTTTGTGGGACCTCAGAGGGCTTATTATTGCTTTGTGGGACCTCAGAGGGCTTATTATTGCTTTGTGGGACCTCAGAGGGCGTATTATTGCTTTGTGGGACCTCAGAGGGCGTATTATTGCTTTGTGGGACCTCAGAGGGCTTATTATTGCTTTGTGGGACCTCAGAGGGCTTATTATTGCTTTGTGGGACCACAGAGGGGGTATTATTGCTTTGTGGGACTACAGAGGGCGTATTATTGCTTTGTGGGACCTCAGAGGGCTTATTATTGCTTTGTGGGACCACAGAGGAGGTATTATTGCAGTTGTGGGACCACAGAGGAGGTATTATTGCTTTGAGGGGCCACATAGGGGATATTATTGCTTTGTGGGACCACAGAGGGCGTATTATTGCTTTGTGGGACCGCAGAGGGCGTATTATTGCTTTGTGGGATCGCAGAGGGGGTATTATTGTTTTGAGGAACCACATAGGGGGCGTATTATTGCTTTGTGGGACCACAGAGGGGATATAATTGCTTTGTGGGACCACAGAGGGCGTATTATTGCTTTAAGGGACCACATAGGGGGTATTATTGCTTTGTCCGACAACAGAGGGGGTATTATTGCTTTGTGGGACCACAGAAGGGCTATTATTGCTTTGTGGGACAACAGAGGAGGTATTATTGCTTTGTGGGAGCACAGAGGGGGTATTATTGCTTTGTAGGACCACAGAAGGGATATTATTGCTTTGTGGGACAACAGAGGGCGTATTATTGCTTTGTGGGACCACAGAGGGGGTATTATTGCTTTTTGGTACCACAGAGGGATAATTATCGCTTTTTGGGACCACAGAGGGGGTATTATTGCTTTGTGGGACCACAGAGGAGGTATCATTGCTTTGTGGGACCACAGAGGGGGTATCATTGCTTTGTAGGACCACAGAGGAGGTATTATTGCTTTGTGGGACCACAGAGGGGGTATTATTGCTTTGGGGGACCACAGAGGGGGTATTATTGCTTTGTGGGACCACAGAGGAGGTATTATTGCTTTTTGGGACCACAGAGGGATAATTATCGCTTTTCGGGACCACAGAGGGCGTATTATTGCTTTGTGGAACCACAGAGGAGGTATTATTGCTTTGGGGGACCACAGAGGGGGTATTATTGCTTTGTGGGACCACAGAGAGGGTATTATTGCTTTGTTGTTCCACAGAGGGGGTATTATTGCTTTGTGGGGCCACAGAGGGGGTATTATTGCTTTGTGGGGCCACAGAGGGGGTATTTTTACTTTACAGGGACACAAAGGGGGGACCTTGAATTTCTGGGGGCCACAGAGAGGGTCTTATCACTTTGGAGGACCACAGAGGAGGCATTATAGCCATGTGGGGCCACAGATGTGCACTATTAATAAGTGCGACCAGAGAGTGGATGTTATTACTTTGTGGATCACAGAAGGAGCAGTAGTCCCATGCTGATGTTTTGAGAGGGATATTGAGAATAGTGGCAGGACAGGCATAGTGTGCACAGGCCACTCATGTCTAGAAGTTGTCTTCATGGCGGTCTGGGCCCAGTTAGAGAAGAAAAGGAAAAACAGATGTTATCCAAGAAAACATTACCTGCAATCGCTTAAGGTAACTGCAGTGTAACCATCATCACTAAAGCTAACAGCTCTGTAACCAATATCCATATATATAGGGAAAAAAAGGTAAAGTCCCCCGATGCAGCACCGAGTCATGACTGAGTCCTCAGGTGACGTCACATCGTGACATTTTCTTGGCAGACTGTTTTTGCGGGATGATTTGCCATTGCCTTCCCCAGCCATCTTTACCTCCCAGCAAGCTGGGTACTCATGTTACCGACCTCGGAAGGATGGAAGGCTGACTCAACCTTAAGACGGCTACCTGAACCAAGCAGGGATTGAACCTGCAACCTTCAGGTCATGAGTGAGAGCATTCTGCTGCACTAACACATGGGGGTAACGGCACTGTAATCACTATTATTATGTAGTACTAGTATCTATTATATGGTGCCTGCAGTATACAGTTACAATAGACTTGTAACTGCGGATGATGGGAATGTGGGGGGAGGGGGGGCAATACATATCTCTGATTATAGACTATGAAGGTTGCAATACTCAACCAATAAAGGCGCTGGCTTTCTCTGGGTTCCCAATATTACACGTGTCTGTTTAGGTGACAGTCTGGAAGTTCTGCGTGTACACAGAACTAGAAGAGTCTCCTATATGGCGCCAAAGACAGAGCTGGCCGGCGCTGCATGTCATCAGACCAATACTATTTACATAAGTCCTCTGGTGCCCGCAGACCGCACGATGCCAGGGGCTAGAGAGGGTCCCCGGCATGTTATGTGGATGCCACATAACGGCTGTGACTATGCGCCGCCGACCCCGCGGGCCGCTATGGTCGCCTCTCTAAGGATCTCTGTGCTGCCGTCTTTTATGGCATGCTATGCTGTTTCACTGTTACAGGTTATAAAAAGTGCATCTGGCAGACGGGCTGCTGGCCGCTTGTTTACTCTCAGCTTTCAATAGGACGTTTTATGAAGGGAGAGAAGGATATCCAGCAGCGCGGTCCAACAGCGACACCTAGTGGCGGAAATATGCAGCTGGGAAAACCTCTGAACGCCAGAGCCATGAAAGCCATGCAAAGATATAGAGTGTGGCTTCATGGGAATGGATACCAGATGAGGAGAGTACTGCAGCAGAGAGCGGAGTGTGAATGTCACAGTATGCCCCTTGTAATATGCCGCAGTGTGCCCCTTGTAATATGCCGCAGTGTGCCCCTTGTAATATACTGCAGTATGCCACTTGTAATATGCCGCACTGTGCCCCTTGTAATATACTGCAGTGTGCCCTCTGTAATATGCCGCAGTGTGCCCACTGTAATATACTGCAGTGTGCCACTTGTAATATACCGCAGTGTGCCCCTTGTAATATACCGCAGTGTGCCACTTGTAATATACTGCAGTGTGCCCTCTGTAATATGCCGCAGTGTACCCCTTGTAATATACTGCCGTGTGCCCCTTGTAATATACCGCAGTGTGCCCCTTGTAATATACCGCAGTGTGCCACTTGTAATATGCCGCAGTGTGCCCTTTGTAATATACTGCTATGTGCCCCTTGTAACATACCGCATTGTGCCCTCTGTAATATGCCGCAGTGTGCCCCTTGTAATATGCCGCAGTGTGCCCCTTGTAATATGCCGCAGTGTGCCCCTTGTAATATGCCACAGTGTGCCCCTTGTAACATACCGCATTGTGCCCTCTGTAACATACCGCAGTGTGCCCACTGTTACATACCGCAGTGTGCCCACTATAATATGCCGCAGTGTGCCCTCTGTAATATATCGCCGTGTGCTCACTGTAATATACTCACAGTATGCCCCTCGTAAAATAGTGCAGTGTGCCCCTTGTAATATACCGCAGTTTGCAGCATATTACAGTGAGCAGTGTATCCCCAGTAAAATGCTGCCGCGTCCCCTGTAATATGATGCAGTGTATCCCCAGTAATATGCTGCACTGTATCCCCTGTAATATGCTGCAGCGTCCCCTGTAATATGCTGCAGTGTATGGCCAGTAATATGCTGCAGCGTGCGCAGTAATATGCTGCAGTGTATCCCCACTAATATGTGCAGCATCCCCCAGTAATTTGCTGCAGTGTATCCCCAGTAATATGCTGCAGCGTCCCCAGTAATATGCTGCAGCATCCCTCTGTAATATGTGCAGCGTGCCTCTGTAATATGCTGCAGTGTATCCCCACTAATATGCTGCAGTGTATCCCCAGTAATATGCTGCAGTGCATCCCTAGTAATATGCTGCAGCGTGCCCCAGTAATATGCTGCAGCGTCCCCCTGTAATATGTTGCAGTGTATCCCCAGTAATATGCAGCAGTGTGTCCCGGTAATAAGCTGCAGCGTCCCCTGTAATATGCTGCAGTGTATCTCCAGGAATATGCTGCCGTGTGCCCCTTGTAATATGCTGCAGTGTCTCCCAGTAATATGCTGCAGCATCCCCCTGTAATATGTTGCAGTGTACCCCCTGTAATATGCTGCAGCATGACCTGTAATACGCCACAGTGTGCCCCGGTAATTTGCTGCAGTGTATTCCCAGTAATATGCTGCCGCGTCCCCTGTAAAATGATGCAGTGTATCCCCAGTAATATGCTGCAGCGTCTCCTGTAATATGCTGCATTGTATCCCCAGTAATATGCTGCAGTGTATCCCAAGTAATATGCTGCAGTGTATCCCAAGTAATATGCTGCAGTGTATCCCCAGTAATATGCTGCAGCGTCCCCCAGTAATATGCTGCAGTGTACCCCAAGTAATATGCTGCAGTGTATCCCAGTAATATGCTGCAGCGTCCCCTGTAATATGCTGCAGTGTATCCCCAGTAATATGCTGCAGCGTCCCCTGTAATATGCTGCAGCGTGCCCCGGTAATATGTGCAGCGTGCCCCGGTAATATGTGCAGCGTGCCTCTGTAATATGCTGCTGTGTATCCCCACTAATATGCTGCAGTGTATCACATGTAATATGCTGCAGTGTATCCCTAGTAATATGCTGCAGCGTGCCCCGTTTATATGCTGCAGTGTATCCCCAGTAACATGCTGCAGTGTATCCCCACTAATATGCTGCAGTGTATCACATGTAATATGCTGCAGTGTATCCCTAGTAATATGCTGCAGCGTGCCCTGTTTATATGCTGCAGTGTATCCCCAGTAATATGCTGCAGCGTGCCCCAGTAATATGCTGCAGCGTCCCCCTGCAATATGCTGCAGCGTCCCCCTGTAATATGTTGCAGTGTATCCCCAGTAATATGCAGCAGTGTGCCCCGGTAATATGCTGCAGCGTCCCCTGTAATATGCTGCAGTGTCTCCCAGTAATATGCTGCAGCATCCACCTGTAATATGCTGCAGTGTCCCCCTGTAATATGTTGCAGTGTATCCCCAGTAATATGCAGCAGTGTGCCCCGGTAATATGCTGCAGCGTCCCCCTGTAATATGCTGCAGTGTACCCCCAGTAATATGCTGCAGTGTCCCCCTATAATATGCTGCAGTGTATCCCCAGTAATATGCTGCACCGTCCCCCTATAATGTGCTGCACCACCCCCCTGTAATATGCTGCAGTGTATCCCCGGTAATATGCTGCACCGTCCCCCTGTAATATGCTGCAGTGTATCCCCTGTAATATGCTGCAGTGTATCCCCAGTAATATGCTGCAGCGTCCCCTGTAATATGCTGCAGTGTATCCTCAGTAATATGCTGCAGCGTCCCCCAGTAATATGCTGCAGTGTATCGCCAGTAATATGCTGCAGCGTCCCCCTGTAATATGCTGCAGCATGACCTGTAATACTACACAGTGTGCCCCGGTAATTTGCTGCAGTATATCCCCAGTAATATGCTGCAGCGTCCCCTGTAATATGCTGCAGTGTATCCCCAGTAATATGCTGCAGCGTCCCCTGTAATATGCTGCAGCGTGCCTCTGTAATATGCTGCAGTGTATCCCCACTAATATGCTGCAGTGTATCCCCAGTAATATCCTGCAGTGTATCTCTAGAAATCTGCTGCAGCGTGCCCCGTTTATATGCTGCAGCATGCCCCTGTAATATTTTGCGGTGTATCCCCAGTAATATGCAGCAGTGTGCCCCGGTAATGTGCTGCAGCGTCCCCTGTAATATGCTGCAGTGTATCCCCAGTAATATGCTGCAGTGCATCCCCAGTAATATGCTGCAGCGTCCCCCAGTAATATGCTGCAGTGTATCGCCAGTAATATGCTGCAGCGTCCCCCTGTAATATGCTGCAGCATGACCTGTAATACTCCACAGTGTTCCCCGGTAATTTGCTGCAGTGCATCCCCAGTAATATGCTGCAGCGTCCCCCTGTATTATGTTGCAGTGTACCCCCAGTAATATGCTGCAGCGTCCCCCTGTAATATGCTGCAGCAAGCCCTGTAATACGCCACAGTGTGCCCCGGTAATTTGCTGCAGTGTATCCCCAGTAATATGCTGCAGCGTCCCCTGTAATATGCTGCAGTGTATCCCCAGAAATATGCTGCAGTACATCCCAGTAATATGCTGCAGCGTCCCCTGTAATATGCTGCAGTGTATCCCCAGTAATATGCTGCAGTGTATCCCTGGTAATATGCTGCAGCGTCCCCTGTAATATGCTGCAGTGCATCCCCAGTAATATGTTGCAGCGTCAGCTGTAATATGCTGCAGCTTGCCTCTGTAATATGCTGCAGTGTATCCTAACTAATATGCTGCAGTGTATCACCAGTAATATGCTGCAGTGTATCCCTAGTAATATGCTGCAGCGTGCCCCGTTTATATGCTGCAGTGTATCCCCAGTAATATGCTGCAGCGTCCCCCTGTAATATGTTGCAGTGTATCCCCAGTAATATGCAGCAGTGTGCCCCGGTAATGTGCTGCAGCGTCCCCTGTAATATGTTGCAGTGTACCCCCAGTAATATGCTGCAGCGTCCCCCTGTAATATGCTGCAGCAAGCCATGTAATACGCCACAGTGTGCCCCGGTAATTTGCTGCAGTGTATCCCCAGTAATATGCTGCAGCGTCCCCTGTAATATGCTGCAGTGTATCCCCAGAAATATGCTGCAGTACATCCCAGTAATATGCTGCAGCGTCCCCTGTAATATGCTGCAGTGTATCCCCAGTAATATGCTGCAGTGTATCCCTGGTAATATGCTGCAGCGTCCCCTGTAATATGCTGCAGTGCATCCCCAGTAATATGTTGCAGCGTCCCCTGTAATATGCTGCAGCGTGCCTCTGTAATATGCTGCAGTGTATCCTAACTAATATGCTGCAGTGTATCACCAGTAATATGCTGCAGTGTATCCCTAGTAATATGCTGCAGCGTGCCCCTGTAATATGTTGCAGTGTATCCCCAGTAATATGCAGCAGTGTGCCCCGGTAATGTGCTGCAGCGTGCCCTGTAATATGTTGCAGTGTATCCCCAGTAATATGCTGCAGCGTCCCCCTGTAATATGCTGCAGCAAGCCATGTAATACGCCACAGTGTGCCCCGGTAATTTGCTGCAGTGTATCCCCAGTAATATGCTGCAGCGTCCTCTGTAATATGCTGCAGTGTATCCCCAGTAATATGCTGCAGTGCATCCACAGTAATATGCTGCAGCGTCCCCCAGTAATATGCTGCAGTGTATCGCCAGTAATATGCTGCAGCGTCCCCTGTAATATGCTGCAGTGTATCCCCAGTAATATGCTGCAGTGTATCCCCAGTAATATGCTGCAGCCTCCTTCAGTAATATGCTGCAGTGTATCCCAATATGCTGCAGTGTGCCCGGGTAATATGCTGCAGTGTATCCCCAGTAATATGCTGCAGCATCCCCCTGTAATATGCTGCAGTGTATCCACAGTAATATGCTGCAGCGTGCCCCGGTAATATTTGCAGCGTGCCTCTGTAATATGCTGCAGTGTATCCCCAGTAACATGCTGCAGTGTCCCCCAGTAATATGCTGCAGTGTATCCCCAGGAATATGCTGCCGTGCAGCCCTTGTAATATGCTGCAGTGTCCCCCAGTAATATGCTGCAGCGTCCCCCTCTAATATGTTGCAGTGTATCCCCAGTAATATGCTGCAGTGCCCCCTATATGTGCAGCGTCCCACCTGTAATATGCTGCAGTGTATCCCCAGTAATATGCTGTACTGTCCCCCAATAATATGATGCAGTGTATCCCCAGTAGTATGTTGCAGCGTGCCCTGTGGTATGCTGCAGTGTATCCCCAGTAATATGCTGCACTGTATCCCTGGTAATATGCAGCAGTGTGCCCCGGTAATATGCTGCAACATCCCCCTGTAATATGCTGCAGTGTAGCCCCAGTAATATACTGCAGCGTCCCCTGTGATATGCTGCAGTGTTTCCCCAGTAATATGCTGCAGTGTATCCCCAGTAATATGCTGCAGTGTATCCCCAGTAACATGCTGCAGTGTATCCCCAGTAATATGCTGCACTGTATCCCCAGTAATATGCTGCAGTGCATCCCCAGTAATATGCTGCACTGTATCCCTAGTAATATGCAGCAGTGTACCCCGGTAATATGCTGCAGCATCCCCCTGTAATATGCTGCAGTGTATCCCCAGTAATATGCTGCAGCGTCCCCTGTAATGTGCTGCAGCGTGCCTCGGTAATATGTGCAGCGTGCCTCTGTAATATGCTGCAGTGTATCCACACTAATATGCTGCAGCATTCCCCTGTAAAATGCTGCAGTGTATCCCCAGTAATATGCTGCAACGTCCCCTGTAATGTGCTGCAGTATATCCCCAGTAATATGCTGCAGCGTGCCCTGGTAATATGCTGCAGTGTATCCCCAGTAATATGCTGCAGCGTGCCCCGGTAATATGCTGCAGTGTATCCCCAGTAATATGCTGCAGCGTGCCCAAGTAATATGCTGCAGCGTCCCCCTGTAATATGTTGCAGTGTATCCCCAGTAATATGCTGCAGTGCCCCCTATAATATGTGCAGCGTCCCACCTGTAATATGCTGCAGTGTATCGCCAGTAATATGCTGCAGAAAGGGAAAAAGGGGTCAGCATTACCCATTGGAAATATATCCCTATTGAAATGTATAGGTGCACATTAAACCATGGCTGCAACACACAGTAGAAGCAGAAACCAAAAATGGCAATAGCACGCAACATAAATTTACTATCAGAGGTATACATACCTATAATCTAACCACATTAAATAATGCAAGGTTCTTAGTCCCCCTCTAATATGTTGCAGTGTATTCCCAGTAATATGCTGTAGTGTATCCCCAGTAACATGCTGCAGTGTATCCCCTGTAATATGCTGCAGTGTATCCCCAGTAATATGCTGCGGTGTCCTCCAGTAATATGCTGCAGCGTTCCCCAGTAATATGCTGCGGTGTATCCCCAGTAATATGCTGCAGCATCCCCCTGTAATATGTTGCAGTGTAAGCCCAGTAATATGCTGCAGCGTCCCCTATAATATGCTGCAGTGTATCCCCATTAATATGCTACAGCGTCCCCTGTAATATGCTGTAGTGTATCCTTAGTAATATGCTGCAGCATGCCCCACTAATATGCTGCAGTGTGTCCCCAGTAATATGCTGCAGTGTATCCCCTGTAATATGTGCAGTGTATCCCCAGTAATATGCTGCACTGTATCCCCAGTAATATGCTGCGGCATCCTCAAGTAATATGCTGCAGCGTTCCCCAGTAATATGCTGCGGTGTATCCCCAGTAATATGCTGCAGCATCCCCCTGTAATATGCTGCAGTGTATCCCCGGTAATATGCTGCAGCGTCCCCTGTAATATGTTGCAGTGTAAGCCTAGTAATATGCTGCAGCATCCCCCTGTAATATGTTGCAGTGTAAGCCCAGTAATATGCTGCAGCGTCCCCTGTAATATGCTGCAGTGTATCCCCGTTAATAAGCTGCAGCGTCCCCTGTAATATGCTGTAGTGTATCCCAGTAATATGCTGCAGCATGCCCCAGTAATATGCTGCAGTGTCCCCAGTAATATGCTGCAGTGTATCCCCAGTAATATGTTGCAGTGTATCCCCAGTAATATGTTGCAGTGTATCCCCAGTAATATGCTGCAGTGTATCCCCAGTAATATGCTGCAGTGTATCCCCTGTAATATGCTGCAGTGTATCCCCAGTAATATGCTGCACCGTCCCCCTGCAATATGCTGCAGCGTCTCCTGTAATATGCTGCAGTGTATCCCCAGTAATATGCTGCACCGTCCCCCTGTAATATGCTGCAGCGTCTCCTGTAATATGTTGCAGTGTATCCCCAGTAATATGCTGCAGTGTATCCCCAGTAATATGCTGCAGTGTATCCCCTGTAATATGCTGCAGTGTATCCCCAGTAATATGCTGCAGTGTATCCCCTGTAATATGCTGCAGTGTATCCCCAGTAATATGCTGCACCGTCCCCCTGTAATATGCTGCAGCGTCTCCTGTAATATGTTGCAGTGTATCCCCAGTAATATGCTGCAGCGTGCCCTGGTAATATGCTGCAGTGTATCCCCAGTAATATGCTGCAGCGTCCCCTGTAATATGCTGCAGTGTATCCCCAGTAATATGCTGCAGTGTATCCCTGGTAATATGCTGCAGCGTCCCCTGTAATATGCTGCAGTGCATCCCCAGTAATATGTTGCAGCGTCCCCTGTAATATGCTGCAGCGTGCCTCTGTAATATGCTGCAGTGTATCCTAACTAATATGCTGCAGTGTATCACCAGTAATATGCTGCAGTGTATCCCTAGTAATATGCTGCAGCGTGCCCCGTTTATATGCTGCAGTGTATCCCCAGTAATATGCTGCAGCGTCCCCTGTAATATGTTGCAGTGTACCCCCAGTAATATGCTGCAGCGTCCCCCTGTAACATGCTGCAGCAAGCCATGTAATACGCCACAGTGTGCCCCGGTAATTTGCTGCAGTGTATCCCCAGTAATATGCTGCAGCGTCCTCTGTAATATGCTGCAGTGTATCCCCAGTAATATGCTGCAGTGAATCCACAGTAATATGCTGCAGCGTCCCCCAGTAATATGCTGCAGTGTATCGCCAGTAATATGCTGCAGCGTCCCCTGTAATATGCTGCAGTGTATCCCCAGTAATATGCTGCAGTGTATCCCCAGTAATATGCTGCAGCCTCCTTCAGTAATATGCTGCAGTGTGCCCGGGTAATATGCTGCAGTGTATCCCCAGTAATATGCTGCAGCATCCCCTTGTAATATGCTGCAGTGTATCCACAGTAATATGCTGCAGCGTCCCCTGTAATATGCTGCAGCGTGCCCCGGTAATATTTGCAGCGTGCCTCTGTAATATGCTGCAGTGTATCCCCAGTAATATGCTGCAGTGTCCCCCAGTAATATGCTGCAGCGTCCCCCTCTAATATGTTGCAGTGTATCCCCAGTAATATGCTGCAGTGCCCCCTATATGTGCAGCGTCCCACCTGTAATATGCTGCAGTGTATCCCCAGTAATATGCTGTACCGTCCCCCAATAATATGATGCAGTGTATCCCCAGTAATATGTTGCAGCGTGCCCTGTGGTATGCTGCAGTGTTTCCCCAGTAACATGCTGCAGTGTATCCCCAGTAATATGCTGCACTGTATCCCTAGTAATATGCAGCAGTGTGCCTCGGTAATATGCTGCAGCATCCCCCTGTAATATGCTGCAGTGTAGCCCCAGTAATATACTGCAGCGTCCCCTGTAATATGCTGCAGTGTATCCCCAGTAATATGCTGCAGCGTCCCCTGTAATGTGCTGCAGCGTGCCTCGGTAATATGTGCAGCGTGCCTCTGTAATATGCTGCAGTGTATCCCCACTAATATGCTGCAGCATTCCCCTGTAATATGCTGCAGTGTATCCCCAGTAATATGCTGCAACGTCCCCTGTAATGTGCTGCAGTATATCCCCAGCAATATGCTGCAGCATGCCATGTAATATGCTGCAGTGTATCCCTAGTAATATGCTGCAGCGTGCCCCGGTAATATGCTGCAGTGTATCCCCAGTAATATGCTGCAGCGTGCCCAAGTAATATGCTGCAGCGTCCCCCTGTAATATGTTGCAGTGTATCCCCAGTAATATGCTGTAGTGCCCCCTATAATATGTGCAGCGTCCCACCTGTAATATGCTGCAGTGTATCGCCAGTAATATGCTGCAGAAAGGGAAAAAGGGGTCAGCATTACCCATTGGAAATATATCCCAATAGAAATGTATAGGTGCACGTTAAACCATGGCTGCAACACACAGTAGAAGCAGAAACCAAAAATGGCAATAGCACGCAACATAAATTTACTATCAGAGGTATACATACCTATAATCTAACCACATTAAATAATGCAAGGTTCTTAGTCCCCCTCTAATATGTTGCAGTGTATTCCCAGTAATATGCTGCGGTGTCCTCCAGTAATATGCTGCAGTGTATCCCCAGTAATATGCTGCAGCGTTCCCCAGTAATATGCTGCGGTGTAAGCCCAGTAATATGCTGCAGCGTCCCCTATAATATGCTGCAGTGTATCCCCATTAATATGCTACAGCGTCCCCTGTAATATGCTGTAGTGTATCCTTAGTAATATGCTGCAGCATGCCCCAGTAATATGCTGCAGTGTGTCCCCAGTAATATGCTGCAGTGTATCCCCAGTAATATGCTGCAGTGTATCCCCAGTAATATGTTGCAGTGTATCCCCAGTAATATGTGCAGCGTGCCCCTGTAATATGTTGCAGTGTATCCCCTGTAATATGTGCAGTGTATCCCCAGTAATATGCTGCACTGTATCCCCAGTAATATGCTGCACTGTATCCCCAGTAATATGCTGCACTGTATCCCCAGTAATATGCTGCAGTGTGTCCCCAGTAATATGCTGCAGTGTATCCCCAGTAATATGCTGCAGTGTATCCCCAGTAATATGTTGCAGTGTATCCCCAGTAATATGTGCAGCGTGCCCCTGTAATATGTTGCAGTGTATCCCCTGTAATATGTGCAGTGTATCCCCAGTAATATGCTGCACTGTATCCCCAGTAATATGCTGCACTGTATCCCCAGTAATATGCTGCAGTGCATCCACAGTAATATGCTGCAGCGTCCCCCAGTAATATGCTGCAGTGTATCGCCAGTAATATGCTGCAGCGTCCCCTGTAATATGCTGCAGTGTATCCCCAGTAATATGCTGCAGTGTATCCCCAGTAATATGCTGCAGCCTCCTTCAGTAATATGCTGCAGTGTATCCCAATATGCTGCAGTGTGCCCGGGTAATATGCTGCAGTGTATCCCCAGTAATATGCTGCAGCATCCCCCTGTAATATGCTGCAGTGTATCCACAGTAATATGCTGCAGCGTGCCCCGGTAATATTTGCAGCGTGCCTCTGTAATATGCTGCAGTGTATCCCCAGTAACATGCTGCAGTGTCCCCCAGTAATATGCTGCAGTGTATCCCCAGGAATATGCTGCCGTGCAGCCCTTGTAATATGCTGCAGTGTCCCCCAGTAATATGCTGCAGCGTCCCCCTCTAATATGTTGCAGTGTATCCCCAGTAATATGCTGCAGTGCCCCCTATATGTGCAGCGTCCCACCTGTAATATGCTGCAGTGTATCCCCAGTAATATGCTGTACTGTCCCCCAATAATATGATGCAGTGTATCCCCAGTAGTATGTTGCAGCGTGCCCTGTGGTATGCTGCAGTGTATCCCCAGTAATATGCTGCACTGTATCCCTGGTAATAT
The DNA here is from genome assembly GCF_035609145.1 of Eleutherodactylus coqui. Classification (NCBI taxonomy): domain Eukaryota; kingdom Metazoa; phylum Chordata; class Amphibia; order Anura; family Eleutherodactylidae; genus Eleutherodactylus; species Eleutherodactylus coqui. The sequence goes on from NC_089843.1 coordinate 8,131,151, forward strand.
GCTGCAGTGTATCCCCAGTAATATGCTGCACTGTATCCCTAGTAATATGCAGCAGTGTACCCCGGTAATATGCTGCAGCATCCCCCTGTAATATGCTGCAGTGTATCCCCAGTAATATGCTGCAGCGTCCCCTGTAATGTGCTGCAGCGTGCCTCGGTAATATGTGCAGCGTGCCTCTGTAATATGCTGCAGTGTATCCCCACTAATATGCTGCAGCATTCCCCTGTAAAATGCCGCAGTGTATCCCCAGTAATATGCTGCAACGTCCCCTGTAATGTGCTGCAGTATATCCCCAGTAATATGCTGCAGCGTGCCCTGGTAATATGCTGCAGTGTATCCCCAGTAATATGCTGCAGCGTGCCCCAGTAATATGCTGCAGCGTGCCCAAGTAATATGCTGCAGCGTCCCCCTGTAATATGTTGCAGTGTATCCCCAGTAATATGCTGCAGTGCCCCCTATAATATGTGCAGCGTCCCACCTGTAATATGCTGCAGTGTATCGCCAGTAATATGCTGCAGAAAGGGAAAAAGGGGTCAGCATTACCCATTGGAAATATATCCCTATTGAAATGTATAGCTGCACGTTAAACCATGGCTGCAACACACAGTAGAAGCAGAAACCAAAAATGGCAATAGCACGCAACATAAATTTACTATCAGAGGTATACATACCTATAATCTAACCACATTAAATAATGCAAGGTTCTTAGTCCCCCTCTAATATGTTGCAGTGTATTCCCAGTAATATGCTGTAGTGTATCCCCAGTAACATGCTGCAGTGTATCCCCTGTAATATGCTGCAGTGTATCCCCAGTAATATGCTGCGGTGTCCTCCAGTAATATGCTGCAGCGTTCCCCAGTAATATGCTGCGGTGTATCCCCAGTAATATGCTGCAGCATCCCCCTGTAATATGTTGCAGTGTAAGCCCAGTAATATGCTGCAGCGTCCCCTATAATATGCTGCAGTGTATCCCCATTAATATGCTACAGCGTCCCCTGTAATATGCTGTAGTGTATCCTTAGTAATATGCTGCAGCATGCCCCACTAATATGCTGCAGTGTGTCCCCAGTAATATGCTGCAGTGTATCCCCTGTAATATGTGCAGTGTATCCCCAGTAATATGCTGCACTGTATCCCCAGTAATATGCTGCGGCATCCTCAAGTAATATGCTGCAGCGTTCCCCAGTAATATGCTGCGGTGTATCCCCAGTAATATGCTGCAGCATCCCCCTGTAATATGCTGCAGTGTATCCCCGGTAATATGCTGCAGCGTCCCCTGTAATATGTTGCAGTGTAAGCCTAGTAATATGCTGCAGCATCCCCCTGTAATATGTTGCAGTGTAAGCCCAGTAATATGCTGCAGCGTCCCCTGTAATATGCTGCAGTGTATCCCCGTTAATAAGCTGCAGCGTCCCCTGTAATATGCTGTAGTGTATCCCAGTAATATGCTGCAGCATGCCCCAGTAATATGCTGCAGTGTCCCCAGTAATATGCTGCAGTGTATCCCCAGTAATATGTTGCAGTCTATCCCCAGTAATATGTTGCAGTGTATCCCCAGTAATATGCTGCAGTGTATCCCCAGTAATATGCTGCAGTGTATCCCCTGTAATATGCTGCAGTGTATCCCCAGTAATATGCTGCACCGTCCCCCTGCAATATGCTGCAGCGTCTCCTGTAATATGCTGCAGTGTATCCCCAGTAATATGCTGCACCGTCCCCCTGTAATATGCTGCAGCGTCTCCTGTAATATGTTGCAGTGTATTCCCAGTAATATGCTGCAGTGTATCCCCAGTAATATGCTGCAGTGTATCCCCAGTAATATGCTGCAGTGTATCCCCTGTAATATGCTGCAGTGTATCCCCAGTAATATGCTGCAGTGTATCCCCTGTAATATGCTGCAGTGTATCCCCAGTAATATGCTGCACCGTCCCCCTGTAATATGCTGCAGCGTCTCCTGTAATATGTTGCAGTGTATCCCCAGTAATATGCTGCAGCGTGCCCTGGTAATATGCTGCAGTGTATCCCCAGTAATATGCTGCAGCGTCCCCTGTAATATGCTGCAGTGTATCCCCAGTAATATGCTGCAGTGTATCCCTGGTAATATGCTGCAGCGTCCCCTGTAATATGCTGCAGTGCATCCCCAGTAATATGTTGCAGCGTCCCCTGTAATATGCTGCAGCGTGCCTCTGTAATATGCTGCAGTGTATCCTAACTAATATGCTGCAGTGTATCACCAGTAATATGCTGCAGTGTATCCCTAGTAATATGCTGCAGCGTGCCCCGTTTATATGCTGCAGTGTATCCCCAGTAATATGCTGCAGCGTCCCCTGTAATATGTTGCAGTGTACCCCCAGTAATATGCTGCAGCGTCCCCCTGTAACATGCTGCAGCAAGCCATGTAATACGCCACAGTGTGCCCCGGTAATTTGCTGCAGTGTATCCCCAGTAATATGCTGCAGCGTCCTCTGTAATATGCTGCAGTGTATCCCCAGTAATATGCTGCAGTGAATCCACAGTAATATGCTGCAGCGTCCCCCAGTAATATGCTGCAGTGTATCGCCAGTAATATGCTGCAGCGTCCCCTGTAATATGCTGCAGTGTATCCCCAGTAATATGCTGCAGTGTATCCCAATATGCTGCAGTGTGCCCGGGTAATATGCTGCAGTGTATCCCCAGTAATATGCTGCAGCATCCCCTTGTAATATGCTGCAGTGTATCCACAGTAATATACTGCAGCGTCCCCTGTAATATGCTGCAGCGTGCCCCGGTAATATCTGCAGCGTGCCTCTGTAATATGCTGCAGTGTATCCCCAGTAATATGCTGCAGTGTCCCCCAGTAATATGTTGCAGCGTGCCCTGTGGTATGCTGCAGTGTTTCCCCAGTAACATGCTGCAGTGTATCCCCAGTAATATGCTGCACTGTATCCCTAGTAATATGCAGCAGTGTGCCTCGGTAATATGCTGCAGCATCCCCCTGTAATATGCTGCAGTGTAGCCCCAGTAATATACTGCAGCGTCCCCTGTAATATGCTGCAGTGTATCCCCAGTAATATGCTGCAGCGTCCCCTGTAATGTGCTGCAGCGTGCCTCGGTAATATGTGCAGCGTGCCTCTGTAATATGCTGCAGTGTATCCCCACTAATATGCTGCAGCATTCCCCTGTAATATGCTGCAGTGTATCCCCAGTAATATGCTGCAACGTCCCCTGTAATGTGCTGCAGTATATCCCCAGCAATATGCTGCAGCATGCCATGTAATATGCTGCAGTGTATCCCTAGTAATATGCTGCAGCGTGCCCCGGTAATATGCTGCAGTGTATCCCCAGTAATATGCTGCAGCGTGCCCAAGTAATATGCTGCAGCGTCCCCCTGTAATATGTTGCAGTGTATCCCCAGTAATATGCTGTAGTGCCCCCTATAATATGTGCAGCGTCCCACCTGTAATATGCTGCAGTGTATCCCCAGTAATATGTTGCAGTGTATCCCCAGTAATATGTGCAGCGTGCCCCTGTAATATGTTGCAGTGTATCCCCTGTAATATGTGCAGTGTATCCCCAGTAATATGCTGCACTGTATCCCCAGTAATATGCTGCACTGTATCCCCAGTAATATGCTGCACTGTATCCCCAGTAATATGCTGCAGTGTGTCCCCAGTAATATGCTGCAGTGTATCCCCAGTAATATGCTGCAGTGTATCCCCAGTAATATGTTGCAGTGTATCCCCAGTAATATGTGCAGCGTGCCCCTGTAATATGTTGCAGTGTATCCCCTGTAATATGTGCAGTGTATCCCCAGTAATATGCTGCACTGTATCGCCAGTAATATGCTGCACTGTATCGCCAGTAATATGCTGCACTGTATCCCCAGTAATATGCTGCACTGTATCCTCAGTAATATGCTGCAGCGTTCCCCAGTAATATGCTGCGGTGTATCCCTAGTAATATGCTGCAGCATCCCCCTGTAATATGCTGCAGTGTATCCCCGGTAATATGCTGCAGCGTCCCCTGTAATATGTTGCAGTGTAAGCCTAGTAATATGCTGCAGCATCCCCCTGTAATATGCTGCAGTGTACCCCCATTAATATGTTGCAGTGTAAGCCCAGTAATATGCTGCCGCGTCCCCTGTAATATGCTGCAGTGTATCCCCTGTAATATGCTGCACTGTATCCCCAGTAATATGCTGCAGTGTATCCCCAGTAATATGTTGCAGTGTATCCCCAGTAATATGCTGCAGTGTATCCCCTGTAATATGCTGCAGTGTATCCCCAGTAATATGCTGCACCGTCCCCCTGTAATATGCTGCAGCGTCTCCTGTAATATGTTGCAGTGTATCCCCAGTAATATGCTGCAGTGTATCCCCTGTAATATGCTGCAGTGTATCCCCTGTAATATGCTGCACCGTCCCCCTGTAATATGCTGCAGCGTCTCCTGTAATATGCTGCAGTGTATCCCCAGTAATCTGCTGCACCGTCCCCCTGTAATATGCAGCAGCGTCTCCTGTAATATGTTGCAGTGTATCCCCGGTAATATGTTGCAGTGTATCCCTGGTAATATGCTGCAGTGTATCCCCTGTAATATGCTGCAGTGTATCCCCTGTAATATGCTGCAGTGTATCCCCTGTAATATGCTGCAGTGTATCCCCTGTAATATGCTGCAGTGTATCCCCTGTAATATGCTGCAGTGTATCCCCTGTAATATGCTGCAGTGTATCCCCTGTAATATGCTGCAGTGTATCCCCTGTAATATGCTGCAGTGTATCCCCTGTAATATGCTGCAGTGTATCCCCAGTAATATGCTGCAGTGTATCCCCTGTAATATGCTGCAGTGTATCCCCTGTAATATGCTGCAGTGTATCCCCAGTAATATGCTGCACCATCCCCCTGTAATATGCTGCAGCGTCTCCTGTAATATGTTGCAGTGTATCCCCAGTAATATGCTGCAGCGTGCCCTGGTAATATGCTGCAGTGTATCCCCAGTAATATGCTGCAGCGTCCCCTGTAATATGCTGCAGTGTATCCCCAGTAATATGCTGCAGAGTGCCCCTTGTAATATACCGCACATGCCCCTTGCAATATGCTGCAATGTGCCCCTTGTATAACACAACAGTGTGCCCCTTGTAATACACTGCAGTGTATTCCTTGTAATATGCCGCAGTGGGCCCTCTGTAATACGGTATACAGTGTCCCCCAGTAATATGCTGCAGCGTCACCCTGTAATATGTTGCAGTGTATCCCCAGTAATATGCTGCAGCACCCCCTATATGTGCAGCGTCCCATCTGTAATATGCTGCAGTGTATCCCCAGTAATATGCTGTACCGTCCCCCAATAATATGCTGCAGTGTATCCCCAGTAATATGGTGTACCGTTTCCCAGTAATATGCTGCAGTGTATCCCCAGTAATATGCTGCAGTGTATCCCCAGTAATATGCTGCAGCACCCCCTATATGTGCAGCGTCCTACCTGTAATATGCTGCAGTGTATCCCCAGTAATATGCTGCAGCTTCCCCTATAATATGCTGCAGTGTATCCCCAGTAATATGCTACAGCATCCCCTGTAATATGCTGCAGTGTGTCCCCAGTAATATGCTGCGGTGTAAGCCCAGTAATATGCTGCAGCGTCCCCTATAATATGCTGCAGTGTATCCCCATTAATATGCTACAGCGTCCCCTGTAATATGCTGTAGTGTATCCTTAGTAATATGCTGCAGCATGCCCCAGTAATATGCTGCAGTGTGTCCCCAGTAATATGCTGCAGTGTATCCCCAGTAATATGCTGCAGTGTATCCCCAGTAATATGTTGCAGTGTATCCCCAGTAATATGTGCAGCGTGCCCCTGTAATATGTTGCAGTGTATCCCCTGTAATATGTGCAGTGTATCCCCAGTAATATGCTGCACTGTATCCCCAGTAATATGCTGCACTGTATCCCCAGTAATATGCTGCACTGTATCCCCAGTAATATGCTGCAGTGTGTCCCCAGTAATATGCTGCAGTGTATCCCCAGTAATATGCTGCAGTGTATCCCCAGTAATATGTTGCAGTGTATCCCCAGTAATATGTGCAGCGTGCCCCTGTAATATGTTGCAGTGTATCCCCTGTAATATGTGCAGTGTATCCCCAGTAATATGCTGCACTGTATCCCCAGTAATATGCTGCACTGTATCCCCAGTAATATGCTGCAGTGCATCCACAGTAATATGCTGCAGCGTCCCCCAGTAATATGCTGCAGTGTATCGCCAGTAATATGCTGCAGCGTCCCCTGTAATATGCTGCAGTGTATCCCCAGTAATATGCTGCAGTGTATCCCCAGTAATATGCTGCAGCCTCCTTCAGTAATATGCTGCAGTGTATCCCAATATGCTGCAGTGTGCCCGGGTAATATGCTGCAGTGTATCCCCAGTAATATGCTGCAGCATCCCCCTGTAATATGCTGCAGTGTATCCACAGTAATATGCTGCAGCGTGCCCCGGTAATATTTGCAGCGTGCCTCTGTAATATGCTGCAGTGTATCCCCAGTAACATGCTGCAGTGTCCCCCAGTAATATGCTGCAGTGTATCCCCAGGAATATGCTGCCGTGCAGCCCTTGTAATATGCTGCAGTGTCCCCCAGTAATATGCTGCAGCGTCCCCCTCTAATATGTTGCAGTGTATCCCCAGTAATATGCTGCAGTGCCCCCTATATGTGCAGCGTCCCACCTGTAATATGCTGCAGTGTATCCCCAGTAATATGCTGTACTGTCCCCCAATAATATGATGCAGTGTATCCCCAGTAGTATGTTGCAGCGTGCCCTGTGGTATGCTGCAGTGTATCCCCAGTAATATGCTGCACTGTATCCCTGGTAATATGCTGCAGTGTATCCCCAGTAATATGCTGCACTGTATCCCTAGTAATATGCAGCAGTGTACCCCGGTAATATGCTGCAGCATCCCCCTGTAATATGCTGCAGTGTATCCCCAGTAATATGCTGCAGCGTCCCCTGTAATGTGCTGCAGCGTGCCTCGGTAATATGTGCAGCGTGCCTCTGTAATATGCTGCAGTGTATCCCCACTAATATGCTGCAGCATTCCCCTGTAAAATGCCGCAGTGTATCCCCAGTAATATGCTGCAACGTCCCCTGTAATGTGCTGCAGTATATCCCCAGTAATATGCTGCAGCGTGCCCTGGTAATATGCTGCAGTGTATCCCCAGTAATATGCTGCAGCGTGCCCCAGTAATATGCTGCAGCGTGCCCAAGTAATATGCTGCAGCGTCCCCCTGTAATATGTTGCAGTGTATCCCCAGTAATATGCTGCAGTGCCCCCTATAATATGTGCAGCGTCCCACCTGTAATATGCTGCAGTGTATCGCCAGTAATATGCTGCAGAAAGGGAAAAAGGGGTCAGCATTACCCATTGGAAATATATCCCTATTGAAATGTATAGCTGCACGTTAAACCATGGCTGCAACACACAGTAGAAGCAGAAACCAAAAATGGCAATAGCACGCAACATAAATTTACTATCAGAGGTATACATACCTATAATCTAACCACATTAAATAATGCAAGGTTCTTAGTCCCCCTCTAATATGTTGCAGTGTATTCCCAGTAATATGCTGTAGTGTATCCCCAGTAACATGCTGCAGTGTATCCCCTGTAATATGCTGCAGTGTATCCCCAGTAATATGCTGCGGTGTCCTCCAGTAATATGCTGCAGCGTTCCCCAGTAATATGCTGCGGTGTATCCCCAGTAATATGCTGCAGCATCCCCCTGTAATATGTTGCAGTGTAAGCCCAGTAATATGCTGCAGCGTCCCCTATAATATGCTGCAGTGTATCCCCATTAATATGCTACAGCGTCCCCTGTAATATGCTGTAGTGTATCCTTAGTAATATGCTGCAGCATGCCCCACTAATATGCTGCAGTGTGTCCCCAGTAATATGCTGCAGTGTATCCCCTGTAATATGTGCAGTGTATCCCCAGTAATATGCTGCACTGTATCCCCAGTAATATGCTGCGGCATCCTCAAGTAATATGCTGCAGCGTTCCCCAGTAATATGCTGCGGTGTATCCCCAGTAATATGCTGCAGCATCCCCCTGTAATATGCTGCAGTGTATCCCCGGTAATATGCTGCAGCGTCCCCTGTAATATGTTGCAGTGTAAGCCTAGTAATATGCTGCAGCATCCCCCTGTAATATGTTGCAGTGTAAGCCCAGTAATATGCTGCAGCGTCCCCTGTAATATGCTGCAGTGTATCCCCGTTAATAAGCTGCAGCGTCCCCTGTAATATGCTGTAGTGTATCCCAGTAATATGCTGCAGCATGCCCCAGTAATATGCTGCAGTGTCCCCAGTAATATGCTGCAGTGTATCCCCAGTAATATGTTGCAGTCTATCCCCAGTAATATGTTGCAGTGTATCCCCAGTAATATGCTGCAGTGTATCCCCAGTAATATGCTGCAGTGTATCCCCTGTAATATGCTGCAGTGTATCCCCAGTAATATGCTGCACCGTCCCCCTGCAATATGCTGCAGCGTCTCCTGTAATATGCTGCAGTGTATCCCCAGTAATATGCTGCACCGTCCCCCTGTAATATGCTGCAGCGTCTCCTGTAATATGTTGCAGTGTATTCCCAGTAATATGCTGCAGTGTATCCCCAGTAATATGCTGCAGTGTATCCCCAGTAATATGCTGCAGTGTATCCCCTGTAATATGCTGCAGTGTATCCCCAGTAATATGCTGCAGTGTATCCCCTGTAATATGCTGCAGTGTATCCCCAGTAATATGCTGCACCGTCCCCCTGTAATATGCTGCAGCGTCTCCTGTAATATGTTGCAGTGTATCCCCAGTAATATGCTGCAGCGTGCCCTGGTAATATGCTGCAGTGTATCCCCAGTAATATGCTGCAGCGTCCCCTGTAATATGCTGCAGTGTATCCCCAGTAATATGCTGCAGTGTATCCCTGGTAATATGCTGCAGCGTCCCCTGTAATATGCTGCAGTGCATCCCCAGTAATATGTTGCAGCGTCCCCTGTAATATGCTGCAGCGTGCCTCTGTAATATGCTGCAGTGTATCCTAACTAATATGCTGCAGTGTATCACCAGTAATATGCTGCAGTGTATCCCTAGTAATATGCTGCAGCGTGCCCCGTTTATATGCTGCAGTGTATCCCCAGTAATATGCTGCAGCGTCCCCTGTAATATGTTGCAGTGTACCCCCAGTAATATGCTGCAGCGTCCCCCTGTAACATGCTGCAGCAAGCCATGTAATACGCCACAGTGTGCCCCGGTAATTTGCTGCAGTGTATCCCCAGTAATATGCTGCAGCGTCCTCTGTAATATGCTGCAGTGTATCCCCAGTAATATGCTGCAGTGAATCCACAGTAATATGCTGCAGCGTCCCCCAGTAATATGCTGCAGTGTATCGCCAGTAATATGCTGCAGCGTCCCCTGTAATATGCTGCAGTGTATCCCCAGTAATATGCTGCAGTGTATCCCAATATGCTGCAGTGTGCCCGGGTAATATGCTGCAGTGTATCCCCAGTAATATGCTGCAGCATCCCCTTGTAATATGCTGCAGTGTATCCACAGTAATATACTGCAGCGTCCCCTGTAATATGCTGCAGCGTGCCCCGGTAATATCTGCAGCGTGCCTCTGTAATATGCTGCAGTGTATCCCCAGTAATATGCTGCAGTGTCCCCCAGTAATATGTTGCAGCGTGCCCTGTGGTATGCTGCAGTGTTTCCCCAGTAACATGCTGCAGTGTATCCCCAGTAATATGCTGCACTGTATCCCTAGTAATATGCAGCAGTGTGCCTCGGTAATATGCTGCAGCATCCCCCTGTAATATGCTGCAGTGTAGCCCCAGTAATATACTGCAGCGTCCCCTGTAATATGCTGCAGTGTATCCCCAGTAATATGCTGCAGCGTCCCCTGTAATGTGCTGCAGCGTGCCTCGGTAATATGTGCAGCGTGCCTCTGTAATATGCTGCAGTGTATCCCCACTAATATGCTGCAGCATTCCCCTGTAATATGCTGCAGTGTATCCCCAGTAATATGCTGCAACGTCCCCTGTAATGTGCTGCAGTATATCCCCAGCAATATGCTGCAGCATGCCATGTAATATGCTGCAGTGTATCCCTAGTAATATGCTGCAGCGTGCCCCGGTAATATGCTGCAGTGTATCCCCAGTAATATGCTGCAGCGTGCCCAAGTAATATGCTGCAGCGTCCCCCTGTAATATGTTGCAGTGTATCCCCAGTAATATGCTGTAGTGCCCCCTATAATATGTGCAGCGTCCCACCTGTAATATGCTGCAGTGTATCCCCAGTAATATGTTGCAGTGTATCCCCAGTAATATGTGCAGCGTGCCCCTGTAATATGTTGCAGTGTATCCCCTGTAATATGTGCAGTGTATCCCCAGTAATATGCTGCACTGTATCCCCAGTAATATGCTGCACTGTATCCCCAGTAATATGCTGCACTGTATCCCCAGTAATATGCTGCAGTGTGTCCCCAGTAATATGCTGCAGTGTATCCCCAGTAATATGCTGCAGTGTATCCCCAGTAATATGTTGCAGTGTATCCCCAGTAATATGTGCAGCGTGCCCCTGTAATATGTTGCAGTGTATCCCCTGTAATATGTGCAGTGTATCCCCAGTAATATGCTGCACTGTATCGCCAGTAATATGCTGCACTGTATCGCCAGTAATATGCTGCACTGTATCCCCAGTAATATGCTGCACTGTATCCTCAGTAATATGCTGCAGCGTTCCCCAGTAATATGCTGCGGTGTATCCCTAGTAATATGCTGCAGCATCCCCCTGTAATATGCTGCAGTGTATCCCCGGTAATATGCTGCAGCGTCCCCTGTAATATGTTGCAGTGTAAGCCTAGTAATATGCTGCAGCATCCCCCTGTAATATGCTGCAGTGTACCCCCATTAATATGTTGCAGTGTAAGCCCAGTAATATGCTGCCGCGTCCCCTGTAATATGCTGCAGTGTATCCCCTGTAATATGCTGCACTGTATCCCCAGTAATATGCTGCAGTGTATCCCCAGTAATATGTTGCAGTGTATCCCCAGTAATATGCTGCAGTGTATCCCCTGTAATATGCTGCAGTGTATCCCCAGTAATATGCTGCACCGTCCCCCTGTAATATGCTGCAGCGTCTCCTGTAATATGTTGCAGTGTATCCCCAGTAATATGCTGCAGTGTATCCCCTGTAATATGCTGCAGTGTATCCCCTGTAATATGCTGCACCGTCCCCCTGTAATATGCTGCAGCGTCTCCTGTAATATGCTGCAGTGTATCCCCAGTAATCTGCTGCACCGTCCCCCTGTAATATGCAGCAGCGTCTCCTGTAATATGTTGCAGTGTATCCCCGGTAATATGTTGCAGTGTATCCCTGGTAATATGCTGCAGTGTATCCCCTGTAATATGCTGCAGTGTATCCCCTGTAATATGCTGCAGTGTATCCCCTGTAATATGCTGCAGTGTATCCCCTGTAATATGCTGCAGTGTATCCCCTGTAATATGCTGCAGTGTATCCCCTGTAATATGCTGCAGTGTATCCCCTGTAATATGCTGCAGTGTATCCCCTGTAATATGCTGCAGTGTATCCCCTGTAATATGCTGCAGTGTATCCCCAGTAATATGCTGCAGTGTATCCCCTGTAATATGCTGCAGTGTATCCCCTGTAATATGCTGCAGTGTATCCCCAGTAATATGCTGCACCATCCCCCTGTAATATGCTGCAGCGTCTCCTGTAATATGTTGCAGTGTATCCCCAGTAATATGCTGCAGCGTGCCCTGGTAATATGCTGCAGTGTATCCCCAGTAATATGCTGCAGCGTCCCCTGTAATATGCTGCAGTGTATCCCCAGTAATATGCTGCAGAGTGCCCCTTGTAATATACCGCACATGCCCCTTGCAATATGCTGCAATGTGCCCCTTGTATAACACAACAGTGTGCCCCTTGTAATACACTGCAGTGTATTCCTTGTAATATGCCGCAGTGGGCCCTCTGTAATACGGTATACAGTGTCCCCCAGTAATATGCTGCAGCGTCACCCTGTAATATGTTGCAGTGTATCCCCAGTAATATGCTGCAGCACCCCCTATATGTGCAGCGTCCCATCTGTAATATGCTGCAGTGTATCCCCAGTAATATGCTGTACCGTCCCCCAATAATATGCTGCAGTGTATCCCCAGTAATATGGTGTACCGTTTCCCAGTAATATGCTGCAGTGTATCCCCAGTAATATGCTGCAGTGTATCCCCAGTAATATGCTGCAGCACCCCCTATATGTGCAGCGTCCTACCTGTAATATGCTGCAGTGTATCCCCAGTAATATGCTGCAGCTTCCCCTATAATATGCTGCAGTGTATCCCCAGTAATATGCTACAGCATCCCCTGTAATATGCTGCAGTGTGTCCCCAGTAATATGCTGCAGTGGGCTTTTGTAATATGCTGCAGTGTTCCATCTGTAATATGCCGCAGTGTGCACCCTGTAATATGCTGCAGTGTGCCCATTGTAATATACTCCAGTGTTCCATCTGTAATATGCCGCAGTGTGTCCCTTTTAATACATCACTGTGTTCCCTCTGTAATATACCGCAGTGTGCCCCTTGTAATATGCCGCAGTGTGCCCCTTGTAATATACTACAATTTCCCCCCTTGTAATATACTGCAGTGTGCCCCTTGTTATATACCGCAGTGCTCACCTGTAATATGCCGCAGTGTACCCCTTGTAATATATCACAGTATGCTACAGTATACCCATGTACTATGCCATAGTGTGCCTTCTATACTATGCCACAGTGTTCCCCTGTATTATTCCGGAGCATCCCCCTGTAATATACTGCAGTGTCTCTCTGTAATATGCTGCAGCGTCCTCCTGTAAAATGTGCAGTGTGCCCACTATAACATGCCGCACATCTGAGAGCCAGCCTGCGAGATCCTGAGGTCAGCCTGTCCGCTCGGACATCAGCTTATTCGTTTTGCTTGGGGTCCGTCCTACGCAGTCTGACCCAGAGCTTCCTGCGGTTTGCGTGATACATGCTTTACATACCCATCCTGAACACATATACATATTATATACATAACCATGCTATAAACACGTCCAGAGATATACATTCGCAGATATACACTGCAGGACCCCTTCACTAGAGCACCTGAATAGCCTGTTGGACTCCTTTGGCCTTCAGAACCGCAGCACTTCATCATGTAGTGGATCCCACTCGGTGAGGAACTCACTCTGCAGAACTATCAGCCGCAGATTAGATGGCGGTGCTGACATGTTCTGACCGGCTGACAGGAAGGGGTCAGCGATTCATGCTGCTTGAGCCAAATTCTGAGCTCCCATCAGAAATAGAAATCTGGCTCCATCTGACCAGGAGATGTTTTCCCGCTGCTCAGTGATACAAGTTTTGCGCTCTTTTGCCCGCTGGAGTCTTTCTCTTAGACACAATGGCGCTGGAACTGGTCGCCCGCTGTTATCCCATCCGTGCGGAGGAACGGCGAGTTGTGCGTTCGGACATGTTAGTTGGAGCTCCAGCACCTGTTGGTCAGAATGATTCCTGAACTCCTCCTCTGACCCCTTTTGGAGAAAAGATGTTTCCGTCCGCAGGACTCCCTTTTGTTGGATGTTTTTCCTTGATTACACCATTTTCTCCACACTGCTACAAGAGAAAACTAGGCAGTGAAATTCTGGTCCTGCTAGTCCAGCACCGATGACCGACCTCATTGCAAGTCGCTCAGTTCGCAGGATTTTCCCATCTAAAGGAGTCACACTGAAACTGATCAATGGAAATCTGGTCACATAATGTATGCTGCACTCCGGGGTCACGGGGAGAAATTCATTGTGTCATTGTGAGTGGGCCGGGGGCTCTAATAAAGATCCAGCAAGGCTATGATAAAGTTGCAGGGTTCTAATAATGGGCCGGGGGCTCTAATAATGGGCCGGGGGCTCTAATAAAGGGCCGGGGGCTCTAATAATGGGCCGGGGGCTCTAATAATGGGCCGGGGGCTCTAATAATGGGCCGGGGGCTCTAATAAAGGGCCGGGGGCTCTAATAATGGGCCGGGGGCTCTAATAATGGGCCGGGGGCTCTAATAAAGATCCAGCAAGGCTATGATAAAGTTGCAGGGTTCTAATAAAGAGCTGGGGGGTTCCAATAATGGGCGAGGGGCTCTAATAATGGGGCCGGGAGCTCTAATAAAGGGCCGGGGGCTCTAATAAAGGGCCGGGGGCTCTAATAAAGGGCCGGGGCTCTAATGAAGGGCCGGGAGCTCTAATAAAGAGCTGGGGGATTCCAATAATGGGCGAGGGGCTCTAAGAATGGGCCGGGGCTCTAATAATGGGCCGGGGCTCTAATAATGGGCCGGGGGCTCTAATAAAGAGGGCAGTCAATGTTTATTAGATATAATTTACAGATGTAACAAATAATAACGTGACATTTATAGTGTGATGATAATTTTACTACAGTGCTGTAAATCGAGTTACCACAACGTGTCCGTCATGCTGACGATTGCTACATCTGTACTATCACTCACTGACACTTTTGTCTTTTATTTGAGATACGGAGCATTTTCCTGGGTTTCCGGCTCTGATCAGTAATGTCTGTTTGGTTGGAGGCATCGGATGCCTCGTTCTTCACCGCAGCCTGAAGGAGTCGCTGCTTACACTGAGATCTGCTACAAGTCTCCGGCCAGAAGCGTTTCCCCGATGAGATGCGAACCAGGAAAGAGCTCAGAAGTGACACTTTGTAATTAAAACCACTGAGATAAGAAGAGGAGCGAATAGATATCCTACAGGCCAAGGAGCAGAATGTGACCAGCTGAGACACATCACTGAGCTTGGCGGGACTAATGGCCCAGGTACATGAGACAGTCGGGTCCAGGACTGCACGGGCGCTGACATCACCACTGAAGGCATTAGCGCTCCTGCAGAGCATTCACACAGGTAGAAGTTTGGTGCTGAAGCGCAGGCTTCTCGCTCAGCATCTTACCTTCCATGTGAAGTGCTGGGCGGGAAGAATTTACACGGAACAACAAGCCTGCGAACCAGCGATGGTTTTAGGATAATTGAACGGCAGCAAAAACCAACTGCGAATAAATAAATGCATTAGAAAGAATTTTGAGTGATAAGTGTTCCTTGTAAATAGTCCTTAGCTAACGAATATGCGTTTCTTATATGGTCCTCTAATGGGTTCATACAGTTATTTGGTTGCCCCTTAGCCGTCTTCTTTCCGGGGTAAATAATCCCAGTTTTGGTGCCTCTCTGGGTATTCCAGTCCCGTCATTCCATGTATTAGTTTAGTTGCCCTTCTTTGTACCCCTCCAGTACTGTAACATCTTTCCTGAGCCCCGGTGTCCAGAACTGTACGCAGTATTCCATGTGAGGCCTGACTAGTGCCTTATATAGTGGGGGATAATGTTCTCATCCTTCGCCCCTATACCTCTTTTACTGCACCCCAAGACTTTATTAGCTTTTGCAGCAGCTGACTGGCATTGGTTACTCCAGTTTAGTCTACAATCCACTAGTACCCCCAGGTCTTTTCCCCAGCAGTCCCCCATTTAGTGTATATTGGTGACATCCGTTCCTCCTGCCCATGTGCATAGTCTTACATTTATCAACATTGACCTCCATTCACCATCCCCCCCCAAGCCCCCGGCTTATCCAGGTCCGCTTGTAGCCGCACATTGTCCTCCGTTGCATTGATTATCTTGTATAATTTCATATCGTCTGCAAATATTGATATTTTGCTGTGCAGCCCCTCTATCAGGTCGTATTTAATGAGAATATTGATATTGTACAGGGCAAAATTGAGTCACTGATACTTTATGTGGCATGAAGAGGGCACTATCGCTATATGGAGGCACAAAGAGTACTGTTATTGTGTGAAGGCACAAAGGGAGGAACTATTACTTGGCAGGGCACTCAGAGAAGCACTATTTTACTGAGTGGGGACCGAAAGGGGCACTATTAATGTGTGGGATAACAAGGAGGACATTATTACCTCTGGGGTACTAAGGATGCAATGTTTGTGTAGAGGTAGGGAAAGTTGGGAAAAGGGAAGAGCCAAAAACATCTATACATTAAATTCTGCAGAGGTGAGTCATGACTAAAAGAAGTTCTCATGGTGATCTGGGCTGAATGAAGAAACGTAAATGACTCCAATCACAGAAAATGTCAGCTGTGAGTCACTGGATTTAACAGTACTATAATTACTTATATGTTTTTGTAGGATTTTTTTGGTGTGGAGATTTCCTAATAGACTGTCAAAACACTACCGGGACTCATGCCTTCAAGCCGCAAGCTATGGGAAGCAGTGCCAAAATTGGACCCTGGGCCCAGAAGACTCTAACTACACCCTTGCCTACCATTCATCTGACAGGTAGAACATTTCTGATGTGCTCCTCTTTAAATTCAGCAGTGATAGGTGTAGCTGTAGATAGCTCAATGACCTAACCTCTCATACTGAGAGATAGGACTAAGAAGCTAAGGCAAGTTTATCAGAACATAAAGTGTTTATACACATTCGGTAGTTGTTGGCCAAACATGTTGATTTAAGCACTATCAGCTGACCACCCACTGTATATGTGGGGTCGTGCAGACTCTCTTTGATGATAGAGGTTGGGGAAAAAAGGCCTCAAGCGTGTTGAATTTTGTCCCTGCAGAAGATCTTACTACCACAGGAGTCTAACAGCAGCAGGTTTCACTCTTGGTCAATGGAAAAACATTTTTGGGGAGTTGCTGGAAACAGCAGTTTACTGAATGCTCAGTTTTAAGTGCAGGAGGACCTCTCATAAACATCTCATGTCTCTGAGATACGTTGACGTCCCAAGCTTCCAAGACATGAGATAGTCAAGCATGTATTCCCAGCACATGCAAGTACATTTCCACACGAGGACTCTTCACAGGGTGTAATAGTTTGGAGCATAATTCCACACTATATTAATGCATTCAGTGGGTTTCCATGTTTTTTTCCATTGTGTGGACCTTCTTCATGGTTTTCATGTTCCATGCATCTCCATGCCAGTGCTGACTCAGAAACGAGCCTCCAAAGTAACAGTACATTGCACAAAACATGCTATTTCTTCTTCACTTCCTAGTAAGATTGACCACCACAACTACTGAAACCACCGGCGGTTCTCCAGACTATACTTATGGTGGCGTATTGGTGTCAGACTCCCGTACATAGAGTACGTCTGGTAAACAAATGACAGACAAGCCGCCTGATTCGGCATGGTAAGTTTTTAGGGGTCTCACAAAAGGTTTATCCCAGGAAAGTGGCATATGGCACCCCTGTTTAGGTTTAGCTCCGTCCATGTTTCTGCTCTAAGGATGAAGCTGTCTATTTCCTGACCTGCATTTAGTCACCTTCCTTCTGATCTTAGCAGTATTACAAATTGCTAATTAGACCTATTTAATTTGCATACAATGATGTCAAGTCTACAGTCTAAAAGCCCATTTACAAGCAATGATTGTCCTTTGAATGACCTAAGGACACAAGGACTTTTTTTTGCTTTCAAATGATGAGTGTTTACACATAAAAGATAATTGTCTGAAATCCTGGCCATTTTCCTCCTTGGTGGGTCATAGTGTTTTATATGTAAAGTGGACATAAATAAGTGGAAGATTGTTTGTATATAGGAATAATCCATTTGCCTACTGAGGCCGGGTGCGGATTGGCTTTTGAATGAGTCATTTTATTTAGCTGGGCAAACAATCGCCCGTCGCCTCAAGTTGGTTGAATGACTGAACAACTGCTGGTTAAAGCGAACGTCAAGCGAACGAACTAGCGACTATTTTTCTGCAGGCTGAAGCTCAGTGACCAACGACAAGTGAACGAATAGTGCATGATGGCTTCACGTTTACACATAATGATTAACCCTTTCCAATCCACTGTCTGACGTCTAAAGACATTCTGATTGAAGGCTGTACAGATTCAATGTCGAAAGACGTCCGGCAGGGTATTCTTACTGTAGATAACTGGCCGTTCTGTTGTCGGTGGCCTCTCCAGCATGTCACATACCACAGTACTGGCTCTAGCCAGCAGATGGGGGCCATTGTATAATGGTAGAAGGAGAAAGACCCCCTAGGAAACCCTGAATGCAAAATTGGATTGCAACGGGTTAATGCCAGCTTTTGTTCGTTTGAACTAATTTTGAGCGACAATAGTTACGTGTAAATGGGCCATAAATGTCTTACCATATATGTGTACGCTTCAGTCATATGCCTACCAGGTATGGTTCTCAAACACTTCTTCCACAAAGCTCATGTGACCGGCGTCGGCATCATACAGTAATCTGGGGAAACAAAAACATACCTAACTGAAATAGCAGGAAATTTCAGCCGGCGGGCCTGGGGAAGAATCCGCACAAAACACAACATGAACGGCGGACTGCTTTGGGTATTCTTGGAAATTAAAAATGTCAGCCGGTTGTTCTAAGTAACACAGATAGAGGTAGAAAGCTTCTCTATAACTGCTTTTGTAGTTACCTACTGGCATTGATTCCACACTTCTAGTAATAGAAGTCCCAGGTACAATACCTCCAAGACAGAGTGCCCAAACTGCAACCCAGAACCTGTTTATTTATTGCAAAGTGCCAACACATCAGGGGATGGGGCTTATCACAACATTTGGTTTTTACCTTCATCGTTATAAAAAGGACAGGGCCATTTCAAACAGACAGGAACGCTCCGTGTTTTCTTCATAGCTAAAGCACCAAACTGTAAATGACATTGTCTCGGTATGCAGCTGAATAGTCATGATGTGGCCTCAAAATCCGGGCCATAAACCTCTGAAAAGTAGCTGGCGCCCCATGCAAGCCGAATGGCATGTTTTTGTATTAAAGCAAACCATCTGGGGTGGAAAACACTTATCTCTTTGGCTCTGTCAAAGGTATTTGCCAGTACCCTTTTGTGAGATCAAGAGTGGTAATGTATCTGGGGTTACCCAATCTCTCAATCAGCTCATCCACCCTTGGCTTGGGGCAAGCATCGAACTTGGGAGAGTTTGTTTAGCTTTCTGCAGTTATTACAGAACCTTCAGGTGCCATTTGGTTAGGGAATTAAAACAATGAGGCTTGACCACCCTCCTCTTTAACTCAATTTGACAGATTGCTTCTCTACGCGCTTCGGTATCCTGTACTGTTTTTAGATTTACCTTCATCCCAGGCTGTTATTATGTCATGCTTTATTACAAGGTGCGCCCCGGCTAGTCACAGAGCCTTTCATTTCTCTGCAGAAACTCTTTGGCCTCTTTTTGGTGCACTGATACGGAGTCTCCTATTCTAACTACGGGAAAAGGTCGCTGCACCTTTTCCTCCCTAACAGCCGAGGCACCAAGTGATTCCCTATCCCTTCCAGGGCTTAATAAAAGTTAACATGGTAGATCTGGTAAGGCCTTCTTCTCCCAGGTTGGTGCACTTTATAATTTACGTCTCCACCGCTCTCTACTATTTCTTATGAACCTTGCCACTTGGTGAGAAATTTACTTTCTACCATAGGTACCAAGTCAAAATTTCTAACCTTTGCAGACCACTTTTAGACTCTGCTCTGGGCCTCTTGCACCTTCTGCAAGTCTTCCCTAACAATAGGCATTATAGTAGTAATGTGGTCCTGCATCTGTACTACATGCTCAATAACGCTCTTGTAGGGAGTTAAAGGGGTTGTCCCGCGCCGAAACGGGTTTGTTTTTTTTTCAACCCCCCCCGTTCGGCGCGAGACAACCCCGATGCAGGGACGTACAGAAAGCTTACCGGAGCGCTTACCTTAATCCCCGCGCTCCGGTGACTTCTATACTTACCTGTGAAGATGGCCGCCGGAATCCTCTTCCTCCGTGGACCGCAGCTCTTCTGTGCGGTCCATTGCCGATTCCAGCCTCCTGATTGGCTGGAATCGGCACGTGACGGGGCGGAGCTACACGGAGCCTGCATTCTGCACGAGCGGCTCCATTGAAGAGAGCAGAAGACCAGGACTGCGCAAGCGTGGCTAATTTGGCCATCGGAGGGCGAAAATTAGTCGGCACCATGGAGACGAGGACGCCAGCAACGGAGTAGGTAAGTAAAAAACTTTTGATAACTTCTGTATGGCTCATAATTAATGCACAATGTACATTACAAAGTGCATTAATATGGCCATACAGAAGTGTATAGACCCACTTGCTGCCGCGGGACAACCCCTTTAACTGTTTCCCATGTCTCTTTGGCTATGTCCAGAAGCCTCCTTGAGTAATGGCCATAGGCCAACTCAAAAGGAAAGAACCCTGTAGATGCCTGTGGTACTTCTCAAATGGAGAACATCAGATACGGTAACAGACTGTTCCAGTCACAACCATCTTTGTCTACTACTCTCTTTAACATTTGCTCTAGAGTCTTGTTAAAGCTCTCCACTAATCCATCTGTCTGATGGTGGTATAGAGGTGTGTATGTGCTTGATTTGAAAGAAGTGGCACAGTTCTTTCATTATCTTGGACATAAACGGTGTCCCCTGGTCAGTACGGATTCCTTTAGAAATCCCTGTCCTGGAAAACATAAGGGACAACTCCTGTGCAATACTTTTGGTGATAATTTCTAAAGGGACAGCTTCAGGATATTATGTAGCATAAGCTAGCACCACCAGGATATATTGATGTCCTCTTGCCGATTTGATTATTGGGACTCCATCCCAAGTATTTCAAATGGCACCTTGATAATGAGGGAAGGGGTGGGGGATTAATGGGCTGTGAAAACTGTGAGACAGGTGCAGTCATCTGACACGTTTGGCAAGATTTTCAATATTCCTTTATTTCTTTGTATATACCAGGCCAGTAGAACCTTTGCAGGACTCAGTCCTGTGTTTTATCAATCCCTAAGTGACCCCCAAGTACATGACGATGTGCTATATCCAGGACCTTACGTCTACATAACCTGGCTACGACCAGTTGTTCAACCACTTGCTCATTCATTTTAGTTATTCTATACAGAAGATCATTGTTCATAGAAAAGTGGGGATGCCACTGGTCAGCACCTGGATTTTTGTGGCACACCATTCATGACCACAATACTCTCTCGCACATTTGTGAGAGTGAGATACCTCAACTGTGCAGTCTGAAAGTTTTCCCATGAAATGTCAAGTTCAGACATACCTTGAGCTGGGGGAAGATCCTCATCATCTTTTCCAGCCAAGACCTGAAATGGAAAGTTAATACATTTCTCCTTAATATCCACAATTTTGCTGCTGTCAGGAGAAGGAAAATTATCACTAGTGAAACTCTTTAGATTTAGACAATACCTTTCCCCACAAGTCCCAAAACTGAGGGAAAATGCCTGCAATAGTACACTGGGCATTAAGTTCGTAGAACACTGTTCCCACCATTAAATAGAACGGTTTGGACAGCACACACTTCTACTTTGAATGCACGTGAAAAATGTTTTACTTGCCAGTCCAGATGTTCACATAAAGTTGAGGCAACGTTAATGTTCCGGGCTCAAATTCCTTTATCCTTTACCCGTTCCTCATAGGACATGATTTGCAGACCGCTCACCATCTTGGTAACTCTTCTCTGAACTTGCTCCAGTTTGTCTATGTCTTTTTTTAAGTGGGGCACCCAGAACTGGACCCAGTATTCCAGATGAGGTCTGACTAAGGAGGAGTAGAGGGGATAATGACCTCATGTGATCTAGACTCCATGCTTCACTTAATACATCCCAGAATTGGGTTTGCCTTTTTGGCTGCTGCATCACTCTGTTGACTCATGTTCAGTCTATGATCTATTAGTATACCCAAGTATTTTTCACATCTGCTGCTGCGTAGCCCAATTCCTCCCATTCTGTATGTGCTTGCTGCATTTTTCTTGCCCAGATGTAGGACTTTGTATTTCCTTGTTAAATACCATTCTGTTAGTCGCTGCCCACTGTGCAAGCTTTTCTAGATCTTTTTGAATACTCTCTCTCTCTTCCCTAGTGTTAGCTATCTCTCCTAGCTTTGTGTCATCAGTAAATTTGATCAGTTTCCCACAATTCCCTCCTCCAGATAATGTATAACAATGTTGACCAACACTGGGCCCAGGACAGAGCCTTGTGGTTCCCCACTTGATACATTCTTCCACTTGGATGTGCAGCCATTTATGACCACTCTTTGAGTACGATCACTCAGCCAGTTGCCTTGTCAATCCTATATATGGTCATTTTTTCAATAAGTATGGTATGAGATACTTTGTCAAATGTTTTACTAAGGTAAAGATAAACTATACCCACCACATTCCCCATATCATATTTTGTAGAGACCGTTGCACAGCTTCTCTTGCACTTTAAGTAGCAGCGGCCCCTTTCATCCTTTCTCTCAGGGCACTCCAGAAGTGTCTCTTTCAGCAGTGCAATTTATTCCTGCTGTGCCTGGAGTTGCAGCTCAAACATTTCTTACTGCTGCTGGGTATCTGTTGCATCTGGGCATTTGTCTGTTGCAACTTCTTGACAAGCTCCTCTAGTGCAGTGAACTGTGATTGCATAATGGCAGCAGGTTTTACCCACATCAGCTGATGTAATCCTTAAATATTAAAGGGGTCGTCCCGCGCCGAACGGGGGGCCTATTGAAAAAAAAAAAACCTGTTTCGGCACTAACTAAACAGCTGGACTCTCACTTATCACTAATGTGCAGCAATGGTCAGCAAACAGCAGAAGTCCACCAGGGTAGGATGTGCTCACTATAGGCTCTGACTGCCTGAACTTGCAGCCTTTTATGCCCCACTGATTACCTCAGTTGGTAGAGCTGAGTTCACAGGGATCCAGAAGGAAGCCCTGCACTGCACCTCACCACTAAGCATTTGAGTGAAATGTCCGCTCCCTCTAGTACTTTTCAATGCGCACGTCTACAGTATGTTCACACATGGCGAAAATGTTGCGGAATGTCCGCAGTGGAAATTTCTGCTGCAAATTATGCAGCATTTCCACATCCAAAAAAACTGTCAAAACCCCAAGATCGGTCAGCCCAGGGAGGAGGTGAGGGGGAGTGTCGTCGCACGGTATGAAATCAGCTGCAGATACGCGGTTGATTTCCAATCAAAACCGCACCAATGGTGTGGATTGTGAGTTTTCTGCATGAAGAAATGCTGCATAATTTACCACAGTTGTTTCCACTGCAGACATTCTGCATTTCCACCACGTGTAGACATACCTTAAGTCTGCTTGAGGTATGCTGCCATGTGCAGAGTGACCTTAACAGTAATAGTGTTACGGTATACTAACCTGGATACGTCAGCCTGGGTTGCCCTGGATCTTACCTGCAATCCCTGTCCCTGCCTACTTGCCTCCACTCCTGGCTAAACCCAGGCGGGCAACTGGGCGGCGGTCCCTAGTCTATCTAGGGACCGAGGAAGGGACGCTGGCATACCTGGGTGGAATGGGTAGAATACCGACAGGAAAGGCAGATGATAATACCAACATGAAACAACACTGATAATACTGAGGCAGATGGGAAAACCTGGCAGATAGAAACAAGAAAGCAGACAAGCTGATAGAGGCAGGAGACCTACAGATGTAGACTAGCTAACTCTGAAGAAAACCAATAACTGGCAGTGATTGCAGACTTTTAAACCAAAGCCTCCGCCCAGAGGTGGAGAGAGGGAGGCAGCCAACTCCCAAAAGGGAGCTCATGCACGGCAGCTGCGCTCACCAGTGCGCACGGCGCCAAAAGCTACCAGCACACCGCTGGCCAGGCACCCGCGACCCCGGCAGCTGGACCACAAGCCGAGGTCATGCGCCCTGACCGCGGGACCCTGCACCCCGCGAGTAGCCGCATGGTAACAAATAGTGTCCTCAAAATTGGCCACAGTAGCAATAGTGACCTCCACAGTGGTCTCAGTAGTAAGTGTCCCTTATATTGGCTTCAGTAGTAATATTATTACTACTGAGGCCGATATAGGGGGCAATATTTCTAACAGTGTCTTCTGTATCAGTCCCAGTAGTACTAGAGCGCCCTGAGACCGATATACTTTACTCCTCCTTGTCGTCAAAGTGTTGCTGCTCCTCTACTCGGCGCTGCTGTGGGCAGAAGTGTGTGTGACCGTACTCCTCCCTTTTCCTCTTCTCCTGCGGAACAAAGCAGAAGAGGAGATACTTGGGGGCACACGCTGCCGTCAGTATGTGCACATGTAGCAGTGCCACTGAGTGTTTATCAGCCCATGAGCTGTGGCACCCTGGCTGGTAATCAACACTTATAATGACCAGACGTCTCGTAAGTGGGACAAAAGTAGAACAAAAGTCTGAAAAGGTTGTCCTGCTTAGGGACTCTGGGGATAGCAAGGCACAGGGTCCAAAATCGGGACTAAACCAGGATGTCTGGTCACCTTATTCTAGTAGTACTAGTAACGAACAGCGCATATGCCCACAGAGAGGGCTCCGAGTGCCCCCCTCTGGCACACGTGATAGGTTCGCCACCACTGTCTTAAAGACCCTGTTAGACCTTCAACAGCTATCGAATAGCTGTTTTCTTGGGGTCCACTTATATTGGAATGCTCCCCCCCCCCCCATTGTATTGTCCCCTAATGTATTTATGCATATTTATTTGATCGTCCCTTAGCAGTCTTTTTTCCAGGATAAATAATCCAATTTTGATGCCTCTCTGGGTATTCCAGTCCTCCCATTCCGTTTATTAATTTAGTCGCCCTTCTTTGAACCCCCTCAAGCACTGCAACATATTTGCCTGAAACGTAAGACGGCACATGCTCCATCTGAATTTTTCGATAAAGAGAGTTTACCCTACACACTAGACTTACTCAGTTTTCCTGTGCATTGACTAATCAGGTCCGATTGGTTTCCAGCACTTTATATGACATAGTGCTACAAGAAATGATATTTTGTTGTGTATTTTAATGGAAATCAGCTCTGAATTGAACCTCCAAACCAGTAGTGTAAAAGCCCTAATCTGCAGCCAGATGGCATTGGTGGTGGATTATCTTCCATGGAATGATCTAGAATCGGGCATTGAAATTCACTATAACATGGGGCGCCCACTGCTCCAACACCTCTGCTGACATAAGACGTGGACTTCATACATCACTTTTGTGATAGGCGAACCTGGATTTCCTTGGTGGAATGCATATTCAGCGGTGCTGTCTATCTTCCCCTCTCATGAGTGAGTTACCTGTGATTCCCTTTGACGTCACAGTTTGAGCGCACTGTAATTTTTTTTGTGAGCTGAAGAATGTGAAAGTTTTATGTCTGTTATCTCTCCTTTAAAATCTGCACATAGTAGGAGATGGAAACACTACCTCTGCAGCGCCACCTATTGGATAGCAACATTTTTACAAATCAATTTCAGAATTTTTATGAAGTTTAAAAAAAAAAAAAAAAAAATGATTGGGAAGAGGACACCCCTCTTGACCCCTCTTCAAAACTTTCATATTCTCCACTTATGCAAGAATCCCGGGCCGAAGTTCATTCCATTCTTGAGGGTATCAAAATGGCCATACGTTATATAGTCCCAAATTCTTTTGTGACGCTGCGACTTGAAGTTGCCCTTTGGTATGATAATTCTCATCTGCTCTATGCTGTGTCCCTGACCACAAAAATGTTTTGCCACAAGGTAATTCCGTCTTTTCCTTTCTAATTGTGTGGCGATGAGATCTCATCCTGGCATTCAATTTTTGTCCTGTTTCCCCGATACAAAGCCCCCCAACAGGACATTTACTGCACATGATCAGGTACACAACAGACATGGAACATGTGAATGTCAAGGGGATCTTATAGTCCTGCTGTGTGTTAGGGATTTGTATCCTGTCCGCAGTCAGTACATGTGAGCAGGTCTTGCAGCCCCTTAAATTACAGGGATAAGTTCCTTTTTGTGTGTCCGAAGGCAATGCACTCCTGATTATAAAGTTCCTTAAATTAGATGGGGAGGGTCTGGCAATATGGTTTTCAGACGGTCATCATTGTGCAGGGTATGATGGAGTTTATTTGCAGTCTTCCTTACTAACCTCTAGCTGGGAATTGTAGGTCACTACTAGAGGCAAAAGCCCATTTTTTCCCCCTTTCTCCTTGTATTGGAGTAGTTGATTTTTGGGTATCCTGGTGGCTTGGTGTCTTCTGGGTATCCTGGTGGCTCTGGTGATTTGGTCATCAATCGAGGTGGGATGGCAGCCCTGATTTAAAAAGGACTCTGTGATTGCGCAAATGTTCCTCTCTGCCTGTTACATAGTAACATAGTATGTAAGGCCGAATGAAGACAATGTCCATCTAGTTCAGCCTGTTTAACCTCCTTGTTGTTGATCCAGAGGAAGGCAAAAAAACCAAAGAGGCAGGAGCCAATTAGCCCTTTTGGACTCCCCCATTAGACTCCCTAATGGCAATCAGACTAATCCCTGGATCAACCCCTAATAGTTCCTACCTGCCTGTATACCAGGATTAACAATTAACCTAAGATTTATATCCTGTAATATCCTTCTGCGCTAGAAAAACATCAAGTCCCCTTTTAAACTCCTCTATGGATTTTGCCCTCACCACATTCTCAGGCAGAGAGTTCCACAGTCTCACTGCTCTTACAGTAAAGAACCCTTTTCTGTGTTGGTGATGAAACCTGCTTCCTTCTAGACGTAGCAGATGTCCTCTTGTTACCGTCGCGGTCCTGGGTATAAACAGATCATGGCAGAGATCCTTGTATCGTTCCCTCATGTATTAATACATAGTAATTTGATCGCCTCTTAGCCGTCTTTTTTCTGGGGTAAATAATCCCAGTTTTGGTGCCTCTCTGGATATTCCAGTCCCTTCATTCCATGTATTAGTTTAGTTCTCCTTCTTTGAACCCCCTCCAGCACTGTAACATCTTTCCTCGGCACCAGTGACCAGAACTGTACGCAGTATTCCATGTGGGGCCTGACAAGTGCCTTATACAGTGGGAGGATAATGTTCTCGCCCCTATACCTCTTAATGCACCCCAAGACTTTATTAGCTTTTGCAGCAGCTGACTGGCATTGGTTACTCCAGTTAAGTCTACAGTCCACTAGTACCCCCAGGTCTTTTTCCATATCACTTTTCCCTAGCAGTACCCCATTAAGTGTATATTGGTGACATCCGTTTCTCCTGCCCATGTGCATAACCTTACATTTATCAACATTGAACGTGATTTGCCATTTTTCTGCCCGATCCCCCAGCTTATCCAGGTCCTTTTGTAGCCGTACATTGTCCTCCGTTGCATTGATTATATTGTATAATTTTGTATCTTATGTAAATATCGATATTTTACTGTGCAGCCCCTCTATCAGGTCATTGATAAATATATTGAACAGAATGGGGTCCAATACTGAACCCTGTGGCCCCCACTAGCGACGGTGGCCCAATCAGAGTATGAACCATTTATTATCACCCTCTGCTTTCTATCTCTGAGCCAGTTCTTTACCCATATACACACGTTTTCACCCAATCCGAGCTTCTCATTTTATATATCAGCCTCTTATGCGGCACGGTGTCAAATGCTCTAGAGAAGTCCAGATATACAAGATCAATAGACTCTCCCAGGTCCAGCCTAGAGCTTACTTCATCGTAGAAGCTGATCAGATTGGTCTGACATGATCGACCCTTCATGAATCCATGCTGGTGAGGAGTTACTCTGTTGTTCTCCTTGAGGTATTCTTCGATGGCGTCTCTCAGAAACCCCTTGAATATTTTTCCAGTTACTGAAGTGAGACTTACTGGCCTGTAGTTACCAGGCTGACTTTTGGCCCCCTTTTTCTAAATTGGAACCACGTTGGCAATGCGCCAATCCAATTGTACAACATCGGTATTGATAGTGTCCAGAAATATTAGATATAGTGGCCTAGCTATCACATCACTTAATTCCTTTAGTACCCTTGGGTGTATTCCATCTGGGCCTGGCGATTTATCGATTTTAATCTTCTTTAACCTGTTCCGCATCTCCTACTGAGTTAGGTATGAGAGATTTTGTGCGGGGTTCATTTTATTCCCCTGCATCTCATGTGGCATTTCCTTTTCGTTCATGAAAAGAAACTATTTAATAGGTTTGCCTTCCCCTCCATCATCTTCAATGATTTCTCCTGCATTATTTGTTAAAGGGCCAGTGCTCTCAGGGCAAATCCTTTTGCTGTTAATATAGTTGAAAAATAGTTTAGCGATTAGTCTTTCTACCTCTTCCTTAGCAATTTTGATCTTATCTTTGCATATTTTGTTTTTTTCCCTGTATGATTTTAGCGCTTCTTCGCTGCCTTCTTGCTTTAGTAGTTTGAACACTTTCTTTTTTTTGTTTATTGTCCCTCTTACCGTCTTGTCGAGCCACATTGGTTTCCTTTTACTCAAAGTTCTTTTATTTTTAAAGGGAATGAACTGCTCACATGAGGTGATTAGGATCCTTTTAAACTTTTCCCATTTGTCCTCTGTACTGATATTTTTGAGGATGTTGTCCCAATTAATGTTACCGATAGTAATTCTGAGCTGATCAAATTTTGTTTTACTAAAGTTTAGTTTGTTTGTCGCTCCCTGATAAGGCTTCTTATTGAATGACAGCTGGAAGTTGATTATATTGTGGTCACTGTTCCGCAAGTGCCCCTCTACCTGTACCCCCATTATTCGGTCCGGTTTGTTAGTTAGTACTAAGTCCAGAGTGGCCCTCCCTCTCGTTGGCTCCTGCACAAGTTGGGTAAGGTAGTTATCTTTAATTGTTCTCAGGAATTTTTTCACCCCTGTGAGATTTGCAGGTCTCATTATCCCATATTATATCTGGATAATTAAAGTCCCCCATGATAATTACTTCGTTGCGGATTGACACCTCTTCTATCTGCCTTAATAGTAAGGTTTCAGTTTCTTCTGTTGCTTTTGGTGGTCTATAGAAGGCCCCTATCAGGATTTTGTTATTTTTTCTCTCCCTGTATTTCTACCCATAGAGATTCCACATGTTCACCTCCTGCCCTTATATCCTCCCGTAGCCTCGGCATTAAGTACGATCCAACATTGGGTTGGAGCAGATCCGGTAATATCTGATGGCCTGGCTGTAGACAATGGACTTTTTGATGTGCTTAGGATGATAATTGTGCCATCTAAGGTATGTGGGTCAATTGGTTTGCGGTAAAGGGATGTCTGTATTGAGTTGTTTGAAATTTTTATGGTGGTGCCCCATCCAAACCAGTTTCATTTTAGCCTAGTCTTGAGTGCAAAACAGTCTCAAATTTGTGTGTGAACATTTATTTAGATCAATAGAGGTGTCGTCTCTGCTTTTTTATGTTATATTTGTGCCCAATCCAAACCAGTTTCAATTGAGCTTGAGGAAGGGTCGATAAAAGAACCCAAAAGCTTGCTGTAATATCATGTATTTTTGTTAGCTATTCAAAGGTCTCATATCTACAATTGGACTTGGTTTCTCTCACTGAGAGCAATCACACTTTGCTCTACTGCCTAAAATGGTAGCAAACTTCCTTCTTTTTCGTTGTCCCTACTGTGTACACACTAATGTCTCATTAAACTGGCCTTATGTGTCCTGTAGCTTTCTCTAGCTTTGCATCGGATTCATGGTGCTGTAAGCGTCTTCTTCAGAGACTGAGCCTCCTGTGTGAAGGTAGAGTCCCTCTGCTTTCACGCAGCTTGTCATTTTCTGCCCAGCGTTGTCAGGAGTCCTTTTGATGTATGATCAGATATTTGTCCACTCCCCAGCATAGGGATATGGCCTGCTGCACTGCCTCTCTCCCATGACCACGTCTCTGCAGTCCTCTACTTTCCTAAGCAGCATCCACTGTGGCCCTCTATACGCTGTTTTCCCCTGCTGCTGACGCAGGTCACTGCGCTGAACAGTGCACCAGGTGCTCCCAATACTGCCAAGCGCCTGTGAGCACTTCCTCATCCCCTCTCCTGGCCAGGTTCAGACTGTAGGGAGCAGGACTTCACGTAACAGTCATCATCTTACAATTGCACCAGAAGCCTGATCTAGGAGGAACCCTATGAGGGTAAAGGAGGGGAGTAGGGAGAAAGGAAAGACTTTGTGAGCACATGGCAGGTCCTCTTTAAAGCTTTGCTCACTTTTTCTTCTTTTAAAATGGATTTTCAATAGTTTTCCTTTAGTTCCGTTGCCCTTGAGACACCCCCAATGCTTACATAATTGCTCACTCTCTACAGTAGCTCTATCTAGCAGGGCACGTTACGGCCACACTGCTCAGATTGCTTCACAGAAGGTAATATTTCACACTTGAAGTCCCCTGGAAATCACACCATATGCAGCAATACCTCTCACTTCTCTACAATAGTATGTAAAAAATGTGGATTTAGGAAAAGTCGTCTCCATATTTTTCTTGGAAAGTGCAGCACCATAAAAATTATTCAACAATTTCAGCATTCCTCCTCCGCCGTGTTTTTTTTCAGACGGCGTTCTGCTATTTGAGAGCTGTCCTACGCGCCTGTGACCCCCACTTTCCTCAACCGCCTGTGGAATTTGTGGTGTTGAATCATTACTGCAAATTCTGCTATTATGTGTAGAATCCTGCTGTTCTACACCTTATACTGAGCAGTGATAGAAGCCAGCGGTTGGATTAATGAAAAATGCGTAACATGTTGCGCTCTTAGTAGTGAGTGGTGTCTCATGCTTTACGCTGAAGGGTGTTAATAACCAAACAATTTAAGAAATTGAAATGAATTGAACAAAAAAAACAAGAAATTCGAGCAGCCCATGAAGCGTGCCCCATCTCACCACACTGATGAATGCTTTAAGACTCTGGAAAAGATGGGCCTTCCACAAAATAACTATTAACATTTTTAGGATACTTAAGAGCCAAAACAGGGCATTTTCACAGCAATTTGAACCTAGGAGAGATCACCACTGTGTGGCTGCGACTATACATATTCTACTGTGTATGTGGTCAATATGGCACTAATTCTAAGAACACATATTACAGAGGGAACCCAAGTAGACGTCTATTGATGAAGAGGTACCCAAGTAGCCATCAATCAATGAAGAGGCGCCAAAGTAGCCATCAATCAATGAAGAGGCGCCAAAGTAGCCATTAATCAATGAAGAGGCGCCAAAGTAGCCATCCATCAATGAAGAGGCGCCAAAGTAGCCATCCATCAATGAAGAGGCGCCAAAGTAGCCATCCATCAATGAAGAGGCACCTAAGTAGCCATCCATCCATAAAGAGGCGCCCAAGTAGCCATCCATCAATATAAAGGCGGCCAAGTAGCCATCCATTAATAAAGAGGCGCCCAAGTAGTCGTCCATCGATGACGAGGTGCCCAAATAACCGTCCATTGGCAACGAGTTGCCCAAGCAGCTGTCCATCAATAAAAAGAGAGCCAAAAGTAAGCATCCATAGATAAAAAAGAGCCCAAGTAGCTATCTATCTAAAAAAAAGGAGCCCAGTTCAGATTGGCTCTTGCCAAATCAGTTGTGTGAGCTATCATATGGTTCTCACAACTACATAGGCAGCAAAGAAGAACTGGGGAAATGATCAGAGATTCAATACTGTTCTTCAAGAGATGAGAAGCAGGTTTGCAGTAAGTGCTAAACCATCCTATTCAAGGATGGTATTAAGACATGAAGCAATAGAGGGTCCAATATTAGATACTTATTCGGAAGACCCCTCCAATCTGTGTTCCTCTAACACCAGAGTACACAGTTGTTAGTGAGAAAAGCACATCACTAGGATAGAAGACAAGACCACAAATATGGAGTTATCTGAGCTTCCCATGGTGACACGGCTAGCACCTCCCCAGTGATAAAGTGCAGTAGGTGGGACCACTATATCAAAAACATTAGAGGGAATGTGGAACAGCAGGAAAACAATGTAGAAGTGGCAGCAGAGGAATGCATAAGATACTCAGAAGTGGTATAGGCCACATGTGTGGCCACACAGACATAGTCAATATCGACAGTTCCAGATCAGGACAGGTGGAGTTCATGCAACACAGTGAGACAGGCAGAAGGTCATAGTAGTTGGAAATCAGGCAAATCGTAGTCAAGGAAGAAGCTGAGGTCAGGACAGGTGGAGTACTACACGAGTACTGGTGTAGAATAGTTGGGGCCAGAATGTTACTGCAAACTGTTTAAGCTTTTCTCTTGTAACTGTGTAGAGTATACAGAGAATGGCATGATCGAGGAAAACCATCCAGTGAAAGGCAATCCTGTGGACGGACAATACTTCACTGAAAGGGGCCAGAGGAGAATGTCAGGAATTATGTGCATCTGACATAAAAATAGACAATATTTCTATGTAGTGTGTGCGGAGACTAGAGGGAAAACTGGGGATGCTGCCTGTTCTACTCAGAGGAGAGATAGAGAAAAGGATTGTGGTGGCCTGGAGATGGGAGAGGACCAATCAGTACCATAAGGAGAATGAGAAGAGTAGAGAGTGGCATGCCAGATACTGTACAATGCTGTGGAAGTGAATGGGTCAGTAGAAGCTGCAACTCGTGCACAGTAACCATAAGTGACTCTGGCCTCTGAAAGAACTTTAGGGGTGTACACCAATAGGCATATGACTAGTTACTTTCATGTTAAGCAGGACTGTTATCGAAGTTTATTGGGGATTGAATTGTCAGAGAAATTTGTCGGACTTGGGCTAGAGTGAAAAACTCCATATTTCAGGTCGGAGATACTAAATCCCAAGAGAAATGTTGTGGTGGTTCTGGAATTGCTGTCTTGCTAATAGTCTGCTGCTGGTTTTGGATGTGTGTCTACATTTTCTGGCTCAGTGGGTGTGGTATTTGATGTGCTTGGTCACACCTATAGGTAATTCTTGGACTATTTCCCGGCCTGATACTGAGCTGAATTGCAGTTGATTTTCAGTTTCTGTCTGTCTGAGCTAGCATTCAGAGCTGTGGTCCTGGAGGGTTCAGTTACCGGCTGCATCTTAAAGCCAAGTACTGCCCTTGTTATAATTTCTAGTTTTGGTTTGCTTGTGTTTTACCTTTTCCACATAGGGTCAACTAGGGGAAAGGTATGCGGTAAGGGCAGTCCTTATTGAGGTGATCGCCCTGCAATCAGGCAGGGCTCTTCCCTGTGTTTTGTTATATAGGGAAGGTGTTTTCCATATTTTGATTGTATCCCTGTTTTGTTATTTGCTCATTTGCATTTGTGGGAGATCTGCAGGTGACATTTCCAGCACGTCCTGTTTGAACGTAACAGAAAATAGGAAACTAAGGTATAGGTCTTCATCCAGAAAAGCTGTGTGTTATGTTTTGAACTCTGTGTGCATGTTAAACCGGACCAATATTAGTAGTGCAGATATTGCTTAGTAGGTAGTAATACGTTCTAGTTGATAGTACATTGTTTCTTGCTAATCGAATGTGAAAATTCAATTGCTTGCTCATTACTATTCCATGATTCACTTTTTGTCCTTAAATAAATATTGTATACTCTAGTCACTCCATTTGCTGTGTCCTAACCTGGTACCCAGGCACCTGCCGTGTGACCCATTACAAATTTGGCGCAGTCAGCAGGATACAATATCAGGGATGTAGATTCACAGTGAAGAAGTGTTGAGGGTGCAGCAGCTACTTCAGCTAGTGGCATGTGCCCTATTACACAACTAACATGTCTGATCACACAACTTGCTATATCTTAGTATGGATAGCCCATGACAGCAGGCGACCAGTTCCAGCACCGTTGTGTCTAAGAGAAACAGAAAAACAAAAGAGCATAAAAATTGTATTATTGAGCAGCGGAAAAATATCTCCTAGTCAGATGAATACAGATTGCTGTTGCACCATGCTGATGGGAGGGTCAGAACTTGGTGTAAGTAGCATGAATCAATGATCCCTTCCTGTCAGCTGATCAGAGCATGTCAGTACTTCCATCTGAACTGCAATTGCAAGAAGCTTCCTGTCCGCAGGGGCCAATATTCCTGCAGAACGGTTATCTATTACATAGTGGAATCAACACCACAACAAATTACTGTTTTCTAAAAGCCAAAGGTGGTCCAACACTCTACTGGATGGGGGCTCTAATGAAGTGTGCAATTAATTCATTACTAGCCTATCACTTTTACAGAAATATACAATGTAAATGATTAAAGAGCAGAGACATACATAACCAGCTGCCTCCGGAGTAGATGTAACCTAAGCCTTGGCTGGTAGAGATGGTGAATCAATCCATTGACATTCCACTGGAGCGCTGTGCCCTACTACAATAACGCAGGCTTTCCCGCTGCCAATAGACTCTAAATCTCTTAGAAAAATGTTTATCTGGTGAATTACAGAGAACAGCAGGAGGAAAGCCCGTGATACGTTACAGACCTCCGCCATTTATCAGCTGATTACAGCATAAAAACAAAGAGCAGGGTTACAGCTCCATCCAACAAGTCAACCTTTTAAGAGAGCCAGCAGCTTGCAGTATCTGGACCGGCAGTGATGGCCAGCGCTCGGCTCTACTACTTCTTCCAATGTCGATTAGAGCAATTCAGGAGGATTTATACAAATGAAGAACATTCAGGAAAAGCTAAAATGTGACATTTAGAAGCACAGAAACCCATCTGATCGGTTTACAATGTGCACTTACGTTTTTTCTGGGCTGATGAACCAGTCTCCAGCCCACGTCCAACCACTGGAGGGCTTGAAACTTTCCTTTGGGAGCTTGATCTTCCCTGTAACGTCTGAGTGCTTGGGATGTGTCAGCCCGGTGCTCCCCCAGTTGCCCACTAGTGCCAGTTTGGTCTGGTTCTCATACTGAAAAACAAGGGATGATGTCGGCTTCTTCAAGTATACTCTGTGGGCTGCTAGGTTCAGAATCCTACAGTCCTGTCTCTACGAGCCAAATACTACAGAGGGAGGGGAGTGCTCTTGTAAAAGATGACATTGGAAGTCAAGAATCACCTCATGTATGTTATCACATTGCTCAAAAATGTGTCCGGGACCTTTAAGCATTACTAATGAGCAAACTTTTGAAAAGTTTAGGTCGGTCAGTTCGACAAACTTTTTCAAAAATTTTGGTTTGTTCCCCAAAACCTCTAAAACTGCTGTATAACACTGTCGTAGAGCTATACAAAGCCCTGTATAACGCTGAATGTTACATAGGGCTTTTATGGCTGTTAGACAATGCTATACACTAGTGTGGAGTGAACCAAACGAGGAGAACCCTGTTTTAGGTAGAACTTTGTTATATGCTCGGTTTGAGTTAGTGAAGAACAAACATTTAGCAAAATTCAACCCAAAACGTGGTTCTACTAGTTTGATTTGCTCAACACCATTAAGCACCCTAGTATTACCCTAAATAACTTACACTTCAGAGACATCAATCTGTCCAGTCAGGAAACAGAAGCAATTGTGAATCCAGTTCACCCGCTTTGGTGCAAATAAAAGGGATAACAGAAGCGCATGAGAGGTGACAGCAAAACACTCCCAAATAGGGACTGGAAAAAATTCCCCTCTCCTTCCTGATTCTTCTAGTTCAGCGTTTTGCTGGTGTCCTTGTCACTACTGGTACATGAGACACTACCTGCAACCCAATCAGCTTGTACACGTAGTCCTGTCAGGATAGCACATCCACTTGTGAAGAAGGTTTACTGCGTCTCCCAGCATAACAGACTGGAGCAGATAGCAGAACATGGGCCATTACATGAGGAGAGACGGACAGAAGGGTATCAGCCTAACATCAAGACCAGAGGAACAGGAGGAGCTCCACCAGAAGCCTACAAAATGTCCTCCAGCAGTACTAACATCAGTCATACACAGACTCAATAAGGGTGGCATGAGGGCCAACATTCTAAACTGGGATTACTACTTATCTTTTGAGCGATAATAGTTATGTGCTTTTTTACAGCACAAGGTGACCGCTCAAACGTTGAGCGATCACCTTACACTGCGAACGGGGGATGCAGAAGACAAGTGGGGCTGCTTGTCTTCTGCATCCAGCTGTTCCCCGCTTGGAGCGCCCGGCTGTAATGCAACTGCTCACTCCAAGCCGGGGATGAAGAACACAGCTGTACAGCTGTGTTCTTCATACCCTACCTATCTTGAGGGAGCAGGATACAGCTGAAACAATAGTATCAGCTGTATCCCCCTCTGAATTCCTGATAACTGATCGCTGATCTTTCAGCATGCTGAAATATCAGCATAAGCGTAGTATTAAATAAAAAGGGATTAGATAAAAAATTAAGCTCATGGTAGAATTAGATAAAATGGGATAGACTAGGATAAAAAGGAAGGCATATCCGAGGATGGGACTGGATCAGATAGGAAGCAATCAGAAAGGGAGTAATAGGACACATAGGATAAGAAACATAGGATAGTACAACCTATAAAACAGAACGGGATAGATTGACAAATGATTGGATACGGTTTGATGGGGGTATCAATTGGAGAGAATGTGATGGGATAACATGTGATGGGATATAATGGGAAATGATAAAAAAGATAGGGTCATATTTTGATGGGATAGAGTGGGATGGGATTAGATAAAATGAAAGGGAAGGCATAGGATAGGATAGGAGGTTGGGATAAAATGGATACGTAAGATGTAATCACATAGAATAGGACATGATAAAAGGATAGGATTAGATAGGATGTAGAAGGTGGGGAATGGGATAGAATAAAAAGGACAGTATAAGATAGAATCAGGTGTGATACAAAATAGGATGAGCTATACAGAGATGGGATGAAAAGGAGAGCCTAGTATAGGATCAGGTGGGACAGGATGACATACTGGAATAGGAAGAGGCAGGATGAAATGGAATAGGATTAGATGAGACTGACAACTATGGGAGAAGAGAAGACAAGAAGAGTACTGGATGGGATAAGCGCCATACTTGGCCACTTTAACATGGCTGTTTTGGGTCAGTATTTTACACCAAAGTGTAAGTCAAAACCAAGTATGGAACCCAAAGAGACAAAGTATAATGGAGAGATTGCCACCTCTTGAGAATTTTGGGTCAACTCGTGTTTTTGACTTACAAATTCTGATGCAAAATACTGCCATGTGAAAGCAGCCCAACAAAAAATAAACCCTGTACAGATGTGTCCTCCCTTGGGCTCGGGCTACACGCAAATTTGGCCTCAAAATGGGTCACATCATTTTTGGTGTTCAAAATCCCTGTTTTAAGGAGATATCGGAGGGAAAAGTCCATATTTTGGCTCCCCTCTCATCAATTGTGTATCTTTATCTGGCACTAATTTCCAAATTGCTCTAGTTTTAATCTGGATCAATAATGGTTATTTTTTTAATCCTACTCTGTAAAGAAATTTTTGAGGGTGGAGCTAACAAGAGCAGGAACTAAAAATAAGAACAATGTTCAGCAATGGAGATATCCAACT
Organism: Eleutherodactylus coqui; assembly: GCF_035609145.1. Taxonomy (NCBI): domain Eukaryota; kingdom Metazoa; phylum Chordata; class Amphibia; order Anura; family Eleutherodactylidae; genus Eleutherodactylus; species Eleutherodactylus coqui. The sequence continues at coordinate 8,168,351 of NC_089843.1, forward strand.
CTCGGAATAGCTCATCAGTAAAGGCCACTGTTTGTAGTACAGGAGCTCCTGGGTCCGAGTCCTGACACTGCTTCTTCTAGTATGGCCTCTGAACATCACAGAGCCTGAAAGCATAAACAACCTGGTCCGGCTCCCAAGAATTTTATCCCAGCTGTACCCCTTCCACTGTACAAGGTAGTGTAAACCCCCCTCTAAAAACTCCAGAGTCCAGAATCTTATCAACCACAAACTCTTCTTCACCTTGGACTTTTACTGATGGAGGAGGTGGCTTACTTCTCCCAGCAAACATGTTTTCCATGAATGGCTTTAGCATTGATACATGGGACACTGGATAAACTTTCAGTCTGTCAGGGAGTTCCAGGTTAATCCTCGCAGTAATACAAAATTTTCGACCCCGCTTGGGAGAGGGTACGGTTTTAAATTCTTTGTGGATAACCAAATTTTGTCACCAATCTGAAAGGAAGGAGTGCACTTGCGATGTTTATTCACTGCCTGTTTATAGTTTTCTTGGGCTTCTTGTAGCATCTCTTTTAGATTTTTCTGGGTTTTCAGCAATGTAGTTAGTCTGTGATTAACAGTAGGAGTATTAAACTGAAGATCAAGAATAAAATACTGGATGCACAACCACAGTTAGCATAAAATGGACTTTGAGATGTAGAGTTATGTTTGGAATTGTTGTGGGCGAATTCTGCTGTTGGTAAGTAGTCCACCCACTCGTACTGCAGGTAGGAAATAAATCAGTGGAGGTATTGCTCAAAAATGTGATTAGTCCTTTCAGTTTGACCATTGGACTGTGGATGGAAGGCAGAAGACAAATTAATAGTTACCCCTAAAGCTGTACAGAACCTTTTTCAAAATCTTGATGTAAACTGAACACCTCTATCAGAAACTACATCATCAGAAATTCCATGCAACCTGAATACCTTCTTGATCATTAATAGAGATGAGCGAGCGTACTCGGATAAGCACTACTCGCTCGAGTAATTTGCTTTATCCGAGTATCGCTGTGCTCGTCCCTGAAGATTCGGGTGCCGCTGCGGCTGACAGGTGGGTCGCAGCGGGGAGCAGGGGAGAGCGGGCGGGAGAGAGGGAGAGAAAGATCTCCCCTCCGTTCCTCCCCGCTCTCCCCTGCAGCTCCCCGCTCTGTGCCGGCACCCGAATCTTCAGGGACGAGCACAGCGATACTCGGATAAAGCAAATTACTCGAGCGAGTAGTGCTTTTCCGAGTACGCTCGCTCATCTCTAATCAATTAATTCAGCAGTTTTTTTTCTGCTGTGGGAATCTTCATAGTGGGAATGAAATGGGCCATTTTTGTGAGTCGAACCAACAAAAATGACAATCATTTCTTTAGAAGGGGGAAGATCAATACAATTGATTAATATTGATCCCCGCAGCCTGGATGGAAGTGGTTGGAGGAGTCCCAAAGGAGGAGATCGTGGTGTCTTGTTTCGTGCATGTTTCATAAGAGGCAACATAGTTTTTTTTACATTGTTCTTACAATTAGACCATCAAATTGAGCAAAGCAGTAGTTCCAAAGTGTTCATGACCCCAAGATGGCCTGCAAATTTACAATCATGGACCGGTTTCAAGACTTAGAATCCGGAACATGCAGTCTAATTTCCTGCATCCCAAACTCTACATTAAAAGAGAGGTCCACATCCTTAGAAGGATGATTGACGAACAAGTCATTTTCATGCCCTTCTTTGAATCTTAAAGGAGATGTCCCGCGCCGAAACGGGTTTTTTTTTTTTTAACCCCCCCCCCCGTTCGGCGCGAGACAACCCCGATGCAGGGGTTAAAAAAACCACCCGCACAGCGCTTACCTGAATCCCGGCGGTCCGGTGACTTCAATACTTACCGCTGAAGATGGCCGCCGGGATCTTCTACCTTCGTGGACCGCAGCTCTTCTGTGCGGTCCACTGCCGATTCCAGCCTCCTGATTGGCTGGAATCGGCACGTGACGGGGCGGAGCTACACGGAGCCCCTCTCTGGCACGAGCGGCTCCATAGAAGAAAGCTGAAGACCCGGACTGCGCAAGCGCGGCTAATTTGGCCATCGGAGGCCAAAAATTAGTCGGCTCCATGGAGACGAGGACGCTAGCAACGGAGCAGGTAAGTATAAAACTTTTTATAACTTCTGTATGGCTCATAATTAATGCACAATGTACATTACAAAGTGCATTATTATGGCCATACAGAAGTGTATAGACCCACTTGCTGCCTCGGGACATCTCCTTTAACTCTTTTAAGTCAAGAATATCCAGAAAATTTTTAGAGGGCAGATACAGTACAGTCTGTATTAGACTCCTCCTCCGGTTGCACAAAAATTTTGGACAAGGCATCAGCCTTGCCATTTCTTGAACCATTCCGATAGCAAATAGTAAAATTAAACCTGGAGAAGAACAATGCCCATCGTGCTCGTCTTGCCAACAATCTCTTATGTGTTCAGATAACTTCTGGTTCTTTATGATCAGTAAGGACAATTACAGGATGATTGGTTCCCTCCAAAAAAAGATCTCCATTTGGAAAAGCAACCTTGATGGCTAAAAGTTCTTTATTTCCAACATCATAGTTTCTGGATGGATGCAGCTGCATTTTATCTCCAACTCTTTGAGACAAGAAAGCTCGAAGAGATGTCTACTTCAACCACAGACCTCCAGACTAATGATTTCAAGTTTAATAGTCTCATGAGTCACAGGCCCCCCCAAGACAATGGTGATCCATCCACGATTTCCATATTGATGGGTATAGGTTTGGCTCTGCTTGACATTTTTTTTATGAAAAGTGTATTTAACCCCTTAAGGGCATGGCTCTTCCTTCCCTTTCCCCCATTTTCAGTTTTTCCTCCCCCCTTTAAAAAAATAAAATAAAAAAATAAAAAACTCCCTTTATTTAGCCATCGATGTAGCTGTATGGGGGCTTGTTTATTGTGGGACGAGTTGTATTTTTCAACTCTACTATTTAATGTACCATAAAATGTACTGAAAAACGTAAAAAAAAATTCCAAGTGGAGTAAAATGGAAAGAAAAAAAAATCCCACCATCTTTAGGAGTCTTGTTTCTATGACGCACAAACAGCAACAAAAATGACACCCCTTTATTCTATGGGTCAGTACGATTACTGCGATACCAAACGTATATATGTTCTTTTTTTCTTGCTGTACTACTTTTATTTTTTTTCAAAAGTATTTAATCTTTTTATTTTCTGCCGCCATCTTCTGAACACTAACCTTTATATTTTTCTTTTAACATAGTTGTGCGAGGGCTCATTCTTTCTGAGACATCCTGTAGTTTGCGTTGGTACCATTTTGGAATGCATACAACTTTTTGATCGCTTTTTATTGCACTTTTTTGTTGGAGACAGGATGACCAAAAAAAGCGCATTTCTGGCGTTCTTTATTTATTTATTTTTTCTGACGACGTTCCCCGTGTGGGGTAAATAATGTGTTACTTTCTCAGATCGGACTTTTATGGATGCAGCGATACCAAATATGTATTTGTTTTATTATTTGGATTCTTATTATAAATATGGCAAAAGGATATTATTTCAAAACATTTACTTTTTTAATAATTAGTAAAACTTTAACCCCTTCATGACATGGCCTATTTTGGCGTTGAGGACCAAGCGATTTTTTGGTATTTTTCCCATCTCCATTTTTCAAAAGCCATAACTTTTTTATTTTTCCGTGGACGCGGCCGTATAAGGGCTTGTTTTTTGCGTGGCGATCTGTAGTTTTTATCGATGCCAATTTTGGGTACATAGACTATATTGTAAAATTTTTTTTTTTTTTAATGATAGCAGAGAGAGAAAACGCATCAATTCTGCCATAGATTTTTTTATTTTTTTTTACACCGTTAATCATGCAGCATAAATGAGACTTTCCATTTTTTCTGCAGACCGGTACGGTTACAACGATACCAAAATTCTAACATTTTTTTTAGGTTTTCCCACTTTTCTGCAATAAAAACCCTTTTTTTTGGAAATCTTTTTTCTATTCTAAATTGCTGCATTCAAAGTCCTGTAACTTTTTTATTTTTTGATGTACAGAGCTCTATGAGGGCTTATTTTTTGCGAGACAAGCTGTAGATTTTATTGGTACCATTTTGGCGTACATACGACTTTTTTGATCACTTTTATTGCGTTTTTAGTGAGGCAAAATGCTAAAAATGAGCATTTTGCCTCAGTTTTTTAGCTTTTTTTTTAGCGTTTTTTTCGGTGCACAGTCAAAAGCATCTTGCAACTTATTGTACGCATCGTTACGGACGCGACAATACCAAATATGTGGGGTTTTATTTTTTTTTTTACCTTTTTTTATGCTAATCTGAGAAAAAGCATAAAAAATGTTTTTTTTACTCTTTTTTTTACATTTTTTTTAATTCATTTTTTAAATCTTTCTTTTTTTTACACTGTTTGTGTCCCTCTGAGGGACTTTAACCACTGCCCTGATGATCGCTGTCATAAGGCATGGCAGAGCTACTGCTCTCCCATGCCTTATCGCTCATACAGCGATCTCAGGCATAGGCAATACAGGACGCCAGTGTCTGGCGTCCTGTTGCCATGGTGACAGGCCGGGCTCTCGCGATGACATCGCGAGATCCGGACGGAGACACAGAGGGAGCCGCGCTCCCGCTGTGAACTCTTCCCCTGCCGCGATCTACTTAGATCGCGGCAGGCAAGGGGTTAAAAGTGGCGGGCGCATCTCCGATGTCCCCCCGCTGCTGCAGCGAGACGCCGGCTGTGACTGACAGCCGGCTCCCGCTGCGGGATAGCGCTGGATCATATGTGATCCCGCGCTATCTCCAGGACGTAAGTTTACGCCCTGTTGCGGGAAGTACCCCACTCCCAGGACGTAAACTTACGCCCTGCAGCGGGAATGGGTTAATCTTATTACTTCCTTTTCTTAGTCCCCAGAGGGGACAACAACTTGCAATGCTTTGATCACTCCTGCAGTATGACGTAATGCGTAGTGGATACAGGGTGCCAGACCATTCTGATATATGTAGTTCACCATGCAGACCAGCAACCTATTAATGACGCCATGATAATTCGGCGGGTTGCCCTGCATATCCATCAGTGAACCACATTGGTACTGCCACCCTGGGCTCCCCCTGGAGTCTTAATGCCACACTGCATGTGAATAAGATAATAAATGCAAGGCATTGGTTGGATGTTGGCCAAGATACATGAGCCCACTAACCACTTCACGGTTCCTTGCGTTGCAGTGGGTCCCTACACTAATATAAATGCATCACAGAAGGGGAAATCAAGAATTAAAAACTATCACAGAAAATGGCCGTTACTTACTGACTGGGGGAGCCCAGGGTGGCAGTACCAATGTGGTTCACTGATGGATATGCAGGGCAACCCGCCGAATTATCATGGCGTCATTAATAGGTTGCTGGTCTGCATGGTGAACTACATATATCAGAATGGTCTGGCACCCTGTATCCACTATGTGTGGGAGTGTACGCCAAGCATCCACCCCCCTCATTATCAGGAGGCAGTGTGAGTGGTTGTCTCATCGGTGCCCTCACAGGTGTTGTTGGCTCCTCCATTTGGTAGTCAGCAACCTGCATGGTGAGAGGAGGATGCATCTATATGCTCTCCTCAGTCAGTAAGGAACGGCCGTTTTCGGTGATTGTTTTTAATTTTTTATTTCCCCTTCTGTGATGTATGATGTAAAGCGACAGCATTACATCATACTGCGATTGGGCAGGCAGTCTATCATTGTAGTAATAATAATAATATAAATGTGTTTCTTATATCAGCCTAGGCAAACATACATATATATGCATATATCCACCTTCATAGGAAATAGCTAGCAGTTAAATGGTTAACAAGCTCAATATTATACCCTAGTATGTACAAGTACAATGTTGAAGCTAACCCCTCCGCATGTTTTCTAGCGCTAGCTACCAAAGGGGGGGGGCTTCTTAGCCATTTAATAATAATAATCTTTATTTGTATGGCGCCAACTTATTCCGCAGCGCTTTCAGGCATGGATAAATGCAAACAATACAACAATTACAATGTGAGGTACATTGGGTTAGACACAAATGGGTTGGGGGTGGTACAGGAGGTGCAGGGGGTGGGGAACACAGGCAATAGGGAATTTCATGTGCAGATCAATTATTAGAAGGCAAACGGGGTGGGGCACCATAGGGAGGGGCGAGGGACTAGGTCAGGAGATTTGGTATGCTTCCCTGAAGAGGTGCGTTTTTAAGGCACGTCTGAACTTTCGTGCATCGGGAATTGTCCGGATGCCTTGGGGTAGAGCGCTCCAGAGGATGGGTGCTGCTCTGGTGAAGTCCTGGAGGTGAGCATGAGAGGTTCGTATTACAGGGGTGTTTAGTCTGAGGGTGTTATCCGATCGGAGTGAGCGCGCTGGGTGGTATACTGACAGGAGGGAGGCAATGTATGGTGGCGCAGCGCCATGCAGAGCTTTGTGAGTGAGGTAGAGGAGTTTAAATTTAGTTCTGCAGTGGATGGGCAGCCAATGCAGCGACTGGCATAATGCAGAGGCGTCTGAGTAACGACTGGAGAGAAAAAGGAGTCTAGCTGCCACATTTAGTATGGATTGGAGCAGAGCGAGTCTAGTGCGGGGGAGGCCGATGAGTAGAGAGTTGCAGTAGTCAAGCCGGGAGTGGATGAGGGCAACCACGAGCGTCTTTAGCGTGTCCGTGGTTAGGAACAGGCGTATTTTAGCAATATTTCTGAGGTGCGTGTGGCATATTTGGGCCAGAGATTGGATATGGGGGGCAAAGGAGAGGTCAGAGTGCAGTGTGACCCCTAGGCATCGGGCATGCCGTCGGGGGGTTATGATGGTGCCAGACACTGGAATGGAGATGTTGAGGGGAGGTCGGTTAGAAGGTGGAAAGACAAGGAGGTCAGTTTTAGAGAGGTTTAGTTTGAGAAAAAGGGTGGACATAGTGTTAGAGACAGCGGACAGACAGTCGGTGATATTTTGGAGGAATGGTCCAGAGATCTCACGAGAGGACTTGTATAGTTGGGTGTAGTCAGCATAGGGATGGTATTGGAGGCCAAATTTGTGGATGGTTTGTCCAGTTGGGGCAGTATAGATAGAGAAGAGAAGGGGACCAAGGACCGAGCCCTGGGGTACCCCAACAGCGAGAGGAAGTGGAGCAGAGATAGAACCAGCGAAGGAAACACTGAAAGAGTGGTAAGAGAGGTAGGAGGAGAACCAGGAGAGAGCAGTTACTGCATTCCTTTGGTTCAGATTGGAATATTAATTAAGTCTATGCTACTTGGGTATATAGGAATTACATGTTCATACAGTGACATACACCTGGGGTGTAAACATATCTTAATCATTAGCGTCATTACATACTAGGCCAATCATGAGTTATCATGTGTGTGTGTGTGTGTGGGGGGGGGGGGGGTCGTGCGTGTAATTGGTGCATCATACTCAACTATATCTGTATTGTATTTCTTTGAATAAAGCAGAAGAGTATTGGGGACTGACGGATAACATCAGTCAGTTCAATTACATATATTCATAGATAAAGCTCCTCATTATAACGAATCCGGAGCAGATCAGTGACATCTTCTGGAATATAATTTATTCGCATAACACTATCAAGCCACTCCATGGGCATGGCTGGATAGGCATTCTGCCAAGACAGTCCTGGGGCCATTCAGAGGGCCCTCAGCTGCCATGACACCCACACGGCTCCCTGTGATATGATCGCGGGATGGCTGTACAGGACCCCCAAACATCGTTCGGTGATTTAAATGCCACTCTCAAAACTGACAGTGGGATTTAAAGGGTTAACAGCTTTGCTCGGCCGTTCAGCTTATCAGAGCTGTTGCTGCTGAGTGCCCGCTGTAAGAAACGGGTGAGCCTGCATTGTATGGAGGAAGATCGCACCGTGTTCCCTCTTCATACATACCCTGACGCTGCAGCACGTAAATGTATGCCCTGCAGCATTAAGGGGTTAAAGTCTATGATGTTTCCTCTAGCTTCAGAACCCAACATTGCGTAACATTGTAATTATTGGTCAACAATTAAGACCTATATGAGAATAACAAAGTGAAAAGATAGGGAACATCTCTCATATTTATCTCGCATTATCAATGGGATGGCCTGTGACATCGAACCCAGCGGGCGTCTGATTTGCCTATGGTTTCAGAACTTGTAAAGGCAATAGTCTTTTGGAACTTGTTGGGGCAGTTAGCACAATGTCCTGATCCTCCACAATAAAGACGTAGATTTTTAGTTCGGCGCCTTTCCTTCTCTGCTAGGGAAAGGGATTTGTGGAGGACATCAATCTGCATCGACTCGGGTTCGGTTTCAGTGCTTTGGTGGGTGTTAAACGCTGGTTGACTGAAAGAATAGGCAGGATGGTTCCCAAAAACCCAAAGTTTCTGTTTTTTTTTTTTTCTGAGTCTCCGATCGATTTGAATACATAACCAAATAAAGTCCTCCAAATTGTCAGGGGCTTTCACTCTGGCAAGCTCATCCTTTACTGGTTCTGATAATCCTAGTTGGAATTGACTCTTCTGGGCGGCTAGGTTCCATGTGGTATCAGTGACCCAGCGACGAAATTCTGCTGTGTATTAAGCAACAGATCGTCCCCCTTGTCGCAGGTTATGTGACTTACCTTCTGCTGTGGCACAGCAATTTGGGTCATCAAAAACTTGATACATAGCAGTAGTAAAGGCATCAAGACTGTCAAGGAAGTTACTGTTGGTTTCCACATATAGCAAGGCCCATGCTAGCGCCTCATCTAAGAGTTGGTTGACGATTAACTATCTTTTTTTTGTCACTGGTAAATGGAATTGGTTGCATCTGAAAGTAAATATGGCACTGGTTCAGGAATCCTTGATATTTGGGACGATATCCACCAAATGTCGCTGGCAGTGACATGTGGGCATCTGAACCTGAATTGCGCATTTACAGGAGTTGCCTCTGTAACCCGTCTATTTCTCTTTGCATTTCAGTAACTTTTTCATGGTAGGTGGCACAAAAAACTCTTGGAGCTCAGTAACCCGTTTCCTCATGGTGGCCACAATGAACTCCATGTTTGGCTAGATTATTCTGTAATGGTCTGGAGAAAGCCTCATGTTGCAACCCGAGCAGGTAGATACAGTAGTGTGGTCAAGGAAAGCCAAGGGACGGTGACAATTAGGAATCTGTTGCAGTACAAGGGATAGGTAGCGTAGTCAGGATTAGGCCAGAGGTTGGTAACGGGTAGCAGCAATCGTGTAGGGAGGAGCTGTTGGTAGTAGAGCTTGACTAAATGCAAGGAGTACAATAACAAGGATGGGAGGTGCTAGTCCAGGTTTATATGGGATGTGCAATCAGAGTACAGGGTGGAGCAAATCAGGGAAACCGGGAGCAGTAACTAGGAACAAGGTTTAGCAGGGGAGCTGTCCAGAGAGCTGAATAGCTCAGCATATATAGCTGCCCCCCATAACACAGGAGCTCCTGTGTTTGAGCCCTGACAATAGCTATGCTCCTAAAATGGTCAGTGACCATAGCAGACTACCAGAAATCACAGCAATAAAATACTGTGTGTGAGCGGCATGGTGCACAAGAAACCTAGACAAGCCTTGGACAGAGAAGGTGTAAATGCCAAACGATAGAGAGTTGAGCTAAAGAATGGATCTTAGCAACAGGGTAGTAATGATCAAGGTTTGGGGGAGGAGGACTACCACCAGGCCCTGTGTGGAAGCTGGCCTGCCTGAAACTACATTTGGATTCACGCCCTCATTTTCAGTTCATTTCTTTATTTCTATATGGGGGCACGGTATAGACTCTTACTTTATGGGATCACTATGGGGGTATTTATTGTATGAGGGCACAATGGGGATATTTAATATATGAAATGAACAATGGGGGCATTTAATATGAGCCAACAGTGGGTACACTTAATCTGACCACAATGGAGACACTAATAAATGGTGGTGTAAGGTCTGCTACTCCTGTTTACCACCTTCTGCGGTTCCGGGCAGCCGCAAGCATCTTTCTGTGCATATGCACCCTATTCTGTCTGCTTTCATCCAGCACTGAGAGGGTTAACCAGTCTTCTGGCTCTCAGCTCAGCTGTGGGATTAATGGGCAATCACTTTCCTATTTAGGCTGAGCTGATGCACTTCCTTGTGGGGTGTTTTCCTCTGTGTACCTCTACTGCTAGTTCTTCTGTCCTTTGACTGTTCAAGTCTATTTTGACCTTTTTCTGCTTATCCAGTTTGTCCCTTTGCCTTCTGCTCCTTAATGATTTATTTTCTGTCTGTGCTTCATTCTCATCTCTGTAGTAAGTTAGTTCTCTGTAGTGTCTTCGTTTATGTGTTTTAGTACTTCATCCTTTTGTTCTGTCAGGGCTATTCAGCCCCAAGGTTCCTGTGCAGGGCTGCCCTTTATCAGGGCGATTATTCTGCTTGTAGGCAGAGCCCCTTCCATCTCCCTGTTTAACTTAGGCTGGATTCACACGAACGTATATCGGCTCGGTTTTCATGCCGAGCCGATATACGTCATCCTCATCTGCAGGAGGGAGAAGGATGGAAGAGCCAGGAGCAGGAACTGAGCTCCCGCCCCCTCTCCGCCCCTCTGCACTATTTGCAATGAAAGGGGGTGGTGCTAAGTTCCAATAATTAGCCCCGCCCCTGCCCCGCCTCTCCTCATTGCAAATAGTGCAGAGGGGTGGAGAGGAGGCAGAGAGGGGGCGGGAGCTCAGTTCCAGCTCCTGGCTCTTCCATCCTCCCCCCCTCTGCAGATGAGGACGACGTATATCGGCTCGGCGTGAAAACCGAGCCGATATACGTTCGTGTGAATCTAGCCTTAGGGCCAGTTACCTATCTGTAGGTACTTCTGCTGGGGTCAGCTGCCAGTCACCCGGTCCCATCCAAAAGCCAAGCTGGTTGGTTAGCCCAGTGGGTCCATATCCAAAACCCTTAACAGACACAATGGAGACATTATTACTATGTGAAACCTAAATGATGCAGTATTACTGAGTGGGTCCTAAATGGGGCACTAATATTTTGTAGGGCAGAAAAGAGGAGTACTCATACTATGGGGAGCACCAAGAAGGGCACAAATACTATCTGGAAAACTATAAATGGTGTTTGTGTAGAGTTGAGTAAAGGTGGGATGTGATGAAAATGAAAAAATGACTACGTTAAATTCTGTAGAGATGAGTCATGGCTGAAAGAAATCATCATGGTGGTCTGGGCTGCATAGAGGAAAAATGAAAAGCTCCAACCACAGAGGACATTAACTGTGAATCAGTCAACTGTTATGTAATATTTATATTAAGAGTATTAATTTGGAGATTTTTTCTTTTTTTGGAAAGGGACTTTTTTTTAGACTGAGGCCATAAATCCAAGTAACAAGATGAGGGCCCAGGTCCAAAATTTGCATTGGGTTCATGGGACTCTAGTTACTCCCCTATTTAGCAAAAGTACTATATTAGGAATATACCTTAGTCTTAAAGGGGTTAAGCCAAGTTATGAAGTTATCCCCTATCCACAGGATAGAGTGTTAACTTTATGATCAGTGGGGATCTGACTGCTAGGACCCCCATGGATCCTGATAATGGGAATCCTGACAGTCCCCACACGGATGGAGCGGAGGTTGTGCTTGCACTGATCTAGTCATTTCAATGGGAACGCAAGAAATTGCCGAGTGGTCGAACTCTACAATTTCCTACACTCCCATTGAACTGAATGAAACCGTGGTGTGCATGCAGATCCTCTGTTGAATTCATTCAGGGACCTTCAAGACCTCCATTCTCAGGATAGGCAGAGGATTCCAGCAATCAAAGGGTTGTAGGGAGAAACTTTATAATCTGGCACAGCTACTTTAACATGATAAGATGTGCCACTGGCACAGCAGCCTTAGACCATACTATAACTTGATGTTATATTATATACTGATATATTTGTGGTCGCCTTTCCAACCTGAGATTTTGAATGAAAATTAGAGTCAGGCAACGGCTCCAATATACATTGTACAAAAGTCGTGTAGTTTGGAGAATGTTGATAAAGTAAGCCATCAGACATAGCTGTAAATGTCATCTAACAAAAGCTTCTACTAATCCTACATATATTTCATAACTTTTACAGAATTTTGCCCGTATTCTGGTTCCGCTTTCTGCCACCTTCGATTTAGCCTGCAGTCCAATCACCGCTGACCCCTGCCAGCTAGCTTGTACCCAAGAAACTCACACTAATAGAAATGAAAACATACTTTAAGAAATATTGTCTGAAGTTCTCTATGGTACTTGCAGAAACATTTGGCTCCATTCCTGGAGAATAGGACTTGATGGGCTGGTATTCTGTAATAAGCCACACGCTTGTCTCCTTGTAACATCCAAATCACTATATCTGGCAAGCTGTTCTGCGGCTGTTAAGAAAAAATAAAATCCAGATTCACAAAAATATTAGTGCGCCAGTCCAACAAATACATAACAATATACAGCTGGAAATTGGAAAATGATGGAAGACAGAAAACCACAATGCAGACAGGGATCATTAACGTTTAGCATTATCTGCAAGGAGAACGTACAGGAACTCCTACCAAGGATGGAAAAGATGGGAGAGGCAAAGAACTCAGCTGCTGGGACCTCCGTTGTCTTCATCTAAGACTTCACCGATGACCACACTTGGCAAATGCCAAGAGACCACCTACTCTTAACCCAAGACTTGATCTTTACCCGAAGCTGAAACCACTGAACTTGAGTTGAACGTTCAATACTCTTCCTTCGGAACGCGCAATTATACTTGTTCTGATAACCTTGTCCCACCACGAAAAATGCTGCACGTGGGTGGAATTTGGCGCGTGGTCTTGGAGAAGAATACTGTTTCTTTAGGAAATAATATCATTCAGAAGCAGAATGTCATCAAGCTTTTGGTAACTGCAACCTTCTAGAAAACTCGTTATGGTCTTTTCTGGTCCGTTGAATCTATTTATGTGGTGAGAACATGGCAGCAACCTGGAATCCTCTCAAGAGTAGGACTCCGTCCTGACTTACTCACCGAGGTTTCGCTTTATAGAAAAATTCCATCTCTTGAATTCAGCAGAAGGAAAATGTGTTTTTAATTACTTAACTTACCGTATTGATATATTAGCTTCATTTTGACCTTTTTTGCAGATTATTAAATGTGACTTTACCCCATAATTAATAATACATATCACGGCTCTCCACACCCCTGGCAGGACTGATGCTGGTGAAGCTAATGACAGCAGTTGCGAATTTGCCAAAAAGGTGCTGGATCCAAAAAGTTTTATTTTCTAATGTTTTGGGCAAGGGAGAGGAAAATGTAGACTGTAGTGAGTTTCCAAAATCATGCTGAAAGAGTGTGAGCCTGCAAGGAACTCATTACCATAAGTATCACAGAGGTCCAGCCCAAAGACACTCTACTAAGGGTAATGTGCGTGCACGGCAAAAACTAGCACTGGGAGAAGATACTTAAATGAAATTTTGCTATGGGGTGCTCTCTTCTGTAGGTACTTCTATACATACAATATTAGTATGGTTTATTAAAAAAAAAAAAAAGGTAAGGCATATTGGTTATGACTCACTCCTTAAAAAGTATGTACCCCTTGAAAATTATGTTCCGAACCCTGAAACGTATGTGCTGACCCTCAAAGTATGCCCCCTGTAAAAAAAAACCTATACACCGAAGAGTATGTGCCCTGAAAAAGGTATACACTCTGTGGCAAGGCAGTACACAGAATAGCCTGCAGGGGGCTTGAGAACAGGCATGATGAGGTTGTAATGAGCAGCTTCAGCTGTATGGGAGTGTTTGGAGGAGCTAAAACTTACAGACATATTGAGTTTGTTTGCTGAAAGTCAGAGCAGAGCTTTTGCTACAGCCACTCCCTGGGAGAGAAGTTGGGAGGAGGCTGAAAGCCTGATGTCTGTGCTAGACCAGGCTGTGGTAATGCCAACCAGTCTGACAGGGAAGGACACCTAGACTGACATCAGGTTGGGTAAGCTGATGGACAGTGTTGTGACGTACCGTATTTTTTGCTTTTTAAGACGCACCTGATGATAAGATGCACCTAGGTTTTAGAGAGAGGAAAGTAGGAAAAAAATATTTTGAACCAAAAAGTGGGCTTAAATATTTAATAAAATAACAGAATAATATGTAAACATGAACAGCAGTCAGTCAACAGCCGCATTAAGAACTATTATTACTGTAATTAACAGATGAGCAGAGATTTTTATTTTAGAACAATACACCTCTAGTCATCAGGAAACCCCAAACCTCCTCACTGCTGTCGGAACTTATCAAGCTCAGTGACTCCCTATCACTGGCGTCAGCATCTTCATAAAGGATTCCATCCTTAGAACCGTCCAAGGCATTACTGAGGCCACATTATATGAAGGATCCTACAACCGTTTCCTCCTTCACAGCCGGCCACGATGTTTTCACCCACTCACAAACCTGAGTGATAGCGGGCCTTTTCCTGCGTCCAGTGGGTGTCAGGTCATGATTCCCAGCAGCCATGCACTTGTTCCACTCCTCTCGCATGAAAACTTTAAATGGCTTGTTAATAGAAACATCCAGAGGCTGCAGCTGGCTGGTCAGCCCCCCAGGAATTACAGCTAGATGGGTCTTTGCTTATTTAAATATTTGTTTTGTGTTTTCACTGATATGTGCCCTAAACCGGTCAAGTACTAACAGGGCAGGTTTCTTCAGGAGCCCTCCAGGGGGTCTGGACCACACTTTTTCGATCCATATTTTCATTCCCCCTTCATCCATCCATCCTTTCTCATGAACATGGACAATAACTCCTCGCTGGATCGCCTCTTTTGGCATGCTTTTTCTTTTGAAGATTAGCATTGGTGGAAGTTGGGTGCCATCTGCACAGCAGGACAACACAACCGTGTAATGCGTTTTCTCATGTCCTGAGGTCTTCACAGTTATGGATTTTGCACCTTTGAAATCAACAGTCCAGTTTGATGGAGCATCAAAAGTTAATGGGACTTCATCCATATTCCCAATCTGGCCTATTTCAAAGCCATTTTTCTTTCTTGCATCAATTACAAATTTATGAAAAGACACAATCTTGGCTTCATATTCTTTAGGCATTTTTTGCGCAATCCTAGTTTTGGTGCGCAGAGCAAGGCCACATCTCCTCATGAACCTGTAGCACCACGATGCGGATCCAGTGAAGTCCTCAATGCCTTTCTCTGCAGCAAGATGCTTGGCTTCAAAGATGATCATTTTTGTGAAGACTGAAAATCCCTTGTTCCTGTGACATATTATCCACTCTTTCATTCCCACATCTATCTGTGGCCATTTTTCAGTTCGCCCACGAAAAGTGTGCTTACCAACGACAGAGGAAGAAGTCTCCAGGCTCCTTTCCGCTGCCCGCCCCACCACCTGCGCTAGCGACCCTCAACCCTGGACCCCACTAATGCTGCCAACTACCGACCCGTCTCAAACCTCCCCTTTATCTCCAAATTACTGGAATGCCTGGTCTACTCCCGCCTTACTCGCTTTCTCTCTGACAACGCGCTCCTCGACCCCCTCCAGTCTGGTTTCCGCTCTCTACACTCGACCGAAACTGCCCTTACAAAAGTAACAAATGACCTGATGACTGCAAAGTCGAGAGGTGATTACTCCCTACTAATCCTCCTTGACCTGTCTGCTGCATTTGACACTGTCGACCATAATCTTCTCACTATGCTCCGCTCTATTGGTCTAAAGGATACTGCTCTCTCCTGGTTCTCTTCCTACCTCTCTGACCGCTCTTTCAGTGTTTCCTTTGCTGGTTCTATCTCTGCTCCACTTCCTCTCACTGTCGGGGTACCCCAGGGCTCGGTCCTTGGTCCCCTTCTTTTCTCTATCTATACTGCCCCAATTGGACAAACCATCCACAGATTTGGCCTCCAATACCATCTCTACGCTGACGACACCCAACTATACACTTCCTCTCGTGAGATCTCTGGACCATTCCTCCAAAATATCACCGACTGTCTGTCCGCTGTCTCTAACACTATGTCCTCCCTTTTTCTCAAACTAAACCTCTCTAAAACTGACCTCCTTGTCTTTCCACCTTCTAACCGACCTCCCCTCAACATCTCCATTCCAGTGTCTGGCACCATTATAACCCCCAGACGGCATGCCCGATGCCTTGGGGTCACACTGGACTCTGACCTCTCCTTTGCCCCCCATATCCAATCTCTGGCTCAAACATGCCACATGCACCTCAGAAATATTGCTAAAATACGTCCGTTCCCAACCACGGACACGCTAAAGACGCTCGTGGTTGCGCTCATCCACTCCCGGCTTGACTACTGCAACTCGCTACTCATTGGCCTCCCCCGCACTAGACTCGCTCCACTCCAATCCATACTAAATGCAGCAGCTAGACTCCTTTTTCTATCCAGTCGTTACTCAGACGCCTCTACATTATGCCAGTCGCCGCATTGGCTGCCCATCCACTGCAGAACTAAATTTAAACTCCTCTACCTCACTCACAAAGCTCTGCATGGCGCTGCGCCACCATACATCGCCTCCCTACTGTCAGTATACCACCCAGCCCGCTCACTCCGATCGGCTAACACCCTCAGACTAAACACCCCTGTAATACGAACCTCACATGCTCGCCTACAGGACTTCACCAGAGCAGCACCCAACCTCTGGAATGCTTTACCCCAAGGCATCCGGACAATTCCTGATGCACGAAATTTCAGACGTGCCTTAAAAACGCACCTCTTCAGGGAAGCATACCAAATCTCCTGACCTAGTCCCTCGGCCCTCCCTATGGTGCTCCACCCTGTTTGCCTTCTGATAAATGATCTGTACATAATATTTCCTATTGCCTGTGTTCCCCACCCCCTGCACCTCCTGTACCACCCTCAACCCATTTGTGTCTAACCCAATGTACCTCACATGTAATTGGGCAGGAGGAGGAAAAGCGTCTGCAGGAGGACGCTCCTCCCAGGGCAGGAGGAGGAAAAGCGTCTGCAGGAGGATGCTCCTCCCAGGGCAGGACAAGGAAAAGCGTCTGCAGGAGGACGCTCCTCCCAGGGCAGGACAAGGAAAAGCGTCTGCAGGAGGACGCTCCTCCCAGGGCAGGAGAAGGAAAAGCGTCTGCAGGAGGACGCTCCTCCCAGGGCAGGAGAAGGAAAAGCGTCTGCAGGAGGACACTCCTCCCAGGGCAGGAGAAGGAAAAGCGTCTGCAGGAGGACGCTCCTCCCAGGGCAGGAGAAGGAAAAGCGTCTGCAGGAGGATGCTCCTCCCAGGGCAGGAGAAGGAAAAGCGTCAGCAGGAGGACGCTCCCCCCAGGGCAGGAGAAGGAAACGCGTCTGCAGGAGAAGGAAAAGCGTCTGCAGGAGGACGCTCCTCCCAGGGCAGGAGAAGGAAAAACGTCTGCAGGAGGACGCTCCTCCCAGGGCAGGAGAAGGAAAAGCGTCTGCAGGAGGACACTCCTCCCAGGGCAGGAGAAGGAAAAGCATCTGCAGGTGGACGCTCCTCCCAGGGCAGGAGAAGGAAAAGCGTCTGCAGGAGAATGAAAAGCGTCTGCAGGAGAAAGAAAAGCGTCTGCAGGAGGACGCTCCTCCCAGACTCCTCTCGGACTTTATACAAGCTGCTCTTAGAGCAGTACAGACCCCGGAGCAGTCTCTGCCCTGTCGGACATTATACAAGCTGCTCTTAGAGCCGTAGAGACCCCGGAGCAGTCTCTTGCCTGTCGGACTTTATACAAGCTGCTCTTAGAGCAGTACAGACCCTGGAGCAGTCTCTGCCCTATCGGACTTTATACAAGCTGGTCTTAGAGCCATAGAGACCCTGGAGCAGTCTCTGGCCCGTCTGACTTTATACAAGCTGCTCTTAGAGCAGTAAAGACCCCGGAGCAGTCTCTGCCCTATCGGACTTTATACAAGCTGGTCTTAGAGCCGTAGAGACCCCGGAGCAGTCTCGGAACCGTCAGACGTTAGATTATAAGAGTCACGTGACTTTATAAGCTAGAGAGACATTGGAGCAATCTGAGTTCCACCAAACCCTAGATGCTGACCGTTGTGCGTGTCTCAGAGCTGGGGATACAATGGAGCAATGTCAGTTCCACAAACCTTTAGATGCTGACAGTCACACATCTTTTAGAGCTACACCGACCTTAGATGCTGAGTGTATGCATCCCTGAGCTGCCGAGACCCTGTCAGATTTTAGATGGCGGGCGTCACGTGTCTGACAGCTGCAGAGAAGCTTGAAGACTCACAAAGATCGTGTTGTATTTGCTGAACAACAGTCAGAATGGAGACGTGTTTGTATGTAGCACCTGGGAGCCTTTTAATGATGCCGCATTTCATTATGACCCATTGATTGACTATGTTAATTATCAATTAGTAATAAAGAGAATGAATCAAAAATGTAGGCATTGTGAAGCGCTGAGATGGAAACTGTTGGGTTTCTGTTGTTCTGGCGGTAAAATCTCACTGCCATGACTAGGCGAGCCAGGGGAACCACTAAAAACTACTTCTGTAGAATCGCAGTGGATCACAGCATGTTGTACGTCATCTGGTGTGGATAGGGAAGTCATAACGCTGCTTCTTCACCTACTTTCACAATCCAAGCTCAAATTGACCATAGAATTGGCTCTTTGCTTACTACAGATAATCAGCAACACAAGTTCTTACAGATTTATTTCATGGAGGATGACAACAAAGAAGCAGACCGACCGCAGATGTCAAAATATTCAAGGGGTTGGATAAGATACTGTTGTAAAAATGTAAAGAATGCTGCAGGAACAGAATCCTCTGATCACCATGTTCAAAACTACTTTAATCAGAATACTGGAAGACGCTTATACGTTAGTGATGTACCCAGACCGTACGCCAAGTGGGGGACACAAAAGACGATAGACCGCACCATAGGTAAATGAAGTCGCAGCCGTGCTTACAGTGATAGTGCTTTACATGCCAAGATGACCGCTTAACCGGGTGCCTGATACAATAAATAGTATGACGCTGTACAATAGCCACTCATTTTTAGCAAGGGGCAGGAAGGGAATCACTTTGAAATCCTGTAAATCAACCTTGTAACTGGCCTTTCCTTGGCAAACAAAAAGGTGTCCCGTATGGACTTTTATGCCTACAGCATGATTTTACGTATCACGATTTTAATATAATACCGCGATGCAGACAACTGGCCAATCAGTTGTATGTCGATATGTACGCCAAAGGTTGAAAGCGAATGACTGCGATATATATGATTAAATCAGACTAAGAGCAGAAAATGGCATCCATCCTCGAGATGCTGTAGTAAAGGACACAAGTGTTAATCGTAAGAATGGTTAATACACCGCCTTCATTTGTTCACAGCCCACGGTACCGGCATGAGTATACTCGAGACACATTCGCTCATGTGTGCACCCATGGGCGCCCGGATTTATTTATTACTTCCACATGCAACCCAACATGGAAAGAAATAGTCGATGAATTGATGTCGGGCCAAAACGCTATTGAGAGACTGGATATCATTTCACGAGTATTTAGATTACCAGTTAAACTGATGTCCGCCATCACTAAAGGAAAGCTATATGGAGAAGTGTTGTGCTTTATGTGTTCCATAGAACGACAGGAGCGCGGCCGACCACATGGCCACATGTTACTTTGGTTAAAAGACAAGTTGACGCCCAATCAAGTTGATCGCATTGTCAGAGCCTAAATACCTGATCCAAGCAGTGGCAAGGCACTTCATGACATCGCTAGAAATAGGATTCATGGTCTAACCAATCCCGAAAATCCCCAATCCCATTGCATGGAAGATGGGAAATGCACTTAAAAAATCCCATCCATGTAAGCTACACAAAGACTGTTCACAATGAAAGCGGATGCCCCCTATACTGACGAAGAGCGCCAGCAGACGCGGTCAAACCGCATCTAGAAAACTTCAAAATGGCACTTACGCCAATGTCCAGAATAGTTGGGTGGTTTCTAATTCGCCTATTTTGCCAACAATGTTTAATGCCCACATCAATGTGTAGGCTGGCAGTTCAGTGATGTGCTAAGATATATACGTAAATACATTAAAAGGCAGCGACCACGCCATTCTCAATTTCAGAAGCACAGAGCCCACAAAGGCCATGGATGAAGTGCACACATATCAGTCCGGCCGTGCGGTGGCTTCTGGGGTTTCCGTTACACAAAAGGCATCCCGCCGTAATGCACCTCAGTGGGCACTTAGAGAAGGGTCAGCGGCGCTAATTTAATGAAAATAATGTCTGTGACCGAGTATCCACCAAGAACCACACTCACCGCAGTTTATGAACTTTGACACAAGAGATGATTTAGCAAAACCTCTTCTGTATGTTGAGGTGCCAAGATATTACACCTGCAATACATCAGAAAGGGACTGGAGACGCTGAGTTCAAGGAGCCCGTTTAGAATTGGCCTGGTGTTAAAGCCGCAGATTTGGTGGGTAGAGTTCATGTGGTGCATGCCAGCTACATGGAATGCTCTTGTTGGAGAATGGTGCTACACCGTGGGCGAGGGGCAACCTCTTGTAAGGATCCCAACGATCACAAAGGTCAGAGAGGCACATGAGGTAGAAGGGTTAGTACAGGATGAATGGGATAACACTGAAGAGGCCATATAGTGTAGATCAGTGGCCAAGGTCAGAGAGCTTTTTGCTATATTAATATTGACCTGTGGACTTTAACCCCTTATCGACCTCCAATACGCCTTTTGATGGCCTGCATCGGCGGCCTATGTATGCCTGCCTATATCAGTGGCATTCATACAGTGCGGCGTCAGCTGTTTATTACAGCTGACACCCGCGGGCAATAGCTGCAATCGGCCGCGTGGACGATCGTAGCTACTAACCTTGTAAATGCCGCTGTCATTTTTGAGATCACAGGGAGCCAAACGGGTGACATGGCAGCCGGGGTCCTTCTGAAAGGCCCCAGAGCTGACTTAGCAGACTGCCTATGAAGCCGTCCCCGTGGGGTGGCTTGATAGACGATACATCATACTGCAGAAGCGATCAAAGCATCGCAGGTTGTGGTCCCCTGGAGGGGGCTAAAATAAAAGGTAAAAATAAGATCAATAAAGTTTTATTAATTGTAAAAAAAAAAAAAGTAATGAAAGTTTAAATCACCCCACTTTTGCCATATCTATAATAAAAAAATCTAAACCATAAAACAAAAATACATATTTGGTATCGCCGCGTCCGTAAAAGTCCGATCTATCAAAGTAGTGCATTATTTATCCTGCACAGTGAGCGTCGTCTGAAAAAAAAATAAAGAACGCCAGAAATGCACTTTTTTTGTTACCGTCTCCCAGAAAAAACGCAATAAAAAGCGATCAAAAAATCATATGCATTCCGAAACAGTACCAACGTAAACTACAGCCCGCAAAAAATGAGCCCTCACACAACGACGTTGACAGAAAAACAAAAAAATCATTGCGTGCAGAAGATGGCGGCAGAAAAACAATTTAATGCCTTTGAAAAAAAATTAAAAAGTATTTCAGCAAAAAAAAAAACTATACAAGTTTGGTATCGCAGTAACCGTACTGACCCAAAGAATGGAGTTAGGAGGTCATTTTTGTTGCAGTTTGTGCGCCGTAGCAACAAGCTGCGCTGAAAGATGGCGGAATGTCGTTTTGTTTTCATTTTACTCCACTTGGAATTATTTTTACAGTTTTTCAGTACATTACATGGTACATTAAACAGCACCATTGTAAAATACAACTCGCCCCGCAAAAGACAAGCCCTCATACAGCGACGGCGATGGATAAACAAAGCAGTTACGATTTTTTTTAAAAGAGGGCGGAAAAAAAACAAAGATGGAAAAAAAAGGGCCGCATCATTAAGGGGTTGAAGCCTTCAGCAAATGATATGGCGGATGATAAATTGCAAAGATTGCAAGAATATAATGAAAAGGTTATATACAAGGATTTAATTTACAAGGAAGAAAGTTGGAAGAGCAGCTGATAACGATAACTGGAGAATCCCAGAGAGGCAGAGATACGTATAACCCCTTATCACCGGAAAAGATCGATCAGACTTCGGAATGAGCAGGCTACATCTGGATTACAATACCGCTTCATTGCAGCAGCATCTTACACAGTACGCTCCATGTTTGAATCCAGAACAAAGAACCGTTTTTGATAATGCAACACATTGGAAGTGGTGAAGGTGCCTTGTTATTACCGGATGCCCCAGGAGGTACTGGAAGTGGTGAGGGTGCCCTGTTATTACCGGATGCCCCAGGAGGTACTGGAAGTGGTGAAGGTGCCTTGTTATTACCGGATGCCCCAGGAGGTACTGGAAGTGGTGAGGGTGCCCTGTTATTACCGGATGCCCCAGGAGGTACTGGAAGTGGTGAAGGTGCCCTGTTATTACCGGATGCCCCAGGAGGTACTGGAAGTGGTGAAGGTGCCTTGTTATTACCGGATGCCCCAGGAGGTACTGGAAGTGGTGAAGGTGCCCTGTTATTACCGGATGCCCCAGGAGGTACTGGAAGTGGTGAAGGTGCCTTGTTATTACCGGATGCCCCAGGAGGTACTGGAAGTGGTGAGGGTGCCCTGTTATTACCGGATGCCCCAGGAGGTACTGGAAGTGGTGAAGGTGCCTTGTTATTACCGGATGCCCCAGGAGGTACTGGAAGTGGTGAGGGTGCCCTGTTATTACCGGATGCCCCAGGAGGTACTGGAAGTGGTGAAGGTGCCCTGTTATTACCGGATGCCCCAGGAGGTACTGGAAGTGGTGAAGGTGCCTTGTTATTACCGGATGCCCCAGGAGGTACTGGAAGTGGTGAAGGTGCCCTGTTATTACCGGATGCCCCAGGAGGTACTGGAAGTGGTGAAGGTGCCCTGTTATTACCGGATGCCCCAGGAGGTACTGGAAGTGGTGAAGGTGCCCTGTTATTACCGGATGCCCCAGGAGGTACTGCAAGTGGTGAAGGTGCCCTGTTATTACCGGATGCCCCAGGAGGTACTGCAAGTGGTGAGGGTGCCCTGTTATTACCGGATGCCCCAGGAGGTACTGCAAGTGGTGAGGGTGCCCTGTTATTACCGGATGCCCCAGGAGGTACTGGAAGTGGTGAAGGTGCCCTGTTATTACCGGATGCCCCAGGAGGTACTGGAAGTGGTGAAGGTGCCCTGTTATTACCGGATGCCCCAGGAGGTACTGGAAGTGGTGAAGGTGCCCTGTTATTACCGGATGCCCCAGGAGGTACTGGAAGTGGTGAAGGTGCCTTGTTATTACCGGATGCCCCAGGAGGTACTGCAAGTGGTGAAGGTGCCCTGTTATTACCGGATGCCCCAGGAGGTACTGGAAGTGGTGAAGGTGCCCTGTTATTACCGGATGCCCCAGGAGGTACTGCAAGTGGTGAAGGTGCCCTGTTATTACCGGATGCCCCAGGAGGTACTGGAAGTGGTGAAGGTGCCCTGTTATTACCGGATGCCCCAGGAGGTACTGGAAGTGGTGAAGGTGCCCTGTTATTACCGGATGCCCCAGGAGGTACTGGAAGTGGTGAAGGTGCCCTGTTATTACCGGATGCCCCAGGAGGTACTGGAAGTGGTGAAGGTGCCCTGTTATTACCGGATGCCCCAGGAGGTACTGCAAGTGGTGAAGGTGCCCTGTTATTACCGGATGCCCCAGGAGGTACTGCAAGTGGTGAGGGTGCCCTGTTATTACCGGATGCCCCAGGAGGTACTGCAAGTGGTGAGGGTGCCCTGTTATTACCGGATGCCCCAGGAGGTACTGCAAGTGGTGAGGGTGCCCTGTTATTACCGGATGCCCCAGGAGGTACTGCAAGTGGTGAGGGTGCCCTGTTATTACCGGATGCCCCAGGAGGTACTGCAAGTGGTGAGGGTGCCCTGTTATTACCGGATGCCCCAGGAGGTACTGCAAGTGGTGAGGGTGCCCTGTTATTACCGGATGCCCCAGGAGGTACTGCAAGTGGTGAAGGTGCCCTGTTATTAAAGGATGCCCCAGGAGGTACTGCAAGTGGTGAGGGTGCCCTGTTATTACCGGATGCCCCAGGAGGTACTGCAAGTGGTGAGGGTGCCCTGTTATTACCGGATGCCCCAGGAGGTACTGCAAGTGGTGAGGGTGCCCTGTTATTACCGGATGCCCCAGGAGGTACTGCAAGTGGTGAGGGTGCCCTGTTATTACCGGATGCCCCAGGAGGTACTGGTAAAACGTTCCTTTTAAATCCGCTCCTATCCCAAATTCGGAAAGATAAAGGAGTTGCTGCTGCAGCAGCCTCCTCTGGAATAGCCGCCCTGTTGCTTGATGGCGGACCTGCAGCGCTTTCACCACTTTAGCTGCCATTGAATTTAGCTCATGAGGAAACAACAATTTGTAACATCAGTAACAATAGCGAGCGTGGGTGAAGGTTACAGCAATGTAAGCGGGTAGTTGGGAACAGATGCACAATGTCCCATAAAAGAGCAATCGAAGCACTAAATAAGATCATGGCAGATATTAGTGGCAATTAGGGATGAGTGAGTCTACTCGCTAAGGTACATTACTCAAGCGAGTGGTGCCTTAGCCGAGTATCTCCCCGCTCGCCTCTAAAGATTTGGGGGCCGGCGGGGGGCGGGGAGCGGCGGGGAGATCTCTCTCTCCCTCTCTCCCCCCTGCTCACCGCTCCCCCGCGTCAGCAGACGAATCTGTAGAGACGAGCGGGAGGATACTCGGCTAAGGCAATGCTCGCTCGAGTAGTTAGTCTTAGCGAGTATACTCGCTCATCTCTAGTGGCAACGAAAGTATTGTGGGAGGGATGGTGGTATTTAGACAGACTCTACCTGTAATATGCAGGGGCACACCGGCAGATGAAATAAATGCATGTTTAAAGGCGTCTATGTTATGGCAGCATGTAAAAAAAGGTAGCCCAACTACAAATGTGCGAGTCCAACTGCCAACGACAGAATCAGGTCAATATACGGCGGCTCTTTTGAAAATCGGCGAAGATCGTATCGCAACAGATACTAACGGTAGGATTACATTAAAACGTGAATTCTGTAATGTTATTCATAGTACAGAGGAACTGATAAGGTTTATTCTCAACTGCAACCTAATATGGGGAGTGAAGAATGCTTGTGCAAAGGGCAATGCTGGCACCAACTAATGAGACTGCAGGACAGATGAATGAAAAAACTATTTCACAAGTTCAATTATAGAGTATCTGTTAGTGGATAATGTTACGGCACTGAAGTCACCTCATACCCTGTAGAATACCGTAACTCTTTGGAACTGTCAGGAGTGACTTTCCATAAGCTGCGGGTAAACCTTGGTGTTCAGGTACTATTAATGCATAATCTTGATGCGCCAAAACTGTGCAATGGCACACGATTACAAATGACACATCAGGGGTGAAACATTGTAAGAACCATTATTATGACTGGAATAGCTAAAGCAGAAAGTGTTTCAATTCCAGGCATTCCGATAATACTGATGGATTTGCCTTTTAAATTCAAAAAGCTGCAATTCAAGCTAAAAATAGCATTTGTGATGACGATCAATAAGGCTCAAGGGCAAACACTTAAGGTAGCAGGTGTACATTTAGAAAAAACATGTTCCGCTCATGGGCAACTGTATGTGGCGCACTCACGTGTATACAGCCCACAAAACCTTTATATCCCAACATATGACAACTGTGCTAACAGCACACTACAGTTACGTTCCTTTCACCACTTCAACTTTTTCGTTTCAATATACAGCAGAACACAGATTAGATAAAAATACACTGCATAGTATTACAGGGTTCTGACTACCAGTAAAATAGGTGGTTATTTTCTCTACAGTCGCAACTTTCTGCTTTAACATTTTACTTCTTTGATCTTAGTCCAAAAATCCATAACACTGTGTCCTGACTGGCTCCACCATAGTGGCTTTCTGCAGAGATGGGAGGTTGAAGCTTCCTTCCCCCCAGATCCCACCACAGTCCATAGAATCACATAAATCTGTAGCACTGTGTCCTGACCGGCTCCACCATAGCGGCTCTCTGCAGAGATTAGAGGTGGCAGCTTCCTTCCCCCCAGATCCCACCACATAGTCCATCAAACCTCCTCCAGCTGTATTTATGATTGGTGTAATCAGTACACAAATTGGCCATTTCCATGTGGAATTCCCAAGTGGGAAAAGAAAAGCAAAAACAACATCCGCAACCTAATTAAGGTAATTTACAATGTCTTGATTAGGAGTGAACATTCCAGTTCACAAATCATTCCCAGGTAAGAAATCAGCTCAATCATTTAGGAAGAAGAGAAGAATTAACACATGTTCCCTCTACGGAAGTCATTGTATCCATCATTACCTCAATTCGTAGGATGTCATCAGAAGAAATGTCCTGCACCTTCTGCTCGGTATGTTCCACTAGCTTGGTCTCCAGCTCCAACAGAACACGTCCTCGGTAGGCAACACCTTCTGCCTGGAAGACCACAAGAAAGGTTATTGTAACAGAAAAAGGCGGGGCAATAATAAGAGTGCACATGTTGAGAGAATGCACTCGGAACTGAGAAAGTTGGTGGTAGGAACTCAGGAAGCTGGTGGGTGAGGCTAGATGTCCAAAAAATGACTACAAAGTTGGTGCATGGGTCAAGATGCCAAAAAGATCAATACAAAGTTGGTAGATGAGCTTACACGTCCATTAGATGACTACGAAGCTGGTGGATAAACTTAGATGTCCAAAAGAGGACTACAAAGCTGTTGAATGAGACTACATGTGCATAAATTGACTACAAAGCTGTTGAATGAGCCTAAATGTCCATAAATTGACTACAAAGCTGGTGAGTGAGCCCAAATGTCTATAAGAGAACTAAAAGGTTGGTGGATGAAGCTAGAGTAATCGATAAGATGACTATGAAACAGGCTGATGAGCCTAGATGTCAAGATGACTACAAAGCTGGTGACTGAGCCAATATGTCCATAAGATAACTACAAAGCTATTGGATAAGCCCATATGTTAATAAAGATGACTGCAAAACTGGTGGATTACTTTAGATGTTCGGGAGACAATAGTGGTTTCCCTACAGGATGAAGCTCAAAAATGACTTGTACAGTATATTAACCGTAGCATCATTATTCTGTACCACAAGTGCCATTGTTCTGTCCCCAAGTGTCATTGTCTTGTCCCAAGCGTACATGTCATTATTCTTTTCCCCAAATGTCAGCATGTCATTATTCTGTCCTCCAAGTGTCAGTGTGAGGGAAATTTTATCTTGTAAGATTAAGTTTGTATTTCAAACTTATTTTGGCTGTTAGTGCAAAAATCTATATTAGCTATATGATATGCTTATGGGGTCCAAATTCTTAGAGGTAAGCTGAGCTCAGGAGATTACCTCTCACCACAACAACACTTAGCATGATTAAAGTAATCTGTTTATTGATTGACAGGAAGCAGCTTTTATAGAGGCACAGGCTTTGAGTACAATAATTCAAAGCTATTATAATTCATTTATTACCACTGGTCGATGAGACAAACACTATATGAATATGCAAGATAAGGAATTTAACATCTAAATTGCTGAAGGAAAAGCTAGGCATACACAGTAAATTTCTACATGATTAACTTCTCCGAACACAAAAGTACTTTAATTATAAACAATAAATTGTTTGGAGAGAGACAGGAGAACAGGACGCAATGACCCGAGACATTCAATCTAGGGCCCCGGAATGTTCTAATCATCAAGGTCCCTCTTATTCTTCAATACATTTTAGCAAATCTTGTTAAAGGAGAAGTACAAAATAATTGACACAGAAATTTGCTACTTGCTCAAAAAATGGATACACACAGGATAGAACACTAACAGTCCCCCCTTTTGCAGCCGATTCATCATGAAACACAGATCCTCTCCCATACTGTCAATGACATGACCTTGCTCATCCCAAAAACTTGAGCTAACCACTCGGGAATGTGTTGCCTTACGTAACTAGGAAGATGGAGGTTCCCAGGAGCTATCCATGGTCCTCTTGAGTACACCCACGTAGGGTGGTCCCAACTATGTCTGCAAGTAGAATGCTCTGTAGACAGCCCCGCTGTCCACAAGCCGGGAATCATAGCGATTCTCCGTTCGCGGGATCTAAATTTCGGCATGCTGCAATTTTCGACGGTGAGCCTGTCAGATAGGCTCCCCCGCAGCGGAATATCGCTGGCGATATTCCGCAACGGCCGTGGACAGGGGGCTTTAGAGAGTGATTGGGCTAACAGAAATTGGTGCAGAGAAATCCGAAACACAAATGCCGTTTTCACCTTTTCATAGGAGATTTGTTCTGTGTGTGTCAGTGTGAAGGGCCCGTGTGTAAGTTATATGGTGTTATATATGGTTTGTATACTGTTCAATTCCTGAACATGAAGTGAGAGAAACACTTAAACGGTGAGCCAGACCGCAAGGGATAGACCTAGGTGATGTAAGGAGAGGGACAGAAGAAGAGCCTAGAAAAGAATTGTATCTTGAGTCAAGTGCATGTGTGTATACATATATATTCTTGATGTACACAAAAACCAAGAACATGGCGTTTTCAAAATATTGGGTTCTTCTTATTTGAATGTTATGGAATTATTATGCTAAAATCAGATTGTTGTGTACTTAATATCTATATAGCAGAATTAAAATAAAAACGATGCGCATAACAGCACCAAAACGCAATGCAATTGTTATTTTACTTCTGCTATATAGCTAATAAATGTGGAAGTATACAGCCCCTGCTTAGCTTCTTTTTATCTTGAATTTGGAGGGCCTTTTCTAGAGGCTAATCTTGGGGCCTCACTGTTGTGACTGTCTACACACTTATGTCCTCTGAGGACCAGTCTACATAATCCCTTCAGCGGCTCTCCAGGACACCCTCAATACAGACAGGATTTAAACCGCTGATACAAAATGTACTTAGACTCTGAGGTGCGGGCAGGTGATCCTGGCTATAGTAACCTTGCCCTGCACCAGGTAAGTCCCTCTCCTGTGTGTGTGTATATATGCATTTAGGCAAATGCTAGCACATCCTGCAAGGCACTGTTAAACGATCTTAATAGTTGTGTACTTGACAGGCGTGATAGGTACATTACAAACAGGATCAAATTAATAACAAGGATTTATTTAAAGTGTATCTCATTTTAAATGTGGGTAGATTTTTGATGTCAAAGACCTTCTCAGTCAACTTATTAGGGGCAGACATCCTTACAGTGATAAAAGCAGCAATTTATCAAACCCCAAACAATATTAGGGTCACTAGTCCTTTAATGAACCACCATTTGCAATGTCAATTCTTCCTTCTATTTGCAACAAGTTTTTCCGCAAGTACCAGAGGTGTTGTTGGCCCCATTACTGTCATGGTCCCTCATGCAGACATGAAAATACTGCATGGAGCACAAACTCACAAATACTGCAGCTGACAGACTCACTAAGTATAAGACCATCCTGCTAGCACCCCCACATATCGCAATCAAGAGGAGTCTAGTTCCAAATACAGTTTTATTTCTTCTGCTGAATTTGGAAAGGGGGGAGTTAGGGGCGAACCATGACTGTCTGGAGATTAATTGAAAGTGAAGCCAGGGGTCTTAAAAATTGTTGAAATTCCTATTGTTAATGCAAATTTTGAGTTTTAACCCTAAGCCTAACCCTAACCCCGTGCTGCTTAAGTGTAGTGCACGGCTGCTGAAGGCAATCCACGTGCACGCTGTGTAGTCATGTGGTGCCGAAGAGCCAATCAGGTGGTTCTAATCAGCAGCGCTACTGAACTGTGGCTGAAATCCTACATATACAATCCGGAATGCAGAGGCAGAGTTTTTGTTATACAAGGTTTTAGCCTCCCACATTTGTGACTATCAGAAAAGTCCAGGCTCATACCAAGCAGACAACTACTGAGGCTCTAAGGAACCAGAGAGCAGAGGCAGCAGCCCGACTTTCCTTGAATGAGATAACGCTGTTAACCTGGTTGCATCTGAAGCAGGGGTAGATATCGCTCTGTAACTTAAATTGCAGGAACAGGCCTCAAAAGGGAGAGAAAGAAGAGTGGCAAAAGAAAAGAGCAGAGCAGAACACCGACGGTGTCTGAAGGAAGGATAAACTCCTGCGCCCTTTCCCCTCCCCTCCATACTCCACTCCATGACGTCACACCTCAGCCATGGCCAACCCATCAATCCGAGGAGGTAATGAGTCTTCAGCTTGGCTTGCCCCAGGGTACAACACTGCTGCAGCCCATTTTGTACAGGGATGCATTGTAAGTGCCCCTCACAACCAAGACCAATTGGTCAAGGTACCTTCTCGTTCTGAGCTGCAGCCAGACTATCCGTTTCAGCGACTGCAGAATAACTACATACAGCTACCAAAGTTAGGCGTTTTGAAGTTTGTGTTGGTTTGTACAGACCTATTTTCACATAAATTAGAGCTGTGGCTTGCAAAATAAAATAAATAAAAATGCAAACACCAAGAATATAACTAATAAATTGTTGTAATTTGTACATGTGGTGTACCAGAAGTCACAGAAAATAATAGACATACACATGTTATTAGTCCTCTACGCAGTCAGAACTGTGCCTAATCATAAGATTAAGTGGAGTCCCTGTGAAGTTGTGTTTGGTAGGGCTCCTGTAACAAGCCTATACTTTCTCCAGGCCTAGCATGAGACCCTCATGTCCCCTTTGAGTGCCTTATAGCAGGAGTCAACTGTCCCTTATAAATGTGTATTTTCCTTGATTCTAGATCCAGACACAATAGAAGAGTTGCAGAACTTGCTTTCAGGTGACTGGGTTGTCCTCAAAAGGCGTACCAGAAAAAAGTTTGGAACCGAGATTTGATGAACCATACCAAGTGTTGCCGACGCCCTCCAGCTCTGTAAAGCTTAAAGGGAAATGCAATTGAATCCACGTCAGTTGTTTTAAAAAGATATTCACCCCAAAAGGAAGAATAATTGTAGCAGAATGAGCTATATCCTTGTCCTGAGATTGTGTTTTAGCTAAAAAATGTATGGGAATTGAATGATATCTTTAAAGAGCTGGAACCATGCTCCCGGACAAAGCATCCGCCTTGACATTTTTACTGCCGGGACGGTACGGGGCCACAAAGTTGAAACATGGTAAAAAAAACACAATTTTTTTTTATTGTAATGCAAATAACAGATGCAATACAAAATCCTCTTACAATACAAATGCTTGTATGCAACATCCTGTAAATACAATGCAAGTGTGAGAAAACAAAACTTTGTTTATCCAAAGGTGGGTGATAAGGAAGGGATTGGAGGGGATAAGGTAGAAGAAAAGAGGGGGGAAGAGGAAATTCGGGAAGGGAGGGCAAAGTTGGGGATTGAAGAGTCGTTTTGTAATTCTGGCTCTAGAAGAGAAGACAGAAGATCACAGTCGGGGTGTGCACACCCGCAAAAAAACAGCATCCCCCAGACACAAAAGTATACAGAAACTAGTAATCTGCACAATCTTGCTGTTTCACATATGACACCATAGCCAGTATTAAGAAAATCATGACAGCAGCTTCCAGGGCTTCTAAATCTCTCTAAATTTATCAGAAGATCTGTTGGCCCGACTCGTTAACTCCTCAAACCTATGGATTTTGTTTACCTTAGCAACCCATTGCTCAAAAGTGGGTGCTGTAGGTTGGAGCCACAGGAGTGGGATCAAAGATTCAGCAGCCATGATAAGATGCGTAATGAGGTTAGACTTGGAGGGCTTATATTCGGTGGTGGGCTTGGACGAAATCACTCCTTCAGGAGATAATTTAAATGTACTGACAGTTATATCACATTTAGTTTTTTCCACCCGTTTCCACCATAAATAATTCAAAGAGCCCACATGATCATTACATCACCAGAAAAGATTTGAATCGGTCAGTTTATAGGCAAATAGCCATTCTGGAGATTTATACCATCTGGTTAGCAAATTACAATGGTTTTCCAGTAGCCTTACGCATTTGGACTGGCCATGTGAGCTACCCAAGATACATTTCACCTGGCTATTTGAGAGCTTTATATGGAGTTCCCTTTCCCAAGATGTAATAAGTGTTGGTCTGAAGTCAGCCTGTGGGGTGATACATTTCCTTTTAAGGGGAGTTATTTTCCTACTGGAGCAGCATTGTGCCGAAGAGATACGCTGCAATTCGATAAGTGGTTGAGAGGATGGGAAAGCTTTGTTGAACCTATGAATGACCTTATGACAGGTGAATCATCTGTAAGGGATTGAGAGGAGGGGTTAGTGTTTGAGCCAGCAGTTTTTCTAAGAGCTGCATATTCTTTGGTGTTCGATAGAACCAAAGTTGCGCCATTAAGAGGTTTACTGAAAAAGGACCACATTTCTTTTGTGTGAACATCTAGTTTTAGTCCTAGGAAGTCTGGTCCTAAACTCAGAGGGGCGACAGGTGATGGATGCGGGGCCAACTCACCTTGGAGAGAGTGTTCCACATCTCGCATGCTCCCCTCAGGAGGGGATCAAAAGTCGCCCTCTTGTATATTTTGGATGAGGGAAGCCATAAGTCTTTGAGTAAGGAATTTCCATAAGAAGCCCGAGTTAGATATTCTAGGATTTGGTTTTTTGAAGGTTTTGACAATTCCAGCCACCTAGTTAACAGGATCAATTTGTAATATTGAGCCATGTCAGGAAGGTTTATCCCACCCCACTCCCTCCTCTGAGCCAAAAGACAAGGAGCAAGATGAGGTCTTTTAGGTTTCCAGATAAAACTCAAGAAATTTGACCCCTTAGTAACCAGGCCTGTTTGCGCCTTAGTGACGGAGCCAAGAAATAGGTAACCAGCAGTTAGTGACGGTGCCAAATTTTGGAAATCTGCCATGTGTCACTTAACATAGCATAACTCTATAAAGGTTTTGCATCTCCCAGTGATTCTGACATTGTTTTTTCGTCCCCGTGTTGTACTTCATTTAGGTGGTAAAAATAGGCCGATAGAATTTGTGTATATTTATCAAAAAAGCCAATATTGGAAAAAATTTTGAGAAGAAAATTATCATTTTTTTCACATTTTCAACTGTAATCTCAAATATGTGCAAACATACTGTACAAATCCTTGCTAAGATATATATTTCCATCTGTTTACTTTATTCTGGAGGAACATTGGAAAAACTTTTTTTTTTTTTTTAACCATTCAGGAGACGAACAAATGTAACATTACTTTTCAACATTTTGAGGAACACTTTGTTTTCCTACACCAAGACAAGATTGCAAAGACTCATAGGTGTCAGAATCATAGATACCCCCACAAATGACCCCATTTTAAAAGCTACACCCCTTAACGTATTCACTGAGGGGGTCAGGGGGATTTTGACCGCACAGTTTAATAATTTTTCATATTTTTGCAAATATATGTCATTTTAACGACATTTTTTTTTTATAGTGCACATGAAAATAAGGATTTACACCCCAAAATGGATACCCCTGTTTGTCCTGTGTTCAGAAACATACCCATTGTGGCCCTAATCTTATGAGTGGATGCACAACAGGGCTCAAAATGAAAGGAGTTGTCGGTGACTTTCAGATCAGAAATTTTGCTTGAAGACCTTTTATGCCCCATTGCACACTTGTAGAGCCCTTGAGCGACCAAAACCATAGAAAACCCCCACAAATGACCCTATTTTAAAAACCAGACCCCTTAATGAATTTATCTAGGGGTGTGCTGCCATTTTAACCCTACAGTTTTTGAATGAATTCAAACAAAGCAAAAGGAAAAAAATGTGATTTTCGTTTCTTTGGCAATTCTGTCATTTTAAAAACAGATTTTTTTTTGTACAGCACACATATGAATGAAGACTTGCACCCCAAAAAGCATACCCCCGTTTGTCCTGTCTTCATAAATATACCCATTATGGCCCTAATCTTATGTCTGGATGCACAACGGGGCCCAAAATGAAAGGAGCAGCCGGTGGTAGAACAGAAATTTTCCTTGAAGGCCTTTTAGGCCCCATAGCACACTTGTAGAGCTCTTGAGCAGCCAAAACCATAGAAAACCCCGACAAATGACCCCATTTTGAAAACTAGACCCCTTAATGAATTTAACTAGGGCTGTACTGTATATTTTGAATGGATAGATTAAAAAAATATATATATATTGAGGCCAAAAGACAAACACTCAAGTACATACCGTATTTTTCGCCTTATAAAACGCACAGGTCTAGAAGACGCACCCCCGTTTTAGAGCGGGAAAATAGGGGGGAAAAAATAATTACTCACCTCCCCCGGCGTTCTGCGGCGCTGCTGCAGGCTGTCGCTCCCTCCTGATCCCCGGCAGAGCATTGCTTTCTGGACGCGGGGCTTGAAATCCCCGCCTCCAGAAAGCTAATACTGTGATTGGCTAACACACGCCGTCAGCCAATCACTGCCATTCAATGACATCAATGAATGGCTGTGATTGGCTGAAGTCACACGTGTGTTAGCCAATCACAGCCATTCAATGATGTCATTGAATGGTTGTGATTGGCTGACGACGTGTTAGCCAATCACAGTATTAGCTTTCTGGAGGCGGGGATTTCAAGCCCCGCGTCCAGAAAGCAATGCTCTGCCGCGGACTAGGAGGGAGCGACAGCCTGCAGCAGCGCCGCAAAATGCCGGGGGAGGTGAGTAATGATTTTTTTTTTGACAGCAGGAAAGAAATCTTCTAACTGATCGCACATTTGTTAGTGCAATCGCGAATTTAACGCGCAATCGCACTAAATAAAACGCGTCCGCGCGTTAAATTCGCGGTCGCGCTAAAAATGGTGATCGGAACGAATTTTCGGCACATTCGCTTTATAAGACGCAGGAACTCCCCCCCCCCCCCCCCTCACTTTGGAGGCGGAAAAAGTGCGTCTTATAAAGCGAAAAATACAGTATATAGTGTGGACAGTAGTCACCCCAATAACAAGTAACCCAGTAGTGGGGTGACTACTGTCCACACACACATTATATATATATATATATATATATATATATATGTATTTGAGTGTTTGTCTTTTGGCCTCAATATATATATTTTTAAATCTATTAAGTTATATTTTAGAATCCTATGTGTGAAGGCCACTTTAAATATTTTTGATTCTCCTGCTACGGTGATTTATATATCCCATAGTTCTTTATGGCAGACTTTCTATCATCTAACATAGATACCAACCAATGGTTGTCAGAGGCAATCTCAGTCCTGTACCATAAAAACGTGCTTTAAACACCTCACCGGGGTTTTATAGGGAGTACACTCGGAGCTGGTGGGAAATACAGGGACTACAAAAATATCTAGAATACAAGATAGTCCCTAGGGGACTTTGTTGTCCCTTGCTCCCATCAGCCCGCTGTCGTACTCCGGAATGTTTGGCCAAGTGGGAAAAAGAGGCCACGGATAGTTCCCTAAGGCTAATTCGATTACTCTTGGATGAGGAAAAAAATCACTTGTGAAAAGAATTTCAAACTCTTATCCGAGGGAATTGAGAAAGCAAGGACTTTTGCCTCAGATCCTGAGTTTGCGAACAAAGAGAGATCCCTACAAGAGAATATTGAGAAGTATACGTTAAAGATCGTAAACACTCTCACTTTATTAGGGATCTTCAAGACTTTAAAATAATAAAGCCTATCGTACTATTGAATTATTTTCAGAAACTCATATCAGCTCATCTGAAGGGGATTTTTCTGCTAGTGAGAACAGTCAAAGGGATACATACATCTGTACCACCACTGAGGAAAAAAAAAAATCGAGGGAGATATCCCTCAAGACGTCAAGGTAGAGGTCGAGGACCTGGGGGCAGAGGGGCCGGTTATTTAGCACAGCCAATCGGCCAGTATTTTTTACGGGACAGGAGAGAAATCCCCTAAAAGTGGTCACTTTGACATCTTCTAGTGACTCCCGTAAAGCTTCTAGTACAATACACGACACTGTCAGGACCCAACCCTCTATAGAGGACAAGATGAAGTTCATCAATCTCTCACCTAGAACATTAGCAGCGAGTGAGATAGGCGTGTTGGAGAGGGGCCTGTCCTTCGTCCCGTCTGGACGATTCAACAAGTTTGGCTGGACGAAGGACATGGTCCTCTTCCTACGCAAAATAAGGTGGAGAAAATTCTTTTGTATGCAAAACCGTAAGGAAGCCTCCAGCCTGGAACTAGAAGCAACACATATGGCAGGGATTTAGAGGCCCCAAGAGACCGAAGGTCAACATATTAAAGGTGAGGGCCCATTCACTGACCTTAAACTAAAAAGCACAAAAAAACCCTCTGATATAACTGTTCATGCAGAGGTTTTTGAGAAAATCATCACAGAGGAAGTAAAAATATGCCAAACTATAAAAATAGGTCTTTGAGCACTAACCTCTCTGAATATAAAGTGCTCCAATCCTTGGAAAACAATCACAGAAAATGGCCGTTCCTTACTGACTGAGGAGAGCATATAGATGCGTCCTCCTCTCACCATGCAGGTAGCTGACTACCAAATGGAGGAGCCAATAACACCTGTGCAGGACACCGATATAACAACCACTGACACTGCCTCCTGATAATGAGGGGGGTGGATGCTTGGTGTACACTCCCACACATAGTGGATACAGGGTGCCAGACCATTCTGATATATGTAGTTCACCATGCAGACCAGCAACCTATTAATGACGCCATGATAATTCGGCGGGTTGCCCTGCATATCCATCAGTGAACCACATTGGTACTGCCACCCTGGGCTCCCCCTGGAGTCTTAATGCCACACTGCATGTGAATAATAGATAATACATGCAAGGCATTGGTTGGATGTTGGCCAAGATACATGAGCCCACTAACCACTTCACGGTTCCTTGCGTTGTAGTGGGTCCCTACACTAATATAAAGGCATCACAGAAGGGGAAATCAAGAATTAAAACCAATCACAGAAAATGGCCGTTACTTACTGACTGAGGAGTGCATATAGATGCATCCTCCTCTCACCATGCAGGTAGCTGACTACCAAATGGAGGAGCCACTGAAGGAAATGCAACCCGCCGAGAGGTGAGTAACTTTTTTATTATTTTTTTAACCACTTTTTTATGATTATCGGGGAAGGGCTTATATTTCAAGCCCTTCTCCGATAATCATTCTGCAGGGCTTGTCAGAAACCACTGCTTACAATGGGATCGGCAGCAGTGCCGATCCCATTGAAAGCAATGGGATAGCATGCCGCTGACTTCTGCCACAGCTGTGACAGCTGTGGCAGAAGTCGTGGCATTCTCCATATCTTTTCAATGGGGCTAGCGCTGCTGCCGCTGGCCTCATTGAAAAGACTGGCGATGTTGCAGTGATATCCCAGCGATTTTGGGATATCTGCCTGCGTTTTTCTCACACTGCGATGCAAGACTTTAACTTTAGAATCGCATCGCAGTGGAGAAAAAAACGCCAGTGGGTGGGAGCCCTTACTCTCAGCTATTCTATAGGAGTTGCAGCCCATACATATTGACGTTTGTAGTTTTTTGACAATGTCTGAAGGGAGGATTATATTGAGCACAGTTGACTTTGAGCCATTAAGTTTGATAGATAGCCATATAATTGTACAATGTCATTGAGTTTCTGGAGGCCTTGTTCCGGGTTGGTTATAATAAATAGTAGATCATCCTCCAAAGCTAGTGTTTTAAGCGATAGGTGATTTTAGTCTAACTCCCTCTATATCTTTACTCTGCCGCACTATTTGAAGAAGGATTTCTAGAGAGGATGAATAGGGTGGGGGATAAAGGGCAACCTTGGCGCCTTCTGTTGGAGGGAGGCAAAAAGGAGTCATTGACTTGGATTTTGGCATGAGGACTGGATGTAGCAAAAAAAATTGCTTTGATTAAATAAGTTAGAAAGCTGAACTTGGAACTTCTCAAGAAGTTCCAATCTACTCTGTCAAACGCCTTTTCGGCATCAATTCCCAGTAAGAGGATTTTTTTTTTGTTTGGGGCGTATCTTATTGTATGTAGGAGACATGCTGAGTTGTCTTTTCCCTCTCTGCCTGTGATGAAACCAGATTCTTTCACATCAGGGCTCCTGCACACGGTCGGATTTGATTTCTGGAATCCGGGGTCGGCGGCAGTCCCTGGATTCCGCAGCAAATACCGCTAATGGCCTTCTATGGAGAACCGCCGTTTCCTGCACACGAGCGGAAATTTCAGCTTGTGGCAGGAAAAACACAGCACGCTCCATTCTGTCTGGTTTTTCATCCCGCGGCCCTTCTGAAGTGAGAACTGCAGAAGGGTCGCTATCTGCGTCATCGCCTGGCAACGATGCGGCTTTCTCTGCACTGCGCATGCACGCCAGCCGGCGCTCCTGCAGTACAGAGAAAGAAGAACCCGGACAGTGTCAGC
Source organism: Eleutherodactylus coqui (assembly GCF_035609145.1). Classification (NCBI taxonomy): domain Eukaryota; kingdom Metazoa; phylum Chordata; class Amphibia; order Anura; family Eleutherodactylidae; genus Eleutherodactylus; species Eleutherodactylus coqui. The sequence continues at coordinate 8,206,547 of NC_089843.1, forward strand.
GGAGTCACCAGCCGGGTCGGATCCTGCTGCGTGTGTGGGGGACTGTACGCAGATTGGGTATATGTTGATCTGTGTGGATAGGAGTTTGGCCCATATGTTGATGTCCAGATTTAAGAGAGAGATGGGTCTATAGCTGCCACACAACAGGGGATCTTTTCCGTCTCTATGAATGAAGGGTGATAAATGCTTCCTGCGTCTGTTTGGGCAGTGGTGCACCCTCCAACATAGCATTAAATGATGTGACTAGATGAGGTACCCTGAGAAAGAACGGCCCCAACCCCAATCTCTGAGGCGTTTACGTCGCTCCACTACAAAAGGCATGGACAGATCCGGCTAAACCGGAGCTGTGGCAAAATTTCTTTTCAATATCTGAAAAGAATGAAAAGCTTCGAGAGACCATTTAGACAGAAAACACCCCTTCCTGGTCATGTCCGTCAGCGAGTTCACCCTCCAGAAAATCCTCAAATAAACATCCGATAATAATTAGCAAATCCCCAAAACCTCTGCTGAGCTTTAACATTTTCTGGTCTCACCCAGTCTTGCACCACCCAAACTTTTTCGGGGTCCATCCTAAATCCCTTCGAAGTGATAGGACCCAGAAAGGAAACTTCTCGAACCGTGAAAACACATTTCTCTTTTTTAGCAAATAAGTCATTCTGGCGCAGAGCCTGAAGTACCTGATGAATATGTAACACATGAGAATCATAATCTGAAGGAAAATAAGAATATCATCCAGAAACACCAAGAATAACCACCAATCAATGTGTGCAGAACTTCATTTATCAAGGACTTACACATCGCAGTCGCGCACTAGTCAGACCAAACGGCATAACCAAAATGTCCCTTAGAGGTATAAAAAAGCCATTTTCCAGTCATCCCCTCCTTGACCCGAATTAAATTATAAGCCCTCCGTAAATCCAACTGGCACTCCTTAACTGACTAGAAAGATCAGGAAAAAGTGGCAACGAGTACGGGTCTCGCTTCATAATTTTATTTACTCCCTGAAATCCAAACAAGGTCACAGCCCTCCATCCTTTTTCTTGACAAAGAAAAAAAACAGCGGCCAATGGGGAGCGAGAAGGACGAATACGACCTTTTTTCAGACGGTATAATCCTTAATAGCCTGTCTTTCAGGAACAGTTACATTGTACATGCGGATTCTGGGTATCTTACAGCCTGGGATAAGCTCAATGAAACCATTCCCAACCCTATGAGGGGGTAACCTGCCTGCTCCCTCCTCAGAAAGACCTCGGCAAACTCCTGAAGTCAGGTAATTCAACCACCTGAACCGCGGACACCTTAACAGTCTCAACTACAAGATGAATTACATTTGATAATATGTAACTACCGGGTTATGCATCTGCAACCAAGGCAAACCCAACGGCACTGTGCTGGGAGGGACTCCATGATGTACAGCGCATTAAACAAACCAATTCTCAGACGTACATCTGGGACCACATATTCCAGGACTTACTATGATAAGGAAGTAGTGTCAATAGCAGACACTGGGACTGGGGGCTCCAGTGCTCTTACCCCTACACCCAAGCATTTGAGCACTTCACAATGGACCAGGTTAACAGCCGCACCACAATCCAGAAACACGGACAACATTTTTTCCCTCAGTAGAAAGGATCGCAGCAGGAAGGACATCCAGGCGGTCTGTGGACCCAGGGAAACCTTCCCCCCAACCTCCAGACCACCTAGGATCTCTGACAGAGATCCGCGACGTGGACATGTTTGAATGAAGGGTCTTGATCGGCCGCATAGAAAACCACGTCCACGAAACCGGGACCTGCCCCCTCTCCTAGAGGCAGCGGACACCAATCCTAATTGCATGGGCTCTTCTGCATCTGCTGATTCCATAGAGAACCCGGGTGTTTGTTCACCATGCCGCGCCCTCACACGCTGTCCAATGCGGATGGCCAGTGACATGGCGGCATCCCAACTGTTAGACACGGAATGTGAAACCATCAAATCTTTTATTTTATTATTCAGGCCTCGCAGGGATGGATTGTTCCATTGGGTTTCAGTCGCCCGTGATGAAATTCAGCGCAAATTTCTCAGTGTATAGCATGCCCTGATGCAAAGCCCTGACTTTCGTATCTGCCAATGACATTCTATCGAGGTCATCATAAATCAGGCCTAATGCAGATGACAATTATCTACAGATGACAATGCCTTTGAAGTGGGTAGCAAGGTGAAGGCCCAGGCCTGCGGGTCTCCCTGCAACCTTGAGATCACAATCCCCACTTTCTGACCTTCATCACCCAAAAAAACGGGGCGCAACTTAAAGTATATTTTTAAATGACTCCCTAAAGGAAGTAAACTGTTGCCTGTTACCTGCAAACCAGTCCGGTAGGTCGGGCTTTGGTTCCTTCACTGAGCCCCTCTTAACTTCAGCGACCTCGTCCCCAGCCTCAGCTGGTTAGACAAGGCTTCTATGGGATCCATAAATGCACCACACAATAGCCCACAGAACACAAGACCACTCAATCTGTCCCACAGCCCGCTACAAACGTGTGGTAACTGTAATCCTAAAATACAGGCCCGGGAACTGGTCACACCACAGAAGGCAAACAGTAAGAGGTAAAGAAAGAGAACTAGCCCTATGGAACTCTAGTGATAGTCCCGACCTAAGATTCTAATTGCCAAAGGCAAACAATCCCCATCAGTCATCCCCCAAAATATAATGTAAATACTTCATTATTCAGCAGAGACAAAGACAACACGAATGATATATAAAATAAAGGGACAAATGGTGGTAGGAGTGCGATGTGACCAGCAGTCCCCAAGTGGGATTGGGCATACACACTAAACCAGAGGCGGAACCTGAAGCTCCTGGGCTCTAATACAAAAGCTGTAACAGGGCCCCCAACAATAATGCTTTATTCATAGTACTGGGCTCCCTATATGGAGAGGAGAGGCCTTATGGGGCCCCTATGGCTCCTGGGCCCGGGTGCAACCGCATCCCCTATAGTTACGCCAGTACACTTAATAGTGTTGGATGGCCAACTTCCAAAAGCCTATGTGGAAATTAATAAGTCAGCACCACCAAAACTCTATTAAAGGGGTTCTGACACAAATAATTTTTTTATGCTTTAGCAGCCATTGTTCCCTGGTCTGCCTAATGGACACAGGGAACCCACGGTTTAATGGCTGCTAAAGCATAAAAATCTTATACTTACCTTTTCTTCTGTTGTCAGCAGCGGGGTCATCCTCTTCTTCCTGCACAAGCCGCGCCGCTCCGGGATCGCGCGCATGCGCAGTGGAGATGTGCCCTCTGACAGGAGTCAGGACGGACTGCGTCTCCACTGCGCATGCGCAGAATCTTGGAGTTCAGCAGGACGGACGGGCCGCCCACAGCAAGCACTGCTTGTGACGTGCTTGCTGTGGGCGGCCCGTCCGTTCACCTCGGAAGTGCCTGACACAGACGCAGCAGAGCAGGAAGCGGTCTTTTGACCACTCCTGCTCTGCTTTTACAAGGCACAGAAGAAGATACCGGCTGGAGGGGACATGCCTGGCAATTGGGCCAGGCCAGGCGAGTAAATTTTTTTTTTTTTGATGTCAGAACCCCTTTAAAATCTAACCTATAGCCACCCTGCCATGATTCGCCTTGCGGTGTCCACAGGGGGAACAAAAACCAGGGCTAACAGATGATTCGGGCAGCGCTCAATTGTTTTCCTAAGTGTCTGCACATGCCTTATTGAGGGAGCTATGCTTGCCGTTTTCTAAGTCCCTGGGCATGCTCAGTTAATGTGGTAAGTGTCTGCGCACGTTCCATTGGGCTAGCTGCGCTTGCCGTTTTCTAAGTCCTTGGGCACGTTCAGATGATTGGGACAACATTCAATTATTAATGCACACGCTCTATTGAGACAGCTGCGCCTGTGCTGCACTGGGCATGCTCTGACAACACACTGTGATTGGTGGAGCCATCATCATTGGATATGGGATTGGTCCAACTATAGCAGGGTTTTGGTGGTGCTGACTTATTAATTTCCACATAGGCTCTTGGAGGTTGGCCATCCAGACCTCTGGTTTAGTGTGTATATGCCCATTACACATGATACTAGTTGGGGACTGCTGGTCACATCGCACTCCTACCACCATTTGTCCCTTTATTTTATGTATCATTCATGTTGTCTTTGTCTCTTCTGAATAATGAAGTATTTACATTACATTTTAGGGGATATGACCGATGGGGATTTTTTTTTGTGTATCTATATAACCCAGAGTATTTCTAGGGCAGTTGTATAATGGATCGTCCTGATAAGGACGCACTCACACTGCAAGCTAAGGCTCTACCTATCCCTGACCAGAGATCAATAAGCCACAAAACCAGCGTACACTTCACTATAACTTAAACACCAGACTTATCTTTAAGGCCTCCTTCACACGGGCGACACGGCATCGCTGCAAGAAAACCGCAGCAGTATCCCATCGCTGGTCCATGCAATATTGCTGCATCTTCTTGCGTCAATACCGCGATTTTGTAGCGCTACAAAAGGTGCACGACTCTGCAGCATCACATACGAGGAATTTTTTTGGGTGGGCTTGAAATATAAGCCCTACCCCGAAAATAAGCTCTAGCTAAAAAAAAAAAAAAAAAGGATACATCACCTCTCCCACGCTGTCTGGGTCCCAACGCTGTTTCTCTTCTAAGCCAATCACAGCCAGCGCTTCCAGGAGGCGGGGATTTTTCAATCCCCAGCCAGAAGATGAAGAGGAGAAACAGTGCCGGGACCCGGGGAGAAGCTGCCGTGGAGAGCGCTTCTAACGTGATGTATGTGTTTCTTTAATATTTTTCTGCAGCTAGGGCTCAGTAGGGTTTCCTACTGTCAAAGTTACACCGCAGGGAAATTGCATTTTCATGCGATGCAACAGAGGAAGGCTCCATAGGGAAGCATGGGCTACAAAACCTCACAAGTTGCGGGCATATCGCCAGATCATGACGATATTGAGGATTTGGTGAAGCCTAGGGGGTGTATATACTGCACCGACTGCTAGCAGAGATATAGATGCTAACAGTATTGAAGAAGGTGGTTATAAGAATCAATTAGGCTGGCAGATGAGCATCCTCTCCTGACCTATAGGAGATCCTCCTCACTCCCCCCTGCCTTTCTATTTAGCTTTATGCCAGATGGTGAACGGAGGGGGAAATAAAAGCATCTCCATCAGAAATCACTAAGGTTCTGAGAAGAGATATATACGTCACGGCTGGGTGGTGTATGGGAGCAACTTGTGCTAGTTAGCACATTGTCCGCCTTATTGAGGGAAAGCCTGTAATGAGGTTGTAGTGGTCCCTCAAGTGAAACGTGTCGGACCATTCGCTATAGGACCAATTACTAGACCGTTCTTCTGGACCATTTGGTTTATTGGGACTCCCCAGCACCCACGGGGTGCCAGTACGTCGGTGGGTTCTGAGACACGGACCTCCCCCCACAAGAGACTCAGTGTCCGGTGTGGAGGAATGGATTAGACCTGAATACTCCAGTAACCTAGCCTTATCCATCCTAATGGCCTGTCCTTCTGGGGTGTAATCTGAGTGCTGCTGACATACTAATCTTCTGATTGTCTTAAGGTTGGTTTTCTCTTCAGTTTCACACTGATGCCAGTTTTAGTTCTTCATGTCTAGATGTTTTTTGTACCCTATACATGTTTTTAATCAGTTCTAGTCTAGTCAGTGTAAAGGGTTAACACATTTTGGACTCACTGAAAAAGGCTATTACTATTCAACGGGAGAATTATTACTTTATGGGGGTGCAGCACGGGCAATATGGGGATCACTAATACTCTATGGGGGCCACTATTACTGCATGGAGACACCATGAGGCACCAATATTGCTCTATGGGGGCACTACAGGGGTTACTATTACCGTATTGGTTCACTATTACTATATTGCGCACTATAGGAACAATTACTATATGAGGGCTCTATAGGGACTACTATCACTCTATGGGGCTATATTACTATACAGGGCACTAGAGGGGAACTGTTACCATATGGGGCACTATAAGGGTGCTATTACTGTATGGGGCAATATTAATATACAGAGCACTATTACTGTATGGAGGTACTATTACTCTATTGGGCACTTTAGAAACCACTAGTACTATATAAAGGCACTACTTGGAGCACTATGGGGATCACTAATACTGTATTGGGACACTATAAGGATCACTATTACTATATGTAGGCACTATTGGGTACCATTATTGCTGTATATGGCACCAAAGGGGACTAATTACTGTCTGGGACACTATTAGTGTATGGCATACTATGGAGGGAGCGCTTGTGTAGAGGTGGGGATATGCTGGAACAGTGACTGTGCATTAAATTTTATAGAGATGAGTCATGGATGCCGTCATGGTGGTTTGGGCTGTATGGAGAAGAGTAAAAGTCACTCAAATCAGAAAAGACGTCATCTGTAAGTTATTGGGTTTAATTGTACTATAACCACAAGATCTGAACATATATATAGTTCCTAGCAGCGCCACTGGGACTAGTGCGTGCAGACAACTGTGACGGCCGGGTCCGAATTATGCCCTGAGGCCCACTGAACATAGCAATATCCTGTGTAAGCTGGGGCTAACCTGAGCTGGGTTCTGGCCCTTTGTGGCCACCATAATAATGAGATATAAATGATACAAATGTAAGCTCCACTTGTATTTCTGCTTGACAGCTGCTCCCCCTTGTGGAGGAAACATCCAAGAGTCCACAAGCGACGGGTCTGATAAAGTACTTAGCGGCCCGGGTTGGCACTTTCTGCCTCGATGGTATACAATCCAGGACTGATTTGAGTTTTACAAGGCGAGACGCTTCTTGGAAGGGAGGAGGCGGCTCGCACCTCAATTATAGGCCGTTACCTCCCGTAAATTACCCACTAATAATAGACCCTAACGAAGGCGAAAACGCCGTAAAAGAGAAACATTACAGAGCCTGAAACTATAAAACAAAAGTACAAATTAAGAGGCTTTTTGTTCTCTCCTGGAGATTTACGTGCCGCCTGTACGAAGGCCTCCGGCGCTAAATTTGGAAAGCCTAAAAATAAACAGCACAGCCGCGAGGAATCTCCTTTCTTCCTGACTCAAGCGGTCTCGCACGTTGCGGGCAGCTGGCGCACGTTACTGCTGTTATAAATATCACGGGCAAGTAAATCACCAGCGGCTGCGGCCGACAAAGAAGAGGGAAGGTGTGAGATGTGTTTATGGCCAGCTGAGCCCACCAAGGGGGGCTGAAATAATGGGGCGCCGGCCCCCCGCAATACGTCAGTGTGAAGAAATAGATGACAGAGCTGGAAACAGATCCAAAGTGCGGCTCCTAATATAGTGTGTGAGGTCTGTGAGCCGGTGCAGGCCTACAATGTAGAGGATGCCCAGATGTAGCAGAGCCGGACTCATCACTGGGAGTCAATCTATGTAGATCCTATGGAAAGCAGAGGATATATGACAAACCCAGCGAACGGCATAGGTATCAGTCTGGTCCTACGCCAGGCCGCGGGCCCCACGTCACACCGGTCCTTCGCCAGGCCGCGGGCCCCACGTCACACCGGTCCTTCGCCAGGCCGCGGGCCCCACGTCACACCGGTCCTTCGCCAGGCCGCGGGCCCCACGTCACACCGGTCCTTCGCCAGGCCGCGGGCCCCACGTCACACCGGTCCTTCGCCAGGCCGCGGGCCCCACGCCCCACCGGTCCTTCGCCAGGCCGCGGGCCCCACGCCCCAGCGGTCCTTCGCCAGGCCGCGGGCCCCACGCCCCACCGGTCCTACGCCAGGCCGCGGGCCCCACGCCCCACCGGTCCTACGCCAGGCCGCGGGCCCCACGTCCCACCGGTCCTACGCCAGGCCGCGGGCCCCACGTCCCACCGGTCCTACGCCAGGCCGCGGGCCCCACGTCCCACCGGTCCTACGCCAGGCCGCGGGCCCCACGTCCCACCGGTCCTACGCCAGGCCGCGGGCCCCACGTCCCACCGGTCCTACGCCAGGCCGCGGGCCCCACGTCCCACCGGTCCTACGCCAGGCCGCGGGCCCCACGTCCCACCGGTCTTACGCCAGGCCGCGGGCCCCACGTCCCACCGGTCCTACGCCAGGCCGCGGGCCCCACGTCCCACCGGTCCTACGCCAGGCCGCGGGCCCCACGTCCCACCGGTCCTACGCCAGGCCGCGGGCCCCACGTCCCACCGGTCCTACGCCAGGCCGCGGGCCCCACGTCCCACCGGTCCTACGCCAGGCCGCGGGCCCCACGTCCCACCGGTCCTACGCCAGGCCGCGGGCCCCACGTCCCACCGGTCCTACGCCAGGCCGCGGGCCCCACGTCCCACCGGTCCTACGCCAGGCCGCGGGCCCCACGTCCCACCGGTCCTACGCCAGGCCGCGGGCCCCACGTCCCACCGGTCCTACGCCAGGCCGCGGGCCCCACGTCCCACCGGTCCTACGCCAGGCCGCGGGCCCCACGTCCCACCGGTCCTACGCCAGGCCGCGGGCCCCACGTCCCACCGGTCCTACGCCAGGCCGCGGGCCCCACGTCCCACCGGTCCTACGCCAGGCCGCGGGCCCCACGTCCCACCGGTCCTACGCCAGGCCGCGGGCCCCACGTCCCACCGGTCCTACGCCAGGCCGCGGGCCCCACGTCCCACCGGTCCTACGCCAGGCCGCGGGCCCCACGTCCCACCGGTCCTACGCCAGGCCGCGGGCCCCACGTCCCACCGGTCCTACGCCAGGCCGCGGGCCCCACGTCCCACCGGTCCTACGCCAGGCCGCGGGCCCCACGTCACACCGGTCCTTCGCCAGGCCGCGGGCCCCACGTCACACCGGTCCTTCGCCAGGCCGCGGGCCCCACGTCACACCGGTCCTTCGCCAGGCCGCGGGCCCCACGTCACACCGGTCCTTCGCCAGGCCGCGGGCCCCACGTCACACCGGTCCTTCGCCAGGCTGCGGGCCCTACGTCACACCGGTCCTACGTCAGGCCGCGGGCCCCGATCCTATGTCAGGCTAAGGATCCCTGTCTTATGTCAGGGTGCAAGTGCCAATTCTATATATACTCTAAATATGGTGGCTTATCTGACGGCAGTTCTGGTAATAAATAGGGGCACTAACAGGTTTTATGGGGACACTCTGGCTTACTTATATATCAGGCTACTATGGTTAGTACTTCTTTGAGCCACTTTGGTTGTTGATTCATTTAAATGGCACTATAGCTGGGACATCTAAGAAGACACTGTGGCTGGGAGATGTATGGGGTACTGTGCTTTGTATAGGCCCCCAGTGTTGTGAGGGTCTTGCATATAGGCCCCCAGTGTTGTGAGGGTCTTGCATATAGGCCCCCGTATGTTGTGGGGGGGGTCTTGAATATAGGCCCCCGTGTGTTGGGGGGGAGGTCTTGAATATAGGCCTCCGTGTGTTGTGGGGGGGGTCTTGAATATAGGCCCCCGTGTATTGTGGGGGGTCTTGAATATAGGCCCCCGTGTGTGGTGGGGGGTCTTGAATATAGGCCCCCGTGTGTTGTGGGGGGTCTTGAATATAGGCCCCCGTGTGTTGTGGGGGGTCTTGAATATAGGCCCCCGTGTGTTGTGGGGGGTCTTGAATATAGGCCCCCGTGTGTTGTGGGGGGTCTTGAATATAGGCCCCCGTGTGTTGTGGGGGGTCTTGAATATAGGCCCCCGTGTGTTGTGGGGGGTCTTGAATATAGGCCCCCGTGTGTTGTGGGGGGTCTTGAATATAGGCCCCCGTGTGTTGTGGGGGGTCTTGAATATAGGCCCCCGTATGTTGTGGGGGGTCTTGCATATAGGCCCCCGTGTGTTGTGGGGGGTCTTGCATATAGGCCCCCGTGTGTTGTGGGGGTCTTGCATATAGGCCCCCCGTGTGTTGTGGGGGTCTTGCATATAGGCCCCCGTGTGTTGTGGGGGTCTTGCATATAGGCCCCCGTGTGTTGTGGGGGTCTTGCATATAGGCCCCCGTGTGTTGTGGGGGTCTTGCATATAGGCCCCCGTGTGTTGTGGGGGTCTTGAATATAGGCCCCCGTGTGTTGTGGTGGGTCTTGAATATAGGCCCCCGTGTGTTGTGGGGGGTCTTGAATATAGGCCCCCGTGTGTTGTGGGGGGTCTTGAATATAGGCCCCCGTGTGTTGTGGGGGGTCTTGAATATAGGCCCCCGTGTGTTGTGGGGGGTCTTGAATATAGGCCCCCGTGTGTTGTGGGGGGGTCTTGAATATAGGCCCCCGTGTGTTGTGGGGGGTCTTGAATATAGGCCCCCGTGTGTGGTGGGGGGTCTTGAATATAGGCCCCCGTGTGTTGTGGGGGGTCTTGAATATAGGCCCCCGTGTGTTGTGGGGGGGTCTTGAATATAGGCCCCCGTGTGTTGTGGGGGGTCTTGAATATAGGCCCCCGTGTGTTGTGGGGGGTCTTGAATATAGGCCCCCGTGTGTTGTGGGGGGTCTTGAATATAGGCCCCCGTGTGTTGTGGGGGGTCTTGCATATAGGCCCCGTGTGTTGCGGGGTCTTGCATATAGGCCCCGTGTGTTGCGGGGTCTTGCATACAGGCCCCGTGTGTTGTGGGGTCTTGCATACAGGCCCCGTGTGTTGTGGGGTCTTGCATACAGGCCCCGTGTGTTGTGGGGTCTTGCATACAGGCCCCGTGTGTTGTGGGGTCTTGCATACAGGCCCCGTGTGTTGTGGGGTCTTGCATACAGGCCCCGTGTGTTGTGGGGTCTTGCATACAGGCCCCGTGTGTTGTGGGGTCTTGCATACAGGCCCCGTGTGTTGTGGGGTCTTGCATACAGGCCCCGTGTGTTGTGGGGTCTTGCATACAGGCCCCGTGTGTTTGTCCCTCCTACCAGCTCTACCCTTCCTGCAGGCACTGAGCTAACAGTTTGTATGTAAGCAGTAGGAGAAAAGAGAATAACAGGTGAAGCTGAGCGATACAGACTACAAGTAGAACGATACTTCTAGGGGAAGTATCTAGGGGAGCTGTGTGTAATGTACCATGTAGCAGAGCTGTGTGTGTAATGTACCATGTAGCAGAGCTGTGTGTGTAATGTACCATGTAGCAGAGCTGTGTGTGTAATGTACCATGTACCAGAGCTGTGTGTGTAATGTACCATGTACCAGAGCTGTGTGTGTAATGTACTATGTAGCAGTGCTGTGTGTGTAATGTACCATGTAGCAGAGCTGTGTGTGTAATGTACCATGTAGCAGAGCTGTGTGTGTAATGTACCATGTAGCAGAGCTGTGTGTGTAATGTACCATGTAGCAGTGCTGTGTGTGTAATGTGTGGGGATCATAATGCATGAACTATGTAGTAGTGCTGTGTGTGTAATGTACCATGTAGCAGAGCTGTGTGTGTAATGTACCATGTAGCAGAGCTGTGTGTGTATTGTACCATGTAGCAGAGCTGTGTGTGTATTGTACCATGTAGCAGAGCTGTGTGTGTATTGTACCATGTAGCAGAGCTGTGTGTGTAATGTACCATGTACCAGAGCTGTGTGTGTAATGTACCATGTACCAGAGCTGTGTGTGTAATGTACCATGTACCAGAGCTGTGTGTGTAATGTACCATGTACCAGAGCTGTGTGTGTAATGTACCATGTAGCAGAGCTGTGTGTGTAATGTACCATGTAGTAGTGCTGTGTGTGTAATGTACCATGTACCAGAGCTGTGTGTGTAATGTACCATGTAGCAGAGCTGTGTGTGTAATGTACCATGTACCAGGGCTGTGTGTGTAATGTACCATGTACCAGGGCTGTGTGTGTAATGTACCATGTACCAGAGCTGTGTGTGTAATGTACCATGTAGCAGTGCTGTGTGTAATGTACCATGTAGTAGAGCTGTGTGTGTAATGTACCATGTAGCAGTGCTGTGTGTGTATTGTACCATGTAGCAGAGCTGTGTGTGTATTGTACCATGTAGCAGAGCTGTGTGTGTAATGTACCATGTAGCAGAGCTGTGTGTGTAATATACCATGTAGCAGTGCTGTGTGTGTAATGTACCATGTAGCAGTGCTGTGTGTGTAATGTACCATGTAGCAGAGCTGTGTGTGTAATGTACCATGTAGCAGAGCTGTGTGTGTAATGTACCATGTAGCAGAGCTGTGTGTGTGTAATGTACCATGTAGCAGAGCTGTGTGTGTATTGTACCATGTAGCAGAGCTGTGTGTGTATTGTACCATGTACCAGAGCTGTGTGTGTAATGTACCATGTACCAGAGCTGTGTGTGTAATGTACCATGTACCAGAGCTGTGTGTGTAATGTACCATGTACCAGAGCTGTGTGTGTAATGTACCATGTACCAGAGCTGTGTGTGTAATGTACCATGTAGCAGAGCTGTGTGTGTAATGTACCATGTAGCAGAGCTGTGTGTGTAATGTACCATGTAGCAGTGCTGTGTGTGTAATGTACCATGTAGCAGTGCTGTGTGTGTAATGTACCATGTAGCAGAGCTGTGTGTGTAATGTACCATGTAGCAGTGCTGTGTGTAATGTACCATGTAGCAGAGCTGTGTGTGTAATGTACCATGTAGCAGAGCTGTGTGTGTAATGTCCCATGTAGCAGTGCTGTGTGTGTAATGTGTGGGGATCATAATGCATGTACTATGTAGTAGTGCTGTGTGTGTAATGTACCATGTAGCAGAGCTGTGTGTGTAATGTACCATGTAGCAGAGCTGTGTGTGTAATGTACCATGTACCAGAGCTGTGTGTGTAATGTACCATGTAGCAGAGCTGTGTGTGTAATGTACCATGTAGCAGAGCTGTGTGTGTAATGTACCATGTAGCAGTGCTGTGTGTGTAATGTACCATGTAGCAGTGCTGTGTGTGTAATGTACCATGTAGCAGTGCTGTGTGTGTAATGTACCATGTAGCAGAGCTGTGTGTGTAATGTACCATGTAGCAGAGCTGTGTGTGTAATGTACCATGTAGCAGTGCTGTGTGTGTAATGTACCATGTACCAGTGCTGTGTGTGTAATGTACCATGTAGCAGAGCTATGTGTGTAATGTACCATGTAGCAGAGCTGTGTGTGTAATGTACCATGTAGCAGAGCTGTGTGTGTAATGTACCATGTAGCAGTGCTGTGTGTGTAATGTACCATGTACCAGTGCTGTGTGTGTAATGTACCATGTACCAGTGCTGTGTGTGTAATGTACCATGTAGCAGAGCTATGTGTGTAATGTACCATGTAGCAGAGCTGTGTGTGTAATGTACCATGTAGCAGTGCTGTGTGTGTAATGTACCATGTAGCAGTGCTGTGTGTGTAATGTACCATGTAGCAGAGCTGTGTGTGTAATGTACCATGTAGCAGTGCTGTGTGTGTAATGTGTGGGGATCATAATGCATGTACTATGTAGTAGTGCTGTGTGTGTAATGTACCATGTAGTAGTGCTGTGTGTGTAATGTACCATGTAGCAGAGCTGTGTGTGTAATGTACCATGTAGCAGAGCTGTGTGTGTAATGTACCATGTAGCAGAGCTGTGTGTGTAATGTACCATGTAGCAGAGCTGTGTGTGTATTGTACCATGTAGCAGAGCTGTGTGTGTATTGTACCATGTAGCAGAGCTGTGTGTGTATTGTACCATGTAGCAGAGCTGTGTGTGTAATGTACCATGTACCAGAGCTGTGTGTGTAATGTACCATGTACCAGAGCTGTGTGTGTAATGTACCATGTAGCAGAGCTGTGTGTGTAATGTACCATGTAGCAGAGCTGTGTGTGTAATGTACCATGTAGCAGTGCTGTGTGTGTAATGTACCATGTAGCAGTGCTGTGTGTGTAATGTACCATGTAGCAGAGCTGTGTGTGTAATGTACCATGTAGCAGTGCTGTGTGTGTAATGTACCATGTAGCAGAGCTGTGTGTGTAATGTACCATGTAGCAGAGCTGTGTGTGTAATGTCCCATGTAGCAGTGCTGTGTGTGTAATGTGTGGGGATCATAATGCATGTACTATGTAGTAGTGCTGTGTGTGTAATGTACCATGTAGCAGAGCTGTGTGTGTAATGTACCATGTAGCAGAGCTGTGTGTGTAATGTACCATGTACCAGAGCTGTGTGTGTAATGTACCATGTAGCAGAGCTGTGTGTGTAATGTACCATGTACCAGAGCTGTGTGTGTAATGTACCATGTAGCAGAGCTGTGTGTGTAATGTACCATGTAGCAGAGCTGTGTGTAATGTACCATGTAGCAGTGCTGTGTGTGTAATGTACCATGTAGCAGTGCTGTGTGTGTAATGTACCATGTAGCAGAGCTGTGTGTGTAATGTACCATGTAGCAGTGCTGTGTGTGTAATGTACCATGTAGCAGAGCTGTGTGTGTAATGTACCATGTAGCAGTGCTGTGTGTGTAATGTACCATGTACCAGTGCTGTGTGTGTAATGTACCATGTAGCAGAGCTATGTGTGTAATGTACCATGTAGCAGAGCTGTGTGTGTAATGTACCATGTAGCAGAGCTGTGTGTGTAATGTACCATGTAGCAGTGCTGTGTGTGTAATGTACCATGTACCAGTGCTGTGTGTGTAATGTACCATGTAGCAGAGTTATGTGTGTAATGTACCATGTAGCAGAGCTGTGTGGGGCATTGCACCACCAGAAACACTGGTACTATAATTTCCTACAACTCAGCAGTCCTGGCAGAACACATTGACCTACCACCACCACAGAGATCCGGTGGGCTGAAGGACCTGTGATGTCACTGCTGTGGGAGGAGCCAAGCTGTTTGTCTTGTCCGGTAATCAAGCTACTGTGTGTGTGATGCACCACCAGAAACTCTGGGATTGTAATGTCCTAATAGTTACTAGTAAACCCCAGATTGTGTCGTTGTCTTTTCACAAGCTAACGTATGGTGACGAACAGGTCCTTCGTTGAGGCTCATCTTTTGTACCCACACCAGCATTTTCTCATTTTGACTGGGTAAAGGAGATTAATCTGTTCTCCAGAAAATTGGCCGTACATAAATATCATCAGATAAGACTTCCTCCTCCACAGCGCAGGACGATGGTCTTTCTATAGTTATGCCTGTTCAGCTACTCTATGAGAACAAAGTAGGTTTTGCTGATAAAAAAGCTCAGTTTACCAATTTACATCCAAAATCCAAAAACATTCTCACCCATTCCTTAATTTCATTAGTGACCATTTTGACAAAAGTGTCAATATTGCTATAATGAAAACCTGACCAAAGAAGATGCTTCAGTCTAACCTCCCATTGGATGAGCAGCTGGGCCTACAGAAGCTCATGGACAACAAGGAGATCACGATCAAGCCATCTGATCAGGGAGGCAATGTTGTAGTCATGGACACCCCGCATTATAAGGGGATGGTGAGAGACTTCTTATGGACGCAGACGTATATGACATTTTACCTGGGAACCCCCATCTACACGCCTCACCGAACGTCGTTACATCCTTTTAGATGTGATGGAACAACAACTTTTAACCTTGGATGAATATGAGGTTGTATTTAATGCAACTCCTCCTATATCTACGATGTATGCTCTGCCCAAATGGCATAAAAAGATCGGTCAGGAAATAGTCATTTTTCTGCCCCTAATGAATTTTACACACCTCCTCTCTTTTTATTTGCTAGCATTAGAGATGAGCGAGTAGTGCCTTAGCCGAGTATCTCCCCGCTCGTCTCTAAAGATTCGGGGGCCGGTGCGGGTGACGGGTGAGTTGCGGCGGGGAGCAAGGGGGGGAGAGAGGGAGAGAGAGAGATCTCCCCTCCACTCTCCCCCCGCCCCACGAATCTTTAGAGACAAGCGGGGAG
This sequence comes from Eleutherodactylus coqui, assembly GCF_035609145.1. Lineage (NCBI taxonomy): Eukaryota > Metazoa > Chordata > Amphibia > Anura > Eleutherodactylidae > Eleutherodactylus > Eleutherodactylus coqui. The sequence goes on from NC_089843.1 coordinate 8,222,286, forward strand.
CTACATCTCTACCTAGCATCTTTTACATACATTTACATGGGACTGCTATGGGGACAATCTATGCAAATCTCTTTATAGGTTGGTGGAAGGCTATAGATTTTCCGATTATAAGCACATTCTTTTTTGGGGTAGTCACAGTGACAATATCCTTTTGATTTAGGAGGGTGAACGTTCTAATTTACTTTTGGGAGGGATGGAATAACTCGATCAGCATGAAGATTACCTATGAGATTGGGGATCGTCGTGCTGGTTTTCTCCACCTTACTATCAGACTTGAAGATGATGGATGTATTCATATTAAGATCTATTATTATAGTAATGACATGTGTGTCTCTTACATCAGCCTAGGTAAACACGTGTAATATATATACCATCTCCATCACACACTCCTACGCGCGGTTCCCAGCACGGTCCACAGAAGTGTTTCTCACAAGGACCTGGGATGCTCATTCTCATGGGGGGAGCTGCTGCTCATCTCCTCTTCGGCATACCTTGGTCCAGGCAGGGATATTAATAAAGTCTGTGCTACTTGAGTTTTAGGAGTTACGTGTTTGGTAGCTCCATACACCTGGGGCGTTAACATGTGTTAATCATAGTCATTACATACTAACCCAATCATGAGTTGTTATGGTGTTGGGGGCGTACATGTGTATTGATGCATCATACCCAAGTATATCTGTACCGTTATGATGTGAATAAAGCAGAAGTGTATTAGAGAACGACCAACACGGAGTCCGACTCAGATACATCTGCATGCATGCTACTTCTCATTATAACCAACTTGGAGCAGGCAGTGAAGTACATGGGATATATTTATTCCCATAGTGTGAGGGTATATATATATATATATTGCCATATGTTCTTTATACTTTTATACCTATATGCAAGTTTTATTCAATTCCAAATGAGAAAAAACTTATATGTCGCCTTACATCAGATATTCCAAGGCTTTGCAAGGCTGAGAGATGTTCTAGAAATTCAGAGTTGATACCGAACCAGACATGAAGGACGCGTGTACTTGGCCGTTTTCCCAGAAACAAGATATCAAGATGTTCCACTATGTACATAATTTTCACTGTCTTAGGCCGGAAATCCGGACTTCCCATATATGGAGAATGCATGCTTGGCTGCTTTCTTAGAATTGAGTGGGTGATTCTTTGCACTGGAGTAAATTTAATACGTGATTTTCTGTACATAAGCCAGAGGCGCCTCACTGTCTCAGGCCGGAAATCCGGACTGCCCATGTATGGTTATAAGCCCATCACCCCTTGTTGGTGATGGGACAAAGGGTATAAGATCTCATGTAATCTGTAATAAAACACAGCCGAGAGCCATGTCCCGTGTGAGAAACTATACCAGACCTCCGTGTGGTGTTTTCTTCTTATCGCCGGCAGCGGGCAAGTGGGGTGGGCCTGATTGGTGCTGTACTTAGAATTTTATTACCCTAACAAAAGCACTATCGTAAACCAACATCAGCTAATAGTTTTTTGGCAGGGCAGAGCCACCACCCTCCCGCTTTGAAGAAAGGTATACCGGTTGGCCAATGTTTGAGAGCTGGGAGAAGTTGCTCAGATATGATCTCTTTTCAAGCTGAATGCGATTCTCTATATGCTAGGTTTAAAGCTAGAGGATACCCTCCTCATTGTGAAGCATAGACGCTGCCTGCTAGGAGGACAGAGATAGACCTTTGAGCCCTACTACCAATACACAAATGGAATCCAAACAAACCAGATGTATTGGTACATTGGGATACACCACGCAGATTACCAAAATCCTCCATAAATATTGGCCTATACTACTCGCTGATCCCTACCTGCTGATCCCTACTTAAAGGACATATCTGAGCATCCTGGCATTACATTCAGAAGGGGAGCGAGTTTTCGTGATTTTTTTAGTCAAGAGCCACTTTGTACCTCAGTATTCTGACATCAATGACCTACGATGTAACGCCCAGCCTGGATGCTTGCCTTGTGGACAGTGCATCTTTTGCCCCCATTGTTGATTTACCCAACATCTTTATGAACCCATAAGAGATGCCATATTAAACAGCCCATATATTGTGGCAGCGAGGCGCTACCTATACTGCCTACTGGAGCTGCCCGAAGATTTACATTGAAGAGACTATCCAAGAAATGAGGAAAAGAATGCCAGGACGTCCTATCACCATCCGGACTGAGGGACATCAGTAGCTCACCATATCAATAGGATCCATGGTGGGGACCTTCATTGCCTGAGATTCATAAGCCTGTGTCAGATGTGACTGGGACCTCGTGGGGGTAATTTGGATCTCCGATTGAGACGTGAGGACTCTAGATGGATATTTATGTGAAATCCATGACCCCCTCTGGTCTTAGTGAAGATTTTTCCATTGTCTCCATTTATATAGTCCTTCGGGGTGATGTGAATTTTCTCTATATGGAGTAAGCCATTATATTGTATTTACATAAACTGTTGGACTATATGAGGTTTACTGTTTTAGCTGTAGTTTGCTGCACTTACGAGCGGACGGGTTTACCTATATTTTATATTATTCCATCCTATGGCCTATGTAGCCCATACAATAGAACCTTATAAAGTTAGATATCTGGGACAGTGGGATTTGCTATCATCGTTTGTTGGAGTATGCTCAGAAAGATCGCAATGTCTAAGCCACATCAACTAAGTGTCAGGACAGATGTTACTGAGATACCCACATTGCTATATTCTCTAAGGCCTCATGTCCACAGCAAAATAGCATTTTAAATCCGCAGTGTTTCTCCCGCCAGTGGATCCGCGCCCCATAGAAACGCATTGGACACCCACAGGTAGTTAAATACCTGCGGATGTCATTTACCCTGAGGCGCAGATTGCGTGTGCGGGAAAACACCCGCAGCATGCTCAATTTTAGTGCAGGACTCCCGTGCGGACAGCTCCCGCAGGCTTCTATTGAAGCCTATGGAAGCCGTTCAGATCCGCGGCACACCCGCAGCTGAATTCCTGCTCTCCGGCACGGTAGCGCAGGAGTCAAAAGAGTGCACGGCACATGCGCGCGGCACACTGACGGCACGCCGAGCACATCCGCGGGGCCGAAGAAAGAAGATCCGGCCACAACGGAGGGCAGATCCGCAACGTCCAGACAGGCAAGTAAGTCGTCTTTTTAGGCCTCATGTCCGCGGGAAAGGAGGGACCCGCTGCGGGATTCTGCATGGAAAATCCGCGGCGGGCCGGTTTTTTCCCGTGGACATGAGGCCCAAGTGCGTAGGCACGCTCAGCGGATGCAGATACAATTGGATACATTTCCTATTTGCCCGTACAGACTGTATTGGGGCAGCTGTGTTTGCTATAAGTAATGGGCATGCTCAGCGGATGCATCTACTTTATTGAAACCACCACCCTGACATATTCTCTAAGGGTTCAGGAACGCTCAGTTGGTGGGGATAGCATGCAATCATTTTTCTAAGTGCTTGCACTCGCTGTATTAAGCTAAGCAGTGCCTGCCGTATTTTCTAAGTCCTTGGGCACGCTAAGTGCCTGCACACGCTCTATTGAGAAAGCCGCGCCTGTGCTGCACTGGGCATGCTCCGACAACACACTATGATTGGTGGAGCCATCGATATAGGATTGATCAAACTATAGCACCATTCTGCAACATTAGAACCATATGGATGACAATCCGACCCCATGCTTATAAAAGAAAATAAATATGGGGGAATGTACTGGTTATACCCCAGCCATGTACTCATTCTAGACATTACTAATCGTAATGGACTATATAAACGGTTTCATGGAAAGTCATGTTGCAGAATCAAAGGCTGGGGCAGACTGTCTACACCGCATAGCAAGCGGGTTCGGACCTTACTAGGCCAATACGAACTGGTCGGGCACAAAGCCAAAGACTTAGCACCCCTTGTATAAAGATTCTTTTTCTTATAGCCATTGTCAGTAACATCCCTCCCTCGGCAGTGGTTTTTAATCGCACTGTTATGCAGAGTCTTCCTTGTTTCTTTTTTTATTTCTCACTCTGTCTTTTACCAATGTTGTATATAAACACCATTACGCTGAGTTGTGCTCGCTCCTGTCCTTCCACCGTTACGCTGAGTTGTGCTCGCTCCTGTCCTTCCACCGTTACGCTGAGTTGTGCTCGCTCCTGTCCTTCCACCGTTACGCTGAGTTGTGCTCGCTCCTGTCCTTCCACCGTTACGCTGAGTTGTGCTCGCTCCTGTCCTTCCACCGTTACGCTGAGTTGTGCTCGCTCCTGTCCTTCCACCGTTACGCTGAGTTGTGCTCGCTCCTGTCCTTCCCACCGTTACGCCGAGTTGTGCTCGCTCTTGTCAATCCCATTGTTACGCCGAGTTGTGCTCGCTCCTGTCCTTCCACCGTTACGCTGAGTTGTGCTCGCTCCTGTCCTTCCACCGTTACGCTGAGTTGTGCTCGCTCCTGTCCTTCCACCGTTACGCTGAGTTGTGCTCGCTCCTGTCCTTCCCACCGTTACGCCGAGTTGTGCTCGCTCTTGTCAATCCCATTGTTACGCCGAGTTGTGCTCGCTCCTGTCCTTCCCACCGTTACGCCGAGTTGTGCTCGCTCCTGTCCTTCCCACCGTTACGCCGAGTTGTGCTCGCTCCTGTCCTTCCCACCGTTACGCCGAGTTGTGCTCGCTCCTGTCCTTCCCACCGTTACGCAGAGTTGTGCTCGCTCCTGTCCTTCCCACCGTTACGCAGAGTTGTGCTCGCTCCTGTCCTTCCCACCGTTACGCAGAGTTGTGCTCGCTCCTGTCCTTCCCACCGTTACGCAGAGTTGTGCTCGCTCCTGTCCTTCCCACCGTTACGCAGAGTTGTGTTCTCTCCTGTCCTTCCCACCGTTACGCAGAGTTGTGCTCGCTCCTGTCCTTCCCACCGTTACGCAGAGTTGTGCTCGCTCCTGTCCTTCCCACCGTTACGCAGAGTTGTGCTCGCTCCTGTCCTTCCCACCGTTACGCAGAGTTGTGCTCGCTCCTGTCCTTCCCACCGTTACGCAGAGTTGTGCTCGCTCCTGTCCTTCCCACCGTTACGCAGAGTTGTGCTCGCTCCTGTCCTTCCCACCGTTACGCAGAGTTGTGCTCGCTCCTGTCCTTCCCACCGTTACGCAGAGTTGTGCTCGCTCCTGTCCTTCCCACCGTTACGCAGAGTTGTGCTCGCTCCTGTCCTTCCCACTGTTGTGCAGAGTTGTGCTCGCTCCTGTCCCTTATACCGTTACGCAGAGTTGTGCTCGTTCCTGTCCCTTATACCGTTACGCTGCGTTGTGCTCGCTCCCGTCATTCCCACCGTTACGCCGAGTTGTGCTCGCTCTTGTCGTTTCCACCTTTAAGCCGAGTTGTGCTCGCTCTTGTTGTTCCCGTTACGCTGAGTTGTGCTCGCTCCCGTCCTTCCCACCGTTACGCCGAGTTGTGCTCGCTCCTGTGCTTCCCACCGTTACGCTGAGTGGTGCTCGCTCCTGTCCTTCCCACCGTTACGCTGAGTTGTGCTCGCTCCTGTCCTTCCCACTGTTACGCTGCGTTGTGCTCGCTCCCGTCGTTCCCACTGTTACGCTGCGTTGTGCTCGCTCCCGTCGTTCCCACCGTTACGCTGCGTTGTGCTCGCTCCTGTCTTTCCCACTGTTACGCTGCGTTGTGCTCGCTCCCGTTGTTCCCACCGTTACGCTGCGTTGTGCTCGCTCCTGTCCTTCCCACCGTTACGCTGCGTTGTGCTCGCTCCTGTCCTTCCCACCGTTACGCCGAGTTGTGCTCGCTCTTGTCGTTCCCACCGTTACGCTGCGTTGTGCTCGCTCCTGTCCTTCCCACCGTTACGCTGCGTTGTGCTCGCTCCCGTCCTTCCCACTGTTACGATGCGTTGTGCTCGCCCCTGTCCTTCCCACCGTTACGCTGAGTTGTGCTCGCTCCCGTCCTTCCCACCGTTACGCTGAGTTGTGCTCGCTCCTGTCCTTCCCACTGTTACGCTGCGTTGTGCTCGCTCTTGTCGTTCCCACCGTTACGCTGCGTTGTGCTCGCTCCCGTCCTTCCCACCGTTACGCTGAGTTGTGCTCGCTCCTGTCCTTCCCACTGTTACGCTGCGTTGTGCTCGCTCTTGTCGTTCCCACCGTTACGCTGAGTTGTGCTCGCTCTCGTCCTTCCCACTGTTACGCTGCGTTGTGCTCCTGTCATTCTTCCTTCTCTTCTTTAGCTTTGCAGGAATGCATCCCCGTCCGCTGCCACTCCACCCCCGTGGCCGAAAGAAAGAGTTGCGGGAGCTCTGACTTGTGGGAAACAACATTCCTCTGCTGTATTACAAAATAGAGACTGACCACATGGCCATGGAGAACGCGGGTCAATCTCCGCAGAGATCGTCTTCACCTCATCCCCACAATGCAATCTGTTTCCTTAACAAATGTAAAGTTCACCTGATAATTAACCCCTTCTTTACTTACAGACTTTTTAAATATATTTATTATGAATATAATGTCACATAAATATTAATATGCTTAAGATAATTAGGGGGCGAATCACTGTGAGGTCAGCGGCAGCCCATCAATCTAATGCATAAATGTAGTGGTCTATTCAGGTACCATAAGTGTCGCTTATACAATGAGGGGGACTAATCTGAGTAAAATGTGCCTATTTATCATCCGCTTGAGGAGCAGTGGGTCTGGGGGGCACACAGTAAAGAAGGGGTTAATCATCAGGTGAATTTTACATGTAATTGGTTTTAAGGAAACAGATTGCATTGTGGGGATGAGGTGAAGACGATCTCTGCGGAGATTGACCCGCGTTCTCCATGACCATGTGGTCATTCTCTATTTTGTAATACAGCCGAGGGATGCTGTTTCCCACAAGTCCGAGCGCCGCGCCCCTCATTCTGTGGACTCCATACTAGTTGCATAAATCTGGAGTTCGGCAATGCAAGACAAGTAGAATCCCATCAACTAACTTTAAGGTCATATTCTCAGACGCAACTCACATCGCAAAGCACATGCAACACCTGCAGGCAGTAGACGTTGCATGTCCGCTTCCAGCCCGTGATATAGCTGCAGCAGCTGGGGTGTGTATGAGGAGGTTCTGCAGCGGCTGAGGTGCGTATGAGGAGGTTCTGCAGCGGCTGGGGTGCGTATGAGGAGGTTCTGCAGCGGCTGGGGTGCGTATGAGGAGGTTCTGCAGCGGCTGGGGGGCGTATGGCGAGGTTCTGCAGCGGCTGGGGTGCGTATGGCGAGGTTCTGCAGCGGCTGGGGTGCGTATGGCGAGGTTCTGCAGCGGCTGGGGTGCGTATGGCGAGGTTCTGCAGCGGCTGGGGTGCGTATGGCGAGGTTCTGCAGCGGCTGGGGTGCGTATGGCGAGGTTCTGCAGCGGCTGGGGTGCGTATGGCGAGGTTCTGCAGCGGCTGGGGTGCGTATGGCGAGGTTCTGCAGCGGCTGGGGTGCGTATGGCGAGGTTCTGCAGCGGCTGGGGTGCGTATGGCGAGGTTCTGCAGCGGCTGGGGTGCGTATGGCGAGGTTCTGCAGCGGCTGGGGTGCGTATGGCGAGGTTCTGCAGCGGCTGGGGTGCGTATGGCGAGGTTCTGCAGCGGCTGGGGTGCGTATGGCGAGGTTCTGCAGCGGCTGGGGTGCGTATGGCGAGGTTCTGCAGCGGCTGGGGTGCGTATGGCGAGGTTCTGCAGCGGCTGGGGTGCGTATGGCGAGGTTCTGCAGCGGCTGGGGTGCGTATGGCGAGGTTCTGCAGCGGCTGGGGTGCGTATGGCGAGGTTCTGCAGCGGCTGGGGTGCGTATGGCGAGGTTCTGCAGCGGCTGGGGTGCGTATGGCGAGGTTCTGCAGCGGCTGGGGTGCGTATGGCGAGGTTCTGCAGCGGCTGGGGTGCGTATGGCGAGGTTCTGCAGCGGCTGGGGTGCGTATGGCGAGGTTCTGCAGCGGCTGGGGTGCGTATGGCGAGGTTCTGCAGCGGCTGGGGTGCGTATGGCGAGGTTCTGCAGCGGCTGGGGTGCGTATGGCGAGGTTCTGCAGCGGCTGGGGTGCGTATGGCGAGGTTCTGCAGCGGCTGGGGTGCGTATGGCGAGGTTCTGCAGCGGCTGGGGTGCGTATGACAAGGTTCTGCCCTGGCTGGGTGTGTAGGATGCGAGCGAGCGTTACCTCATCAAACAGCGGGCTGTTGCCCTTCCGGATCCGCGTTCTTTTGGTCTGTCCGGCCACCGTCACCTTCACAACAGGTTTAAGGTTGATCCCGAGTAACTGCTGCCCCTCAATCACCCGCACTCGGATCTAAAGACAAGCAGTAAGAAGGGTCACCAAGGAGGCGCAGTCACACGGACAAGCGCCATGTTGGACGGAGAATCTCGGACTGTTGACGCGCCGATAAGCGGTTTTCTAGCGAATACCATCTGTTTTAGGAGAAAAGCGCCGTTCAGGCCACTGTGTGCGGCATTTCAACAGGAAAATTTTAAAAATTGCATCACTCTTGCATAAAAACCCCATCTGCGTGCGAGAGCAATACGAATCTGTGTGGTTTCATAGAAAATAATCTGCAAGATCACCAAAAAAAAATCTCATGCTGCGAGAGAAAAATCGCCCCATGCGAGGACAGCAGCTGGGTGAACACAGCCGTGGCCGGAGTGGCACAGGCGAGCGCGATATCACGTGGTATACTCCCGTTGTGCAGGTCTGATAGTAACAGGACACAAACCACCGCTTTTAATTGACTTCAGTGATTTTGTTTTCAGCAGGGCGATTCTCACCCGTTAATTGTACGTGCGAGAAGAGATAGGACCTGCCCCGTGAACTGGCCTAGCAGTAGCTACATGCGGGGAGGCGCTGCAGCACCTTCAGTAGGATCTTCACGCTATACTGAGCTGAGAAGGGAGATAAAAAAGGCGCTCATGCACAACCTCGCTCCGCGCCAGCGAACGCAGCTGCGCAGACGGCCGTCGGAATCCGCCCTGAAGCTGCAACTTCTATGCGAGTGAAATACATTTTTGCCAGAAAGTCACATTGCATCCTGGTAGATGTGATCTCACGTGTGGAAACCAGGTGCTGCGAGTGGCATGACACGTATGAACCGCGCATATACCGGCGAGGGCAATGTGACTCGCACGTAGCAAAAAGGGGCAAGTGTTCTGCGATAGCGACCAAAAATGGAAAATGCTGCAGTTTTACCTTCTTGCAGCATCAATGTGAGAATAAATAAATCCATAAGGAATAAAGGGTTAACCCGTCGCACGCAGGCGGATTTACTGCGGGGGTTTTGTATGCTTGAGTCGCACAAAACACGCCCGGAAATAGAACCCGCTGTTTACAAGGTTTTTTCTCTCGCAGCGTGTGCTATTTTTTCACCAATCTTGTGCATTATTTGCTGTGGCGTCACCCGGGCGAGCCGATATGGGTTTTATTTTGCCTGTTGACTTCGTGTGATTTTTCACGTTAAATTCGCACATAAAGTGATGCAATGCATTTTTCTCGAAAAACACATTAAATTTGCTTAGAAAAATCGCATGTTTTAATGGATATCAGAGTCGCCTGTGTAGATCCAGCCTTATACGAACCGCGAGCTACAGCCTGCAGCACACTCTAGAGCTGAAGTCACAATTCTACAGGCTTCAGAGCAGAAATCTCCCGTCATCCCCTGCTTGTTCAGTGTCTGCACACACCCTGCTCTGCCGATTTGTACTCTTCCCACCAGGCGTGCGCCGAGCCGCTGCGTTACGGTCATGTGATGTGTTCCGTACCTGGAAGTCCTGAGGCTTGTTTGACAGCTGCTTTTTGGCGGCGCTCTTCTTCCTCCGGCCCCCCAGTACTGGGACCACCGCTGGGATTCTCTTGGGAAGGCTGGGCTGCTCTGACCCCGGCATAAGGGACGTTGTTTCGCCCTCGTCTCCAGAGCTGGTCAGGTCTTCTGCGTTCTCCTCCACGGTTGTATCTAGAAAGAAAGAAGATTACTGGACCAACACAATATGTAGCGCTAGAAGATGGCGGTGAGAAACGCGGGAGCAGCCAGGTGCGTGTACGTGCCGCGGTCCAGTGCCCGTGGAGGGGAGCGAGGAGACCCTGGAGTACCAATACACTAGACATCCCGCCACACACGTTCTTCCTTCAATCAAGAAACTTGATACATTTGATTCAAGTTACTTGATTACAAGCAGTTCTCACATCGGCCCACTGGAGGGCGCTCCGCTCCCACAGAGGCAGATGCTTTGGGGTTGTTAGCCTTAACATTATGATACATATGGCTGTAGACGGATTTGTACATTCTCAGGCCGTACGGAGGGCGCGCTCACACCGACCGCTCTGCTGCGCAGTATCTGACCGACTGACTGATATGGTCCGGTATCGCACGTGTAATGACCGGTGGATTTCACTGATCTACTTCACATCAGCAATGTCTTCTGGGACCGATAGTCCGAGATGAAAGACATCGCCGCCTGTCCTGTTTCTGGGACCGATAGTCCGAGATGAAAGACATCGCCGCCTGTCCTGTTTCTGGGACCGATAGTCCGAGATGAAAGACATCGCCGCCTGTCCTGTTTCTGGGACCGATAGTCCGAGATGAAAGACATGGCCGCCTGTCCTGTTTCTGGGACCGATAGTCCGAGATGAAAGACATCGCCGCCTGTCCTGTTTCTGGGACCAATAGTCCGAGATGAAAGACATCGCCGCCTGTCCTGTTTCTGGGACCGATAGTCCGAGATGAAAGACATCGCCGCCTGTCCTGTTTCTGGGACCGATAGTCCGAGATGAAAGACATCGCCGCCTGTCCTGTTTCTGGGACCGATGGTCCGAGATGAAAGACATCGCCGCCTGTCCTGTTTCTGGGACCGATGGTCCGAGATGAAAGACATCGCCGCCTGTCCTGTTTCTGGGACCGATGGTCCGAGATGAAAGACATCGCCGCCTGTCCTGTTTCTGGGACCGATGGTCCGAGATGAAAGACATCGCCGCCAGTCCTGTTTCTGGGACCGATGGTCCGAGATGAAAGACATCGCCGCCAGTCCTGTTTCTGGGTATTTGTGTTTGACCAAAACGGACCATTATTTTCTATGGGAGTTACAGCGCTGAAAAGGCATCGCTAAACTCTGTACGGAAACATCTGCATGAGGGAGGCCTAACACAAGCCATACAGAACAGGACTGCTACCCAAAACCCACTTATGTATGACCAAGTGCCAACACGTCAGGGGGCGGGGCTTAGCACAACGTATGATTTGACCCAAGTCGTTCTAAGCGGTCCGTGTGATAAACAAATGGAAGCACGCGGTCCGACTTCTGGGAGGTCAGACATGACTGAGTCAATAGGTTCACAAGACACACACGGACACTCCGTCCTCCTCCGCAGACACACACACACACACGGACGCTCCGTCCTCCTCCGCAGACACACACACACACACGGACGCTCCGTCCTCCTCCGCAGACACACACACACACGGACGCTCCGTCCTCCTCCGCAGGCAGACACAGACACACACACACACACACACACACACACGGACACACACGGACGCTCCGTCCTCCTCCGCAGACACACACACACACAGACGCTCCGTCCTCCTCCGCAGGCACGCACACACACACACGCACGCACGCACGCACGCTCCGTCCTCCTCCGCAGACACACACACACACGGACGCTCCGTCCTCCTCCGCAGACACACACACACACACACACGGACGCTCCGTCCTCCTCCCGCAGACACACACACGGACGCTCCGTCCTCCTCCCGCAGACACACACGCGGACGCTCCGTCCTCCTCCGCAGACACACACACACACGCGGACGCTCCGTCCTCCTCCGCAGACACACACACACACGCGGACGCTCCGTCCTCCTCCGCAGACACACACACGCGGACGCTCCGTCCTCCTCCGCAGACACACACACACACGGACGCTCCGTCCTCCTCCGCAGACACACACACACACACACGGACGCTCCGTCCTCCTCCGCAGACACACACACACACACACACACACACACACACACACACGGACGCTCCGTCCTCCTCCGCAGACACACACACACACACACACACACACACGCTCCGTCCTCCTCCGCAGACACACACACACACACACACACACACACACGCTCCGTCCTCCTCCGCAGACACACACACACGGACGCTCCGTCCTCCTCCCGCAGACACACACACACACACACACACACACGGACGCTCCGTCCTCCTCCCGCAGACACACACACACACACACACACACACGGACGCTCCGTCCTCCTCCCGCAGACACACACACACACACGGACGCTCCGTTCTCCTCCCGCAGACACACACACGGACGCTCCGTCCTCCTCCCGCAGACACACACACGGACGCTCCGTCCTCCTCCCGCAGACACACACACGGACGCTCCGTCCTCCTCCCGCAGACACACACACGGACGCTCCGTCCTCCTCCCGCAGACACACACACGGACGCTCCGTCCTCCTCCCGCAGACACACACACGGACGCTCCGTCCTCCTCCCGCAGACACACACACGGACGCTCCGTCCTCCTCCCGCAGACACACACACACACGGACGCTCCGTCCTCCTCCCGCAGACACACACACACACGGACGCTCCGTCCTCCTCCCGCAGACACACACACACACGGACGCTCCGTCCTCCTCCCGCAGACACACACACACACGGACGCTCCGTCCTCCTCCCGCAGACACACACACACACACACGGACGCTCCGTCCTCCTCCCGCAGACACACACACACACGGACGCTCCGTCCTCCTCCCGCAGACACACACACACACGGACGCTCCGTCCTCCTCCCGCAGACACACACACACACACACACGGACGCTCCGTCCTCCTCCCGCACACACACACACACACACACACACACACGGACGCTCCGTCCTCCTCCCGCAGATACACACACACACACACACACACACACACACACGGACGCTCCGTCCTCCTCCCGCAGACACACACACACACGGACGCTCCGTCCTCCTCCCGCAGACACACACACACGGACGCTCCGTCCTCCTCCCGCAGACAGACAGACACACACACGCTCCGTCCTCCTCCCGCAGACAGACAGACACACACACACACACACACGGACGCTCCGTCCTCCTCCCGCAGACACACACACACACACACGGACGCTCCGTCCTCCTCCCGCAGACACACACACACACACACGGACGCTCCGTCCTCCTCCCGCAGACACACACACACACACGGACGCTCCGTCCTCCTCCGCAGGCACAGACACACACAGGGACGCTCCGTCCTCCTCCCGCAGGCAGGCACATACACACACAGGGACGCTCCGTCCTCCTCCCGCAGGCAGGCACACACACACACACACACACACACACAGGGACGCTCCGTCCTCCTCCCGCAGGCACACACACACACACACACACAGGGACGCTCCGTCCTCCTCCCGCAGGCACACACACACACACACACAGGGACGCTCCGTCCTCCTCCCGCAGGCACACACACACAGGGACGCTCCGTCCTCCTCCCGCAGGCACACACACACACACACACACAGGGACGCTCCGTCCTCCTCCCGCAGGCACACACACACACACACACACACAGGGACGCTCCGTCCTCCTCCCGCAGGCACACACACACACACACACACAGGGACGCTCCGTCCTCCTCCCGCAGGCACACACACACAGGGACGCTCCGTCCTCCTCCCGCAGGCACACACACACAGGGACGCTCCGTCCTCCTCCCGCAGGCACACACACACACACACAGGGACGCTCCGTCCTCCTCCCGCAGGCACACACACACACACACAGGGACGCTCCGTCCTCCTCCCGCAGGCACACACACACACACACACACACACAGGGACGCTCCGTCCTCCTCCCGCAGGCACACACACACACACACACAGGGACGCTCCGTCCTCCTCCCGCAGGCACACACACACACAAACACACACACACACACACACAGGGACGCTCCGTCCTCCTCCCGCAGGCACACACACACACAAACACACACACACACACACACAGGGACGCTCCGTCCTCCTCCCGCAGGCACACACACACACACACACACACAGGGACGCTCCGTCCTCCTCCCGCAGGCACACACACACACACACACAGGGACGCTCCGTCCTCCTCCCGCAGGCACACACACACACACACAGGGACGCTCCGTCCTCCTCCCGCAGGCACACACACACACACACACACACACACAGGGACGCTCCGTCCTCCTCCCGCAGGCACACACACACACACACACACAGGGACGCTCCGTCCTCCTCCCGCAGGCACACACACACACACACACACAGGGACGCTCCGTCCTCCTCCCGCAGGCACACACACACACACACACACAGGGACGCTCCGTCCTCCTCCCGCAGGCACACACACACACACACACAGGGACGCTCCGTCCTCCTCCCGCAGGCACACACACACACACACACAGGGACGCTCCGTCCTCCTCCCGCAGGCACACACACACACACACAGGGACGCTCCGTCCTCCTCCCGCAGGCACACACACACAGGGACGCTCCGTCCTCCTCCCGCAGGCACACACACACAGGGACGCTCCGTCCTCCTCCCGCAGGCACACACACACACACACAGGGACGCTCCGTCCTCCTCCCGCAGGCACACACACACACACACACACACACACACACAGGGACGCTCCGTCCTCCTCCCGCAGGCACACACACACAGGGACGCTCCGTCCTCCTCCCGCAGGCACACACACACACACACACAGGGACGCTCCGTCCTCCTCCCGCAGGCACACACACACACACACACACACACACACACAGGGACGCTCCGTCCTCCTCCCGCAGGCACACACACACAGGGACGCTCCGTCCTCCTCCCGCAGGCACACACACACACACACACACAGGGACGCTCCGTCCTCCTCCGCGGTTACCTCAGCCTCGCGCACATTGAGCGACTCCCGCGCTGCGAGATCAGCTGACTTCCTCGCGCTCTCCAGCGGTGGGCGGGCTCCGCAGCTCCGCCTGCCATTGGTTGGCCGCGGTATCAGTCTGGCTGCTGGTGGGCGGGAGTCTGTCCCCGGGTATTCCTTGCGCTCAATTTATAGCTCTACACACACGGCCGAACTGACTGAGGTGACAACAGGGGGGACGGGGTGTGAGAGGAGGAGGAGGAGGGGGCCGAGGTAACGGGGTGTGAGAGGAGGGGGCCAAGGTAACGGGGTGTGAGAGGAGGAGGGGGCCGAGGTGACAGCAGGGGGGACGGGGTGTGAGAGGAGGAGGAGGAGGGGGCCGAGGTAACGGGGTGTGAGAGGAGGGGGCCAAGGTAACGGGGTGTGAGAGGAGGAGGGGGCCGAGGTGACAGCAGGGGGGACGGGGTGTGAGAGGAGGAGGGGACCAAGGTAACGGGGTGTGAGAGGAGGAGGAGGGGGCCGAGGTGACAACAGGGGGGCCGGGGTGTGAGAGGAGGAGGGGACCAAGGTAACGGGGTATGAGAGGAGGAGGAGGGGGCCGAGGTGACAACAGGGGGGCCGGGGTGTGAGAGGAGGAGGGGACCAAGGTAACGGGGTGTGAGAGGAGGAGGAGGGGGCCGAGGTGACAACAGGGGGGCCGGGGTGTGAGAGGAGGAGGCCAAGGTAACGGGGTGTGAGAGAAGGAGGGGGCCGAGGTGACAACAGGGGGGACGGGGTGTGAAAGGAGGGGGCCAAGGTAACGGGGTGTGAGAGAAGGAGGGGGCCGAGGTGACAACAGGGGGGACGGGGTGTGAGAGGAGGGGGCCAAGGTAACGGGGTGTGAGAGAAGGAGGGGGCCGAGGTGACAACAGGGGGGACGGGGTGTGAGAGGAGGGGGCCAAGGTAACGGGGTGTGAGAGAAGGAGGGGGCCGAGGTGACAACAGGGGGGACGGGGTGTGAGAGGAGGGGGCCAAGGTAACGGGGTGTGAGAGGAGGAGGGGGCCGAGGTGACAGCAGGGGGGACGGGGTGTGAGAGGAGGAGGGGGCCGAGGTGACAGCAGGGGGGACGGGGTGTGAGAGGAGGAGGGGGCCGAGGTGACAGCAGGGGGGACGGGGTGTGAGAGGAGGAGGGGGCCGAGGTGACAGCAGGGGGGGACGGGGTGTGAGAGGAGGAGGGGGCCGAGGTGACAGCAGGGGGGACGGGGTGTGAGAGGAGGAGGGGGCCGAGGTGACAGCAGGGGGGACTGAGTGTGAGAGGAGGAGGGGGCTGAGGTAACAGCAGGGGGAACAGGATGTGAGAGGAGGAGGGGGCCGAGGTGACAGCAGGGGAGACGGGGTGTGAGGGGAGGAGGAGGGAACCGAGGTGACAGCAGGGGGAAGGAAGTGTGAGAGGAGGAGGTGGCCGAGGTAACAGCAGGGGAGACGGGGTGGGAGAGGAAGAGGGGGCCGAGGTGACAGCAGGGGAGATGGGGTGTGAGAGGAGGAGGGGGTCGAGGTGACAGCAGGGGAGGCGGGGTGTGAGAGGAGGAAGGGTTCGAGGTGACAGCAGGGGAGATGGGTGTGAGAGGAGGAGGGGGTCGAGGTGACAGCAGGGGAGATGGGGTGTGAGAGGAAGAGGGGGTCGAGGGGACAGCCAGGGGGGCGAGGTGTGAGAGGAAGAGGTGGACGAGGTGACAGCACAGGGGACGGGGTGTGAGAGGAGGAGGGGGTCGAGGTGACAGCATGGGAGACGGGGTGTGAGAGGAGGAGGGGGTCGAGGTGACAGCAGGGGGGACGGGGTGTGAGAGGAGGAGTGGGCCGAGGTGACAGCAGGGGTGACGGGGTGTGAGAGGAGGAGGGGGTCGAGGTGACAGCAGGGGGGACGGGGTGTGAGAGGAGGAGGGGGCCGAGGTGACAGCAGGGGTGACGGGGCGTGAGGGGAGGAGTGGGCCGAGGTGACAGCAGGGGTGACGGGGCGTGAGAGGAGGAGGGGGCCTGTCTGTCCAGGAAAGGGGGTGTTCAGCCCAGTCTCCTGTCCAGGGGCATTCTTCCCAGGGTTTTTTTAGCCTAGTCTCAGTTTAGTGGGGGTTCTTAAGTCTGCTGTCATCACTCCATCGAGCTTCTGTCTGGGGTTTCCAGCTAGTCACCCATCCAGGGTCTTCAGTCTGACCTCTCTGTCCAGTCTCCCGCTCCATCCGGTCACTGGGGTCGTGTTCTGTCCAGACTCCCATTCAATCTCAGTTGGGGGAAGGGGGGGGGGGGGGATTGTCCAGTCTTCATCCCAGGGGTTTGTCCAGTTTCCATCTGGGGGTTCCACGATTTACACTAGGAAGCTCCTGTAAGACCCCTGTATAGGGTGGGGTCTGGGTAGAGGAACGAGCTCTTGCAGTCTCTCGGGTACATTCATATGGGCCGGTCTTACCTGCGGGTTCTCCATGGATTTACCATGATTGTAGCTGTTGTCCTAATGGCCGTATGTGCAGTGTTACAATTACCTCCTTCTGGCCGAGGAGACACTTGGAGCATCTTGGGCTTTCTTCTATCTCTTCCCCTTGTTCTTGTGTCTGAGATGAGTCTTCTCTCTTTGCGCAGCATGTGCTCCGGTCGGGTCGCTGAGAACATCTACCCTCGTGTGCTGGTGGTAGACATCAGTCCTCCGGGGTGGGCTGCGCTGAAGTCCATATTGTGTGAGGCTCTTGGGAACGTTCTGTGCCTGGGCGCAGCCGCCGCACAACCCGGAGACCGTCTGAGTGTCTACAGCGTCAGAGAGAGGCACCGGTGTCTGCTCCCCCTGCTGGTAAGAGGACGTGTGAGGGGCTGTAAGGTGGGCTGACTCCTCGCTGGGTTTGCATGTCATTGGATAATATATTTCTTTAGCAGTCGCCTCCTCTTATCAGAATCCCTCCTGCCGTAGCAGAACCGACCCCGTAAATGAAGCTCCCGCAGCGCTCCACAGACGCCGGCGTTCTGGATCCACCAGTCACTTCTGCTATTGATGTTGTCATCTGATGACTTTTTATCTTTTGTCTCTGTGTAGGAAGTGAGAGGTAACTTGTTTCGCCTCCAGCGCTGCCTGTGTGAGCTGCAGGCTCTACCGATGGAAGGGGCCGCAGGGCTGAGGAACGGAGCGCTGTCCCTGGCGGTGCTGGACTCCCTGCAGCAGAACAAGCAGCGGATGCAGCATGGCTCCTTGGGGGCCGCATTACATGGCTGCTTTGTGGAGGTGATCACAAGTTGACCCGGACAGAAGCCTCTGTATATACAAGTAGCAGGAAATCTGCAGGCACAGTAGGATATGTGGGAGGCCTCCCTCACACAGGCGTTTGCAGAAGGCTGCACTTACTGCAGATTCAGCCCAGTTTCAGCAGCGCTGGCACGCGTTATGCCAGAGTTTGCTGAAAACACAGCCAAGGATGCTAAATTTTAAAAAAATCAATACTCCCCGTGCAGGTGCCCTTGGGGTTCCCCAGCGCCGCTCTATAGACCTCTTCCACGCTGTGCTTTGACAGCAATGCATGTTCTATGGCCGTTTTCAGCCGTGCGTCGCCCATTGAAATGCATGGGCAGCGGTTTCAGCGATGCTAAAAACGTGGCACAACTTGGTACCACATTTTTGGCAGCGTTAAACGCCAGCGCTAACTGCACTACCAAAAAAAAGGGATACCTAGCTGGCGCTGTCCGGGACTCTTCAGGACTCTGGGCACGCTGCTGGGCACTTGTCAAGCTGCCAGAGGATCTTTTGCTACTGATGAGGGTTAGAAATCCCCACCTCCAGCAAGAGATTGCTCTGATTGGCTGAGTCAGCTGAGTGACAACCGGCTCATCCAATCACAGCCAGTGCTGAATGCACCAATCACTATGATTGGTTGATCCAGCTGTCACTCAGCCAATCAGAGCAATCTCTTGCTGGAGGCGGGGATTTCCAATCTCCATCACCAGCAAAAGATCTTTTGTCAGCTTGACAAGTGCCCAGCAGCGTGCCCAGAGTCCTGGAGAGTCAGACAGCGTCAGCTAGGTATCCCCTTTTTTTTTTGGTAGTGCAGTTAGCGCTGGTGTTTACTGCTGCCAAAAATGCGGTACCAAATTTTGCCACGTTTTCATTTCCATGGGCGACGCACGGCTGAAAACGGCCAAAGATAAATCATGCATCGCAGTCAAAGAGCAGCTCTGAAGACGCTTGTGTGAGCGGCCCTACTGAAATGAATAGGAGCGTCATACAGCGCAGCGCTAAACGCTGTACAAACACGTCTGTGAGGGGGGCCGAGGGGAGCTCTAAAGGGGGAGTCCACTGATTCAAAGTGCAAGCTATCTCCTTCATCCGGCGATATGTAACATAACGGTAAAGCTTGGCTTACCAAGCTGCTGAGATCTGGCTTTTCCATGGTCTCCCCCGCTTAGTTCTCCATTGGTATCCAGTGGTTACGGCCCGCCCGCTCCGCTGGTTTACTGGTCATGACGACAGTTTGTACACGTGTGAGTACCTGGCAGGGGGCATTGTGGGGGATGGAGTTTTTCACTTCCCGGCAGTTATGTTAAATAACAATGTGTAAATCTGACACTAGCTGGAAGGTGGCGCCGGTGAGCAGGAAAAGCTAATGATGCTCATTGGGAGGATTCAGATGGAACAATAGCAATTAGTGGAAATTGTGTCCGGTCTCTGGAAAACCCCTTTAAGGGCTCATTCACACGGTTATACACAATACTGATCCATGAAAGACACCTCAGTGTGCCGCTGCGGATCTTATGCATCTTTGTCGCATGTTCACGTTCGTCTGCCCTCCATCTTTCAGTAACGACGGAAGGAACATTTGATGTCGCTTGTTCTTCACTGCCTTATTAATGCTCCCATAGACTCTCATTGGCCACGAATACGAAATAAAATAAGACATGGCGCTTTATTTTTTATTTTTTTACGTGCAGCATTAGTCTGCATAAAACACACATGTGAATACACCAACGTACTTTAACCCCTTCCCTCCATATGACGTAAGGGTACGTCATGGCAGCGGGGTAGTTCCCGCAACTGGACGTACCCTTATGTCATGTGGATAGCATGAGATCATAAGAGATCTCGCGCTATACGGCAGCCAGAGCCGGCTGTCACTGATAGCCGGCCTCCCGGTGCAACAGCGGAGGTGCATTGGAGATGCGCCCCACCGCCCCGGCTGTTAACCCCTTCCCTGCTGCGATCTATGTAGATCGCGGCATGGGAAGGATTCACAGAAGGAGCGCATTCCCTCTGTGATGTTATAGGGCTCTCATGATATAGCCCGACTAGTTGCCATGGTAACAGGACGCTACCTAAAGTCCTGCAATGCCCTATTACAGTAATCATCGGTGCTACAGTGTAAGTCCCCCAGAGGGACACAAATGGTGTAAAAATAAAAAAGGATCAAAATAATGTACAAAAAATAAAAATGTAAAAAAAAAAACTTTTGGGGTGCTTTCTCTCATATTGGCATTAAAAAAATCCCACATATTTGGTATAGTTGTTTCCGTAACGACACGTACACTAAGCTGAACACGCTATTTATCCTGTATGGCAAAAGCGTTAAAAGAAATGCTAAAAAAAACAGGCAAAATGCTAATTTGTAGCATTTTGCCTCCCAAAAAACGCAATAAAAGTGATCAAAAAAGCCGTATGTACCCCAAATAGTACCAATAAAAACTACATCTCGTCTCGCAAAAAATGAACCCTCACGGAGCTCCGTCCATGGAGAAATAAGAAAGTTATAGGACTTTGAATGCAGCGATTTAGAAGAAAACAAAAATCAAATGCAAAAACGTAAAAAAATATATTAAGCTGCAGGATTAACGCTATGAAAAAAAAATCTAAATCTGTGGCAGAATTGATGCGTTTTCTCTCCCTACGATCATAAAAAAAAATAATAAAAGATTTACAATATAGTTTATGTACCCAAAAATGGCACCAATAAAAACTACAGTTCGCAAGACAAAAAACAAGCCCTCATACGTCCGCGTGACGGAAAGATAAACAGCTACGGCTTTTGAAAAATGGAGATGAGAATCCACCAAAAATCGCTGCGACCTTAAGCCCAAAATAAGCCGTGTCCTTAGGGGGTTAATGGGTCCGTGTGCTGTCCATATACAGCTAGTAAAAATACAGGCAGCACAGAGTTACGCCTGTGTGAATGGGCTGTTATTGTAAGATATGGTCTTACCGATTCAGAATATTCGGTCCTGCATACTGTCCCCCATACAGTCTCATCAGGGACCTTTCACATAGAATGGGATTAGTCTGTGCAGACATGTCTGCATCGCAGTGTTATCAAATGGGGCTTGCATACCGCACCAGTAAGAATCTGCCTGTCTTTTGCCTTTGCCCCTTAGTTGGCCGGTATGGAAGCGGTTGCGTCTCGTTCGGCCGGTATGGGAGCGGTTTCCCCCTTTGTTGGCCGGTATGGGAGCGGTTGCCCCCTTTGTTGGCCGGTATGGGAGCGGTTGCCCCTCGGTCGGCCAGTATGGGAGCAGTTGCCCCTTCGGTCGGCCGGTATGGGAGCGGTTGCCCCCTTTGTTGGCCGGTATGGGAGCGGTTGCCCCTCGGTCGGCCAGTATGGGAGCAGTTGCCCCTTCGGTCGGCCGGTATGGGAGCGGTTGCCCTCTCGGTCGGCCAGTATGGGAGCAGTTGCCCCCTCGGTCGGCCGGTATGGGAACGGTTGCCCCTCGTTCGGCCGGTATTGGAGCGGTTGCCCTCTCGGTCAGCCAGTATGGGAGCAGTTGCCCCCTCGGTCGGCCGGTATGGGAACGGTTGCCCCTCGTTCGGCCGGTATGGGAGCGGTTGCCCCTCGTTCGGCCGGTATGGGAGCGGTTGCCCCTTCGGTCGGCCGGTATGGGAGCGGTTGCCCTCTCGGTCAGCCGGTATGGGAGCGGTTGCCCCCTCGGTCGGCCGGTATGGGAATGGTTGCCCCTCGGTCGGCCGGTATGGGAGCGGTTGCCCCTCGTTCGGCCGTTATGGGAGCGGTTGCCCCTCGTTCGGCCGTTATGGGAGCGGTTGCCCCTCGTTCGGCCGTTATGGGAGCGGTTGCCCCTCGTTCGGCCGTTATGGGAGCGGTTGCCCCTCGTTCGGCCGTTATGGGAGCGGTTGCCCCTCGGTCGGCCGTTATGGGAGCGGTTGCCCCTCGGTCGGCTGATATAGGAGCGGTTGCCCCTCGGTCTGCTGGTATGGGAGCGGTTGCCCTCTCGGTCAGCCAGTATGGGAGCAGTTGCCCCCTCGGTCGGCCGGTATGGGAACGGTTGCCCCTCGTTCGGCCGGTATTGGAGCGGTTGCCCTCTCGGTCAGCCAGTATGGGAGCAGTTGCCCCCTCGGTCGGCCGGTATGGGAACGGTTGCCCCTCGTTCGGCTGGTATGGGAGCGGTTGCCCCTCGTTCGGCCGGTATGGGAGCGGTTGCCCCTTCGGTCGGCCGGTATGGGAGCGGTTGCCCTCTCGGTCAGCCGGTATGGGAGCGGTTGCCCCTTCGGTCGGCCGGTATGGGAGCGGTTGCCCTCTCGGTCAGCCGGTATGGGAGCGGTTGCCCCCTCGGTCGGCCGGTATGGGAATGGTTGCCCCTCGTTCGGCCGGTATGGGAGCGTTTGCCCCTCGTTCAGCTGGTATGGGGGCGGTTGCCCCTCGTTCGGCCGTTATGGTAGCGGATGCCCTCTCGGTCAGCCAGTATGGGAGCAGTTGCCCCCTCGGTCGGCCGGTATGGGAACGGTTGCTTCTCGTTCGGCCGGTATGGGAGCGGTTGCCCCTCGTTCGGCCGGTATGGGAGCGGTTGCCCCTTCGGTCGGCCGGTATGGGAGCGGTTGCCCTCTCGGTCAGCCGGTATGGGAGCGGTTGCCCCCTCGGTCGGCCGGTATGGGAATGGTTGCCCCTCGGTCGGCCGGTATGGGAGCGTTTGCCCCTCGTTCGGCTGGTATGGGGGCGGTTGTCCCTCGTTCGGCCGTTATGGTAGCGGATGCCCCTCGTTCGGCCGTTATGGGAGCGATTGCCCCTCGTTCGGCCGTTATGGGAGCGGTTGCCCCTCGTTCGGCCGTTATGGGAGCGGTTGCCCCTCGTTCGGCCGTTATGGGAGCGGTTGCCCCTCGTTCGGCCGTTATGGGAGCGGTTGTCCCTCGGTCGGCCGTTATGGGAGCGGTTGCCCCTCGGTCAGCCGTTATGGGAGCGGTTGCCCCTCGGTCGGCTGATATAGGAGCGGTTGCCCCTCTGTATAGGAGCGGTTGCCCCTCGGTCTGCTGGTATGGGAGCGGTTGCCCCTCGGTATAGGAGCGGTTGCCCCTCGGTCGGCTGGTATGGGAGCGGTTGTCCCTTTGTCGTCCGGTATAAGAGCTGTTGCCCCTCTGTCGGCCGGTATGGGAGCGGTTGCCCCCTTTGTTGGCTGGTATGGGAGCGATTGCCCCCTTTGTTGGCTGGTATGGGAGCGGTTGCCCTTTGGTTGGCTGATGTGGCACTTCTTCACACATTTATACAGTATCGGACTGTATATAAGGGTCTCCGCCTGCAGATTTGCTCAGGGTGCTATGACGTTGTTCTCTCATCAGGTGACTGTGGTCTCCACCCGGCCGGGACGTGAACTCATCGGTGACCTGGACGGTGGTCTGAAGGAGGCTGATCTGAGTACGCTGCGTCGGCTGCTCCTTCTTCACGTCTCATGGGAGCTGGAGGAGAACGGGTCTCCTGAGACGCCTCCAGACCGGGGTATGAGGGAGGCTCTATGACAGTCGTCCTGTTCGCTGCTGGCGGCATCTCAATCACTGTAACCCCTTCTCAGGTTCCCATGTTTGTGACTTCGACACTCGCATTATTTCGCCAAATGTTCAGAGTTTGGAGATTTTCTTCAAGTCGTGGCTGCTGGAACGCAACAGCGAGAAGGAGAAATGTCACCTGCTGCTTCCCGAAGGAGCCTCAGACCGTGAGTGGATGTTCTCATTGTGTGTTGATGAGGGTCCCGTCCTGCACCCCAGCGGGAGGAGAAGAATGAACGGTCGCACATGCCTGGTGCCATTCACCTCCAATGCGAGTGCTGTAGATAGCCGAGTGCTTGTCCTCTAGGGCTGTAGGTCAGCCCCATTGGATGGAGTGGCACCGTGCATGCTGGAGTGCCTCTCCAGTCCAGCTCCATGTGCCTGCGGGTTGGGTGCTGTGAGTAGGGGAGAGGGACGTGGGACCCCTGTTCTCAGGATCAGTGGGGGTCCCACCAATCAGATTATTATCACCTATCCTGTGGAGAGGTGATGAAAGTCAATTTTGGGAATAACTTCTTTAATACGAGCCTTATTTTTGCAACATTTTAGTTGCAGCCTGCAGTGTAAAGGATGGAGGGGCTAGACCTTTATGCATGTACATCAGTATGTTTGCGTTTCTTCAGTTATAACTCACACATGTGGTTTATATGTACATTATGTATTGTATTGAGCTGGAGACGTGTGCACGACCCTGGATGTAGTCACAGCAACCAGAATAAAAGCCTCTATGCTTTACACTGCGGCATCCAGAGAGCAGGAAGTAGTTGAGGCAGTTGCCTTTCTTATGGCTCCTTTTACAGGGGTTGATGAGTTCGCTCCTGTTATACAGGCAGGTAAATAGTTGGCAATGGTTCCATGGTTTATAGTCACTGTGGCGGTGGATGTGCACGGATAAACGGTCGCTGTTCGCACGCAGCGAAGTCCGAAGAATAATGCATGCCTGCATAACATCAACAAATTATCGTTCGGCGTTCGATCATCAGCCGCGCTTTACACGGTTATCAGTGAAATTCGCACGATCCAACAGTTTTTTGAAGAATAATGGTTGCGTGTAGAAGGGCCCTCAGTGTGATGAGCTGACGGTCTGCAGCCGTGTTACTGACTCCTCTGCTTGCTGCATTGTCCGCCTCCTCTGTTGTGAGAGGTGCCCTCTGCAGTAAGCGCACTGTTATCTCGCCATGGCGTACCGCGTACACGGGAAGGTCATTGCATGCTTGATAGGTGCTCCTCCCAGCTCCAGGACACCCCCCTCCACATTCATGACATACATGTACGGCATGGAAGGGAAGCATCTAGTGTAAATACCGTATATGTATGGCGTGTACAGAATGCTGCAGAGTAATCAGGCTGGTTTCCCATCTGTGTTGGAACCTTCTGTTGGAGGTTCGGCTGCAGATCCAGGAAGAAATACTGGAAGAAAAAGCGCTAAAAGCCGGGCAGCTGAGCGGAAACTGAACGGAGCGTCAGTATTTGGTGTGAAGCCCTATGCCCTTGCACACAGTTTTTGAAGGCACTCGGCAGGGTGGTTGTTCCAAACACGTTGGAGAACGAAGCGCCTTCAATCCTGTCTCTTCATGTAATTCCAGACAGACTGGAGGATGTGAGATCAGGGCTCTGGGGCCCAAATCAGCACTTCCAGGACTCCTTGTTCTTCTTTATGCTGAAGATGGTTCTTAACCCCTTAACGTACCGTTACATCCCGTGTGTTTGGAGTTTGTATGGAGGTGGATTGGGAGGGGTTGCTGCTCCATACAATGCAGGTGCCGACTGTTTCTTACACCGCTGTCACTGCTGATGATCGGAACGGTTAACCCTTTAATGGCCACTGTCAGTTCATTATACCGCGTTTTAACAGATTTTCTATTAAAGACATGCTAGACGCACATTTTAATAGGCAAACATACACGGCAGCCCTGGGGGCCTAAATGCCCATTGATTGAGACATTTAAATTTCACTGACAGCAGCATTTGAAGGGTTAACAGGCATGGTCATAGATCTCTCTGATCGTGGCTGCTGCAGGCGGGTTTGGGCTATCAGACAGCCGATGCCTACCATGTATGGAGCGTAGTCAGCTGCCGAGCCCGCTGCATACACAGCATATGCTGTGAGCTACTACGGTATATATGTCATACTGCATGGGGGGACGTCTATAGCCGCACGTATGTCGGGAAGGGGTTAAGTACCAAACCAGGCCGCGTCCTTAAGGGGTTGTCCTACAAATGAAAGCTATCCTTTATTTACAGGATAGGGGTTAACGTGCTGATCAGTCGGGGTCACTGATCCTGGCAGCGCCCCACAAGGAAACCTGTGGCAGATACGCATGCACACCACTGCTCAGTTAATGTCAGTGGGACTACTGGACCCCCACGGCTCAGCAGGTTGTCCCCTGTCCTGTGTAGGTGGGACGACCCCTTTAATACTTCCTTGTGTCATTTGCAGAGTCCCCCTCGTTCCATGTGTGGTTGTAGGTGTCAGTCTTTAGCGTTCCTCATCTTCTGCTGTATTCTTTACCTTGTAGTAAGAGTCATGTGTGACGTGAGCCGACCGCTGCTGGATCCGGGGCTTCTCCACGCAGACCAGACGCATCGCAGAGAGTCGGCCCTGACTGCTAACAGCGGAGTCATTGAAGCCTATAAAGTCATCAGGTAGGTTGTTGTCGGTTAGTCCTGGCAGATGTCTTATACACGACTCATAAGGATGCTGTACTGATTCTGGCTGGGAAGCCTTCTCCCTTAGTAATGGACCTTCACTGACCACCACACGAGGGGTTCTTGTTGCTTCCATTGAATCAAAGCTGCAGGAGAATAGAAAGAAGCAGACGGACTTGTCTCTCATCTTTAGGGGGTCTTCAGCTTCACACATGGGATACAGGACCTGGTCCTCACCACATCCCCATGATGGGATTGCATGATGTTTGCTTCAGCATCACACATGGGATACAGGACCCGGTCCTCACCACATCCCCATGATGGGATTTCATGACGTTTGCTTCAGCATCACACATGGGATACAGGATTCGGTCCTCACCACATCCCCATGATGGGATCCCATGATGTTTGCTTCAGCATCACACATGGGATACGGGACCTGGTCCTCACCACATCCCCATGATGGGATCCCATAACGTTTGCTTCAGCATCACACATGGGATACAGGATTCGGTCCTCACCACATCCCCATGATGGGATCCCATGATGTTTGCTTCAGCATCACACATGGGATACAGGATCCGGTCCTGACCAAATCCCTATGATGGGATCCCATGACGTTTGCTTCAGCATCACACATGGGATACAGGACCTGGTCCTCACCACATTCCCATGATGGGATCCCATGACGTTTGCTTCAGCATCACACATGGGATACAGGATCCAGTCCTGACCAAATCCCCATGATGGGATCCTATGACGTTTGCTTCAGCATCACACATGGGATACAGGACCCCATCCTCACCACATCCCCATGATGGGATCCCATGACGTTTGCTTCAGCTTCACACATGGGATACAGCATCCGGTCCTCACCACATCCCCATGATGGAATCCCATGACGTTTGCTTCAGCTTCACACATGGGATCCGGTCCTGACCACATCCCCATGATGAGATCCCATGACGTTTGCTTCAGCATCACACATGGGATACAGGACCCGGTCCTCATCACATCCCCATGATGGGATCCCATGACGTTTGCTTCAGCATCACACATGGGATACAGGATCCGGTCCTCACCAAATCCCCATGATGGGATCCCATGACGTTTGCTTCAGCATCACACATGGGATACAGGACCCGGTCCTCATCACATCCCCATGATGGGATCCCATGACGTTTGCTTCAGCATCACACATGGGATACAGGATCTGGTCCTCCCCAAATCCCCATGATGGGATCCCATGACGTTTGTTTCAGCATCACACATGGGATCTGGTCCTCACCACATCCCCATGATGGAATCCCATGACGTTTGCTTCAGCATCACACATGGGATCCGGTCCTGACCACATCCCCATGATGAGATCCCATGACGTTTGCTTCAGCATCACACATGGGATACAGGACCCGGTCCTCATCACATCCCCATGATGGGATCCCATGACGTTTGCTTCAGCATCACACATGGGATACAGGATCCGGTCCTCACCACATCCCCATGATGGGATCCCATGACCTTTGCTTCAGCATCACACATGGGATACAGGATACAGTCCTCGCCACATCCCCATGATGGCTTCTCATGACGTTTGCTTCAGCATCACACATGGGATACAGGATCCGGTCCTCACCACATCCCCAGGATGGGATCCCATGACGTTTGCTTCAGCATCACACATGGGATACAGGATCCGGTCCTCACCACATGATGGGATCCCATGGCGTTTGCTTCAGCATCACACATGGGATACAGGATCCGGTCCTCACCACATCCCCATGATGGGATCCCATAACGTTTGCTTCAGCATCACACATGGGATACAGGACCCAGTCCTCACCATATCCCCATGATAGGATCCCATGACGTTTGCTTCAGCATCACACATGGGATACAGGATCCGGTCCTCACCACATCCCCATGATGGGATCCCATGACGTTTGCTTCAGCATCACACATAGGATACAGGACCCGTTCCTCACCACATCCCCATGATGGGATCCCATAACGTTTGCTTCAGCATCACACATGGGATACAGGACCCGGTCCTCACCATATCCTCATGATGGGATCCCATGACGTTTGGTTCAGCATCACACATGGGATACAGGATCCGGTCCTCACCACATCCCCATGATGGGATCCCATGACCTTTGCTTCAGCATCACACATGGGATACAGGATCCGGTCCTCACTACATCCCCATGATGGGATCCCGTGACGTTTGCTTCAGCATCACACATGGGATACAGGATCCGGTCCTCACCACATCCCCATGATGGGATCCCATGACGTTTGCTTCAGCATCACACATGGGATACAGGATTCGGTCCTCACCACATCCCCATGATGGGATCCCATGATGTTTGCTTCAGCATCACACATGGGATACAGGATCCGGTCCTCACAACATCCCCATGATGGGATCCTAGGACGTTTGCTTCAGCATCACACATGGGATACAGGACCCAGTTCTCACCACATCCCCATGATGTGATCCCATGACGTTTGCTTCAGTATCACACATGGGATACAGGATCCGGTCCTCACCACATCCCCATGATGGGATCCCATAACGTTTGCTTCAGCATCACACATGGGATACAGGACCCGGTCCTCACCATATCCCCATGATGGGATCCCATGACGTTTGCTTCAGCATCACACATGGGATACAGGATCTGGTCCTCACCACATCCCCATGATGGGATCCTATGACGTTTGCTTCAGCATCACACATGGGATACAGGATCCGGTCCTCACCACATCCCCATGTTGGAATCCCATGACGTTTGCTTCAGCATCACACATGGAATACAGGACCCAGTCCTCACCATATCCCCATGATGGGATCCCATGACGTTTGCTTCAGCATCACACTTGGGATACAGGATCCGGTCCTCACCACATCCCCATGATGGGATCCCATGACCTTTGCTTCAGCATCACACATGGGATACAGGATCCGGTCCTCACCACATCCCCATGATGGCTTCCCATGACGTTTGCTTCAGCATCACACATGGGATACAGGATCCGGTCCTCACCACATCCCCATGATGGGATCCCATGACGTTTGCTTCAGCATCACACATGGGATACAGGACCCGGTCCTCACCATATCCCCATGATGGGATCCCATGACGTTTGCTTCAGCATCACACATGGGATACAGGACCCGGTCCTCACCATATCCCTATGATGGGATCCCATGACGTTTGCTTCAGCATCACACATGGGATACAGGATCCGGTCCTCACCATATCCCTATGATGGGATCCCATGACGTCTGCTTCCGGATCACACATGGGATACAGGACCTGCTGCTCACCACATTCCCATGATGGGATCCTATGACGTTTGTAGGACCTGCTTTACTCGGGCAGCACATTGCCCCATGAGAGGCGTGACGTCTAGTTGATGTTATTTGAGGATTTACTAAACCATTTGCTTTGTGCCCCTTCCTCTCAGTATCCGTATACTGTGTAGGTGTTGTTAGCTTGTGCCACCTTTGTTGGGGTCAAATGACACATGTCTTCTCCAAATCACAGTTAGCAGCCAAGAAGTAACGCTCACTTACATGGGACTTACATATTGCGCAAAATACCTTCAAACGAAGGAGAATGCACGATAATTGCCACGTCTAAATGTAAAGCCATCATGCACTATTCACTTACTTTTCATTTGCCACTCACTTTCAACCTACATAAAAAAAATCATTGCTGATTCTCTCACTTCTTGCGGCGTTTTAAAAATAACAATAAACCTTTAATTGTGTGTATTTTGAGTTTCGCGAATGTCTTTGAAAATCAAGATTTTTGTCATGGAAATGTCATGGAAATTGTTTTTAAGCCTGTATGAAACCTGATCATCACATACATGACCTGGTGTGCTTCTTTCTTGTCAGGGCCGTGTCTTCATCTGGCGTCTGTGGCTCCATGCTTTATGGACTGCCAACTCTCCTCACCCCAATTACCTGCTGGGAGCTAGACTGGGATCAGCTGGAAGCCAACCAAGACCACTTCCATGCTCTGTGTCACTGCTTGCAGGTGGGTCCCTGTGTCACTGCTTGAGGGTGGGTCCCTGTGTCACTGCTTGCAGGTGGGTCCCTGTGTCACTGCTTGCAGGCGGCTCCCCGTGTCACTGCTTGAGGGTGGGTCCCTGTGTCACTGCTTGCAGGTGGGTCCCTGTGTCACTGCTTGCAGGCGGGTCCCTGTGTCACTGCTTGCAGGCGGCTCCCTGTGTCACTGCTTGCAGGCGGCTCCCTGTGTCACTGCTTGCAGGCGGCTCCCTGTGTCACTGCTTGCAGGCGGCTCCCCGTGTCACTGCTTGCAGGTGGGTTCCTGTGTCACTGCTTACAGGCGGGTCCCTGTGTCACTGCTTGCAGGTGGGTCCCTGTGTCACTGCTTGCAGGTGGGTCCCTGTGTCACTGCTTGCAGGTGGCTCCCTGTGTCACTGCTTGCAGGTGGCTCCCTGTGTCACTGCTTGCAGGTGGGTCCCTGTGTCACTGCTTGCAGGTGGGTTCCTGTGTCACTGCTTACAGGTGGGTCCCTGTGTCACTGCTTGCAGGTGGGTCTCTGTGTCACTGCTTGCAGGTGGCTCCCTGTGTCACTGCTTGCAGGTGGCTCCCTGTGTCACTGCTTGCAGTTGGCTTCCTGTGACACTGCTTGCAGGTGGCTCCCTCTGTCACTGCTTGCAGGTGGGTCTCTGTGTCACTGCTTGCAGGTGGCTCCCTCTGTCACTGCTTGCAGGTGGCTCCCTCTGTCACTGCTTGCAGGTGGCTCCCTCTGTCACGGCTTGCAGGTGGCTCCCTCTGTCACTGCTTGCAGGCGGCTCCCTGTGTCACTGCTTGCAGGCGGCTCCCTGTGTCACGGCTTGCAGGCGGCTCCCCGTGTCACTGCTTGCAGGCGGCTCCCCGTGTCACTGCTTGCAGGCGGCTCCCCGTGTCACTGCTTGCAGGCGGCTCCCCGTGTCACTGCTTGCAGGCGGCTCCCCGTGTCACGGCTTGCAGGCGGCTCCCTGTGTCACGGCTTGCAGGCGGCTCCCTGTGTCACGGCTTGCAGGCGGCTCCCTGTGTCACGGCTTGCAGGCGGCTCCGTGTCACGGCTTGCAGGCGACTCCCTGTGTCACGGCTTGCAGGCGACTCCCTGTGTCACGGCTTGCAGGCGGCTCCCGGTGTCATGGCTTGCAGGCGGCTCCCGGTGTCACGGCTTGCAGGTGGCTCCCTGTGTCACTGCTTGCATATGGCTCCCTCTGTCACTGCTTGCAGGCGGCTCCCTGTGTCAGTGCTTGTAGGCGGCTCCCCGTGTCACTGCTTGCAGGCGGCTCCCCGTGTCACTGCTTGCAGGCGGCTCCCTGTGTCACTGCTTGCAGGCGGCTCCCTGTGTCACTGCTTGCAGGCAGCTCCCTGTGTCACTGCTTGCAGGCGGCTCCCTGTGTCACTGCTTGCAGGCGGCTCCCTCTGTCACTGCTTGCAGGCGGCTCCCTGTGTCACTGCTTGCAGGCGGCTCCCTCTGTCACGGCTTGCAGGCGGCTCCCTGTGTCACTGCTTGCAGGCGGCTCCCGGTGTCACTGCTTGCAGGTGGCTCCCGGTGTCACGGCTTGCAGGCGGCTCCCGGTGTCACGGCTTGCAGGCGGCTCCCTGTGTCACTGCTTGCAGATGGCTCCCTGTGTCACTGCTTGCAGATGGCTCCCTCTGTCACGGCTTGCAGGCGGCTCCCTCTGTCACTGCTTGCAGGCGGTCCCTGTGTCAGTGCTTGCAGGCGGCTCCCTGTGTCAGTGCTTGCAGGCGGCTCCCTGTGTCAGTGCTTGCAGGCGGCTCCCTGTGTCACTGCTTGCAGGCGGCTCCCTGTGTCACTGCTTGCAGGCGGGTCCCTGTGTCAGTGCTTGCAGGCGGCTCCCTGTGTCACTGCTTGCAGGCGGCTCCCTGTGTCACTGCTTGCAGGCGGCTCCCGGTGTCACTGCTTGTAGGTGGCTCCCTGTGTCACGGCTTGCAGGTGGCTCCCTCTGTCACTGCTTGCAGGCGGTCCCTGTGTCAGTGCTTGCAGGCGGCTCCCTGTGTCAGTGCTTGCAGGCGGCTCCCTGTGTCACTGCTTGCAGGCGGCTCCCTGTGTCACTGCTTGCAGGCGGCTCCCTGTGTCACTGCTTGCAGGCGGGTCCCTGTGTCAGTGCTTGCAGGCGGCTCCCTGTGTCAGTGCTTGCAGGCGGCTCCCTGTGTCACTGCTTGCAGGCGGCTCCCTGTGTCACTGCTTGCAGGCGGCTCCCTGTGTCACTGCTTGCAGGCGGCTCCCGGTGTCACTGCTTGTAGGCGGCTCCCGGTGTCACTGCTTGTAGGCGGCTCCCTGTGTCACTGCTTGCAGGCGGCTCCCCGTGTCACTGCTTGCAGGCGGCTCCCTCTGTCACTGCTTGCAGGCGGCTCCCTGTGTCACTGCTTGCAGGCGGCTCCCTGTGTCACTGCAGGGTTGTCCATTAATTCAGCAAAGTGTCTGCCATCTATTTAGCCTCAGGAAATTCCCTAACATATCATTGTTCTTCCTCTTTACAAGTCACTGGTCAGACCACACATGGGATATTGTGGACAGTTTGGGGCAGCGGTACTCAAGAAGGACATATCAGAGCTTGAGCATCCCTGCAGCTCCTTCCATTGTGGGATGTATTGGGGGGGGGGGGGGGTTGCTTTCTTCTGGATCAACATTGCAGGTTAATAGGCTGAACCGGATGGACATGGGGCTTTTTTTAGCCTTACACACTATGTTACTATGTAAACTGAAGAGGCCATGAATGGAGGCCATTGCCACACTGTTTGGTGTTGCTAGGCTGAATTATAAGCCTGACATGGTCAACCAATGTGGCTCTAGGCTCCGCCTGCAGCTCCGCCCCCTTCGGACTAGAGATGCTTTCTCACACACTAGAATGGGTTTTCACAGGCTGCATGGACATTTTATTGAGTTCATAGAAAACTTTAAAGAGTCTCCACAAAAGTAAAAGGATATAGCTTTTGGGCAGTCAAGGAGCTCTACTAGCCTGAAAGCTTTATTTCTTGGATGGTGCCATTACAGGGATCTCCAAGCCTACAAAACTCACCTGGTTATCTGGCCTCCATCTTTCCTCTGATGGACTTCATGACTACATGTGCTTCCATGGCTCTCGATAAAACAATGTATGGTGTCTCCCATTATCACTAGTCGCAGCAGCTGTCCCTTGTTGCCTGCTCTGCCCAGCATGGCTCCTCCTGCACTCCTCCTATCCTGTCGCACGTTCTGGTCTCGGCATCTGATTCTGCTGCCTTGCTGCTTCGTCCGCTCGCTGTAAGAGAACTTATCCTCCTCATGAAGGTGCCTTCGCTTCCGCTGACCATTGCAGAAAACGCTCTTCACCGAGTGCAGGTACGTACTATTAGTGCGGCATCGGATTTTTGGCGCAAATCAATTTAGACAATTTTACTATTAATACGTACCAAAAAGAATCAATGTTATGCCTTACTAGACATGTGGGGGCACATTTATCTGAGACTGTTGTTTTACAAGCCAGTCCTGGATAATGAAAAAAAGTTTGGTACGGTGTTAAGCAGTGGAGCAAAATGTGATTGTTCCCAGCAGGAGAAACTGAGTTATCCTGTAGATATGAGACCTTTTAATGGCGGACAAAAATACATGATGTTATAGAGAGCTTTCCAACCTCTTCGGAAATACATGATGTTATAGAGAGCTTTCCAACCTCTCAGGATCTATTTCATTATGCCTGAGGAAGGACTCCGAAGAGGCAGGAATATATATACACACATACTGACATCTGAAAACCATATTCCCGGGCTCTCCCCTTCTGTGTTGCAGGAGTGCATTGCCCTCTTGACACACACACAAAAAGGAACTTATCCCTGTAAGGTAAAGAGGTGTAAGACCTGCTGACATGTACGGACCGCAGACAGGATACATAACCCGAACACACAGCAGGACTATAAGATCCCTGTAATGTAAGGAGCTGTAAGACCTGCTGAAATGTACGGACCGCGGACAGGATACATAACCCCAACACACAGCAGGACTATAAGATCCCTGTAATGTAAGGAGCTGTAAGACCTGCTGACATGTACGGACCGCGGACAGGATACATAACCCCAACACACAGCAGGACTATAAGATCCCTGTAATGTAAGGAGCTGTAAGACCTGCTGACATGTACGGACCACAGACAGGATACATAACCCCAACACACAGCAGGACTATAAGGTCCCTGTAATGTAAGGAGCTGTAAGACCTGCTGACATGTATGGACCGTGGACAGGATACATAACCCGAACACACAGCAGGACTATAAGATCCCTGTAATGTAAGGAGCTGTAAGACCTGCTGACATGTACAAACCGCGGACAGGATAAAGATCCCCAAGACAGCAGGACTATAAGATCCCTGTAATGTAAGGAGCTGTAAGACCTGCTGACATGTACGGACCGCGGACAGGATACATAACCCCAACACACAGCAGGACTATAAGATCCCTGTAATGTAAGGAGCTGTAAGACCTGCTGACATGTACGGACCGCGGACAGGATACAGATCCCCAACACACAGCAGGACTATATGATCCCTGTAATGTAAGGAGCTGTAAGACCTGCTGACATGTACGGACCTCAGACAGGATACATAACCCCAACACACAGCAGGACTATAAGATCCCTGTAATGTAAGGAGCTGTAAGACCTGCTCACATGTACGGACCGCAGACAGGATACATAACCCCAACACACAGCAAAAGTATAAGATCCTGTAATGTAAGGAGCTGTAAGACCTGCTGACATGTACGGACCGCAGACAGGATACAGATCCCCAACACACAGCAGGACTATAAGATCCCTGTAATGTAAGGAGCTGTAAGACCTGCTCACATGTACGGACCGCAGACAGGATACGGATCCCCAACACACAGCAGGACTATAAGATCCCGGGACATTCACATGTTGCACGTCTGATGTTGTGTACCTGATCCGCTGCAGTAAATGTCCTGTTGGGGTGCTTTATGTTAGAAAAACAGGACAAAAACTGAGAGCGAGGATGAGATCCCATGGCCACATGATCAAAGACAGAAAGACAGAATTCCCTGCGGCCGAGCATTGTTCTATTGTGGATTTCCTTTAGGGTTCCACGGCGTAATCAATAGGAATGTTTGCACCCTTCCAAATTAGTTATGAATTGTTTGTGCGCATAAGAAGATTTCCCACTGACACAGGTTCAGCATGTATAAACTTCCCAATTCTGCTTTATTTGTGGGCACGTAGGCTCTTTTATAAAGTTTAACATATCTGCCCTTTTGGGCAGGCCAAAGACTACATAGATACAACGTATTGTTTGATTATTGGATAAGCGTCTTGAGATTCTTCCTTCATCCGGTCATCTGTTATTGGCCGTCACCTGGTATCAGTCCGGAGAGGGCAGGACGAGATGAGTGGGTTGTCTTGGGCATCACGTGTGGATGGTCCGGTATGATTGGAGGCTATAACTTGAACTATTATTTGCATAAATTTCCTATATTATTTGCATAAGTTTCCCGTAAACGGTTTATTTTTACTAGTGCGTTAGCTAAAAGCGGTAATGTTCTAGACTGCGGTTTACTTGTGTCTGACTTGCTTTATCTAAAGTCTGTTAGGAATCGGGAAGTGGAGTGTTCCACTTAATGTTATTTACAGTATAAGTCTGTTACAGTTTAGGGAATGGAGAGTTTCATTATATATGAGGACGTGGATATATTGGGTATATCAAAAATATATACTTGTATTATTTGTGTTTAAGTAAACAAGATGGAGAAATACTGTCATAGGTATACAGAAGATACAGAATACATAATATACGTAAAACTGTCTATCACAGGTCCACTGTCCACTACATATGAAATGTATGTCCACTGTCACAGAAATATAGATTCTACGTATATCCACTACAGTTCTAGTCACGGACACAACATAGAACACATGACAGTTATTTTACTCCTTGTAGTAATAATATAAATGTGTTTCTCATATCAGCCTAGGCAAACATACATCTATATACATATATCCACCTTAATAGGAAATAGCTAGCAGTTAAATGGTTAACAAGCTCAATAGTATACCCTGGTATGTACAAGTACAATGTTGAAGCTAACCCCTCCGCATCTTCCCAGCGCTAGCTACCAAGGGGGGGAGCTTCTTATCTCTGACTGCATTCTTTCAGTCCAGATTGGAATATTAATAAAGTCTATGCTACTGGGGTATATAGGAATTACATGTTCACATATATGTTAATCAATAGCGTCATTACATACTAGGCCAATCATGAGTTGTTATGATGGGGGGTGTCTTGCGTGCACGTAGTTATCTTCCTGGCCCGGTCTGCTGTATGATCAGCCAAAGAGACCAGATGGATGAGGGCCCCTCCAGAACAGCGTGCGGTACTGCAGAGAGCCGTTACTCACTTCCTCAGCGGCATCCAGTATTGCCCACATAATATCCAGTCTCGCTCCGGTTATTCAGCAACGTCCCCGGCAGCAAATCTTCTCCCATCCGGCTGGCATCTGATGACAATCTGAATCCACTGCAGCTCCGGTCCCCTCAGGACACGACCTCCTTCCCTCTTCTGTAGCTCTACTGTGTTTTCTCCCTGGACCAACTGTCCCCTCACAGCGTACGCACGCTTTTAAATCTTCTTTCCTCCCGTGCGCACGCTGTAACCAGGCAACGGGTGCTCCAATCAGAGGCTACCATGGTCCTGTCTCCTTACAGCTTGGCCATAATATTTTTGTAGAACAGCGACCTCTTGTGGACAAATAATAAAACACACCGCAGAGGACTACATACAGTAACAATGCACACATATTGGAGGCTGCCTCACCCTCTCACATCTACAAGATGACTTGGTTTCTCTTGCTGGGAACAGTCTTGGATAAATAACAGAGGAGTAAGCAGAGCAAGCCTTTTATTACTTCTGGCACACCCTAGACCTTTTTTGCACCACTTGCTAAACTCTATGGCAGGAAAAACCTTAGATTTGCACTATGATTTAATCTAGTTTCTCATGTAAATTATAGTAAATCTAAGGGACTGCAGGTGGCTCCACCCACCAACCCAACACCTTTTTACAAAAAAGTTCTGTCTCATCACTATTCATCCCCTACTACTTTATTACTATGTTTTCTGGTGTAGGATGCGCTGCGCAGCCTGGATGCTGAGGTGTTGTATAACCCCCTAGAGATAACCAGCAATCTATATCGCCATCTCCAGATCACACATATCCATAATCCCCGCAGTCTTGTATCTCCAGGGCCCAGCAGACAGGTAATGAGCAGGACACACCTGGTAGTCGCTGTAACCATTTCATAATGTATCTCAGAATATGCTGTTTCAGTCTCTGTGTGTGATGATACTGACCAGGCGGTGATTACAAACACTTCTGAATGACCATCAGCTGACTATAGGATGTCTCCAATTCCTGCTCTTGGACTGTGGTCTATTGCTATGATGTCTGTACACACAGGGGAGCAGAATCTCTTCTCTATCTCTGAGCTGGAGGGTGTAGACTGCTGCTATGATGTCTTCATACACTGTACACACAGGGGAGAACAGGATCTCTTCTCTATCACTGAGCTGGTGGGTGTAGACTGCTGCTATGATGTCTCCATACACTGCACACATAGCAGAACAGGATCTCTTCTCTATCTCTGAGCTGGTGGGTGTAGACTGCTGCTATGATGTCTCCATACACTGCACACACAGGGGAGCAGGATCTCTTCTCTATCTCTGAGCTGGTCAGTGTAGACTGCTGCTATGATGTCTCCATACACTACACACATAGGAGAGCAGGATCTCTTCTCTGTCTCTGAGCTGGTGGGTGTAGACTGCTGCTATGATGTCTTCATACACTGTACACACAGGGGAGAACAGGATCTCTTCTCTATCACTGAGCTGGTGGGTGTAGACTGCTGCTATGATGTCTTCATACACTGTACACACAGGGGAGAACAGGATCTCTTCTCTCTCTGAGCTGGTGGGTGTAGACTGCTGCTATGTCTCCATACACTGTACACATAGGAGAACAGGATCTCTTCTCTATCACTGAGCTGGTGGGTGTAGACTGCTGCTATGATGTCTCCATACACTGCACACATAGCAGAACAGGATCTCTTCTCTATCTCTGAGCTGGTGGGTGTAGACTGCTGCTATGATGTCTCCATACACTGCACACACAGGGGAGCAGGATCTCTTCTCTATCTCTGAGCTGGTCAGTGTAGACTGCTGCTATGATGTCTCCATACACTACACACATAGGAGAGCAGGATCTCTTCTCTGTCTCTGAGCTGGTGGGTGTAGACTGCTGCTATGATGTCTCCATACACTGCACACATAGGAGAACAGGATCTCTTCTCTATCCCTGAGCTGGTGGGTGTAGACTGCTGCTATGATGTCTCCATACACTGTACACATAGGAGAGCAGGATCTCTTCTCTATCTCTGAGCTGCTGGGTGTAGACTGCTGCTATGATGTCTCCATACACTGCACACACAGGGGAGCAGAATCTCTTCTCTATCTCTGAGCTGGTGGGTGTAGACTGCTGCTATGATGTCTCCATGCACTGCACACACAGGGGATCAGGATCTCTTCTCTATCTTGGAGCTGGTGGATGTAGACTGCTACTATGATGTCTCCATACACTGCACACATAGGGGAGCAGGATCTCTTCTCTATCTCTGAGCTAGTGGGTGTAGACTGCTGCTATGATGTCTTCATACACTGCACACACAGGGGAGCAGGATCTCTTCTCAATCACTGAGTTGGTGGGTCTAGACTGCCGCTATGATGTCTCCATACACTGTACACATAGGAGAGCGGGATCTCTTCTCTATCTCTCAGCTTGTGGGTGTAGACTGCTACTATGATGTCTTCATACACTGTACACATAGGAGAGCAGGATCTCTTCTCCATCCCTGAGCTGGTGGGTGTAGACTGCTGCTTTGATGTCTCTACACACTGCACACACAGGGGAGCAGTATCTCTTCTCTATCTCTCAGCTGGTGGGTGTAGACTGCTACTATGATGCCTCCATACACTGTACACATAGGGGAGCAGTATCTCTTCTCTATCTCTGAGCTGGTGGGTGTAGACTGCTGCTATGATGCCTCCATACACTGTACACATAGGAGAGCAGGATCTCTTCTCTATCTCTGAGCTGCTGGGTGTAGACTGCTGCTATGATGTCTCCATACACTCTACACACAGGGGAGCAGGATCTCTTCTCTATCTCTGAGCTGGTGGGTGTAGGCTGCTGCTATGATGCCTCCATACACTGTACACATAGGGGAGAACAGGATCTCTTCTCAATCACTGAGCTGGTTGGTGTAGACTGCTGCTATGATGTCTCTACACACTGCACACACAGGGGAGCAGGATCTCTTCTCTATCTCAGAGCTGCTGGATGTAGAATGCTGTTATGTCCCCATCCACTGCACACACTTAGAAGAAGATCTCCTGCTCCAAAAGCATACCTTCAGAACAGCAACAGTAGCGTGGACATGATAGAGCAGTACAGTGTAGAAGCAGCAGTGTATGTATCTTTCTTTACAGTTGCTTCCTTCTCCTCTTCATAAACTTAAATGGGCAGCATGTAACCCGATCTCTCAGTGAAGTGATCCAGATGTTAGCAGTATTTCAGAGTGATAATTAGTGTTCTAATAAGATAGAATTCAGTTTATTATTTTCTACTGTTAATTCATACAGCGTTTGTGGACAGTGCATTGAGTATTTAAGTATCAGATTATATGGCATGACAGGAAGTCGCAGCGAGCGTCGGGAATATCGCTGTGATCATTTTTCCTTTTTCTAGGTTAATTACCCCAGCAGGAAGGCCAGAGCCGCCATTGCCCCCTTACATTTTACTTCTCCAGGTCTCAGTAAGGACAGACGTATAGTAAATAACAGCCCATCCTCCAAGAAGAGGCGTCTACCCGATAAAGAGGACTGAACCTCATGGTATTTTCATGTCCATCATTATTACTGGGGTTATTGTATTGCTTCTGTTCTAGTTCTGATTCTTATTTATAAGTTTGAGCAGCTATCACTACCTGTATTCTATTCACTCTGTGTCAGTGTACACTGCCTTCCTCACATACATAGAATCTGCAGTGTAGAGTACTACTCTCATAAACAGTTTCCGCAGTGTACAGTAATCATCATACTCATCTCGCAGTGCAACTCTTATACAAAGATCCTGCTGCCTACAGCGCTGTCCTCGTACACAGATCCCGCGGCGTACAGCGCTGTCCTCGTACACAGATCCCGCGGCGTACAGCGCTGTCCTCGTGCACAGATCCCGCGGTGTATAGCGCTGTCCTCGCACACAGATCCCGCAGGGTACAGCACTGTCCTCGCACACAGATCCCGCAGGGTACAGCGCTATCCTCTTACACAGATCCCGCGGCGTACAGCGCTGTCCTCGTCACAGATCCCGTGGCGTACAGCGCTGTCCTCGTGCACAGATCCCGCGGCGTACAGCGCTGTCCTCGTACACAGATCCCGCGGCGTACAGCGCTGTACCCGCACACAGATCCCGCAGGGTACAGCGCTGTCCTCGCACACAGATCCCACAGGATACAGCACTGTCCCTGCATACAGATCCCACAGGGTACAGCGCTATCCACTTACACAGATCCCACGGCGTACAGCGCTGTCCTCGTACACAGATCCCGCAGGGTACAGCGCTATCCACCTACACAGATCCCACGGCGTACAGCGCTATCCACCTACACAGATCCCACGGTGTACAGCGCTGTCCTCGTACACAGATCCAGCAGGGTACAGCGCTATCCTCTTACACAGATCCCGCGGCGTACAGCGCTGTCCTCATGAACAGATCCCGCGGCGTACAGCGCTGTCCTCGTACACAGATCCCGCGGCGTACAGCGCTGTCCTCGTACACAGATCCCGCGGCGTACAGCACTGTCCTCGTGCACAGATCCCGCAGCGTACAGCGCTGTCCTCGTACACAGATCCTGCGGCGTATAGCGCTGTCCTCGTACACAGATCCCGTGGCGTACAGCGCTGTCCTCGTACACAGATCCCGCGGCGTACAGCGCTGTCCTCGTACACAGATCCCGCGGCGTACAGCGCTGTCCTCGTACACAGATCCCGCGGCGTACAGCGCTGTCCTCGTACACAGATCCCGCGGCGTACAGCGCTGTCCTCGTACACAGATCCCGCAGTGTATAGCGCTGTC
Source organism: Eleutherodactylus coqui (assembly GCF_035609145.1). Taxonomy (NCBI): domain Eukaryota; kingdom Metazoa; phylum Chordata; class Amphibia; order Anura; family Eleutherodactylidae; genus Eleutherodactylus; species Eleutherodactylus coqui. Next base: position 8,263,798 of record NC_089843.1, read on the forward strand.
CTCGTACACAGATCCCGCGGCGTACAGCGCTGTCCTCGTACACAGATCCCGCGGCGTACAGTGCTGTCCTCGTACACAGGTCCGTATTACCATCCTGCTCATCCTGCAGTGTACAGTGCTGTCCTCGTACACAGATCCTGCGCCGTATAGTGCTGTCCTCGTACACAGATCCCGCGGCGTACAGCGCTGTCCTCGTACACAGATCCCGCGGTGTATAGCGCTGTCCTCGTACACAGATCCCGCGGCGTACAGCGCTGTCCTCGTGCACAGATCCTGCGGCGTACAGCGCTGTCCTTGTACACAGATCCCACTGCGTACAGCGCTGTCCTCGTACACAGATCCCGGGGCGTACAGCGCTGTCCTCGTACACAGATCCCGCGGTGTATAGCGCTGTCCTCGTACACAGATCCCGCGGCGTACATCGCTGTCCTCGTACACAGATCCCGCGGTGTATAGCGCTGTCCTCGTACACAGATCCCGCGGTGTATAGCGCTGTCCTCGTACACAGATCCCGCGGCGTATAGCTCTGTCCTCGTACACAGATCCCGCGGCATACAGCGCTGTCCTCGTACACAGGTCCGTATTACCATCCTGCTCATCCTGCAGTGTACAGCGCTGTCCTCGTACACAGATCCCGCGGCGTACAGCGCTGTCCTCGTACACAGGTCCGTATTACCATCCTGCTCATCCTGCAGTGTACAGCGCTGTCCTCGTACACAGATCCCGCGGTGTATAGCGCTGTCCTCGTACACAGATCCCGCGGTGTATAGCGCTGTCCTCGTACACAGATCCCGCGGTGTATAGCGCTGTCCTCGTACACAGATCCCCCGCGGCGTACAGCGCTGTCCTCGTACACAGGTCCGTATTACCATCCTGCTCATCCTGCAGTGTACAGTGCTGTCTCGTGCACACATTCTGTCCTTTTCCCATAGTCTTAATAAAAAAAAACTCTTAAAAACATATATATTTGGTATCTTTGTGTCCGCAAAAGTCAGGTCTATGAAAACAAGCATTATTTATACCTGGTGAACGGTATCAGAAACAAAAACACAACACCAGCATTATGCAGCAAAACCAAATTGGTATCCTGATAATTGTGCTGACCCGCGGTGTAAGGTTGTCATGTCATGCACACCATTAAAAAATGCTGCCAACACCAAGTTGGTGGAATTGTGTTTTTTTTTTTTCCCTTTCACTCTGCTTTGAAGTTTTTCAGTACGTTATATGGAACATTAAATAGTACCATTGATAAATACTCGTTCTGCAAACCCTCAGATGGCGATGGGAAAATCAGTGAGTTATGATCTTTTGTAAGTGCGAAGAAAAACAATGAAAAAATAAGTAAGAGTCACGTCAGTAAGGAGTTAAACTGCAAATAAGGGAGATATTATTCTATCTCCACAGCGCCACCTACTGGAAGGCAGCATTCCTTCAAGTCAATGTTAGACTCTTTATCCAAGTCTGGTAAGAATGACCGGGCATTGAAAGCAAAGCCAGAACCGATGCGCACACAGCTGTTTCGGGGTGTTTGCTGCACATCAGTGTGCGGTAGGATTCTGGCTTTGCTAGAGAGAGGCATGGGACGGGGGTCAGAAACACCCATGTCACAGGCTTGTATAAACAGTCTAACATTGACTTGAAGGAATAGTGACTTCCAGTAGGTGGCGCTGTGGAGGTATTATTCCATCTTCCCTATTCGTATATTACCCACAGGAGCATGAATGGCCCTTTAAGTCTCCTCGCTCACCATCTAGGAGCTTTCCCTGAGGAGTTAAACTGGCCATGCAAGGAAAAAACTGTCGAGTCTACCCAATGCTTCTGGGGGGGATCGGTTGACGATCTAAGGTGTAAGGAAAGATCTAATTATGCATGGCAAGAGAGCTTGGATTACAAAGAAGGCGGCATACTCCACAGCATGTCATACGATGGTCCTCATCTCCGATAGACATCCATGGAGACTGGATAGAAAGGATCAGTATATTGTCTATTTCTGCTTTGCTGCGTGCTGACTCAATAGATCCTGTGGTTAGAGTTAATGATGGACTTAGAGCCACTGTAGTGCAGAGTATACAGAGAATGGCGTGATCATGGAAAGTATCCAGCGAAAGGGGATCCTGTGGATGAAAAGAGCTTATCATCGAAAGGGGTCAGAGGAGGATGTCAGGAATCGTTCTGACAAGCACTGCGTAGACGATGGTGAATGATTTCCTGGATGACCCGCCCCTATTTAGTAGGAGGTCACTTCAGCCATAGCAGTGGTCACTTCTCACTTGCTATCCTTCAGCTTTGTAATTGGGCTTTCCTGTCTCTCTCTCGAACAGGGGCCACAATACAAAATTGAAAGCCATGTTCCGGGGCCCCTGTGCCACATCACCATGTATCACATCCAGGCCTTCCTATTCAAGTGCACTATTGTTACTTCAATATGGGACACCGGTACTAAGGTACTGGATGGGCTTTTTGACTACACCCTGTAGATCTGCACCTTATGGCAGCGCTATTACCGATCTGCAGTCGGGCCGTGTTCTTGTGCCCTCGGGTCTCATCGCACTGTGACGCATAAAACGGGAGTGTATTGCGCAGCGTACTGCAGACCGCATAGCTTTCTCTAAGGCTTTATCGCACACGTGGAGTTTTCTTCTGTGGGGTCAAATCTTTTAGGGGAGAACGTAATCCACTATATGGCATCAGATGGAGCAAACTGCGACTAAGGCTAGGCTCGTAATTTGTTGCGGGTTCTGGCTCAAATCTATCCATCTCATCACTTGAATGAAAATAGGCGCTGTAGTCTATTCAATGTGCAGATTTCAAATCTGTGTGCAGAAAGTCCAGAGATCTGTTACTTCATGGCATGGAATCCCCACGGATAGTGGCCACCTTAAAAGACGACTGTTGGGTGCATCAGCGGGCGACAACCATACAGCAACTGTAGTGATAGTCCTTGTAGTGAATGGGCGCTAATCAGCTGGAAGTAGCTACCGGCCACCTGCCTCCATTCACAGTAGACAGGCTGGCAGCTACTCCTCACCCCAAGATCATGGTGATTGGGCAGCATAAGGCCATCTGCCCCATCCTTATCTCCCTCCGCCATCTGTAGTGATGGGAGAGCCAGAAAACACCCATAAATGTTAGATGATGGTCCAGCTGCTATAGATCAAATGTATATGGCCATGCTAACTCGGATGTATGGTCACATACAGCTGTGAGTAAAAACAAGCAAATCAGTCGCCCAATTAAGCTGTGATAGCAGCACCAGTACTCAGAGTCCATCCAAATATACCACACAATATGAATTTTGCTTCCTGTTGCACTGATTTTAGGCTGACTTAATTGTTGAATCGGCGATGGCGGGAGTGATTCACTGGTCTCCGTTTATGAAGTCTTCATGTAATCACCAAAGATTTCATAAAAGACTTGAGACAGGTAAGAGAAGGATTGAAGCTCCCAATGTTTTTCCTATTATCTGCCTCCAGCCATAAGTAAACATGGAGGAACAGAAACTGAAAGCACTTCAGGAGACAAGATAATAAGGGTTAAACAAAAGAGAAACACAAAGAGTCTCAAAACCAACTAGAGCTCATCGCAAGACCTTCAAGACAGTGAAGAGAATGAGGAAGGATCCGAGGTTTCATCAGTCCCCATACACTGAAAGTCACATCAGAAGTCGACAATATGTTCACCAGGGCGTGCAAAACATCCATCTGATCTATATCTGATCTCTACGGAACAAGACATCATGGATGATAAGATGGAGAAGTGAAGCAATAAGGTTAAGATCAGTGGAGATCCGCTATGCTGGAAGAGTGGAGAAGGAATACATTGAAAGAGCAGAAAAGGGTTATACTGCTTGAGTGGAGAAGTATTAGAACAGAGGCTTTAGAAGGGTGAAGATTATTGTTTTTCCCTTGGTAGACACCCAGTCTGTGGCCAATGGTCAGAAGCCGTCTTTACACTCATAAAACCCTAGGTAATAAATAACACATAGTTTCATGAAGTGCTCCATTGTTATGGCTGGTTAGAAAAGCCGGTAGGTCCATAAGAAGGAAAGAAGACAGACTGATAATGAAGTTCTGCTTGTGTGTTCTACTGTAGAGAGGTTATTAATGATTACTGCCCCTAGCCTCCTGCACAGTATTCACAGCCCTCATTACCCATATAACCACCACACACAACGGAAAGAGAAGAACTCCACCAAAGCCATGGTGGATGGTAAAAATGAGTAGATGCATGAGCTGACACAACCCCACCATCTCTGTCATGGTATATTACATTGAAGTTATCCATATCACTTGTGTGAGAAAGTAAATACCTCCTCATGAAGTTTAATCACTAGTTGGTGCTTTGAGGACCAAATTACATCACTCATTTGCATAGAAAATTGGTGAATACACTTGGCCTCTATGTCAGGTGGGTTTGCTCATCTATAGCTACAATCCATGATGGAGCCTGTTGGTCTTCAGTTTCTTCATTTTGGGATCCTGGTTAGGAGGGGATCTGTCAGACAGAGGACAGGAAATCACATACTGCTGTAAAACATGAGGATGAGGTGAGGAGATTTTTGCATAGTGTCTATTACTAGTCTTAAAGCTCAGTAGTCGCGATTCCCCATATAACTCCTCGATCTACCACACAGTCCATTGGTTTACCTGTACTTTAGAGAGCTGTTTCCTGTCCTAATAGAAAGGATCAGGGCAATGACTGAATCGTTGTACTTCATAATGCTACAGACGGAATTAGCTACAAGAACACAGAAGGCTGGCACGTTTAGTTTGGGTGGTACCTTAGAAGACTGCCTCATTGGAGCATTGCTAGGCCTGGACTCTCAGTAAGTGATCATAGAAGTTGGAGTGTCGGCAGCATGGTGGTTCAGTGGTTAGCACTCCTGTCTTGCAGCCCTGGGTTCTTATACTCAAATTTGCATGGAGTCTCCATGTGTTTGTGGGTTTCCGTTCACACTGCAGGTTATCCGTCTTCCTATGAGTGATTGGAGAATTGATTGTGAGCCTTAGTGGGGAGATGGACTGATGTGAGTGATTACAGTGATTGTACAGCGCCGTGGGCTATACAGGTGCTATGTGAACAGAAGTACAGTAGGAGTGGCCATCATCTGATGACATCTACATTTTGGAAATAGTACACGGAAAAGGAAGTCGATATGAGGATCCACTGATTACCAGAGATGGACAGGGGTCCTCTGTGATGGGCATTACTCCCATGTTTCACTACTGATGGACACTAAAGCTGGACATACACAATACCTCTTTTGTATATGTATATAAATGTACATTCACACACGGATCAGCCAAGTATGTATGTGTTCTCAATAGTTGGGTGTAAGCCACTACCACATTTATCTGTCCCCTTCTCCATGGTTGTCTTATTCCTTCCCCACTCTTCATCTACTCCAACAAAGTATTCTATGCAGTGGACAAATGACGTTTCTACAAAAAGTACTAACTCAAGGATGGTGGCTTGCTGCACACAGTCTGTAGTTAAGGGATTCGTCTGAGGAGCTTGCACACAACAAGCAAACTGTTTTAACACAAAAGCTCCGGCTTGCCTCCAGTCACCTAACTGCACTTTCACTACTTGCAAGAGTCGATAGATATGCTAGTATCTGGCTGTACGTTGGGGCATGTCAGTTTCTAGCAGGCCTGCTTGCAGTCTGACAGTAGTTACTCATGTGCCACACTTGGTTCTTATTGTGAACTCGGTTATGACCTGCGGCATCCTAAGTACTGTGATAGGGGTGAAGAGCCTTCCAAAGTCCATTGTAGATCTCCCATCTGAAAAGCTGTGTAAGAGTGTGTCACGCTCTGAAGCCTTCCCTCTGGCTGTAGCTTCTGTGGTTCTGCAGTATGACCTCCTGCAGCTTTGAACCTTCAGCAAACCTTCCTGGGCTAGGCCCTTAGCTCAGGCAGCCATAAACAGCACACTCTGTATCTCAGTTGCCCCTTCATTTAGGCAGCTGCACAATTTGCTCTGCTGCTCTCTTTACTGCGTGCCTCGGATACAGCTCTACTTCTCCCACCAGTACACAGAAACTCGTCTCTCATCCTCATCAAGAACATTTGTTCGCATGAGCATACAAACTTTCACTAAAGCATTCACATGGATCCCCCTTACATCCCTCTGTCCTTATCTTCCAGACCCCTCTGTCCTCCTCCTCCAGACCCCTCCGTTTCCTCTTCCATTCTCTGGTGGTGGTTTTTTCTCCCATGAGAACAAATGTGTTGGGTATCCTACTTGATCCTTCTCTCCTCCAGCCTCTGCCATTGGTGATTTGGGAGGTCCCATACACAGTATTGGGTGGGTCCAGTCATTATTAGTCTGATGTGTATGGCCAACTTACATGAACCAGCACTGTACCAGGTGGGGACATGACATTGGGCACCACCCACTAGGCATTGGTGAGCACTACTGAGGGACCAGGTGCTGCCAAGAGGCTGCTCATTCACTAAGGGTTGGGCACTACTCCGTTGGCAAGAAGGGCATAAGCAATGCACCATTAAGAAGCTGATATAATACACAGGACCTGACAATGCCACATGTCAGGTGTGACCTATATCAGGCATAGAATCTCATTGGGTGATGATTGGTATAAGAAAGTAGCATGCAAAGATTTGGTGCTGCTACCACAAGGCCCCTTATAGTGACGATATGGTTAGACGTCTTATGAAGTACAGCGATTCAGTCATTGCCCTTACCCTTCTGCCAGGTCCATCCTGAACCCCACTAACAGTCCATGATCCAATCTCTTCAAAAAGAGGTTGATTGCAAGTACATATGGCAAAGGGCTCAAGGGACACCCCTGACAAACACCAGACTCCACCAAAGGGACGCCCGATTCAACCGTTCACCAGTAGGAATCTCTCAACCTCTGCATACAAGATCTTTAGCCAATCCACAAATTTCCCAGTAGACCATATCTCAGAAGGACTGACCATTAGCCTTAATTCTGGCGCAGTTTTTTTAGGAATGTGTTAACAGAAATCTCTTGTCAATACATAAACAAGGACCACTGTCTACAGATGCAAAAACTCTGGCTAGATTATTTGGGAGCTGCACCGATTTATCTTAGCGGTCACCACCAATCAGCCGCTGCATAAAACCTCTGACAGGTGAAGTGAATAATACTGACTATCTGGTGACAATGGCAACTGTCCGCGGAGGAATATGTTAGGCAGCAAGTGATCAGTCAGCTCTTGAAGTTCATGTTGGAAGCAGGAAAAATTGGCAAGCGTAAGGATCAGAGCAACTGACGAGCATCAAAGTGTGATTTGCAGACAACTGGTCAGAGCATCTCCAGAATAGTGGGACTTCTAGAGTCTTTGTGGTATGTAGTGGTTAGTACCTACCAAATGGGGTCCAAGGAAGGACCCCTGGCCACAGGTTCTTAGCTGCGCAAGCCCATTGATGTGGCGTGAAGGCCACCCATGTGGTGCAACCCCGCAGAGGAGTGACTGTAGGACAAAGTACTGGTTAAGCCTCTGCTGGTAATGATGGAAAGGTGTCAGATCATACCGGTCATCACAGCTTGTTGTGTAGGAAGCGACAGCTGCAGACTGGTCAGTGTGCTCATGTGACCCCTGTCTAACATCTTGGGAGTCAATTAAGACCAAGTACCCCCTTCATGGTGGTGGGATTTCCTAATGGCAGTGCCCTCTATTGACAAGATAAGGTACTCGCTTGCACTGCAAAAACTGTACAGGAGCAGGAAGCACAAAGAGGTGAATGAGATAACTTCTTCCAGATCTCGTCCGATTGACAGAAACAAGTCTGATTGATAAAGGCTGCACCAAGTGATTTTCTGGACCTGCTGCTACCATCTTGTAAAGATATCACAAGGCACTTCAGAGGTCTTGTGGAGTCTGGCTCTCAACAGATGGCATAAGAGGGAACTCCACAGTTATGACTTAAGTCTGATAGTGATAAAATAGTACAGCCATAAAAGAACATGCAGTCTGACACAGAGGCAATCGCTGCACAGTTTGGAGCTATATTGAGATGCTGTTTTGATTATGATGACCATACATTACACATTGTTATGTGCAGAAGTGATGGGACTCCATGGTTAAAATGTTTTCAGATGATTGTTTTAGAGACACTGTTTAAGAGCCATTTCCTTTTCTACTTGTTCTCAGTAGTTGGTTGATTTATAAGTTATATAGAGTGATACACAGTAAAGCAGATCTACATGCTACTCTTTCTTATGGAGCTACTCCTGTTCTTCCTGTTCCTTTTTCAGCTGCTTCTCCCCTATCAAGGTTCTTCCTTATTGAGGTTGTTTCTCCTTTTTATTGAGATTCCTCCTCCTTTATTGAGGCTCTTTGTCTTCCGCCTCCCTATTAAGACCCTTTCTTCTTCCTCTTCTTCAAAACCTCCATCACTGAATTCCATTACAAAAAATGATGCACTATTTTCTGTTAAAAGCTGGAAACCCAGTTGGAAACTAAGCTGACCCATTATAGTCAATTAAGTCCATCTGGTTCCATCAAAAGACAGATCAATTTTGCCAGGAGGTGCTGTTTTCCTGCTGTTCAAATGGAGCGAAGAAACATAACCCGTGAGCACTGATGAGAATAAATGAGCTTCTTTGTCTGTCTTACTGGTGCTGGATAGGAGCCGCGGGTGTAGTAGCCATGCAGGACAAGAGAGTAGTCAGGAGGAAGCCAGGAGTCATTACTGGGTAGTAACTTTTGCAGTTCCAATGGATGAGGCAGGAAGCATAGACAGGTGAAAGCCAGGAGTCATTATCAGGTAGTCACATTTGCAAGAGAGCAGCAGGTTTAGGCAGTGACCCTTGATCAAGGCAAAGAGCACAATAATCTCACATTGAGGAAGTGGCAAGGGCAGGCTTTTTTAGCATGTCCAATCAGGAAGAGGGTGGTGCTAAGACAGGACTGGATTGCAGGGAAAAGGGAACAAGACTGAGGTAATGCACTTGAGCTGTCCAAAGGGCTGATGTCTCAGTAGGTAGAGATGCTGCCTGGAGTGCATAAGGGTCCTGGGTTAAGGTCCCGACATTATCTTTTCTGAGACTCTTCCTCCATATTGAGGTTCCTATTCTTCTTGCATATTGAGCCTTTTCATCTTCTGCCGTATTGAGGCTCTTCATCATCTTCTATGAGGCTCTTTCTTTGTATGGAGTTACTTCCTCTTCCTCCGTATAGAGGTTCTTCCTTTGTAGTGATGCTCTTCCTCAGTATTGCGATTCTTCCTCTTCTTCTGCCAAATTGTTTCTCTTCCCCCATATTGAAGTTCTTCCTATTCTTTCGTATTGAGACTTTTCCTCTGTATTGAGGTGTTTCTTCTTCTGTTCTGAGTCTCTCTCTCCGTATTGCGGTTCTTCCTCTACCTCTGCCGTATTGGGGTTCTGTCTCTTCTGTTTCTCTTCATCTTCTTCCTTGTTAAGGCTCATCCTCCATATTTAGGGTTCTTCCTTTTCTTCTGTATTGAGACTGTTCCTCTACTTCTTCAATATTGAGGTTCTTCCTCTTCTTCTTCCCTGTTGAGGCTCTTCCTCCGAATTATTTCTTTGTCTTCTTCTTCTGTCCTGATGCTCTTCCCCTGTATTGAAGTTCTTCCTGTTCTTTTGTATTGAGACTCTTCCTCCATATTGTGTTGCTTCCTCTTCTTCTTTCAATTTGAGACTCTCTCCTTATTGAAGTTCTATCTTTTCTTGTGCTGTAATGAAGATCTTCTTCTGTATTGAGGTTCTTCCTCTGTACTGAGGCTCACACTTTTCTTCTGGTGTCTTGAGGCTCTTCTTCCGTATTGAGGTTCTTCCCTTCAAATTGAGGCTCATCCTCTACTTCTGTATTCAGGCTCTTCTTCTGTATTGTGGTTCTTCCTCTTCTTCTGTTCTGAGTCTCTCTCTCTCTTTGTATTTAAGTTCTTTCTTTTCTTCTTCAGTGTTGGGGCTCTTTCTCTGTATTGAGATTCCTCCTCCTCTTCTTTTGTATTGAGGCTCTTCCTTGATACTATTCTTCTTTCATTTTGAGCCTCTTCTGTTGTATTGAGGCTCTTCATCTTCTTCCGCATTAAGGCTCTTGCTCCATATTGAGTTTCTTTCTCTTCTATATTAAGGTTCTTTCTCTGCTTCTGCCATATTGGGGCTCTTCCTCTTCTTCTGCTGTACTGAGACTCTTTATCTTCTATGTTGAGGCTCTTCCTCCGTATGGAGTTTTTTCCTCTTCCTCCCTATAGAGGTTTTTCCTCTGTTTTGAGGCTCTTCCTCTGTATTGCAGTTCTTCCTCTTCTTCTGCGAAATTGTTTCTCTTCCCTCGTATTGAAGTTCTTCCTATTCTTTTGTATTGAGACTCTTCCTCTGTATTGAGGTGCTTACTGTTCTTCTTCTGTTCTGAGGCTCTCTCTCCGTATTGAAGGTCTTTCTTTTCTTCTTCAGTATTGAGTCTTTTTCCATTTTGAGGTTTTTCCTCTTTTTTCGTATTTAGGGTCTCTTTCTGCATTTGGGCTCTTATGAATTGAGACTCTTCTTCTGTATTGAGGTTTTTCGCCTTATTCTGCCGTATTGAGGTTCTTTGCCATATTCTGCCTTATTGAGGGTTTTTCCTCTTCTTCTTCCCTATTGAGGTTCTTCCTCTTCTTCTTCTGCATGGAGTCTCACCCTCTTCTTTCATCTTGAGGCTCTTCCGTATTGTGGCTCTTCCTCTGTATTGTGTTTTTTCACCTGAGACTCTCCCTCCGTATTGAAGTCCTTTCTTTTCTTCAGTATTGAGGCTCTTTTACCATAATGAGGTTCTTCCTCTTCTTCTGCCATATTGAGGCTCTTCCTCCATATTGAGGTTCTTCCTCTTCTGCCATATGGATGCTCTTCCGCTGTATTCAGGTTCTTATTCTTCTTCTTGCTTATTGAGCCTCTTCCTCTTCTTCTGCTGTATTGAGGCTCCTGATCTTCTTCCATATTAAAGCTTTTCCTCTATAGCGAGTTTCTTCCTCTTCTGCCATATTAAGACTCTTCATCTTCTTCTTCCGTGTTGAGGCTTGTCCTCCGTATTGAGTTTCTTCTTCCGTATTGAGGTTCTTCCTCCATATTGAGGCTTTTCCTCTACTTCAGTCTTGAGGTTCTTTCTCTTCTTCTTCCATGTTGAGTCTCATCCTCTGTATTGTGGTGATTCCTCTTCTTCTGTGTCGATGCTCTTCCCCCATATTGAAATTCTTCCTATTCTCTAGTATTTAGACTTTTCCTCTGTATTGAGTTGTTTCCTCTTTTTTGATATTGAGGCTCTCTCTCTCTGTTGAAGTTCTATCTTTTCTTCTTCAGTATTGAGGCTCTTCCTCCATATTGAGGTTCTTCCTCTTCTGCTGTAATGAAGATCTTCCTATGTATTTAGCTTCTTACTCTTTTTCTTCTGTACTCAGGCTCATCCTTTTATTCTGGCGTCTTGAGGTTATTTTTCCGTATTGAGGTTCTTCCCTTCATATTAAAGTTCATCCTCTACTTCTTCTGTATTGAGGCTCTTCCTTCGTATTGTGGTTCTTCCTCTTCTTCCGTTCCGAGGCTCTCTCTTTGTATTGAAGTTCTTTCTTTTCTTCTTCAGTATTGAGGCTTTTTCTCCGTATTGAGATTTTTCCTCTAATTCTTTTGTATTGGGGTTCTTCCTCCATATTAAGGTTCCTATTCTTTTTATGTATTGAGCCTCTTTCTCTTCTTCTACTGTATAGAGGCTTTTCTTCTGCATTAGTATTTCCTTGGAAAACATCTTTAAAACACACTCCAGACCATTTTTTTCTCGCCTTCTTTTCCAGCCATGTGCATTTAAGAGCGAGAGAACAATGAGTGTGTGCCCCCAGAGATTGGCTTGAGAACAATAAGCCTGATTTGTCTATATCGGAGCATGTGTTCGTTGAAGTGTTGTGTAATTTACTTGACTTTCATTCCCTCACGCGTTTCATTCCGGCACTTGGCACGTTACACGAGGTCATGAGGTTTATCATTGTCCTCATTCATCAGATTGTTGTAGCGGCGGCGCAGCCTCTCCATGTCCTGTCCAGTAAACAGCTTGGGGGCTTGTCCGGGACCGGTAGATGGAGAGAAACCTGAGTACGGTCTAACGTGGCAAAGACTGCGGCCGCTAAGTGCCCCCTTACATAAACTTTCTACAGAGCTGGAAAGTTCTCTCCTTTCTTGCCGTGTGCACTTTCGGCCTCATTTCCTAATGGGTTAACGAGCTTCCTCATTGCAGCGACACCTCTGGGACCTGACAGACAGATCTGCACCCTGGACGTTAATGCTCAGGCAGAGCTCAGGCTCCCAGCGTTCAGCATTAGGAGCCGCACTCTAAACCTCCCCGCACGCTGATTTATGTCACTAGTGTGACCTGACGAGAGGAAGGAGCGAGATTAAACAACGCGTCCGCGCCACTTGCTGCTTATTCCAGTTTATCATAAATCGTAACCAGAAGTACCATTTGGTATATATTTGGCGCATGGAGGTCTCTTTAATGTACGAACGGCCCAGGCAACAGGAAATCTAATGGAGGAAATCAATACGCCGTTCTCATGTACTAAACGACGTCCAGTGAGGACTCATTCACACGACCTCAAGACAGAGATGGCATTGTTGCATCCAGGGATCCGAGCTGGTTTCGTACCTTTGACGTCTACGTTTTTCATCTGCGGATAGATGGGAGATGAAGACAGGCATATAGGTATATGTAATATAAATACACATGTCCGCCCAGTTGGATTGTTCCCCGTGTCCTGTGCGCACATGCTGTATTTGTAGCAGGCTGTGCGCTTTGTTTTCCATCGTTATAACAATTCTCTGGTGAGAAATGCCCACTTTCTGCGTGTGGCGACTGCATCGAATACGCAATACACCACATATCCGGTGTTTCTTCATATAGTATCTACATACTACCATTACTCCTAGTACTAGCAAAGTGTAAAATGCACCACCACTAAAGACCATTTATACGCAAAGACAATCTTTCAAACTATTGAAAGATTGACAGTTTTAGCAATTGTTTTTCATAAAGTGTTAATGGACACTAACGTCCATTAACACTTTATGAACTTCATTTGTGTGTAAAAGGGCCTCCTGGGGCTGTTTGCAGAGCACAGCATGTGGACTGGGTCCTGCACACAGCTTCATTGCTCTCGTATGGGCTGTCAGTAGAATACAGAGTTCGGTCCCTGTTATCTCTCTGCGGCTGAATCATGGATTTTAAGCTCACCTTAAAATCATCATTCAGCCAAATAGTGAACAATGACAGCGTTTACACGCAACGATTATCGCTCATATGCAATCGTTTGAATGATTTTTGAGCGATAATCGTTGCATGTAAATGGGCCTTTATTTTACAGGCATTGAAAGCGCCAACACACAAGATACCCAACACATTTAAACCTTTGAGACTTGTCTGAAGTGACAAACTGATAGTGTCCCCAGTAGTCATAGTGACCCCCCCATAATGGCCCTAATAATAATAGTGTTGCCTATAATGGCCCAGTAGTAATAGTGTCACCCACAGTGGCCATAGGAAATAGTGTCCGCTATAGTGGCCCCAGTAGTAATAGTGACCCCAGTACTGGAACTCCAGCTGGGCAGCAACCCCACAAGGAGTGCACTCACTGTCTGCAGCTCCGGTTGGGTGGCTGCCATACTGTAATCAGGGACTGTAAACTCTGACCTCTTACCTTGCCACCCCTGTTCACACTACACTGTGATTCGGTTTTCTGCTCTGTCCTAGGAGCTAAACAATGGCAAAACCGGAAGCGCCGGATCTATCCCATGCTGGACTCCATTGACTGTATTGCAGTCCCTCCAGTTCCTATTAGGCCATTTGCATTTCCCAGGATGAAGCCGCTCTACGTGGGGCACTGTTTCATCTGGATTGTAGCAGAAATCTGCAAGTAGCACCTTTGATGTAGATGTCAACAAGCTCCAATGCACGTCCATGTGATCCACCGGTGCTGCTTCTATCTGTGACGGATGAGTCCACCACCCTCTGAAATCCTCTGTGCTGCTGGACACTCGGCGTCTTCTGCTATGTCCTTCCTTTATATCATACCTAAAGTCAGATGAGTGCGCACTCCTCTCCTGAAATACTCTTCACTGCTGCCAGGGGTTGTTACTTGCTCATTCAGTCCGTGACCTCCCACTTCTCCCTGCCATCACTCTGCCCCTGTGACATATAGGTTACTGAGTGCAGGTAGCCATTTAAATACTCTGTGCTGCTGTGGACATCCAAATGCTGTAAAAGGCTGCATACGGTATGAGAAGAAGAAACTGAAGCAGCTGCGGCTTCAGCCAGGCGGTAAAGAATAACCCTGACCTGGCGACCTTGTCCCTCCACACGGTGACATGATCCTCAGGGGTCCGGGCGGCTCGTCCAGGCTGATAATGGCTTGCTGATGATAAATTCACCAGACTGCGGCAGGGTAGAAGTCCTGGCATCATGTTACCCGTTAGTCGGGATGAGAGGAGCCCCCATGGATACAACGGACCACCAAGATTTTACTAAACCCCCACATGATAATGAACAGCTGGATATGTGGGGGTCTCAGTGCACTAAACCCGCAGTGGGTGGATATAGGTGAGTGTATGTAACCCGTGTCACACCCTTAGCATTGTGTATGTGACGAGAGGTGTCCACTCCTGCCAGCTGCAGATAACTCACCCGTGTGTACTTACTGGGAGGAAGCGGGCGTTCACAGGGTGATAACACCGGCCGTCTGGGGCCTGGAGGTTACAGGATGGTCACCATGGTGTAGCAGAACCAGGCGTATATTCACCTGTTCATTAGTCACCAAGGAGATAGGTGAGCATGTGAACCGTACATTAAAGTGGCACTTGGGGCATATCTGGTAGCAGCAGTAAGCTGTGATTCGTGTGTCATGCTCCACCCCCCAGACTCTGCAGCAGGTTTATCACAGTATCCGGGTTGCTGCATGGAGCCCCACACCGGTAGCTGCCATGGCTCCCAGCAGCGGTGGCATTGTGGTGGGCACTAGGCATCCATCATGTACAAAACTCAGACGTATCTCCCATCCTCGATGAGCTGAATCCAGCAACTGTAATCTGGGCCTGTACTGCGGTGCATTGTGTTGCATTGGGTCCTGTGTACGGTGTATCGTGCTGTGTGTATAGTAGTGCATTGTGCTGGGGCAGGTCCTGTACTGCGGTGTATTGTGCTGGGGTGGGACCTGTATTGTAGTGCATTGTGCTGGGGTGGGACCTGTATTGTAGTGCATTGTGCTGGGGCAGGTCCTGTACTGCGGTGTATTGTGCTGGGGCGGGACCTGTATTGTGGTGCATTGTGCTGGGGCTGGACCTGTGTTGTAGTGCATTGTGCTGGGGCGGGTCCTGTATTGTAGTACATTGTGCTGGGGCAGGTCCTGTACTGCGGTGTATTGTGCTGGGCGGGTCCTGTATTGTAGGGCTTTGTGTTGGGTCGAGACCTGTATTGTAGTGCATTTTGCTGGGGCGGGTCCTGTATTGTAGCGCATTGTGCTGGGGCGGGTCCTGTGTTGTAGTACATTGTGCTGGGGCAGGTCCTGTACTGCGGTGTATTGTGCTGGGCGGGTCCTGTATTGTAGGGCTTTGTGTTGGGTCGAGACCTGTATTGTAGTGCATTTTGCTGGGGCGGGTCCTGTATTGTAGCGCATTGTGCTGGGCAGGTCCTGTGTTGTAGTGCACTGTGCTGGGGCGGGTCCTGTATTGTAGCGCATTGTGCTGGGGCGGGTCCTGTGTTGTAGTGCATTGTGCTGGGCTGGGTCCTGTATTGTAGTGCATTGTGCTGGGGCGGGTCCTGTATTGTAGTGCATTGTGCTCGGGTGGGACCTGTATTGTAGTGCATTGTGCTGGGGTGGGACATGTGTTGTAGTGCATTGTGCTGGTGTGGGACCTGTATTGTAGTGTATTGTGCTGGGGCGAGTGCTGTATTGTAGTGCATTGTGCTGGGGTGGGTCCTGTATTGTAGTGCATTGTGCTCGGGCGAGTGCTGTATTGTAGTGCATTGTGCTGGGGCGAGTGCTGTATTGTAGTGCATTGCGCTGGGGCAGGACCTGTATTGTAGTGCATTGTGCTGGGGCAGGTCCTGTACTGCGGTGTATTGTGCTGGGGCGGGACCTGTATTGTGGTGCATTGTGCTGGGGCTGGACCTGTGTTGTAGTGCATTGTGCTGGGGCGGGTCCTGTATTGTAGTACATTGTGCTGGGGCAGGTCCTGTACTGCGGTGTATTGTGCTGGGCGGGTCCTGTATTGTAGGGTTTAGTGTTGGGTCGAGACCTGTATTGTAGTGCATTTTGCTGGGGCGGGTCCTGTATTGTAGCGCATTGTGCTGGGGCGGGTCCTGTGTTGTAGTACATTGTGCTGGGGCAGGTCCTGTACTGCGGTGTATTGTGCTGGGGCGGGTCCTGTATTGTAGGGCTTTGTGTTGGGTCGAGACCTGTATTGTAGTGCATTTTGCTGGGGCGGGTCCTGTATTGTAGCGCATTGTGCTGGGCGGGTCCTGTGTTGTAGTGCACTGTGCTGGGGCGGGTCCTGTATTGTAGCGCATTGTGCTGGGGCGGGTCCTGTGTTGTAGTGCATTGTGCTGGGCTGGGTCCTGTATTGTAGTGCATTGTGCTGGGGCGGGTCCTGTATTGTAGTGCATTGTGCTCGGGTGGGACCTGTATTGTAGTGCATTGTGCTCGGGTGGGACCTGTATTGTAGTGCATTGTGCTGGTGTGGGACCTGTATTGTAGTGCACTGTGCTGGGGCGGGTCCTGTATTGTAGCGCATTGTGCTGGGGCGGGTCCTGTGTTGTAGTGCATTGTGCTGGGCTGGGTCCTGTATTGTAGTGCATTGTGCTGGGGCGGGTCCTGTATTGTAGTGCATTGTGCTCGGGTGGGACCTGTATTGTAGTGCATTGTGCTCGGGTGGGACCTGTATTGTAGTGCATTGTGCTGGGTGGGACCTGTATTGTAGTGCATTGTGCTGGGGTGGGTCCTGTATTGTAGTGCATTGTGCTCGGGCGAGTGCTGTATTGTAGTGCATTGTGCTGGGGCGAGTGCTGTATTGTAGTGCATTGCGCTGGGGCAGGACCTGTATTGTAGTGCATTGTGCTGGTGTGGGACCTGTATTGTAGTGCATTGTGCTGGTGTGGGACCTGTATTGTAGTGCATTGTGCTGGTGTGGGACCTGTATTGCAGTACATTGTGCTGGGGTGGGACCTGTACTGTAGTGCATTGTGCTGGAGTGGGACCTGTATTGTAGTGCATTGTGCTGGGCTGGGACCTGTATTGTAGTGTACTGTGCTGGGGTGGGATCTGTATTGTAGTGCATTGTGCTGGAGTGGGTCCTGTACTGTAGTGCATTGTGCTGGGGCGGGTCCTGTATTGTAGTGCACTGTGCTGGGGCGGGTCCTGTACTGTAGTGCATTGTACTGGGGCGGGTCCTGTACTGTAGTGCATTGTGCTGGGGTGGGACCTGTATTGCAGTACATTGTGCTGGGGCGGGTCCTGTACTGTAGTGCATTGTGCTGGGGTGGGACCTGTATTGCAGTACATTGTGCTGGGGCGGGTTCTGTACTGTAGTGCATTGTGCTGGGCGGGTCCTGTATTGTAGTGCATTGTGCTGGGGCGGGTCCTGTACTGTAGTGCATTGTGCTGGGGTGGGACCTGTATTGTAGTGTACTGTGCTGGGGCGGGTCCTGTACTGTAGTGCATTGTGCTGGGTTGGGACCTGTATTGTAGTGTACTGTGCTGGAGTGGGTCCTGTACTGTAGTGCATTGTGCTGGGGTGGGTCCTGTATTGTAGTGCACTGTGCTGGGGCGGGTCCTGTACTGAAGTGCATTGTGCTGGGGTGGGACCTGTATTGTAGTGCATTGTGCTGGAGTGGGTCCTGTACTGTAGTGCATTGTGCTGGGGTGGGTCCTGTATTGTAGTGCACTGTGCTGGGGCGGGTCCTGTACTGTAGTGCATTGTGCTGGGTTGGGACCTGTATTGTAGTGTACTGTGCTGGAGTGGGTCCTGTACTGTAGTGCATTGTGCTGGGGTGGGTCCTGTATTGTAGTGCACTGTGCTGGGGCGGGTCCTGTACTGAAGTGCATTGTGCTGGGGTGGGACCTGTATTGTAGTGCATTGTGCTGGAGTGGGTCCTGTACTGTAGTGCATTGTGCTGGGGTGGGTCCTGTATTGTAGTGCACTGTGCTGGGGCGGGTCCTGTACTGAAGTGCATTGTGCTGGGTTGGGACCTGTATTGTAGTGCATTGTGCTGGGGCGGGTCCTGTACTGTAGTGCATTGTGCTGGGGCGGGTCCTGTATTGTAGTGCACTGTGCTGGGGTGGGACCTGTATTGTAGTGCATTGTGCTGGAGTGGGTCCTGTACTGTAGTGCATTGTGCTGGGGCGGGTCCTGTATTGTAGTGCACTGTGCTGGGGCGGGTCCTGTACTGTAGTGCATTGTGCTGGGGCGGGTCCTGTGTTGTAGTGCACTGTGCTGGGGCGGGTCCTGTACTGTAGTGCATTGTGCTGGGGCGGGTCCTGTATTGTAGTGTACTGTGCTGGGGTGGGACCTGTATTGTAGTGCATTGTGCTGGTGTGGGACCTGTATTGCAGTACATTGTACTGGGGTGGGTCCTGTATTGTAGTGCATTGTGCTGGGGTGGGACCTGTATTGCAGTACATTGTACTGGGGTGGGTCCTGTATTGTAGTGCATTGTGCTGGGGTGGGACCTGTATTGCAGTACATTGTGCTGGTGTGGGACCTGTATTGCAGTACATTGTACTGTGGCAGGTCCTGTACTGCGGAGCATTGTACTGGGGTGGGTCCTGTATTGTAGTGCATTGTGCTGGTGTGGGACCTGTATTGCAGTACATTGTACTGTGGCAGGTCCTGTACTGCGGAGCATTGTACTGGGGTGGGTCCTGTATTGTAGTGCATTGTGCTGGGGTGGGACCTGTATTGCAGTACATTGTGCTGTGGCAGGTCCTGTACTGCGGAGCATTGTACTGGGGTGGGTCCTGTATTGTAGTGCATTGTGCCGGGGCGGGTCCTGTACTGCGGAGGATTGTGCTGTGGCAGGTCCTGTACTGCGGAGCATTGTACTGGGGTGGGTCCTGTATTGTAGTGCATTGTGCTGGGGTGGGTTCTGTACTGTGGAGCATTGTGCTGGATCACGTTCTGTATTGTGTGCATTGTGCTGGGGCGGGTTCTGTACCCCAGTATATTGTGGTGGGGCGGGTTCTGTACTGCCGTGCATTGTTATGGGGTGTGTTCAGCAGGTATCATATGCAGAAGTATATCAAGAGCGAGCAGCCAGGCATTCCTGGGGGCCTCAGAATACTAAAGGGTCAGGAAGGAAGAGGTTAAGCACTGGACCTCGAGGCACAAGCGTTCTATCACTGAAGGAGTAGTAGATGCTTGGAGAAAACTTCCAGTAGACGTGGTTGGAGAATCAGCAGTAAAGACCGTAAGCTGCCAGTATAATCCTAGATCTATCCTACCTGGAACACAGAGGGGCGGAGCGCGGGGGTCTCTGTCGGAGTTTGTTTTGTGAAAGAGAGGTCACTCCTTTGTGCTCTTTCTTTTGTTTTCTAACTCTTTCCCTCTTTTTCGCTCTCGGTGTCTTTTGCGCTTTCACTTTTGTACGCTCGTTGTCTTTTGCTCTTTTGCTGCCTTTCCTATTTATGCTTTTTTGCGCTTTAGCTGAATTTTGCACTCTAGCTGTCTTTTTGTGCTTTCACTATTTTGTACTCTCGTTTGCCTTTTGCACTCTAGCTGTCTTTTTGCACTTTTACTTTTTTGTCCTCTCGTCATTCTCGCTACCTTTTGCACTTCCAAGCTTTCCCTTTCACATAGTTGCTCTTTCACTCACTCTTGCGCTCTTATTCTAACTTTTGTTCTGCCTTTCATGTGTGCTTTTACGTGCGCTCTTTTGTTCGCCATTTTTAACTCTGCTGGCTATAGGATGGATGGGGGTGTTGGTGATCCTGCAGATGTTTGAGGCAACTGCGTGTGGAGCAATTCCCTAATATATAAGCAGATGCCATGCAGGAGGGGTTTATATCAGCCCCTGGCGCGCCGCAGGGTATTGCAGTTCCCCGCAGCAGCCCTGCTATCATATCAGGTGAGCAGTTCCCATGCTAGACCCATATTAGGGAATTGCCATCCATGCACTGCTCTTATGGACGTGGCGGTTGAGCAGGGCGTCACTCAGTGTGTAGCGGTGTTGTGGTGGGCTGATTGATCTTCCAGCGATATCTCGGCTCCCTCCATGCTGACGGAGTTTGCATACATCAGGAAATGGCGAGAGGACGCAGAAGGCATTATTAGGCTTCCCCAACAGGAAGGAGCCCCGTTACATATCGCCCTGAACTCTCGCTGGCCTCCTTGCACCCTGCGTGAACTGGATTTTATGTGTCTGCAGGAACAGATAGGGCGCTGCTGCGGGGAGGGGGGGGGGGGGGGCGGACTGCGCTTCGTAAACTCCTAAACCCTGACCTGCTGATATTGTGTTATCAGACGTGTTTATTGCCTCTACTTCATGTTTAGAGGCGTAAAAGCAACAACTTTCATCAGGACATTGCTCCTTCCATGGCGGCCTGCGCTGTGGGGCGGGTCAAGTGTGAGAATTGGGCCAGAGGTGGCCATAAACCGCGTTTATATCCGCCCTCCATAACATTTCTGTATATACTGTGATGGAGCCGGCGATTCAGAGTGCATTACCTTGCCATGCAGTACTGGGTTTGGGACGCTATTCTGGTAGTCGTGGGCAGCAGGGGGCGTGCCCCATCTCCATCCCAAACAAGCATTTAACTCACTTGTAGTCGCGGTGCAGCAGCAGCTGCCACTGTAGTTGGTGTGACCCCTGACCTCTTCCCTGGCATCTTCATTGCTGTAGCAGATGCTGGTGGGGGGCAGAGGTCACCATGATCAGTGCAGCAACACCTCTGTTACCGGACAGGACCAAAAGTCACTTAAATGCTTGTCAGGTGGTTGGAGATCAACTATGGGGGTCACTATTACAGGTGGCCTATTAAAAGGGTTTAAAGTGAGGGGGTACCCAAAGGGTACTATTATTGTGGTGCACCGGGGCTCAATACAGCAGGCTAGCAGGGTCTGTAGTTCTTATGTCACATAGCAGAGTGGCTTCACTAACCTGAGGTTCCCGGCTACCTTTTGTTAAGGTGGCGGTTTCATTTGTATGGAGTGCAGGATGGACTTTTGATTTCATGAAACAACTTTAGGGTAAAGTCCCCTGGTGCAGCACTGAGTCATGCCTGACTCCTAGGGGGACATCGTGACGTTTCTTGTCAGACTGTATTTGCAGGGTGGTTTGCCATTGCCTTGCCCAGTCATCTTTTACCCCCCCCCCCCCAGCAAGCTGGGTACTCATTTTACCGACCTTGTAAGGATGGAAGACTCAGTCAGCCTTGAGCCGGCTATTCTAAACTTCACTGTAACTGGTTAAGCACATTTAGGTTACAACAGTCCATTATAGCATAACACGAGGTATTGCACAACAGCAGTAGATGAATGCTCATTTGGTTATTGTGCCTTTAAAGGTGGCTGCTTTAGCAGAGTTACTGAAGCTACAGCCTATAATGCTTTTGGGAATGTCCCAAACTTGGTTGGTAACAGGAATATCTTTGCTAACAGTTATTGATTCAATTCTTATCATGCACAGTCCAATTTAGATTAACCTCTGCTGTGGGGGAGGGGCGTGGCCTAGCAAGTGAGTTGAGCAGACGTGCTGAGGAGGGCTCTGCCATCAGACCCAAGAAATCCTCTGCCATCCTGCTTTTACTGGACCTGGGGCTGCCCTCCTGACCCCTCATCAGCTTCTCCTACCTCTGAGGATCATTTAGAGACCTTTTATTGTCTTACCGGCAACGGAACTCAGCTGCGGCCTACTAGGCCTGAAAGTTCCCCCGGTTCCATTACCGAGTGCTGGCACTCGTGAGAGCCCAGCTGAAGCCCTCCTGCCCAGTGAATCAGAGCAGAGGCCAGTCCGGAGGCCCTGCGGAGACACAGCTGCTGACTGCTCCCTCCACTGCAGCCGGGTGAGTGACGCTGGTGCTGGTAGCAGCACCAGCAGACACCCAGCCTGTGACGGTATTATTGTATCTTGACGCCACTGGAAGTACTGGTGGAGCCAAGATACAAGGTGTTTGACAGGGGATTGACGACGCCTGTTCCTGATTGGCTGCAGGCCATTGTCCCCTTTCTCGTGCTCACAGGTCCTGCCTTTTTCCCTGCGGTGACTGTAGCCAGCGTCACAGCAGCCCTGCTGTCCGTGTCCCTGGCGGCCCTTGTTCATCTTTACAGCTTTTGCTGCTGGCCCCGCTGTCACCTCCGCTGCCTTGTAGTGGACCGCTGTGACTCTCCCTGGCGACCCTTCCACACAGTGAGTGTAGCAGAGCCGCGGAAAAACAGCAACTGCTGAGGTGAATATAGCTGCCCCCCCCCACCGCTGCTCTGCAGCGCTCACCGTCTGAAGTGACAACTGCTGCTGCTCAGCGCTGCAGCCCACAGCAGTGCCGTCAACTGAACAGCGAGGCTCACCCCTCTGGCCAACAGCAGAGCTTTGTGAACTTCGCCAGCCTGCCGCTCACCACTCCCTCGCACACAAGCGCTGCAGAGTGCAGACCGACTGCTCTCCCCAAACTCCACGGCCTCGTCCGCTGCCCAGCACCACTCATAAGTCCCGAGCTCTGCCTCTGACCTTCCTCCATGGCCCCCCACAGTGGCTACAGGACCTGTGACGATGGGGAGAATGCAGGACAGCCAATCAGTTATAGGGGGCATCAACCCCCTGTCAAACTCCTTGTATCTTGGCTCCACTTGTACTTCTGGTGGCGTCAAGATACAATACTACCGCCTGTGACATAGGAGCTCCTGCTGCAGCTTCTCTTCATAGCGGTGCCGGCATCCCCTGAAACATTATGCGCTGAGTACAGCGTTGGATCTGCTGACACTCACCCCATCCCCGGGCATCCACCATCTTGCAGCCAGGGATAGGGAATTACATCATTCCTGCTGTGCCACGTGGCTCTGGAGCTCTCTGGCGAGGAGAGAGGAGCACAGAGGGGAAGACTGAGAAGAGGAAGGTGGTCAAGAGGAGAGAAGGAGAAGTGTAAACCCAGTAGAGTGTCCCTAAGTCCACAGTACCCCACGTTTAGAGGGGTGAAGCTGTCCTCTGTCCCACCACTTCTTACCTGCCTGACCAGCTGAAGCCTGTGGACTGGAGAGTGAAAGAAGTGCAGGCCCGCAAGCAGAGAGAAGGTGTAAACGTGCAGAGAGACCTCTGCTGCCACCAGGTGGTCTTTTGCTGTAACTACACCCTGCAGTATAACCTTGATATAGAAGCTTGAGCCTCAAAATGCAATCAATGTGACAGACTCATAATGATATACACTCTGCCCTTGGTTACATGCAAGAGCACTGAGATGTGGCGAACAAATAAAATTCCCAGAGGACTCCCCCCGTTATATTATAGCAGCTCTGACCGGATGACGCTTCGCCGCAAGGGTCTTCCCCTGGACCCAGTGTTCCAACTCCAACTATTGCGGATGTACTAAGAGCCATTACAGAGAGTTGATCTGTGCTTACAGAGAAAATTGATGTCCTACAATCTAAGTTTGGATTGCTGCGGGCATATGTCCATAATCTACGAGAGCGCACTACTGCAATGGAGACCCGAGTCTCCGACCTGGATGAGACAACTCAGGGCGCAAGTGCAGGCGCTCAAATCCGTCACCATTGCTTAGCAACTGAAAATTGACAACCTGGAGAATTGTTCTCGTAGATGCAACATCAGAATGGTCAGCCTACCAGAGGTCAGTACCTTGAATCACTACTCAGGGAACTCTATGGCTCTGACTCCTTTTCAACCTCTGCTGTGGGGCTCCACTCAAATTGCATTACAATATCGACTTGTTACTCACAATTCAGTGACGCGGTACCTGGAAGGACACCTGCAGGGACGATTCATCAGCGGTAGCTGACTGGCACTGTTTCCACCGGAGGTTAGAAAACATAGCATACGCAGAGGGTCCTTATACAAGTTATGCAAATCTGTACAATTTAACCCTATTATCTCTGCATAGTCTTAGCTTATGCAAGATTTTGCAAATATAAGGCAGTGCAATGCAAGGTACAAACAATGTATATTATTATGCATATGAAAAATATGCTTTATGCAACCACATGACAACTTTGCACTGGGATGTAACAGGAACTCTGGTTCTTGGACACTACATAAAAATTTGCAATGTCAATTTCTGATCCCCCTGCGCACGCTAGAGGTCCAGGAAGCTGAGATTTAAGTTTCTGTCTGTGGTGTGCTTCCTGGTGGTCATTGTGTGTTTAAGCACGGGCACCCAAATTGATGTGATCGGGTCCCTGCATCACTCCCGCCAGGCATACTGTCAGCGAATAGATCTAATTCACCGCAGGGGAGAATCCAGGAGGGGCCGCAATATTTCACCGAGTGACCCTTTTATCCAGCAGTCGTGAGGGTCTCAGCTTGGTACCGGTGTAGGACCGCTGTGGCACCAGTGAAGTGCTTCTGTTGGCTTTCTTCAGAGTATCTTTAACCCCTTAAGGACATGGACTATTTTGGGCTTAAGGACGCAACGATTTTTGGCGGATTTTTATCTCCATTTTTCAAAAGCCATAACTTTTTTATTTTTTCCGTATAAGGGCTTGTTTTTTGCGTGGCGAACTGTCGTTTTTATCGGTGCCATTTGTGGGTACATAGACTAAATCGTAAAACTTTTATTTTTTTTATGATAACAGGGAGAGAAAACGCATCAATTCTGCCATAGATTTTTGTTGTTTTTTTTACAGCGTTAATCATGCAGCATAAATGAGACGGTACATTTTTTCTGCGGGTCGGTACGGTTACAACGATACCAAAATTCTTATATTTGTTTTAGGTTTTTCCACTTTTCTGCAATAAAAATCCTTTTTTTGGAAATCTTTTTTTTTTCTAAATCACTGCATTCAAAGTTCTATAACTTTTATTTTTCCATGTATGAAGCTCTGTGAGGGCTTATGTTTTGCGAAACGAGCTGTAGTTTTTATTGTTACCACTTTGGAGAACATACGGCTGTTTTGATCACTTATTGTGTGTTTTGTGAGACAAAATGCTAAAAATTAGCATTTTGCCTCAGTTTTTTAGCATTTTTTTTACGTTTTTTGCCATGCAGAATAAAAAGCATCTGCACCTTATTGTACATGTCGTTACGGATGTGACGATACCAAATATGTGGGGTTTTAATTCTTTTTACCTTTTTTTATGCTAATATGAGAAAAACCACCTAAAAAGGTTTTTTTTTACATTTTTGTTTACATTTTTCTTTTTTGTACATTTTTCTTATCTTTTTTTTTACACTATTTGTGTCCCTCTGAGAGACTTACAGCATACCACAAATGATCACTGGGATAAGGCATTGCAGGACTTCTCTCCTGCAATGCCTTATTGCTTATACAGCGATCACAGGCTCTGGCAATACAGGACGCCGGTATCTGGCGGCCTGTTGCCATAGCAACCAGCCGGGCTCTCAGCAATTATATCGCGAGAGCCCGGCAACTTCACAGAGGCAGTGCGCTCTTTCTGTGAATCCTTCCCATGCCGCGATCTACATAGATCGCGGCAGGAAAGGGGTTAACAGCGGGGGGCGCATCTCCGATGTACCCCACTGTTGCAGTGGAGGCCGGTTATCACTGACAGCTGGCTCCCGCTGCCGGATAGCGCGAGATCTGTCATGATCTCGCGCTATCTGTCATGATCTCGCGCTATCCCCAGGATGTAAGTTTACGCCCTGTTGCCGGAAGGGGTTAAATAAAGGTTTATATTTTTAAGGGTCCTTCAGCAGTGATAGTTGTCTGGTTGTTGGTTCCTGCCATTATATATTATTGTTGCAGTGATGGATTCTACAACTCCCAGCATTCTTTCAGGCTTTGCACAGGTTGCAGTTTTGCAGCGGGCAGACGGGTGGCGGTTGCAGGGTAGAGGGGATGCCATACTAGCAGTTGTCTTGGGGGAGGTTGACTTGTAATGGATGCTTTACGGGCCAGTTTGTGGATTTTGGTCATGCCCCCAGAGGTCACAGGTCTCTTGGTGGCGTTCCCTTCTGTAGGAGGCTTCACGCAGCGATGGACAATGCCACATCTCCTCGCTCTGCACTTTCCAGGTGTATCTCAGCTGCTGTAAACCTTTACATGACCATGAATTA
Source organism: Eleutherodactylus coqui (assembly GCF_035609145.1). Taxonomy (NCBI): domain Eukaryota; kingdom Metazoa; phylum Chordata; class Amphibia; order Anura; family Eleutherodactylidae; genus Eleutherodactylus; species Eleutherodactylus coqui. The sequence continues at coordinate 8,289,994 of NC_089843.1, forward strand.
TGAAGAAAACCTCATGATGTAACTGCTGGACTCCCCTCTACACGGAATAACAATCACAGAGACCTTCCAGGATTTAGTAATGTCCGCTGGAGGGGGACTGTTCAAACACTGCATGGACCAAATGTGCCTGTATACTATACTATGCACCATACCCTTCCCGACCCACCTCAGACGCCTCTCACCCAGCCAATCAGAACTATACTGTGCATCATACCCTTCCCGACCCACCTCAGATGCCTCTCAGCCAACCAATCAGAACTATACTATGCACAGTACCCCTCCCGACCCACCTCAGACGCCTCTCACCCAACCAATCAGAACTATACTGTGTACAGTACCCTTTCCGACCCACCTCAGATGCCTCTCACCCAACCAATAAGAACTATACTATGCACAGTACCCCTCCTGACCCACCTCAGATGCCTCTCACCCAACCAATCAGAACTATACTGTGCATAATACCTTTCCTGACCCACCTCAGATGCCTCTCCCCTAACCAATCAGAACTATACTGTGCACAGTACCCCTCCCAACCCACCTCAGATGCCTCTCCCCTAACCAATCAGAACTATACTGTGCACAGTACCCCTCCCAACCCACCTCAGATGCCTCTCACCTAACCAATCAGAACTATACTGTGCGGGGGCGTGGCCTAGCTGGCAGCGGGAGCGGGCGCTATCTTAAGAGGCTCCTGAACTCCCGGAACTCGAGCGGCAAAATCTGCGGGTCCGAGGCCGAAAGGGCTACCGCTAGCTCCGCGCTAACGAGAGCTTTAAAAAGAGCCCACCCCGGGCCTCCAGGCTGCATTTTTTCCTACGCGGCCTACACCAGCAGGTGGATCCCCGGGCTAAAGTGCCGGCCGCAACCGACCAGAAGTTGCGGCGGCCCGAACGCGGCGGCATCCTACAGCCGAGCCACTCACCAGCCTGTGGCCCTCCCCGACCGGGAGGCAGCGGCAACCGGAGCCCCCCTGCAGAGGCTAGAAGAGGGAGAGAGGAGACGGAAGCGCCGGAGGGGTGAAGGAGGTGAGAAACACCAGGAGGGGATAGACCTGGGCCAGCAAAACAGCTAAGCCCTGCTGGAGCTCTGAAAGAAACCTGAACACAAGGGGATACCCCCCCAAACAGGCCAGCAAACCCAGGGCCGACAGGGCAACGTAGGGGGACATAACCCCCCGCCATCCCCTCTCCCCCCCCTCTCTCCCCACTCATATACTCTAAGCTGCCTGCAAGCAGAGAGCCCAGCTCTAATTTTTCCTGGAACTACTATCAGAGGGGCTCTACCAACAACCCCTTCCAAAAATTGCATAGCAACAAAGAGGCTAAAACGCACCCTAGCGGCTTTGTAACAACAGGGGACCCAAAAGAAGGATGGAAGACTAGTTAAACAAAATGCAAGGTGAGACCCCGAGACCTCCGAACTTCCTCCTTCCCTAATGAAGTAACAGACCGTACGCACCAAAAACAAGCTAACAGACCCTGAGACCACAGCACGAAAACAGCAAGCCATAGACCCACAAATAGAAAAATGGTGAAAATCGGTAAAGACAAAAATAAAGAACACATAGATACACCGAGACCCACCAAAAACCAAGCAGAAATGGAAAAATACCTAAAATAAAAGCACAGCTCACCAGCAGCGCATAAATAGAAAACGAAACGAGACACTCTTACCGAGCAAGCCTCAGAAGACTCTGATATAGATAGCGCCTCCATCACCTCAGAACGCAATGAAGATACAGACAGAGGCCCGATATCTCGCTCCTTCCTCAAAAAATTACTAGCCCACACTATCTCCCCAGTTATGAAGGAGCTAGCTGACATTAAATCAGAAGTAAAACAAATTGGGCATAGAGTGGAGGACCTGGAGAACGCACAGCAGGAGCTAATGCATCACAACCTGACCCTCCAGTCTAACCTGATGGCTTAACAAGAACAACTGAACCAAGCCATGCTTCTGATAGAGGATCAAGAGAACAGAAGCCGGCGTAAGAATATATGCTTCAGAGGCTTACCAGAGTCCATTACCACAGAAACACTAAACCCAACCGCGACAAGGATTTTCCAGGACTTGCTGGGAGAGGAAAGGGCAAGCAAAATAGTAATTGAACGTATCCACAGAGCCCTGCGGCCCAGACCCTCTCCTACTGAGCCACCCAGAGACGTAATTTGCGGACTATTAAGCTACACAGACACCGCTGCTATTTTACACCGAGCCAGAGAGATGAAGGAGGTAATTTTCGACGATAACACCATTCTTCTATTCCAGGATCTAGCACCCAGTACCCTGGCAAAGAGGCGACTGCTGAAGCCACTGTCCAAGATCTCACACTGGAAAAAACTACCAGTGAGATGGCTCTTCCCGTTCGGCCTCTCCACATATAAAGACGGCCAGCAGATAACAATAAGAACCCCAGAGCACCTTGAAAAGGCATGGGAAAAGCTCAAAATACCCCCTCTGGACATACCGTCGTGGCAACCTGTTTAGCTCAAGCACCAATTCCCCCTGCTTAAGAAACCCGAGAGCTGGACACTAGGTCGAACTCCGAAAACGCCAAAATGCAAGAAAAGGGCATTAGCGAACGCTTAAATTCTCGACCCCTCTTCTTCCACCCAGTAGGAGGCCGACATAAGAGACTTTGACACCCCACCTTAAACCCGGCCCTCTACCTGAAGTGACGCTTCACAACGGGATAGATGCTGAGAGGAAACGCGGAGATCGGCCGCTTAAACTCTCGACTCCTTTTCTTCCACCTAGTAGGAGGCCGCCATATGAGACTTTGATACCCCACCCTAAACCCGGCCCGACAAGACGCTTTGCAACGTGACAGATGTTGAGAGGGGCCTGAGGAAACGAGGTAGACCTCATCTGGTACCAGAAGACCAGGTAAAGGGGTATCACCCCACCACCAATTCCCCCCCCCCCCCCAACTCACAACACATGTCCGCTCCTCACTATCTACAGAGACTCGATCGATGGCCACAGAGACAATTCAATTCACACCGAAGACTCTATAATTTTCATAGCGTCCCCGACCCCCGGGGCTTTACACGTTAACTGAACATGTTACTAATAGAGATGAGCGAGTGTACTCGGATAAGCACTACTCGCTCGAGTAATTTGCTTTATCCGAGTATCGCTGTGCTCGTCCCTGAAGATTCGGGTGCCGGCACGGAGCGGGGAGCTGCAGGGGAGAACGGGGAGGAACGGAGGTAAGATCTTTCTCTCCCTCTCTCCCGCCCGCTCTCCCCTGCTCCCCGCTGCGACTCACCTGTCAGCCGCAGCGGCACCCGAATCTTCAGGGACGAGCACAGCGATACTTGGATAAAGCAAATTACTTGAGCGAGTAGTGCTTTTCCGAGTACGCTTGCTCATCTCTAGTTACTAACCCAAAATTTAACCGCTATGTATGCAAATGTTACTACTACTGCTGTTAATATAGTTTGAACAAATTTTCAATCCCAGGGACTGTTTTTCCTAGGTCTGTTACTAACAATTTTAATGCTGTACCGGGTCTACTTCAAGTGGTCCCAGATATATAAATATAACGATATTGATTCAAGGAGGTCTTGGGAGCTGACCCCACTTTTACAGGTGAGCGCCCAACCACCCCCCATTTATACGGAGAGTGAGGGGAATCATGGGGGCTTAGATGCAGTCCTGGACCCGACTGAGGAACGGGCTTGGGACCCCTTCAGACATGAACCCCTCATTACCCCGTACATTCCAAAATTCCTCAATCTATCACTTTATGTGATACTTACTGTTCTTAAATGTTTGTTTAATTGTTTACCTGGCAGGCACGTACTTAATAATACAGGGGGAGAGAGAGTAACACAGCGAAAACCTGGTGCTGCCCAGGAATCAACCCATGGCGGAAGTTAAAATCACGTCATTTAACATAAGAGGCTGGAACATCCCACAAAAAAGAGCCCAAACTTTCGCCCTACTGAAAAAACTTAAAACAGAGGTGGTGTTCCTACAAGAAACCCACTTTCGACATAATCAAATCCCCAACCTCCCTACGTATAGATTCAACCATTGGTACCACAGCACCCACTCCTCAGCCTCTAGAGGGGTCTCGATAGCTATAGACAAAAAGGTCCCCTTCACCCACGAACAGACGGAGATAGACATACAAGGTAGATATATTTTCTTAAAGGGCACAATGGCTAACAGCAAAGTATCTTTTGCCAATTTATACGCCCCTAATAAAAACCAAATTCTATGGCTGGTGCGGGTCCTATCTAAATTCAACGAATTTGCCGAGGGCCTACGAGTGGTCGGCGGAGACTTCAACTTGGCATTAGACCACTCGTTGGACACTACTTCGAGGACTGAGGTGTACTCGCGAAAGCAAATGCACAAAATAAAAAGCCTCTTGTCAGACTTAAACCTGCAAGACGCATGGAGACAGCTGAACCCAGAAGCAAGAGAATATACGTACTATTCTCATATACACGCTACATGCCACAGAGTAAATTATATCTTAGTCTCAGGCAAACACATTCACGCAGCTACCGCAGCAGACATTGGCCCAATCACAATCTCAGACCATGCCCCCATCTCCACCAAATTGGTGGTGGACGGCCTGCCGAGAAAAGACTGGCACTGGCGCCTTAACTGTACGCTCATAAATGGCCGGGATAGATGCGACCTTTTGACGGGAAAACTAGAGGAATTCTTTAGAATCAAAGACACACCAGAGATATCCACGCCTATCCTATGGGAGGCCCACAAGGCCTTCATTAGGGGAGAACTAATATCCTTGGGTACTAAAGTTAAACGGCAAAGAGAAGAGGAAACAAACAAGCTCCTCTCCCAAATAACAGAGATCGAAATTCAACACAAAAATAGACCCGACAACGACACCTTAACAAAATTAAAAAATCTGAGAGATAGGCTCAAACAAGTACTAAATATTAAAACAGCAAAAACCCTCCTCACATCTAAATACAAAATCTACATTCATGGAGACAAAGGCTCAAGAATGATGAAGAGACTCATTAAAAAACAAAAAGAAAAAGCTTTTGTTTCACAAATAAGAACCTCCACAGGAGATACAGTGTCAGGCACCGAGGAAGTGACCGAGGAGTTCGAAAAATTCTACACTAAACTATATAACTTACAAAAAGAACCGAACACGAACGCAGACGAGACTCTCACGTTCCTAGACCAATTAGATCTCCCGAGACTGTCTGGTGAGGACACCTCAGCTTTGCTACAACAAGTCACTGAGGACGAGGTGACCAGAGTCCTAACCTCGATCCCTAACGGGAAAAGCCCGGGCCCTGATGGGCTCCCTATTATGTACTTTAAAAAATTTGCGAAAACACTCGTTCCATACCTCACAAAACTCTGTAACTCCCTCCTCGAAGGGACACCGCTACCCAGACAGTCTCTCGAGGCATACATAGCACTGATCCCCAAAGAAGGGAAAGACCCGACCTCTTGTGGTAACTATCGCCCCATTTCCTTATTAAATACAGACATAAAACTTTGGGCGAAACTGATCGCTCAAAGATTAGCCCCCTTCCTCCCCAAACTGATCAACCCCGACCAAGTAGGCTTCATCCAAGGAAGAGAGGGAAAATATAACACCACACGAGCAATACATGCCATACATCATGCCAAGATTAATAAGACACCACTGATGTTGATATCTACGGACGCAGAGAAAGCCTTTGACAGGGTCGGCTGGGAATACATGGAACACACCCTCATAAAATTCGGCCTCCCACCGACCCTAGTCAGAGCCATTTTTACACTCTACTCCGACCCTACGGCGAGGATTCAAATCAACGGCACATTGTCAAAACCGTTTTCTATAAAGAACGGCACTAGACAAGGCTGCCCGCTCTCCCCTACATTATTTACGCTTATCATGGAAACCTTACTCCAAAAAATCAGACAAAACCCAGACATCAAAGGCATTAAAATAGGAGATGCCGTCCATACTACCGCAGCATTCGCGGACGATCTAGTCCTAATAACAAACCCAAAGAGAGCTCTCCCAGCGCTTCTAGAGACATTTGCTCTCTTCGGCAGGTTGTCCAATTTTAAGATTAACTATGAAAAATCAGAAGCCCTCAATATCTTCACACCACCACACATCACCAACTATCTAAAAAAGAAGTTTGAATTTAGATGGCCACCCTCAAGCATAAAATACCTTGGCATATCATTAACTTCTAACCCCATCCATCTATTTGACGCTAACTATAGCCCCCTGTTTCAAAAAATCAAAAACCAACTTAAACAATTTAATCTACCATTAATATCATGGCTGGGGAGGAAAAAAATATCCACCTACATATTGCCACCAATCTTCTATGTGCTCAACGCAGTTCCCATAAGTGTCCCCAACTTCTATCTCACACAAATACACAGACTATTTAGAGAATTCATCTGGGACAAACGCAAGCCGCGCCTGGCATTCTTGGTTCAGAAGCACCCCCAGGGAGGTGCGGGGCTACCGAACCTACAAGCGTACCACAGAGCGATACACATACCTAGATGAATCTCCCTGACTGACTCGGAATTGACCTCTCCCACCCTGAGTGCTGAGAGAAACATGCTAGGCAAGTCCAACCAAGTCTTGCTCTGGTCAAATGGTCCCCCACTAAACAAAAGCCACACATATAGCCCAATCACAAAAAGCACAATAAAAACCCTCAGGTTAATACGACAAGAACTGGCAGAGAGGGACTCCCTACCTCCGATGACCCCTGCGACCTTAATCCCAGCTATCCTTGCGAATGGCCCACATGGGAAAGAGGGGATCTGGGACAAACTCAAAGGACTCACGATTTTTGACATCCTGGAAGGACCCAAACTCACTAACCTAGCCCAACTGGACACGAAACTCGCCCAAAAGCAACTGAGAAGCCCTGGTTCCTCAGGGAATGGGAGAGGGAACTGGGGATTAACCTCACCAAAGAAGAAACCCTTCGAATATTGAAAGACTCACGGCTTCTCCAGATGTGTACGAATCCAGGAAAACTCATATAAAATTCTGTCTAAATGGTACAGAACACCAGCAGCTATAAACAAAACAAAACCTGAGATTTCGGACAGATGCTGGAGATGCGAAAGTGAGAAAGGAACTGCGTTACACATATGGTGGGACTGCAGGGAGATTAAACCCTTCTGGCAGTCAGTCACAGAACACATTAATAAAATCTGCCATACGTCACTCTCTTTCAGGCCAGAAGAGGTTCTGCTCTGGCTGCCCACAGACAGATTCAGACCCTCCAACAAAAGCCTACCCACTATCTGACTAACAGCGGCTAAGCTACTTATCCCACTCTACTGGAGGGAAAAGCAGATACCACAGCTGACTCCATGGTTTGCTAGAATAACCCAAATATTCTGTTTTGAGGAAATGCTGGCCTGGGAAAATGGAACGAGAGATGAGTTCACATCTCTATGGACGCCTGGGATTGGCTTCCGGGAAAACAGAAACGACACAGCTAAACAATAGAATAAACGAACACCTAAGCATAACCTAGAATGCTCTCTCTTCCACCCCCCACCCCCACAGAGTAAACATACAAAACACTTGCCATGTACTATGTTACGTTACTATTACGTTGTTATTCCCCCCCCCCCTCACCCACCCCTACTTGCCTGAACCTTTTACCCCCCACCTTACCCATGCCATATCCCTCCCCCCCCTCCCCCCCCCCCCCCAATTACCCAACCTTCCCAAACCACCCTACCCTCAGCCAGCAAAGGAATATTGAGAAACAAAATAAATGTTTGATGTTTGCAAATATAACGGAACAATATTGTTTATACATCTATGCAGGCCCTGCGTGGCCAATCTGTCAATACCTCCTGGCTTTTCTTAAACTTAAAAAAAAGAAATTGTTTAAAAGAACTATACTGTGCACAATACCCCTCCCGACCCACCTCAGATGCCTCTCACCCAACCAATCAGAACTATACTGTGCACAATACCCCTCCCGACCCACCTCAGATGCCTCTCACCCAACCAATCAGAACTATACTATGCACAGTGCCCCTCCCGACCCACCTCAGACGCCTCTCACCCAACCAATCAGAACTATACTGTACACAGTACCCCTCCTGACCCACCTCAGACACCTCTCACCCAACCAATCAGAACTATACTGTACACAGTACCCCTCCCGACCCACCTCAGATGCCTCTCACCCAACCAATCAGAACTATACTGTGCACAGTACCCCTGTCAGAAGGTTGCATATTGACTAACAGGGAAGCTGCCTACCAATAGATGATGCCTCAGAGGCTCTGTGCCATCTGCCATTTGTATACTAAATTTCCCATGGAGCATTGCATGGCATATAAGTCTTTTTACACCTACTTGGTGCTCTCCACAAGGAGAAACTGTCCTTCTCCTGACCAGTATTAACCCCTCCCCGATGTGCGAGTGTCTGTGTACTGGAATATTTTGTTTTCCTGCACCAAGCCAAGATTGCAAAGGCTCATAGGTGTCAGAATAATAGCTATCCCCACAAGATACCCATTGTGGCCCTAATATTATTGTATGTTAGGCTGAAAGGAGACAATGGCAATCTAGTTCAGCCTGTTCCCATCCCCCTTGTTGATCCAGAGGAAGGCAAAAAAAACAAAACAATGAGGCAGAAGCCAATATAGCCACTATAATGGCAGTCAGAATAATCCCTGGATCAACGTTCCTACCTGACTGTAACCCTGCTGGTTATTTAATGTCTATATCTCGTAATATCATAGCGCTCTAGAAAGACATCTAGTTCCCTCTTTTCTCGATTTTGCCATCAGCAAGTTCCACGATCTCTATGCACAACGGTGCTCAAAATGAAAGGAGGTTGAGATGTTTCAGGCCCCACAAAACACTTGTAGAGTCCTTGAGCGGCCAAAATGATGGAGAAACCCCACAAATGACCCCACATGGAAAACTAGACCCCTTATGAATTCCTCTAGGGCTGTACTGCTTATTTTGACCTCACAGTTTTTCAATTAATCGAACAAAGCAGAGGGGAAAAATTACGATTTCCTTTTTTTGGCAATTGTGTCATTTTAAAAATGTTTTTTTTTTTGTACAGCACACACATGAATGAAGACGTTCACCCCAAAATGGATCCCCCTGTCTGTCCCGTGTTCAGAAACATACCCATTGTAGCCCCAATCTTTTTACAGGACACATGACGGGCTGTAATTGGGGGAACACCCTTTGGCTTTCAGGGCACAACTGACTAAACTCCAGACCCCATTGCTCACTTGTAGAGCCAACAAGTTCCCAAAATGATAGAACACCCACCACAAGTGACCCTCTTTTGAAATCCAGACCCCTTAGCTCATTTAGCTAGGGGTGTACTGAGCATTCTGACCCCACATTTTTTTGCAAAAATTATGATAAAGCAGGTGAAAAATAAATAGAATAATTTTTTTCCTAAATGTCACTTTCATGACAGTTTTCTTTGTATCAAACAGGGAAAACAGGGGAGATGCACCCCAAATGTTATAGCAGTAATTCTTCTGTGTTCAGCAATACCCCCTTTGTAGGCCTAATCTACTTATAGGACACACGGCTAGGCCTATAATGCAGGGAACACCCGATGGATTTCAGGGCACAAGTGAGTAAATAAATGGGCCCAATTGCTCATTTGTGCAGAAAAAAAATTTGACTCCCTAAAAACAATTCCCCCCCCCTCCTCCTTTTTGGTGTTCCCTAAATCTATATATATAAAATTGAATGTATGTCTGTCTGTCTGTGTGTCTGTTTGTCCTTTATGCGCTACTACACCATTCATCCGATCGCCATGAAACTTTGGGAAGTTGTTAAGTACACTCCGGGGAAGATTATAGGCATAGTACATTTATGCTATGATAAATGGCGAGCGTCGTCGACAGTTACGCCCCCCCCCCCCCCCCCCCCACATAGATCGTTTGATTTCCATCACTGCCACTAATTCTCTCACTTCCCAATGTCGTAGAAACATGAAATTTGGCACAGGCATTGATTATGTTATAAATAGGAAAAGCTAATAGGTCCCAACTCGATTATTCAATTCTAAGCGCAAAAGAATTAGCGTCCAAATTTTACGTATGGAATCTAATTTTCTCACTTCCCAATGTCACAGAAACCTGAAATTTGGCACAAGCATTGATTATGTCATAAATAGGAAAAGTTAATCGGTCTCAACTCAATTATTCAATTCTAAGCGCAAAAGAATTAGCGTCCAAACTTCAAAATGATGCATCCGCCGAACGTTTCGCAAGACAATTGCTGGATATTGAGAATGCTGAGGTAAAATGAAAGCTGTGCTGTGATTGGTTGCTATTTCTTATACTGCTGAGGCAACATGAAACCTGTGCTGTGATTGGTTGCTATATATTATATCGCTGAGGTAACATGAAAGCTGTGCTGTAATTGGTTGCTATTAGAGATGAGCGAGTATACTCGCTAAAGGCAATTGCTCGAGCGAGCATTGCCTTTAGCGAGTATCTCCCCCGCTCGAGACTGCAGGTTCGGGTGCCGGCGCGGGGGAGCGGTGAGTAACGGCTGTCAGCAGGAGGGAGTGGGGGGGAGAGAGGGAGAGAGAGATCTCCCCTCCGTTCCGCCCCGCTCTCCCCTGCAGCTCAGTGCCCGCTGCCGGCACCCGAACCTGCAGTCTCGAGCGTGCAGGTACTCGCTAAAGGCAATGCTCGCTCGAGCAATTGCCTTTAGCGGATATACTCGCTCATCTATAGTTGCTATATATTATATTGCTGAGGTAACATGAAAGCTGCTGTGCTGTTGTTAAGGACCGCTTCGCGGCCACGTAACCTTTCAAGTCTTGAGGTCCAAATTAGTTGGTACCTGGATGCATCAAGGAGGCCAAAAACTATATAATTTATAGTTATCAGTTCCCACAGATACGTAGAGATGAGCCGCGGCAAGTATACAGCCCACTCTGCTTAAGGCGCGTACACTGAAAGTTTATTCACTTTGGTATAGTTCTAATACAAGAAAGGAATACGTCATTAGTCACGGGGGTTAATCTCATTGGGTTAGAAAAACATTAAGAATCATATATTGTTCAGCAATCAGTGTAGTGAGAATATATCTGTAATGTTCTCAAGTGTCTGTTTCTCCCAGCGTTATCTGGTCCTCCCTTGTATTCACTTTGTGATTCAGGTGGCTGTAGTACAGTCAGTTCCTTTGTCCAAGTCTCCGAATGGAGGCGTGGGGGGGATTTCTTCTGGTAAGAACTGTGTCCAGACTTGGTTCTCATGAAAAAGAACAGAGGCACATCATTAGACATTGCACTGAATCTCATGCTCTAGTCACCGAAAGGACCAAAAATAATAAAACTTAGCTTTTATTGATTTTTAAATAATAAAAAGGCGTCCTTATATTTTCTCATATGTGCTAGAAGTCATACAATAATTAAAAACAGTGGGGCTTAGATATGTAGATGAATACTGCTCTGTCCCAACAATCTATCTACCACTTTTGTATTCCCTGATGTCTTTTTCTATCCAGGGTTCCTCAGATTCCTATTTGTCAATGACTTGCGCCACCAGATGTTTATTAAAGTGTGGTGAAGCACTCACTGTCAGTGACCTTGAACACTTTTAGTTCTCTATCACAGGGTAGGCCTGATGTCCTCTGATTAGTCACGGTACAGTGATGTCTGTTAATTTACAGTCAGTAATATTGTACCTGACACACACATTTACTAGTACTGTCGTCCCATTTATAACAGTTGCTCATTAATATTGCTTGGGTCGTATTTGTTCTTATTATTTTTAGAACAATATCGCGGTGATTGATTTATATAGAAATCACCCCGATATGTCACCATTAGGTGTTAAGTCCGGAGTATGTTTTTGTATAACGCAGACCCAAGCTTATATTGGCTTGATACTCTATGGTATTCCCTTATGCCTATGACTGATCGCATGGGCCATTCATTTCTTATGGCTCATGTGATTATATACCAAGGTTCATTGCAACCAGACGACAGTTTCAATGATTATCAAGGATAGAGATAAGTTGTTCCAAATAATGATGTGTTTTCAATATGTTCTCTCTCCTACTTATACATAGGCTCTATTCCAGAGAGATGATGCTCCCACTTGTATAAGTGATTATTACAGGTAGAACATATATAAGATGAATAAAGACAGTGGCTGCATTAAATGGAACAGCTACAGTATTCATCTATGAGCTACTCATCCTTCAGGATTTAAATAGCTGCAATAAGATGCGCATAGATAGTTTAGTGGTAGCCCAGAATGAATTATAGGCTATCACCTATATCCAATGCCCTTTTAGATGAATCTCTGTCTCTGTATATGCAGTCTGTTGTGATGCACCAACAGCTGCTAACTAGAGTAATGATGATAGACTCTGTCTGTTATAGTTGTATATGTCTATGTGGGTTGCATTATGATGAGCATACAACCCCCACATAGATTAGTTCTTATGGAGAGAATCGGCCCACGGAACCTATCCCTCCCTCTCCATCTACGCGTTTCCACAACCTTGGAGATGGTTGCTTCCTCAGGATGGAGCTAACCTAACATGACCAGCCTCTCAGGCTGTCAGGATGTAAAATGAGCTCATTGCTTATCTCATGCTCTAAAGCTATTTCTGCTTGAATTATTGTTTCACTACACACAAGCTTATTTACATCTTATAATGCTCCATTTTGTATCTAGCGGCCATTTTGAGACAGATTCTTCCATTTTATGAGCCTGTACTTTCTCAATCCCCCCTAGAAACTGTCTCAAAATAAACGATACTTTATTACTTCTACAGGACGGGGTAAGGTTTGCTTTCCCTATCTCTAGCTTATGATCTATGCCCTACCTATCATTGTTGGTCAGCTGTCCAAGGGCTAATCCCTTCCCCGACAACTAATCCTAACTAACTAAACGCAAAGAACTAATAGGCACAGAAGGGATCTACAACACACATGCTACTCTATTCTAATGGCTGGAAGACTAGAGTGGTCACCCCTGCTTCTGCTGAGACAGCTCCATATGGGGGTAAATCGCTCTATTGTATTATAGGCATATAGCCATTGCCTGGGGTCTGGCCTTGAACTCATCTGGCACCCCCCTTGGCACTCCTATTGCATCTATATATATACATGTGGATCAAACCTGCCACCTGGATCGTCAATTTCTCTCTTAGCACGATGCGGTGTTAGATTCTCACCCTCAGTGTAGTCTTATTGTACATTTGATTGTATTAATTTAAAACAGGGGGCTAGTGTACAGCAGTTAAAGGTGTGTGTTAGAGGAATTGTACCACATTATAGCATGTAAAGGATATGCAGGATCATGAGTTTTTTTAGTGCGAAGTGGGGATCCAAGTGGGCTTTCCTTTGAGCTTGACTGCAGTTGGGGTGGTGAGCAACATCTGGTAAGGACCTTCAAACCGGGTTTCTCTATCAAACTTTTTTACATAGACCCTGTCACCTGGTTTCAGATTGTGACGCTCGTCTGTAGGACCTGGGAGAAAAGCAGAGACTGCAGAATGCGTTATTGACAATTCCTTGGAGAGACCTATGACAAAATTAACAAGAGAATCATTTCCCAAACTCGGCCACTGTGGCATGTACCCTCCAGGGAAAGAACTAATGGAAGACACTCAATTCAAGATTTGCCCGTTTACTCCATTTCCTTTTGTATCTACTTTCCCACTACTCTGTGGATGGTAAAGTGTGTGAAAGGCCTTGGATATACCAAAAGCGGACATGAGGTATTGCATTATTTCACCTGTGAAGTGTGTACCTTTGTTTGACTCAATCACTTCCGGTACCCCATATCTGCGGATTACCTCATTCATGAGCTTCTGTGCGGTTACCTGCTTATTTACTTTGGTAACAGGGTAGGTCTCCGACCTGAAAAGAAATCAACAACAACAAGCACATATTCATACTTCCCAACAAGTAGGAGCTGAATGTAGTCAATTTGCAATCCCTGAAATGGGTAGAGTGGCCCCGGCAAGTGTGGTGTGGCAAATTTACTTCTGCCCTGCTGCTTACGGCAAAGATCATGCAAAATTGGACAAATGATGCAGCAGCTACAGAAAACCCAGGAGCCACCCGTCCTCGTTCAAGCGCCGACATCATTGCTGCTTTGAGAGGTGCGTCTTTCCGTGCGTCAGCTGGGCCATCACGGGGTACAGGGACTGTGGTAGGCAAGTTCTGTTGACTGTTCGCCATACACCGTCCTGTTTCTGCTGCTCCCATATTAGTCCATTTATTCTTTCCTTCCTTGCTGGCTTGTAACTGTAAAGTCTTTAGCATATCAAAGTCCAAGTTTTTATCAATGTCCAAAGTTTTAGTCAATGTCCAAAGTTTAGTCAATGTCCAAGATTTTTGTCAAATTCTTCTTTTCTTCCACGGCTTCAGGGCCACTGCCTTTGCTGTGTGGTCTGCGATGGCGTTGCCTCTTGCTTCTCCGGTGTAGGAATTGGTGTGAGCTCTCTACTTTGTCAGGTAGAAGTAGAGCCTCCATGAGACTCTGCACCGCTGCACCATTCTTAATTGGTTGTCCTGCTGAGGTAATAAATTGTCTGGCCTTCCATGTTGGGCCGTTATCATGAGCTATGCCAAATACATACCGGGACTCATTGTAAATGTTTGCCGTCTTACCTTCTGCCACTCTACTCGCCTCAGTGAGGGCCTTCAGTTCCGCTTCTTGTGCTGAGACATGCAGAGGCATTCTGCTTTTAGGACATCTTGTTGTGTGACCACTGCATATCCAGTGTGGAGTCGTCCATCCTCACCCTGGGACCATCAATAAAAAACAACTCAAAATATGCATTGTTAACAAGGGGTTTCAGTAACTTTTTTAAAACTTAAATTTTTTTTTTGTTGCATCACTGCTAGACAATCATGCTGATATTCTATTTCAAATAGATCAGAATCTTGTTGGGAAAAAAATTAAAAATAGCTGATCTGCAATATCTAGATCACCTATTTCTCCTCCTCCCCCCCTTTGAACCAGAATACTCAATTGGAAGAAAAGTAATCGGGTTCAAAGTAGTAGCAACATTGGAAAGAATGAAAAGAGCACATTGTAGCCGGATCTGACAGGCCAGAAATAAGTGCTTGGGTTGCACTTGCGTGAGTATGCTCCGAATGACATGAGGGGTGAGGACCACTAGGGGGGGTGTAGTCCAATATCAACTCAGAAGATTTGTCAACCATTGCCTGTACTGTTGCCACCGCACAAACACATGAGGGAGCTCCTCGAACCACTGGATCCAGCCTCATGGAGTAGTATCCAAGTGGCCGTGGTTGTCCTCTGTGCTTTTATGTCAATACTGTCGTCACATGGCCAGAAAGTTCAGTACAGAAAAGAGTAAAGGGTAAAGTGTAGTTGGGAATACCCAAGACTAGAGAGCTGCTTCAGAGGTGAGAGAGAAAAGAATGATTGAAAGACAGTCATAGAGTGGTTGCATGAGAGAGGAAACCGAGTGGATCCATGGTCGGCAGTATGAAACAAGGCCCAGAAAGGTGCGGAGTTTGGCAACAGATGTAGGTACAGGTATGGCCTGGACAGCAGCCTTTTGTTCCTATGTCAGATGTCCAGTTCCTTGGGCTAAGCAATGAACCAGGAGAACAACCTTTGTTTTGCAGAACTGGAGTTTGTCTTTAGAGGCTTTACAGCCATTTTCTGCAAGAAAAATTAACAGTGAAATTCTGGCTTGTTGGCAGGCTTCCAGATCATCAGCACAGACCACCTACATGCGGTAGGTGGCTGACTGACACCTCATCAGCACACAGCACCTACATCACACAGCGCTGACAGCACACAGCACCTACATGCGACAGGTGTCTGGCTGACCCTTTAGTGTCTTTTCTGGACTGGAAAAAAGAGGGGTGTTTGTTGGAGCAGTTAGTTTACAAGACTCTTCTGAACCTGCACCTGAGGTCTCAACCCGTACCGATCCATCCAGTGAGAAATTGATGGATGCAGTTAAAGCCTGTAAGATATCAGTGCCAATAACAGAGGCATGAATTACATCAGGGCAGAATAATCCACAAACACCTATTAATATTTGGAATGTGACATTCCTTAAGCAAATTCATTATTAGTCTGGTCCTGCCTGCAATGTCTCATCAAATTTGAGGAAACAAAAAACTTTTACTAGCTGCTCAAGATTCTCAACCCCTCCCGTTACGTACTTTTACATCATCTAGCTCCACCCCTTCGATACTGGCCGATTGCGTCTGTCTTCACACTTTCTTTCAAACTCCACAGTCTGCGCATCCACATCACAAACAAGTAAAGTCTCATGCAGAATGAGAAAAAACACTTTTATCCACAGTCAATATCTGCATCACACATCTTACATTCATCACAGTCCGAACACGGGGCATTTACTCTCATCCGTTCATGCGGTCAAATCTGTCTCTCTCATTCAAATGTTAGTAAGAGTTCACACAGGACGTGACGCATATGATGCAACTGTCCTCATCTTGCAAACAAATGCATTCAATCACTCCCACCTCCCCTGGAATCAATCAAACTTTAACTGTTTGTAATACTAGAGATGTACAACAGATTCCACAACAACCACTTCATCACTAATATTTCCCATAGAAGGAACACACATTTAGCAATTACACACACGTCCAACCAATCACAGAACTGACATTTACACAACAGCCAAAATATGCCTTAGAATTCCTACCTTTCCTATTTATAAGACAGTAAGATTCACTGGATTCATTACGGGTTCTATTCTGTTCAAGCAAGCAAACAAATCTACTGTCCAGGGTTCTCCGCTCTAATCTTTGGCCTTGAGAAGCACACATTCCTTCTCTGCGAAGTCAAGGCTTTCACTTCAATCTCACTAAACTCTGAAGGGAAGGGGGGGTGACAAGGGGGAACAGAGCTCTACACAAATCAAGCATTAACCCTTTATCTATTCCTGTATGTATATACTGTATATATATTATCACGTATTGACCCTCTCCTTCCTTCTGTAAGCTTTTCTACTGCCGTTCGCAATCCTAGCACCCATAGTGACCTTTCTTCTCAGCAGTATCTGACTTATGAGGAATGGACAACACGTACAGCAATGACACAATGCTAGGACATTAAGACATACAGGACAAACAGCACGGTGGTTAATTGTCACATAATTGTCTGCAGACTCTGCATGAACTGGCTTCATGTCATAGGGGGACACAGACTAGAGGATTCCCTTTCTCCTCCATTTTCCCCCTTGCAAAGTGGAAAAGATTTTTTCAGCAACAACTACATTTGTGGGCAATTTTAAGCACAAACCTACTTGGGATGGGGGTGCTAAACACAGACTGCAGAACAGATAATCGGGAGAAGGCTGTTTGCAGGCGCGATGCAGGGGATTTGAATATCCCTATGCAAAATTCAGAAAAGTCACTCGTCATTGCAGTGCGCAGAATTGGTATGCCAGGTAAAAACATACATAGATGGGAGGTCAGAGGCCAGCGCATTTCTGCTGCGGAGCTAAGATGACACCTGAGCGGCAGCTGAAGGTATTGTTACAGCAGATGCTAAAATGGCCGCTGGGCTATGGCTGGCACTGAAATGGCCACCGAAGGCGTGGCCTGACTGGGCGATGGTGACGGGAGGGTCCAGGAATACTACATACTAGACACGTATCAAGATCTATCGACTGGTATTGGCCCCAATAACAACACGGCCATCTAGGGGCAGAGCAAAGGGGAGAAAAACATCATCCATGACACGGCCAGGGCGGTGCCCTCAGATGGTGGAGAACGGCTGCCTTCCTTTGTCTTCAACTCAAAGCATATGAATAATCGCTATCTTGAAACTGCAATTATCTTACTTCAACTTTACATCACTTATTGACTCTACATACTACCAACTGGGTATGCCTAGCCCTATGCTCAATGACACATTGGGAAGTATATCTCTAAGTGCCTGAGCCTTTTGCTCAGTGACTATACCAACAGTTTCACATAACTTCTTGACTTTCTTCACATACTCCTTCCCTCCTCTACATGACACCAAGTGGACAGGATCAAACAGACCACTGTCAGGTACCTTAATTTAAACATGTTCCGAAACTAAACTCTGAGCCGTCTCTCAACCGGGAGTCCGAAGCCGTATGCTCAATCACGTAATCACAATTGTCACGTCTGATGCCGTTTGCTCAATCACTCCCTGAGAAGTATGCTCAACCTCGAAGCCATCTCTCAACCGGGATCTGAAGTCCCTGAGAAGTATGCTCGATAAACTAAACCCTCGAAGCCGTCTCTCAACCGGGATCAGAAGTCCCCGAGAAGTATGCTCGATAATACAATTTATAACGTCCTAAAAGATTCTGTCCCCTGGTGTCATAGACCACTCAAGACCTGAGGTAAACTTCTTTACCGATGACAACTATGATGTCAAACATCAAACATCCAACTGACCTAGGAGTCTGTCAATCAACTGAGCCAAAACAGACTAACGGCAGACATCATATAATAAATATGACACTTACCGGGCTGTGTGTGAGGTTGATCAGTCCTCTGGTTTGGCACAGTGGATATATGTCCTCCCAGTCTGATGTCGTCGTCCGATGAGTGACACAAGAGTCAATCAGTAAATCCTGCCGACTACGCCAACTGTTAAGGACCGCTTCGCGGCCACGTAACCTTTCAAGTCTTGAGGTCCAAATTAGTTGGTACCTGGATGCATCAAGGAGGCCAAAAACTATATAATTTATAGTTATCAGTTCCCACAGATACGTAGAGATGAGCCGCGGCAAGTATACAGCCCACTCTGCTTAAGGCGCGTACACTGAAAGTTTATTCACTTTGGTATAGTTCTAATACAGGAAAGGAATACGTCATTAGTCACGGGGGTTAATCTCATTGGGTTAGAAAAACATTAAGAATCATACATTGTTCAGCAATCAGTGTAGTGAGAATATATCTGTAACGTTCTCAAGTGTCTGTTTCTCCCAGCGTTATCTGGTCCTCCCTTGTATTCACTTTGTGATTCAGGTGGCTGTAGTACAGTCAGTTCCTTTGTCCAAGTCTCCGAATATTGAGAATGCTGAGGTAAAATGAAAGCTGTGCTGTGATTGGTTGCAATTTCTTATACTGCTGAGGTAAAATGAAAGCTGTGCTGTGATTGGTTGCTATTTCTTATAC
Organism: Eleutherodactylus coqui; assembly: GCF_035609145.1. Classification (NCBI taxonomy): domain Eukaryota; kingdom Metazoa; phylum Chordata; class Amphibia; order Anura; family Eleutherodactylidae; genus Eleutherodactylus; species Eleutherodactylus coqui. Next base: position 8,309,121 of record NC_089843.1, read on the forward strand.
TGCTGAGGCAACATGAAACCTGTGCTGTGATTGGTTGCTATATATTATACCGCTGAGGTAACATGAAAGCTGTGCTGTAATTGGTTGCTATTAGAGATGAGCGAGTATACTCGCTAAAGGCAATTGCTCGAGCGAGCATTGCCTTTAGCGAGTATCCCCCCCCGCTCGAGACTGCAGGTTCGGGTGCCGGCGCGGGGGAGCGGTGAGTAACGGCTGTCAGCAGGAGGGAGCGGGGGGGGGAGAGGGAGAGAGAGATCTCCCCTCCGTTCCGCCCCTCTCTCCCCTGCAGCTCAGTGCCCGCTGCCGGCACCCGAACCTGCAGTCTCGAGCAGGCAGGTACTCGCTAAAGGCAATGCTCGCTCGAGCAATTGCCTTTAGCGAGTATACTCGCTCATCTATAGTTGCTATATATTATATTGCTGAGGTAACATGAAAGCTGCTGTGCTGTTGTTAAGGACCGCTTTGTGGCCACGTAACCTTTCAAGTCTTGAGGTCCAAATTAGTTGGTACCTGGATGCATCAAGGAGGCCAAAAACTATATAATTTATAGTTATCAGTTCCCACAGATACGTAGAGATGAGCCGCGGCAAGTATACAGCCCACTCTGCTTAAGGCGCGTACACTGAAAGTTTATTCACTTTGGTATAGTTCTAATACAGGAAAGGAATACGTCATTAGTCACGGGGGTTAATCTCATTGGGTTAGAAAAACATTAAGAATCATATATTGTTCAGCAATCAGTGTAGTGAGAATATATCTGTAATGTTCTCAAGTGTCTGTTTCTCCCAGCGTTATCTGGTCCTCCCTTGTATTCACTTTGTGATTCAGGTGGCTGTAGTACAGTCAGTTCCTTTGTCCAAGTCTCCGAATGGAGGCGTGGGGGGGTTTCTTCTGATAAGAACTGTGTCCAGAATTGGTTCTCATGAAAAAGAACAGAGGCACATCATTAGACATTGCACCGAATCTCATGCTCTAAAGCTATTTCTGCTTGAATTATTGTTTCACTACACACACATCTTATAATGCTCCATTTTGTATCTAGCGGCCATTTTGAGACAGATTCTTCCATTTTATGAGCCTGTACTTTCTCACTGTGATTGGTTGTTATATATTATACCGCTGAGGTAACTTGAAAGCTGCGCTGTGATTGGTTGTTTTCTAGATATATAAAAACGAATGTATGTATGTCTGTCTGTCTTCGCAGCAACGCGCGACAGGTAAGCTAGTCTATATATATAAAATTGAATGTATGCGTGTCTGTGTGTCTGTCTGTCTGTGTGTCTGTTTGTCCTTTATGCGCTACTACACCATTCATCCGATCGCCATGAAACTTTGGGAAGTTGTTGAGTACGCTCCTGGGAAGATTATAGGCATAGTACAACTATCCTATGATAAATGGCGCGCGTGCGAGCGTCGTCGACAGTTACGCCCGCCCACGTAGATCGTTCGATTTCCATCATTGCCACTAATTCTCTCACTTCGCGATGTCGTAGAAACATGAAATTTGGCACGAGCATTGATTATGTCATAAATAGGAAAAGCTAATGGGTCCCAACTCGATTATTCAATTCTAAGCGCCAAAGAATTAGCGTCCAAATTTTACGTACGAAATCTAATTTTCTCACTTCCCAATGTCATAGAAACGTGAAATTTGGCAGGAGCATTGATTATGTCATAATTAGGAAAAGTTAATGGGTCCCAACTCGATTATTCAATTCAAAGCGCTAAACAATTAGCGGCCAAGTTTTACATACGGAATCTAATTCTCTTACTTCCCAATGTCCGTACGTGAAATTTGGCACGAGCATTGATTATGTCATTATTATGTGATTATTCACTTCTAAGCGCCAAAGAATTAGTCCAATTAGTGTGCAAATTTTACGTACGGAATCTAATTTTCTCACTTCCCAATGTCATAGAAGCTTGAAATTTGGCACGAGCATTGATTATGTCATAAATAGGAAAAGATAATGGGTCCCAACTCGATTATTCGATTCTAAGCACAAAAGGATTAGCGTCCAAATTTTATGTACGGAATCTAATTTTCTCACTTCCCAATGTCATAGAAACTTGAAATTTGGCACGAGCATTGATTATGTCATAAATAGGAAAAGATAATGGGTTCCAACTCGATTATTCGATTCTAAGCACAAAAGGATTAGCGTCCAAATTTTATGTACGGAATGTAATTTTCTCACTTCCCAATGTCATAGAAACTTGAAATTTGGCACGAGCATTGATTATGTCATAAATAGGAAAAGCTAATGGGTCCCAACTCGATTATTCAATTCTAAGCGCCAAAGAATAAGCGTCCAAATTGTACGTACGGAATCTAATTCTCTTACTTACTGATGTCATCTATATATATAAAAATGAATGTATGTCTGTCTGTCTGTCCTTTATGCATTACTACACTAGATATATAAAAACGAATGTATGTATATATGTCTGTCTTCGCAGCAATGCGCGACGGGTAAGCTAGTCTTAGATAAAAGTAATAATGTAAACTGTGTGGCATGTCTTAAAACCGGTAATTACGGTGGCTGGTTGAGATGGGCACATGGGGCAATAGAACCGGGTATCCCCCTCCTCTCATGCTTTTTTCGGGGGTATTTCTTGACCTCAGCGGCCGGGATGGGGGGTACAAAGTGGCGCTCTGTGAGGCTTCGCAATCTTGCTGAGATGAGGCGGTCTCACACAGAAGGCGCTCAACAAGCTGCTCCTGGAACTGCAGAATGGCAAACGTTCCCGGGGCTTCCTGTAAATTACGTAGGCATTACTGGAAGCAAACTGAATAATGCCGGGCTTACAGAGCGGAGGCCCGCAGCAGATCTCAGCTGTGACCCTGCGTACGGCTGCGTAATGTACTTCAGAAAACTGCATACTCACACAGGCGGTCATGCGCAGTACACTTTTTTTGTTTTTTTGTTTATACTTCCTGTGCCATCGCTTAGTGATGACGTGGGTACCCGCAGCCCGTATACAATCTAGTTATGTATGGGCTGCGGGTATATCTGCAACCATGGAGCACAATGGGCTCGATGTCACGGATATCCGCCGTAAAATAGAACCTGCTGCATTCTGTTTTCTGCAAGTGGATTACATAATTCTGACCCGCTAATCTGAGCAAAATTGTGTAATCCAGGGCATTTGATTGATCTGCGTATTACCGCGGATGAAATGCTTGCAGAATGCACAATTCCTACCTGGTCGTGTGAGACCGGCCTAATGGTCGATCACTACCTTTTTACAGCATTGGATAATTGTGATCAAGTCACTGGGGACCGCTCGCCGCAGCCCTCGGTCACTGCCCCAGGCCTTTAGTAGCTAGGAGCAAGGAGACTTTAAATTTCCCGGACCCTCCTGCCTTCTGCGCATGTGCCCGGCATTTCCCTGTCTGGCATGCATGTGCAGAAAGTGGCGTCAGGTTCTTGCAGGAACAGATCACTGTGGGACATCACGGAGGCCAGAGGTGAGTAGTTTCAGCTCTGCTCACAGATGCGATCCCTGAGGGGAGATGAAACTTTATCTTTTTCAACTTTTTTTAACCTTTTATGTGATCGCCATTATCCATTGGATAATGGTGATCACATGACCGGGGGTCACAAACCACGGCCCCCCATGACAGTTCCCGACTATCAGCTACCTGCAGCAGCTGATAGCAATAAGCTGTCACAAGCACAGGCTTTACTCTACGGGGCCAGCGTGTTTTAGGGCCCTGTAGATTAAAGCCCAGACACCCAGGACACGAAAACATGTATGGGTGGTCACTAGGGGGTTATAGGCGGAGCGTGGTCCGTTCTGTAATATCCGGACTCAGGGGCCAAATTATTTCTTTCTTAAAAGGGTTTTCCGGACACAAAATAGAAGTTCTAAAAATGCTGACATCTAGGCGGTGTTCCACGCACGTGAGAGGACCGTAAGTGTTTACAACTAATTTCAATAGGAAACATCGCATGCACATCGCACGCTATAAGGGCTCCTCCCCACTTGCGGTTTTTTTAACGCAATTGTCAATGGGACTTTCTAATATTAAAAACCCATCGCAGTTTGTGATTTTTGTGCAATGCGTTTTTAACATTAGAAAGTCCCAGTGACATTTATGTTGAAAAAACGCAGCATTAAAAAAACACAAGTGAGTGGGGCTCTAAGAGTGTCATGTGATGTATTTAAAGGTCCCATTGAAAACAATGGGCGACACATTCTGCGGGAACGCTCAAAGTCAGAACATGCTGCGATTTTTATCCTCGCAGCATCGCCGTAAGGGGAAGAAAAAAAAAGTCTGTTCACAAGGATGGGGCTCGTATTCGTGCGTCTAACAATGCACAACTTTTTTGCGAGATTCTCGCCCGTGTGGATAAGCCCGCACTCAGAGGGCCAGAGAAAACCTGCCGAAGCAGATGGACAGAACCTTCCGGTGCTCTGTGCTGCACAGGAGCCGTACGGCGCACTCTGTCCTCCCATCATGCACTGCTCACAGGATGTTGGAGGCTGCGGAAGAGAGGAAGTAAAAGCAGACAAGTGTCAGAGGAAGTGGAGATATTTTCTGGCAGAGGGTCACATGGCGGGGTGATACAGGAGGGAATGGTAATGTAGCATTATATAGTGGGTGATTGTTAAAACAGCATTATGTACAGGGGAGAATCGAGTCTTAGGTTGGAGCTCTGTTGACTCTGTGTCTGTATAAGATCTCCACCATCTTTGAAAGACTACTTCCATGCGGCCTCTCCACCTGGTATGTATGGTCGCCCTTGATAGTTCCCCCAAAATACACTGAGCAATGCGGCATCAGACTAGTTGATCCCACATATGTGTCCAGCTCCATGAAGCTGTAGTGGAGTCATTTCTCACATCTTCTACTACATGGGCAGAGTGCAGGGCACCCGCTGCCGTCAGTGCCCGCTGCCAGGTAGGCTCCTCGCACTAAGAGCTTTTCACTTATCGCTGCACTTGAGACGGTTTGTTCGGTGAACAATTCACAGCAGGAGTCGTCGCCTCGGGGCACCATTTACATTTGGCAGGCAGGCGAGTCCGTCTGACAATTAGCTGAACATCAAACATTGAGAGAGGCGACTTGCGCCCGGCGGTTATGCCAGGGATACTGGGGAACGATCTGCATGGGTGAAGCCTGGCAGGGACACACAGACGGAGCGCTTTACTCTCTGCAGCCTCTCAGCACTTTAGCTCTGGCTTACACCTTGTCCTCCAGATCTCCAGTATGAAGTCAGACGCCTCCCGCTCACCTCTGTTTAGCATCTCGGAAACTTTTCCTCATTCTTCTGACCTATGACCTTATCTGTTCACGTCTACACAAATACAACAATGGCGACACTTCTTCCACACTAACTTTTGGCTATCATTCAACGTCTCCGTGTTTGACATCACAGATGCTATAGAGTGAAGAGCATTAAAGGGAAGGTTCATAATTAAACATCGCCTGACTTATTGGAAAACTTCATAGTTGGTTATCTGTGCCCTCTGACCTCCATAGAACAGAGCTGCTGGAGCCATGCCACCTTGTCAGCTGACTTTCACACCTATACCAGAGGCATCTTTGATCCTATTTGCTCCTTTTTGGAACGGAAAAGAAGTCCTTTGTTATAGTGATAACAAAATTAGCCATTTGCAGGAGATCCAATTGTCTCCCTGCCCCTCAAATACACATGCCTCAGACTTGCTGACTGCGATTGGAATGGAGGCAGGGTGAGTGGAATGCCTGTTAGGTTGCTGCAGGGCCACATAAAATGAGGTGGCGAGCTGGGTTCGGCCCACAAGCCTTGTGTTTGACATGTGTTCTAAGCGATCCATAACCCTGAAATGTGTTATTTGCATTTTGGCTGGTGGAAGCAAAGTGTGTTGGGGCGAATTAGGCCGAGCAGGGTGCGATTTGGGCTCCATCTTTCCATAGTGCAGGATCCGGGTAGATGAAAATAAGTCGTCTCTCATCTGTCTCTGTCACAGGTTGGTGACTGTCGGACCCATAATCCCCATTATCATTACCAGGGGCTAAAGAGTCAGGGGCCCGGGTGCAAAAGTTAAGTTTGAGCTCCCCTGTACCCGTAGCTAAACCTTGCAGCACTGAGCTGCAAAACGAATTCACATACATGATCTAGGCCCATGGCGTAAGCTTTCTAAAAATGACTCATTTCATAGACTATGTGAAATTTTGTTTACAGCTCCTCAGGTCGGGCTCACAGTGTATGCTTACCGCGTATTACGTGTGCGCTGTGCGTGCAGGTGGTACACTGTAATTCACTGGCAATCAAATACATTGCCATACGCATCTGCAAGTAGGAATTGCGTAATATGCCGAGTGCAAAAAAGCACAGAGCCCATATGTAATGACATTGTGTACGGGCGGCGTGTATATCCCCCGCTGTGAAGCGACCGAGCTGGAAATATAAACAACCACCACGCCAAGTGACCTGCGCATGACAGTGTGCGTGAGATACCTGCGTGAGATACGCTGTCATGCGCAGTCCAATTTTGCTGCAATACACTGCGCTAGGCCGGGTAACGGGCGGGCGACTCCTCAGCGGTAAAATGCTGCGTGACCCACACAGCATTTTCTGCTTATGGCCGAATGTTTTTTGTCCATTTTTGAACCACAGCTTTAAAAAACACATAAAAAAAACTGCATGCGCTATTAAAAGAAAATGTGGCTTTAACCCCTTCCCCCTCCAGGGCGTAAGTACTTACGTACTTCCCGCAACAGTGCGTAAACTTACGTCCTGGGGATAGCGCAAGATCATAAGTGATCTCGCAATATCCCGCAGCGGGAGCCGGCTGTCAGTCACAGCCGGCCTCCCGTTGCAACAGCGGGGGTGCATCGGAGATGTGCCACCCTGCTGTTTACCCCTTCCCTGACGCAATCTATGTAGATCGCAGCATAGGAAGGGTACACAGAGAGAGCGCACTGCCTCTGTGAAGTTGCCGGGCTCTCGCGATATAATCGCAGAGAGCCCGGCTGGTTGCTATGGCGACAAGATGCCAGATACCGGCGTCCTGTATTGCCATATCCTATGATCGCTGTATAAGTGATAAGACATGGCAGGGCAGTAGGCCTGCCATGCCTTAACACAGTGATCATCAGTGCTGTGCTGCAAGTCCCTCAGAGGGACACAAACAGTGTAAAAAAATATAATAATAATGTACTAAAAAGAAAAATGTGAAGAAAAAAAAAACTTTTGGGGGGCTTTTTGTCATATTAGCATAAAAAAAGGTATAAAAAAATTAAAACCCCACATATTTGGTATTATCACGTCCGTAATGATGTGTACAATAAGATGCACATGCTTTTGACTCCGCATGTAAAAAAGCAGAAAAATAAAACGCTAAAAAACTAAAGGCAAAATGCTAATTTTTATCGTTTTGCCTCCCTAAAAACGCAATAAAAGTGATTTTAAAAAAGGATGTACCCCAAAATGGTACTAATAAAAACTACAGCTCGTCTCGCAAAAAATAAGCCCACTGAGAGCTCCGTCCATGGAAAAATAAAAAAGTTACAGGACTTTGAATGCATCGGTTTAGAAAAAAAAAGATTTCCAAAACAAGGGTTTATATTGCAGAAAAGTGGAAAAACCTAAAACAAATATAAGAATTTTGGTCTTGTTGTAACCGTACCGACCCGCAGAAAAAATGGATTGTATCATTTATGCTGCTTGATTAACGCTGTAAACAAAAAACAACAAAAATCTATGGCAGCATTGATGCGTTTTCTCTCCCTGTTATCATAAAAAAAATCTCAAAAATTTCACAATATAGTCTATGTACCCAAAAATTCTGCCATCAAAAACTACAGTTCGCCACGCAAAAAAACAAGTCCTTATGCGGCCGCTTCGCCGAAAAAGTTAAAAAGTTATGACTTTTGAAAAATGGAGATGAAAATGCGCCAAAAATCGTTGCGTCCTTAAGCCCAAAATAGGCCGTGTGCTTAAGGGGTTAAAGCCTGTTTCACACGAGCTACAAAACATATATGTGAAGGTGTTTTCCAGTGGGATCCTTCACATGAGATGTTTTGTAGCCTGAAGGATCCCATTAGAATCCATGATCCTCACACGCGTTTTAGAGCGATGATTTTGTAGGCCGTGTGAAAGAGGCCTAAATAACGGATGAGTTTTTGTATTTTTTAAAACCACATGTAGATACCCAGGTTATACCAGCATGCTTCATGTCAATATATACAGGGAGATGTATAACTTATACCGGCTGTACATATATAATTACATACAGGAGATACCCAGGTTATACCAGCATGCTCCATATCACTATATACAGGATGTATAACTTATACCAGCTGTACATATATAATTATATACAGGAAATACCCAGGTTATACCAGCATGCTCCATATCACTATATACAGGAGATGTATAACTTATACCAGCTGTACATATATAATTACATACAGGGGATACCCAGGTTATACCAGCATGCTCCATATCACTATATACAGGAGATGTATAACTTATACCAGCTGTACATATATAATTATATACAGGAGATACCCAGGTTATACCAGCATGCTCCATATCACTATATACAGGAGATGTATAACTTATACCGGCTGTACATATATAATTATATACAGGAGATCCCCAGGTTATACCAGCATGCCCCATATCACTATATACAGGAGATGCATAACTTATACCAGCTGTACATATATAATTATATACAGGAGATACCCAGGTTATACCAGCATGGTCCATATCACTATATACAAGAGATGTATAACTTATTCGAGCTGTTCATATATAATTATATACAGGAGATACCCAGGTTATACCAGCATGCTTCATGTCAATATATACAGGGAGAGGTATATACGTCTCCTGTATACAGTGATATCAGGCATGCTGGTGTAAGGCAGGTTTCAGATCTGCGTTGGATCTTGGGCTGGAGGATCCATCACAGATCCGGCTCAAAATACTAGGAGAAAAAGCGCTGCATGCAGCGCTCTTACCTCCGTCCAAAAGCCAGGCAGCTTTTGGGGTCAATGGGGTCCGTCCGACACTGTTCGGTTCTGTCCAGAGACAGACCCGTTTGGCCGTGGGGATTCCCCTTTCCTGCTCCCCTTCCTGAACGCCACCCACAGCTGACCCACAGGCCATGTCGGTAAAACGGCGTATGGAGAGGGCCTACGGGCCCCCATTCACTAAGGGGCCGGGTCACAGCTGCGACCCCTAGAGGCACGCTAGGGACCGTTACTCTGTATTGGCTCCTATCCACTAGCAATATGTTTTCTTGCGATATGAGAGCGAGTGAAAACGCACGATTATAAAACCAATGATTTTCACTTGCAATGTTTTCACTGAAGCCTCGCAGCTCTAAACAAAATATGCTAAATCGCTCATTGTTCTTTGCAATATGGGGCGGCGGCAGCAGCGCCAGCCCCATTGAAAACATAGGGAGTACATCGTGCGCCCCTGACACAGCTATAGCAGGGATTGTTTCATCCCCGCGGCGATGAAGGAATGCCCTGTCCCAGCTGTGGTCCGCGATGCTATTCCATTGCTTTCAATGGAGCTGGCACTGCTGCAGCCCCATTGAAAGCAATGGGACGAAGACCACCACGGCGGTGATTTTCGGCGAAGGGATTGAAATATAAGCCCTTCCCTGAAAATCACCCCTAGCTGTAAAAAAAAAAATTAACTCACCCAGGAGAGCAGTCCGACTGTTTTCTCTGGCCCCGGCAGTCATCTTCTAGAGGCCGGGGATAGAAAAATCCCCACCTCAATAAAGCGCTGCCTCTGATTGGCTAAGCGCTGTGACCAATCAGAGGCAGCGCCCAGCCGTCATTGAATTCAATGAATGGCTGGGCGCTGCCTCTGATTGGCTGAGCACTGTGACCAATCAAAAGCAGCTCTTTCTGGAGGCGGGGATTTCCCAATCCCTGGCCTCCAGAAGACGACTGCTGGGGTGGGAGAGAAGAGCCGGACATCTCTCCTAAGTGAGTAAATTTTTTTTCTTTTTTACTTTTTTTTTTACAGCTAGGGCTGATATTCAGGGAAGGGCTTATGCGAGGGGTGCTGATAAGTCTTTGGCTTTACCCAGAAAGAAACGAGATAGGAAGATGAAACTTTCCATTTCTTCCACATCCTCTCCACTGATGCCAACACACTTCTTACATCGGGATTCCAAGTTCTGTAAGCCTTGCAAAAAGAAGGATTTCAGTCGCGCCTCAAACCAGTCATCCGTAGCAGCCGTGGCATCAGACATGGTGTAAATTTGGTACCTTAAGGTGTTACTTCAGGTTTGGAAACAGATGCTAGTCAGAGGGAGCTAGATCTGGTGAATAAGGTGGGTGGTCAACCAGCTGTAAGCCTAGCTCCACCAGTTTTGCCGCGGTCCCTTGTGCAGTGTGAGCGGAGGTGTTGTCTTGCAGGAACAAGATTCCTTTGGACAGCTTGCCGCACCTTTTGGCCTTCAGAGCTGCCTTCAATTGGTCGAAAAGTTCAATGTAATCCCTTACATTGATGGTGGAACCATTTTGAAGGTCGTCCACTAGCAGCAGCCCTCCTTATCCCAGAACACAGACGCCATCACCTTAGTTTTTTTTGGCTTAGTACCCTGGTTTCAGGGTCATACAAATAAATCCAGGTCTCATCCATGGTGACCAGTCGATTCAGGAAGTTCTTATCAGTCCGGAAACGCTGACAAATGGAGTGGGAAGTTGTCACTCAATGCTTTTCTGATCTGTTGTCACACATTTGGGGACCCACTTTGCAGATAGCTTCTTCATGGATAATGACACAAACCCGTTCCCCATAAACCCCCATGATGTCGGCTATTCCTGCCGCCGGCCGATTCTCCGGTATGAGGTTGTGCACAGCATCGGCGATCTCCAGAACAACAACCTCTCTCGGTCGTCCAGGACGTTCCTCATCGTTGGGGCTGAAGTGGCACCCAGTTCATAACTGTAGGATTTGAAGGGCATTGATCCCCCAATATCCGCCACATATCACCAGGAATATCCTGCGCCGACTTTATCACTCCTCTGCTCTCATTGGCTGTGAATATCGCCTTAGACTCCGCCATTTTGTTTTCCCGCGTGCCGAGATCACTGTTGCCATAAGCTACAAACACATATATTAGACACATAAGGCTTCCATGTGATGCAACATCCGTTACCATAGAAACAAAAAAAGAACACAAAGCCAAAGACTTATCAGCACCCCCCCCCCCCCCCGTATTTCAAGCCCTTCCCCGAAAATCATCGATGCGGTGTATGCCTGCTCTCAATGGGGCGGCAGCAGCATTGGCCACATTGAAATCAATGGGATAGCATTGCGGACCTCTGCCACAGCTATGATAGGGCATGCCTCCATCCTCGTGGTTCCCGCGGGGATGGAGGAATCCCCTGCTATAGCTGTGTCAGGGGAGTGCAATGTACTCCCTATGTTTTCAACCAGCCCCATTGAAAAGAATCAGTGATATCGCAAATTTTTCTTAGCGCTGCGAGGCTTCAGTGAATACATCGCAAGTGAGTATGAAACCATTGAAAGTCATTGGCTTCATAATCGTGCGTTTTCACTTGCCCTCGCATCGCAAGAAAACATATCGCTAGTGGGTAGGAGCCCTATGACTGGTGTCTGGTTACCGGTTATGCTGCTTTGTAGATTGCCTGCACTACACACTTCTGCACGGCCAAAATATGATTTTTAATACTTTTGTCACTCTTTGACTGTAATAAAGCAGAGTGCTTTAAGTTTTAGTAATCAATATCCATACATGCTTCATGACATCACCACAAGCTTAGAAGTTCAGTGATGTCATCTGGATTACCTATTGCCTGCAGGAGGTGCAGATTAATCCTCCACATACAGCTGGCAGTGATACTTTCTGTACTAGTTCATGACCTTTCAGGGAAAAAAACTACACCTTCCCCCAAAAGATAAATATAAAATCCCCCCAGGGGGCCGTCCTTAGTGAGCGCGGCGACACAACCTAAAAGGCTCATTGTACAAAGTGGTTTGTGATGTAACTTTTTGCTGCAGAGGGTAAAAGGGTCCTGTGTTAGTCTATAGACTACCCGCACCTACGTAATGCATACAGGCTATTCTCCGGCAGCTCCTTACATAAACACTGAGATTCAGAAAAAGCCAATGTTGTAGAGGATGAGGGTTCAGTTCTGCAGCTTCCTCCCATAAACCCTCTGCTAAGAGACTATGAATGGTTAAATCAGTGATTACGGTCTAGGAGTGCTGGGAGCCCTAAGGAAACACTAACATGAGAGTCACTAACATGAGTCCAACCATGAAAGGAGGTTTCCCTAAATATGTGCACTAGCAATGAAGCCTGAGGTGCAAAACATTCCTCTTTGCTCTAGAAAAATCGTGTTGGTCATTTCTTTAATTTTCTGTGATGCATTAAAATCCGAAATGCAGAAGCGTCTGCAGGATGAAAATCTTTCCAGATGCGGACGTCCTATATTTATGTCTAATCCTGGGCAGGAGATGTGGACGCCCCACAAACAGGGGATATAGAAAGTCTGCACATTGGTAAAACCTCTTAGAAAGCCAGGTGTTTGTCATGATGACAAGTCCAACCAAGATGCATCATTATTCATTACAGATTCCTTCTACCTTCAATGTGACCCATTATCTGCAGAATTCCACTGAAAAACGGACTAAACAGAATGTAACCCCTTAGTGACCAGGCCTGTTTGCTCCTTAATGACCAAGCCAAATTTTGGAAATCTGACGTGTCACTTTAACATAGAATAACTCTGTAAAGGTTTTGCATATCCAAGCGATTCAGACATTGTTTTTTGACACATATTGTACTTCATTTAGGTGGTAAGATAGACCCATACAATGTGTGTTTATTTATTGAAAGCACCAAAATTGTGAAAATTTTGAAAAAATTGTCGTTTTTCACATTTTCAACTGCAACATGTCAAATATGTGCAAACATACTGTTACAGGTGCTGCTGAGACATGTTGTACTACTGTGCTTCCAGCAGCACAGCACTCTCAGGGTTAATGATTGAGCTGGCTGGGTGTGGTTCTTCCTGCTAGCCAATCTCCTGGGTCTGTGCTCACATATAACCCCAGCTCCTGGTCAGTCTCTGTCTGGTGTTCAGGGTGAGCAGTCATGAATCCTTGTCTGTTGCAGCTTGCTGTGTGATCTGTGTCTTGCTGGTTCATGTCCGTTTGTTCGTTTATATTCTGTCAGTTTTGTGTCAGCTTGCTGTGTGACCTGCTATCTGTGTCCTGTCCTGTTGCAGCGTGTGGTGAACTGTGTCCGATTCTGCTGGACTCCTGGTTAGTGTAGAGACTAGCAGTATAACCACGAGCCGTGAGCTGGCCCGCTAGCTTTCATGTTTTGTACGAAATGTCAACTAATATCTGGTATTTATATTCAGCTCCCTATCTGTTACTAGTGGTTGCATTTTGGCTGCTGTATGCGGTGTATTCTGGCTCTGTGTGTCCTGTCATGTGGCATGTGAATGCGTCCTGTTCTGGTGCGTGACTCCTAGGATCAGCTAGGGCCCAGATCCGAAGACCGCTGGGCTGCCCTTATTGGGGCAATGTCCCCGCTTAGGTAGGGCCATGCCATTACTCCCCTGTAGCACAGGGTCAGTTTGCCAGTAACCCGTTTGCGTACCCAGTACCCTTTTGGTCGTGATCGTGTGGGCCCTGTGCTTAGTTTGCCCACACAATCGTAACACATACTGTACACATTTTTGATGAGATATATATTTCCATCTGTTTACTTTATTCTGGAAGCACATTGGAAAAAACATTAGTTTTTTTAAACCATTTAGGAGACGTACAAATTTAACATTGGTTATTAACATTTTGAATGTAGAAAAAGGAAAAATCTCTGCGCTTGTAAAGGTTTTGTCGTTGTCGTGGATGGAATAGAACAATCTGAAATAGAATGTTCCAAAAAGGTGTATTCCTATTTATATTACAAAATGAAAAACAGAGGAAAACATATAAAGGTCTGGCTATAACGTCAGATATGCATGGTGCAACGCATTTCGGGGCCCCACGGGAAACTGGATTACAAGAACTACTAGATTTTGTGCATCAAAAAGGGGCTATGTAAACATTTTTTTTTAACTTTTATGTGATCGCCATTATCGATTGGATGATAGCGGTCACGTGACCGGGGACCGCTCATTGCGGCCCTCAGTCACTCCTCCAGGCTCTCAGCTACCTTTAATAGCCAAAAGCAAAGAGATTTTAAATTTCCCTCCCCAGCTTCTGCGCTTGCGTCCACCATTTCGCCGATGGGCCCATGCGCCGAAGCTAGGTAAAACTTTAACTTTATTTAACTTTTTGTTTACTTTGATAAGATCGCCATTATCACCGTCCCTCCTTGACAGCTCGAGGCTGACGGCTACCCCGGCAGCCGATAGCAGGGAGCTGTCATGTCCCAAGACTATAGGCTGGTCACTAAGGGGTTAAGGTGGAAAAAAATAAAAAAAAGAAATTAACATAATGTGGTTACATAAACATGCACACCCTAAAGCTAATATTTTGCTGATATGCCCTCTGACTTTAAGACAGCGTTCAGTCTATTTGGGCCGGTGTCTATCATCATGGCACATCCTGACAATCTTTGCCCATTCTTCCTTGCAAAAATGCTTCAAATCTGTCAGATTGTGAGGACATCTTGCATGTAGCGCCCTCTTCAGGTCAACCCACAGATCTTCAATGAGATTCAGGTCTCGGCTCTGGCTCTACCATCTTCTGAAGGTGTGGTGGTCTTCTGGTGATGCGCAGTGTAGTGGCCCCAGAAGTCTATGTTGCTGGCCCCTCCATAAGTGTCATACATGTAATGTCTTTTGTATATGCGCTGTGCAAACGTGTCTTGTCATTCTGTTATGTGTATTGCACAGCTGCAGCAAATGAAGAGTTAAGTGTTTGCAAGAGACTGGGAGATGCTTTCAATGTATCAATTTATCTTGTCACATGGTATGAGTGAATATATGAATATGAGTACTTTGGGTGTGTCAGGACTCAGGAGTTTTTTGGTTCTTCTATTCTGGAAGTTCCATTGAGAGTGCCAGCCACATGGAGGTACCTTCAACTCCCATGTGGTCAAGAATGGAGGAGGAAGAGCAATTCCCGAATATCTGTATGCCAGTGACCGTGGAGTAATCCAGAAAAAAATGGAAGAGTGCCAACAGCACAACCTAATACTGTATTCAGCTGGACAGGCTTTATGCAATAGTCACACTCATGGATCTCATCAAAAAAGATCCACAAGGCAAACGCAGATGTAGAGATGGTCGTGACTATTTGAAAAAGACTCTCAGAAGTCGAAACGTTATTCTTTGTCGTTTGGAGTAATAAAGAATATTTTTATATTGCACCTTGGATGCTGTCACGACCATCTCTACATCTGCAGTGACCGTGGAGTAGTGAGTCCCAAAAGAGAGAGAGCATGAGTGTGTTGGTGGTAAGTTAAGGCCAAATCCCCATGCAAAGTTACTTTATTTTTGTGTTCCTACGTGACTGTCCTATGCCTCAGGATCACCGCGTAGAGGTACTTTAATCCTGCTGTTTCTACACAGTCATCCTGTGCCTAGGGATCACTGTGTAGAGTTACTATAATATTGTTGTTTGCCTCCACATCCGTTCTGTGTAAACTGTGCCTTTCACCCATTGTTTATACGAAGTAAAGTTTTGCCAGGCCCTGACCGATCCCAGGGACTTGAAGTACATTACTCTAGTCTGCGGCTCAATTATTTACCACCAAGGCTCTTTCTGGTGGGTAACAGAACGGTGGCGTTACCCATAGCAACCCATATACCTGTTCGCAAAGTTATTGGACATCCCTTTCCGAGGGGTGCCCAGAAGAGGCCCAGCGCTGCCCTGGTTGAGGCTATGTGTGTCCCTCTGGGTGGGAGCGTGGTAAGTGCCACTATGACCAGTGTCCATCTTTCCCTCCCAGCTCACCCAACGGGATGCTGCACGCAGTGTCGGCTTTTTACCAAGCATACCTTTTGGAATTCTGGCCAGTAAGTTCCCCCTCGGTCTCATCAGACAGAACACGTTCACCGCAGTCTTCTGGCAGATGTGATGGAGGTTTGAGCAAAACATGGCCGAGCTTGGATGTTTTTATATGTTAGAAGAGGTATCTGTTTTGTCCCCCTCCCCCACTACCCAGACATATGAAGAACACTGGAGGTCGTTGTCACATGACTTCACAACCAGTGCTTGCCAGAAATTCCTGCAGCTCCTTTAATGTTTCTGTAGGCCTCTTGGCTTCCTGGACCAATTTACTTCTAGTCTTTTCATCAGTTTTTGAAGGTAATGCACACGGATAAGGGGCAAAAACACTGAAACAGCTATCTATCTATGATTTTTACGGCTTTGGCTTACAATTCCCGGTAATTGTAATAAGGTTTGTCTAAATAGTCCAACATTGATTTGCAAGAATGCTGCCTTCCAATAGGTGGCTCTGCAATTGTATTGTACCATCTTCCCATTAGGAGAAGGGCAAGCATGGAGGTACAAAAGTATATATAATGAACTGTGAAAACTGCTCTAAGTACATTTCTTATTCTTATTTACACTGAACGATGACCGTTCAGCTCATCTTCCATCATTTATGCAGCATAAACAAATTGTATACTAAAAATAATGGGGTGATAAAGCAGGTAAAGGGGCTGGAGATGTGCACAGTATGGTGAGGTGGAGAGTGTGGGATGCTATACACATAGACATAGACTCCATCTAAACCTGGGGGTGTTGGTGTTTTCGGACCACACTGGATCACTCCCGTGATGAGAAGATTGCTAGCAGTATCTATTAATAATGCGAAGCACTTTGTGTTATACCAAGACTCTTCTCATGAGACATCACAAGAATTCTGTTTAATTGAAGACATTACAAGTTCTTATACAGAAAGAGAGAGGCCGTTATCTTACAAAGGTTACAAAGATGATTGGTCAAAAGGCTCATTGACATCTGCTGAGAAAAACAGTCTTAAAGGTCTTAAGGCTCGCCTAGATAAGGAAATAGCTGCAGTCAGAGTATTGTTATCTCATTACAATCTATTTCTACTGGTTTTGTATGTCTTTAAGTTAACATAGTTTAGTATTACTGTCTTTCTGTTGACTTTCCTAATTGTATAATTCTTAGTTCTGGCATTATACAGCATAGGTTTTAGTTTCTATGTAAGGTTCAATAGTTCAATCAAGATAGAAATACATACACTTATTGCATTATGAAACTTAATAGTTTATGTGCCGTAACAGTTGGGCAAGTACAATTTCTATGCTCTGGGAAAAAGCTCTGCTCCGGCGCCCGCTGCCTCCTACAATCCAGTCAGGGCTTCATGGTCATTTAGAGGTTAACAGCATTTCCACATACCAAAAAAACTGTCAAAATCCGTACCCCTGCTGCAGATTTTGACTGGAAGTCAGCCACGTATCCGCAGCTAATTTCATACTATGCGGCATTCCCCCTCATCTACTTTGTAGGCTTTCCGCTCTCAGCGCTTCCCAGCTTCTGGTTTCCAGCAGCCTGTGGTGGCCTCACCTGACCAACATCACCTGAACAGCATCATCTGACCAGCATCACCTGACCAGCACCACCGCACCTGACAGGTCGCTGGGAGATGGAAGCTTGGGAGCACTGACAGCAAAAAGCCTTCAGAGGAGGTTAGGGGGAGCTTTGCATAGTATGAAATCAGCTGTGGGTACGTGGCTGATTTCCAGTCATAAATCGTACCAAGGGTATGGATTGTGACTGGTTTTGGATGCAGAAATGCTGCATAATTTGCCGTGGAAATTTCCGCTCCAGACATTGCGCATTATATCCGTTACGTGTAAAAAATACTCTAAGTCAGCTTCAGGTACACTGCCACGTACAGTGTCCTCAGTAATAATAGTGTCCCTTATATCGGACCCAGGAATAACAGTGTCCACTATGTCTTCCCTAGTAGTAATAGTGCCCTCAGTCTTAATAGTGCCCCCCACAGTGGCCTCAGTAATAAAAGTGTTCCCCACAGTGTCTTCAGTAATAATGGGTGCCCCCCACAGTGATCTCACTAGTAATAGTTTCCCCAACAGTATCCTCTGTAATAATAGTGACCACCAGCGTGATCCCAGTAGTAATGGTAAAACCCACAGTGGCCCCTCAGTAGTAATAATGATTCCCACAATGGACCTCAGTAGTAATAGTGTATCCCACAGTATCCTCAGTAGTAATAGTGACCCCCACAGTGACCCCAGTAGTAATAGTGCCCCCCATAGTGGTACTCAGTAGTAATAGTGATCCCGACAATGGACCTTAGTAGTAATAGTGTATCCTACAGTATCCTCAGTAGTAATAGTGACCCCCACAGTGACCCCAGTAGTAATCGTGAGTTGTCTATAGAGGGGTGAGTATTGTACAGGTTCTCGTGAGATGTCTATAGAGGGGTCAGTATTGTACAGGGTCTTGTGAGATGCCTATAGAGGGGTCTGTATTGTGCAGGGTCTTGTGAGATGCCTTTAGAGAGGTCTGTACTGTGCACGGTCTGGTGAGATGTCTATAGAGGGGTGAGTATTGTGCAGGATCTCGTGGGCCGATATACAGTCGTGGGTAGGAGCCCCAAGACGTACCAGCCTGTAGTTTTGACTCCTTTTTGAATATCGTCACCACATTGGCTATGCACCAATCCAGTGGAACAGACCCCGTCACTATAGAGTACTTAAATATACACTTCTTGGGTTAGATGGGTAACATCATTCTAAATGTCATCTGAAATTTCATATTCCTCTGTGAATACACTGGAGAAAAAGTTACTTAAGAGTTGTTTTCTCCTCCTCATCTTCTACAATTTGTCCTAGATTATTTATTGACCCCTTAAGGATCAAGCACTGTAAATTTTTCGGCTCTTGGTCCTGGGCTTGGTTCTTGGTCCTGCTACTTAAGCAGGTGTTAGCCACAGCCGAGAACCCGGAGGAGAAGGCAGGAGTGTTTTTTAACCTCTTCTCCTTTCCCTGGTACATAGCACTCAATGAGCGCTATGTACTAAAAAGTGGAAGTGCTTCTTCCACTATGCGAGCCAGCGATCACATGACTGCTGGGATTCCCTGGCACAGCAGAGCTGCAGTGTCCTAGCAAACGAAGATCAGCACTATTGTCACTACATAGGGATGTTTTACCCTGTAACTGGGGCTCCTATGGATGCCCCAGTTGCAGTGGAAAAGTGTCAAATAATTAAAAAAAACATGTGAATGTGCCCCAGAGGTCTTATATGACATCATGGAGGACATAGGTGATAAAAAAAATAGTTACATAAATAAGTAAGAAAAAATTAGCAAAATAGAATTTAAAAATATAGATAAAAAAGAAAATGACACAAAGCCGACGCCAACCGAAGCTGCCGCTATAATCCAAAACCAGACATATATGACAAAATGTATGAAATAAAATGAGGAGCCCATTCCCATGCTTTATTTTAGTGTAAATATACTACTTAAGGGGTTAATATTTATAGTGGGGTTTTTTTAAGACCAGGCTGTTTGGTACTTAAATGTGGTGGTTTTACTGCCCTATTTTATTCCTACCAAAAGTATTTTTGCAGCGTTTTTTCCGTAACATATAGGGCTTCTTTAATGTCTTTTTCACTGACTTTTTTTTCCATTTTTTAGTTTTATTGGAGGCAAAAAAATTACTTTTTTTTTACCCCCTGGTGACCAGTCCATAGTGTTTTTACGTCCTGCTTTGCTGGGCTTTAATCCCCAGGGCTGTAAAAACATGCTTCCTCTGGAGATTAAAGCCCTGCAGGCTGTGCACATGACAGCTCAATGCTGTCTGTTACTGGAGGTAGTCGACAGCCTGGAGCTACCATGGGGGGGGGGGGGGGGCACGGGAAGCACCCCCCCCAGTCATGTGATCACCAGTATCCACTGGATACCAGCGATCACATTAAGGTAAGTGAAAAGTAAAACAAAGTTAAAGTTTCATGTTTCATGATCTGTCAGGGAAGCTGAGGATACTCACCCCTGTCCTCCGTGATGTCCTGCAGTGTTCTGGACCTCCAGGACCTGACAGCATTCTTCTGCGCATGTGCACCAGACGTCATTCTTCATCTGCTGTATGCAGTTCCCGGTCACATGATCAACGGTATCCAATGGATGACAGCGATCACATAAAAGTAAAAAAAAGTGTAAAAAGAAGTTTGTTTCATTTCCCCTCATACATCATATCCGTGAGGGGAGAGGAACTTACCCAAGGCCCCTTTTAACGTAAACGTTAAAAGACAGTTGAAGTTTGATGCTCTGTTCGGTTTGGGCTCCGTTGTACATACAGGCAGAATATTAGGGCCACAATGGGTATGATTCTGATCACGGGACAAACAGGGGGATCCATTTTGGGGTGAAAGTCTTCATTCCTATGTACACCGTACAAAAAAAACTCTTTTTAAAATGACACAGTTGACAAAAAAAGAAAAATCATAATTTTTTCCTTCTGCTTTGCTTAGATTAATTCAAAAACTTTGGGGTCATTTGGGGGGTCTTTATCCTTTTGGCCGCTCAATGGCTCTACAAGTGGGCAATGGGGCCTAAAACACCTTCAAGCAAAATGTCTGTTCTGAAAGCCACCAGCTGCTCCTTTCAGTTTGGGCCCCGTTCTGTATATGGACATAAGATTAGGGCCACAATGGGTATGTTTCTGAACACAGGACAAACAAGGGGATCCATTTTGGGGTGAAAGTCCTCATTTTCATGTGCATTATAGAAAAAAAATCGGTCTTTAAAGTGACATATTTGCAAAAATCTGAAATTTTATTTTTTTCTCCTCTATATTGGATTAATTCCTGAAAATAAACTGTGGGGTCAAAATACTCCTGACCCCCCCTCAGTGAATACATTAAGGGGTGCAGTTTATAAAATGGGGTCATTTGTGGGGGTATCTATCATTCTGACACCTATGAGCTGCTGCAATCTTGGCTCGGTGCAGGAAAACAAAGTGTTCCTCAAAATGCTGAAAAGTAATGTTAAATTTGTACGTCTCCTAAATGGTTAAAAAAAAAACTAAAGTTTTTCAACTGTGTGTCCAGAATAAAGTAAACAGATGGAAATATATACCAAATCAAAAATGTGTACAGAGTGTTTGCACATATTTGACATAATGCGGTTGAAATGTGAAAACATTTGTTTTTCAAATTTTCCCCAATTTTGAAACTTTTAATAAATATATACAAATTCTATTAGTCTGTTTGTATCACCTAAATGAAGTACAACATGTGGGGAAAAAAACAATGTCAGAATCACTTGGATATGCAAAACCTTTACAGGGTTATTTTATGTTAAAGTGACACATGTCAGATCTCCAATATTTGGCCTGGGCATTAAGGCGCAAACAGGCCTGGTCACTAAGGGGTTAAAGGGCCAACACTTCCAGTATTAATCTTTTTACTATTTCTATAGCGAGCAGCTAAACACTGCGGGGCTTGGGTATTGTAAAGATGTTCTCCAAAGTGAATGGCCATCTCAATGTGATCATGTAGTGATCATTAACCACTTTGTTGACATCTGTTTGATCTGCAATCATTTATTGGATGTGGGGCGGAGGTCCATTCACCCACGAGATCCTGCACCTACAATACCACAGAGCTGTGAGGGGCCATCCAGATGGCTCAGTATACCTCCAGATGTCACTAGTCAAGCGTGGGACTGGAATCTCATGTCGTAGCCACTTACAGGAGGGTAGCGTGGTCCAGGAGTAGCTGAGGTCTGGTTCACAAGATTGCGGTGCAGCACAGCGGGCTCAGGCTGAAGAATAGTCAGGAAGTCTAGTCAAGGTCTGGTACACAAGATGATGGTGCAGCACAGAGGGTTCAAGCAGTAATGTAGTCAAGAGGAATAGCCAGGGTCTGGTACACAAGATGGATGATCAGTTGTAAAGGAGCAGGTATGTGGGAGGACAGCTTGGTTAGAGGCACAGGGCACAATAAACATGCTAAGAATATAGAGGGCTAATTGGTGAAGGAACAAGACACGGGATGGACTAGACAGGGAAGACACGTAATCAGGAACAAGAAACAGGAGGCAATGACAAGGAACATGAGAGTAAATCAGAGGGAACTATCCAACATGCTGAATAGCTCCGTATGAGGGGCTGCCACTCGGGGTGCAGGAGGGTGCAGGCTCAAATCCTGACACCTGATGTCTTCTATGCACTAGTAGAATCAATGACATATCAAGTTGCTGCACTTTACCAGATAAGAGGGGGTCCTACATAATAGTAACTCATGTCCCATGACTTTTGGCATGTCCGTATATAGTCTGGTCATAATGTTTGTGAACCTGCTTACTTCGAGGAGGGAGCATCCATGATAGACGTCTTGCACACTGGCTCTTCATATGTTATATGGAGTTATAGCTGAACGGCCGAGTCTGCTTTAGCTTAAAGAGACTTTTAAGTTCCATCTTTTTTTTTACTCCTATATTTCATAAAAAGCCCATTTTGATCGGCAGTAAAAGGGGAAAAGAATCCAAATCAAATGCAGGATCAAGTTGTGCTTTGTATTTGGGTGGAAAATATCCTATCTGTTCTACAAGTGGTTCAGATTAGAGCAGCGGGCTAATTACAGGGAAGAGTAACCTCTACTCTGGACTGGTACGGAGATGAATGAAACCTAGAGCATCAAAAGAGCAGAGGACATGATGAATGGGTTGTAATGATGATCTCTAACATCCTGGGAAGAGGTGAGACAAGGCTGAAGAATCTCATTACACATATGTAGCAGAGCTGACTTTACAGTGTGTTATATGTAGCTTTCTATTGGGTGGCAGGTAAAACTACTAGTGCTGAAAAACGAAAACAGTAACCAATTTAGCTTTGCTGCTTCTACGGTGACTCTGTTCCACAATCTCATGTGTAAGGGGGTCTGCACACTGCCCCCTACTGAAAGATGTCAGTGTAGAGAAAAACCAGGCATGATGGATTTCAATGTTTCAGCCAACAACTATGTAAGGTGTATAGCCAGCTTAACAGTCTGACAACCAATGGCTTATCAGTGGTAATCTAATGAAAGACATCCACAGTGCAGGGAGAAAAAGTATGGGAACTTTTCGAATTTTATAACTGGTGAATCCGCCTTTAGCAGCAATCACCTCCACCAAACATTTCCTGTAGCTGAAAATAAGATTTCAACAGTGTTGAGTAGGATTTTTTGACCATTACTTCCTGCAAATGTGTATTAGTTCATCAATATTTCTGGGATGCCTTCTGTAACATGTTCTGATCTACCTTACAATTCATTGATCACAAGATGTCCAAGCCCTGAGGAGCAGAGAGACCCAATCCACCATAGCCCCAAATCATACTGCCCCCTCCAACGTAGCCCCATACTATGATGTCCTCCACCATTGCTTCAAACCATGATGTCTCCTCTACCACAGCTCCAAATCATGATGCCTCCTCCACCATAGCCCTAAACCATTTTTCCCCCTCCACCATAGCCCCAAAACATAATGCCCTCTCCATAGTTGAGTGAGGTGTTTGTTGTCAGTGTTGTTCTTCTTTCAAACATAATGTTGTGCATCTGTTCTAAAACATTCCAATTCTGTTTCATCTGTTCATAGAACATTTTCCAGAAGCATTATGACTAGAGATGAGCGAACATACTTGTCCGAGCTTGATACTCGTTCGAGTATTAGCGTGTTCGGGATGCTCGTTACTCGTAACGAGTACCACGCGATGTTCGAGTTACTTTCAGTTTCCTCTCTGAGACGTTAGCGCGC
The DNA here is from genome assembly GCF_035609145.1 of Eleutherodactylus coqui. Lineage (NCBI taxonomy): Eukaryota > Metazoa > Chordata > Amphibia > Anura > Eleutherodactylidae > Eleutherodactylus > Eleutherodactylus coqui. Next base: position 8,332,828 of record NC_089843.1, read on the forward strand.
TTTTCTGGCCAATTGAAAGACAGGGAAGGCATTACAACTTCCCCCTGTGACGTTCAAGCCCTATACCACCCCCCTGCAGTGAGTGGCTGGGGAGATCAGGTGTCACCCGAGTATTAAAATCGTCCCCTCCCGCGGCTTGCCTCAGATGCGTTGTGACATAGCTGAGGGAAAGTGGTATCTTGTTGGAGCTGCTATGGGGAGAGTGTTAGGAGTTATTGTAGGCTTCAAGAACCCCAACGGTCCTTCTTAGGGCCACATCTAACCGTGTGCAGTAGTGTGGAGGCTGCTTTTAGCAGTGTTGCACATTTTTTTTTTTTTGGTATATCGGCCGTGCAGAGCATTGCGCCCTGCAGTAATAGTCCAGGGACAGAAGTGGTGGTTAGGCAGGGAGAGTGTTAGGAGTGATTGTAGGCTTCAAGAACCCCAACAGTCCTTCTTAGGGCCACATCTAACCGTGTGCAGTAGTGTGGAGACTGCTTTTAGCAGTGTTGCACTTTTTTTTTTTTTGGGTATATCGGCCGTGCAGAGCATTGCGCCCTGCAGTAATAGTCCAGGGACAGAAGTGGTGGTTAGGCAGGGAGAGTGTTAGGAGTGATTGTAGGCTTCAAGAACCCCAACGGTCCTTCTTAGGGCCACATCTAACCGTGTGCAGTAGTGTGGAGGCTGCTTTTAGCAGTGTTGCACATTTTTTTTTTTTGGTATATCGGCCGTGCAGAGCATTGCGCCCTGCAGTAATACTACAGGGACAGAAGTGGTGGTTAGGCAGGGAGAGTGTTAGGAGTGATTGTAGGCTTCAAGAACCCCAACAGTCCTTCTTAGGGCCACATCTAACCGTGTGCAGTAGTGTGGAGACTGCTTTTAGCAGTGTTGCACTTTTTTTCTTTTTTGGGTATATCGGCCGTGCAGAGCATTGCGCCCTGCAGTAATAGTCCAGGGACAGAAGTGGTGGTTAGGCAGGGAGAGTGTTAGGAGTGATTGTAGGCTTCAAGAACCCCAACGGTCCTTCTTAGGGCCACATCTAACCGTGTGCAGTAGTGTGGAGGCTGCTGTTAGCAGTGTTGCACATTTTTTTTTTTGGTATATCGGCCGTGCAGAGCATTGCGCCCTGCAGTAATACTCCAGGGAGAGAATTGTGTAGGCAGGGCCAGAAGACATATATAGATTGAATATACGCAGTGCTCCTTTAGAAAAAAATATTTGAAAAAAATCTATTTGGCCTGCCTGTCACTCTGCTCAGTGTTCTGGGTCCGTGTCTGCTGGGGGTAGTAGTTTACCAAAATCATACGCAACTAGCTAAGTGTTACAGCAGGCTTGCGCCAAATTATTTCCTGGCTTTCCATAAGCAAAGTCAGCCTCCAACCACAGGCCAATAAGCGGCACATTTAATTACAGTGTTGTGTTTCTGCATTCCTGGTAATACAGCATGCTGAGGGGTAGGGGTAGGGGTAGGCCTAGAGGACGTGGGCGCGGCCGAGGACGCGGAGGCCCTAGTCCGGGTGTGGGCACAGGCCGAGCTCCTGATCCAGGTGTATCGCAGCCGACTGCTGCGGGATTAGGAGAGAGGCACGTTTCTGGTGTCCCCACATTCATAGCACATTTAATGGGTCCACGCGGTAGACCCTTATTAGAAAATGAGCAGTGTGAGCAGGTCCTGTCGTGGATGGCAGAAAGTGCTTCCAGCAACCTATCGTCCAGCCACAGTTATGCGCCGTCCACTGCTGCAACTCAGAATCCTCTGGCTGCTGCTCCTCCTTCCTCCCAGCCTCCTCACTCCATGAAAATGAGACATTCTGAGGAGCGGGCAGACTCCCAGGAACTGTTCTCGGGCCCCTGCTCAGATTGGGCAGCAGTGGTTCCTCTTCCACCAGAGGAGTTTATCGTGACTGATGCCCAACCATTGCAAAGTTCCCGGGGTCCGGGGGATGAGGCTGGGGACTTCCGGCAACTGTTTCAAGACCTTTCAGTGGGTGAGGAGGCCGATGACGATGAGACACAGTTGTCTATCAGTGAGGTAGTAGTAAGGGCATTAAGTCCGAAGGAGGAGCGCACCAAGGATTCTGAGGAAGAGCAGCAGGACAATGAGGTGACTGACCCCACCTGGTTTGCTACGCCTACTGAGGACAGGTCTTCAGAGGGGAGGCAAGGGCAGCAGCAGGGCAGGTTGCAAGAGGCAGTGCGGTGGCCAGGGGTAGAGGCAGGGCCAGACCGAATAATCCACCAACTGTTTCCCAAAGCGCCCCCTCGCGCCATGCCACCCTGCAGAGGCCGAGGTGCTCAAAGGTCTGGCAGTTTTTCACTGAGAGTGCAGACGACCGACGAACAGTGGTGTGCAACCTTTGTCGCGCCAAGATCAGCCGGGGAGCCACCACCACCAGCCTCACCACCACCAGCATGCGCAGACATATGATGGCCAAGCACCCCACAAGGTGGGACGAAGGCCGTTCACCACCTCTGGTTTGCACCGCTGCCTCTCCCCCTGTGCCCCAACCTGCCACTGAGATCCAACCCCGCTCTGAGGACACAGGCACTACCGTCTCCTGGCCTGCACCCACACCCTCACCTCCGCTGTCCTCGGCCCCATCCACTAATGTCTGTCAGCGCACCGTCCAGCCGTCGCTAGCGCAAGTGTTTGAGCGCAAGTACGCCGCCAAGCACCCGCACGCTCAAGTGTTAAACGTGCGCATAGCAAAATTTATCAGCCTGGAGATGCTGCCGTATAGGGTTGTGGAAACGGAGTCCTTCAAAAGTATGATGGCGGCGGCCCCGCGCTACTCAGTTCCCAGTCGCCACTACTTTTCCCGATGTGCCGTCCCAGCCCTGCACGACCACGTCTCCCGCAACATTGTACGCGCCCTCACCAACGCGTGGACAACCGACACGTGGACAAGCACATGCGGGCAGGGCCACTATATTTCCCTGACGGCACATTGGGTGAATTTAGTGGAGGCTGGGACAGAGTCAGAGCCTGGGACCGCTCACGTCCTACCCACCTCCAGAATTGCGCGCCACAGCTCGGTGGTGGTATCTGCGGCGGTGTATGCTTCCTCCACTAAACCACCCTCCTCCTCCTCCGCAACCTCTGTCTCGCAATCAAGATGTGTCAGCAGCAGCACGTCGCCAGCAGTCGGTGTCGCGCGTCGTGGTAGCACAGCGGTGGGCAAGCGTCAGCAGGCCGTGCTGAAACTACTCAGCTTAGGAGATAAGAGGCACACGGCCCACGAACTGCTGCAGGGTCTGACAGAGCAGACCGACCGCTGGCTTGCGCCGCTGAGCCTCCAACCGGGCATGGTCGTGTGTGACAACGGCCGTAACCTGGTGGCGGCTCTGCAGCTCGGCAGCCTCACGCACGTGCCATGCCTGGCCCACGTCTTTAATTTGGTGGTTCAGCGCTTTCTGAAAAGCTACCCTCGCTTGTCAGACCTGCTCGGAAAGGTGCGCCGGCTCTGCGCACATTTCCGCAAGTCCTACACGGACGCTGCCACCCTGCGCACCCTGCAACATCGGTTTAATCTGCCAGTGCACCGACTGCTGTGCGACGTGCCCACACGGTGGAACTCTACGCTCCACATGTTGGCCAGGCTCTATGAGCAGCGTAGAGCTATAGTGGAATACCAACTCCAACATGGGCGGCGCAGTGGGAGTCAGCCTCCTCAATTATTTTCAGAAGAGTGGCCCTGGTTGGCAGCCTTCTGCCAGGTCCTTCGAAACTTTGAGGAGTCTACCCAAAGTGGTGAGCGGCGATGCTGCAATCATTAGCGTCACCATTCCTCTGCTATGCCTCTTGAGAAGTTCCCTGCAAAGCATAAAGGCAGACGCTTTGCACTCGGAAACAGAGTCGGGGGAAGACAGTATGTCGCTGGATAGTCAGAGCACCCTCCTGTCTATATCTCAGCGCGGTGAGGAGGAGGAGGAGAAGGAGGAAGATGGGGAGGAGGGGGAAGACACAGCTTGGCCCACTGGTGAGGGTAGACATGCTGCTGGCCTGTCATCCTTTCAGCGTGTATGGCCTGAGGAGGAGGAGGAGGAGGAGGAGGATCCTGAAAGTGATCTTCCTAGTGAGGACAGCCATGTGTTGCGTACAGGTACCCTGGCACACATGGCTGACTTCATGTTAGGATGCCTTTCTCGTGTCCCTCGCGTTACACGCATTCTGGCCACTACGGATTACTAGGTGTACACACTGCTCGACCCACGGTATAAGGAGAACCTTTCCACTCTCATACCCGAAGAGGAAAGGGGTTCGAGAGTGTTGCTATACCACAGGACCCTGGCGGACAAACTGATGGTAAAATTCCCATACGACAGCGCTAGTGGCCGAAGGCGCAGTTCCGAGGGCCAGGTAGCAGGGGAGGCGCGGAGATCAGGCAGCATGTACAGCACAGGCAGGCCAACACTCTTTAAGGCCCTTGACAGCTTTATGGCTCCCCAGCAAGACTGTGTCACCGCTCCCCAGTCACGGCTGAGTCGGCGGGAGCACTGTAAAAGGATGGTGAGGGAGTACGTAGCCGATCGCACGACCGTCCTCCGTGACGCCTCTGCCCCCTACAACTACTGGGTGTCGAAGCTGGACACGTGGCCTGAACTCGCGCTGTATGCCCTGGAGGTGCTTGCTTGTCCTGTGGCTAGCGTCTTGTCAGAGAGGGTGTTTAGTGCGGCTGGGGGAATCATCACGGATAAGCGTACCCGCCTGTCAACCGACAGTGCAGACAGGCTTACACTCATCAAGATGAACAAAGCCTGGATTTCCCATGACTTCTCTTCTCCACCAGCGGACAGCAGCGATACCTAAGCAATACGTAGGCTTCACCCGCGGATGGAAGCATCGTTCTGTATCCCCATCAAAAACGGGGACCTTTTAGCTTCATCAATCTGTGTATAATATTCATCCTCCTCCTCCTCCTGCTCCTCCTCCTGAAACCTCACGTAATCACGCCGAACGGGCATTTTTTCTTAGGCCCACAAGGCTCACTCATATAATTTTTCTAAACAATTTTTATACGTTTCAATGCTCATTAAAGCGTTGAAACTTTCACCTCCACCAATTTTTATTTTAACTGGGCTGCCTCCAGGCCTAGTTACCAATTAAGCCACATTAACCAAAGCGATTAATGGGTTTCACCTGCCCTCTTGGTTGGGCATGGCCAATTTTTCTGAGGTACATTAGTACTGTTGATACAGCAATTTTTGGGGCCCTCGCCTACAGTGTAATCAAATGAATTTTTTGCCCACCTGCATTACAGCTGACGTTACATCCACTGTGTTGGGCAATGCAATGGGATATTTTTATGTACCGCCGGTGGCCTCCTGGCACCCACCCATGCTGTGGGTCTACAGGGAGTTGTAACTGCATGTGTCCACTTCTAAAGATTCCCAGTCTGACTGGGGCATGCAGTGTGGGCCGAAGCCCACCTGCATTAAGCATGACATTACTACCTCAGCTGTGTTGGGCAATGCAATGGGATATATTTATGTACCGCCGGTGGCTTCCTGGCACCCACCCATGCTGTCGGTCCACACGGAGTTGTAACTACATGTGTCCACTTCTAAAGAACCCCAGTCTGACTGGGGCATGCAGTGTGGGCCGAAGCCCACCTGCATTAAACATGACATTACTACCCCAGCTGTGTTGGGCAATGCAATGGGATATATTTATGTACCGCCGGTGGCTTCCTGGCACCCACCCATGCTGTGGGTCCACAGGGAATTATAAATGCATCTGTTTCCACTTCCAAAGAACCCCAGTCTGACTGGGGCATGCAGTGTGGGCCGAAGCCCACCTGCATTAAACATGACATTACTACCTCAGCTGTGATGGGCACTGCAATGGGATATTTTTATGTACCGCCGGTGGGTTCCAGGGAGCCACCCATGCTGTCGGTCCACAGGGACTTCACATTAGGGAGTTGTACCTGCCTGTGTCTATGAATTAAAAAGCCCGGTCTGACTGGGGCATGCAGACACCTTGACAGAATGAATAGTGTGTGGCACATAGGTTCCCCATTGATATGCCCACGTGTGCAGCTCCAGATGGAGGTGGCACAGGATTGGATTTCTCATTGCTTCTGTACAGCATTGTGGGCTATCGCCCCGCCCCTTTTAAAGATCGTCGCTGCCTAGCCGTGCCAACCCTCTGCAGTGTGTGCCTGCTTTTCCTGTGGCAGACGCACTTATAAATAGACATGAGTGTGGCGTGGCATGAGGGCAGCTGAAGGCTGGGCAGGGACAGTTTGGTGTGCGCTGTGGACACTGGGTCGTGCAGGGGGGGTTGGGCAGCATGTAACCCAGGAGAAGTGGCAGCGGAGTGTCATGCAGGCAGTGATTGTGCTTTGTTGGAGGTAGTGTGGTGCTTAGCTATGGTATGCATTGCTAATGAGGGCTTTTTAGAAGTAAAAATTGTTGGGAGGGGGGGGGCAGTCTTGCCGCTATTGTGGCTTAATAGTGGGACCTGGGAACTTGAGATGCAGCCCAACATGTAGCTCCTCGCCTGCCCTATCCGTTGCTGTGTCTTGTCTTGAATTGCCCAGATTTTCACGCATGGAAACCTTAGCGAGCATCGGCGATATACAAAAATGCTCGGGTCGCCCATTGACTTCAATGGGGTTCGTTATTCGAAACGAACCCTCAAGCATTGCGAAAAGTTCGTCTCGAGTAACGAGCACCCGAGCATTTTGGTGCTCGCTCATCTCTAATTATGACACATCCAGGTGGTCTCGGGGCAAACTTGAGATGAGCCACAATAGTTTTTTTGACCAGCAGTGGCTTCATTGGTGGTGTCTTTCCATGATTACCATTCAGTATTTCTCTAGTAGTGGACACATGAATAGAAGTTTCTACCATCTGTAGGGTCTTCTGTATGCCCTCTGCTGTTCCTCTTGGGTTCTTTCTCCCATCTTTCAGGACCGCCATTGTACTCTTGGACTGATATAACAGGATACTCCTAGGGGGAGTAGAACAGTCCTGGATGTCCTTCAGCTGTAGATATAATCGGGGTATGATGTACACCCTGATCTTTAGCTTCTGTAGCTTTCTTCAATGTTATGCGTCTGTATAACACATCTTCTGAAGGTTGCTTACATCAAAGCATGGTTCTCACTAAGCAGTCTTTGCTGGGAAGAACAGCTTTGTCAGTAACCAGGCTTTGTGTTCCCCTTTGTAATGGGTAAAGCCCATGTGACACCTGCATCTACAATCTCATCTCCTTATCTGAATCACCTTTTGCCAATTAGCTCTTGCAGAAATCATTAATGCAGAGGTTCACTTAGCTTTCTCCCTGCACTGTGGATATTGAGCCGTACAACTGTCCGTGTGTTGTTAGTTACATTACATGGGAGTTACTTAGTCACCCTCGATGATGAGCGGTACAGCTGTCTGGGTGTTAGTAGTCACATTGTGTCTGTCTATAACTGTGCCTTAGATACAATCAGACTACATTGTATTAGTAAGCACTGCAAGAATGCAGGGAATTTTAAAGGGTTCACTTAGTTTTTCTTTCAACTGTTCTAATTAGGTAGTTCCATTGCAATAAAAAGCACATCAAAAAGTGCATTTTTTTGCCACATTTTACTACAAGCATAGAAAAAACACACACATGGTTTCACCAATACACTTTTTGGTTATTTTTTTATTACAATGGAACTGCCCCGTGTGAATGGAGACTTAGAATTCTATAAAGATGGACATGCCACCATATTCCCATTAGACCTCTAATTAGAGGTATCTACCATTATACTAGGGTGTTGGACATGCAGGTAATCTACAACATCTGGAGAGTCATTGGCTAAGGGCAGCAGTATGGACTCTTATCAATTAGTGAAAAAGTTGTCTACCACCCCAGCAACAGTGGGTAGATCAAGACTTCCCTCCAAAGATTAGTAAGTAACAACGAATAAAGATGGAGGCTTCTGAGGAACATATGGTGGATTATAACCAACCTCCCCACGCCTGGAGACCTTATGTAGGTGAGGAACAGGCAGTGTAATAAAGTAGAGTTACTCCATGATATATAGGCAGTTATGATGATGAACATTGAGGCTTCACTTGTTCCCCCTGTTCGGTGAAGGATGATGCTCTGTGTTTGGGTATTCATGGTATAATTATATGTCGACTCCGTATATCCTCTGATAATGGTGCCCTTGTATACTGGAGTCTACAGATGACCGGCTCCTTTCTGCAGCTGATTCTAATATTTGCAGGTAATGAGTCCAGTCTGTGAAACTGCTGTAAATCATCCAATCTTTCTCACTCTGGTGTGGATGTTCTTGATTTCTGCTCTTTGATGGCCGGCCAGGATGGGCTGTTATAGTCAAGGCCTGTAACTACAGGGAGAAAGTGTCTTGTACTTTATGTATCATCAGTTATCATCCATGTGGCAAATGTTCAGGCAGGCACTGCTGGAGTGAGGCGCTTCTACCTTCATCTCTTGTTTCCCAGGTCTTCTGATTCCAATAAGATTCTCCAGCACGGTGACTCCTGTACAATATTGAGGATTTCCGATTAGCATAGCCCTTCAGTAGTTGGTTAATGGCCCTATCTAAGTACAGGTCACTTCATTAAATAAGATTTGTAGCAGAAAACGACCCTAATGAAAGCTTACGTGTCAAACTCAAGGTCTGCTTATGGTCTTTTATATGGCCCGTGATGAGGTCCAGATGCAGAAGAACCAGTTCTCCACTTTGCCCAGAGGAAGCAGTTAACGCTTTGCAGAGGGGGCGGTACCATCACAGGGAGCCATCTTGGATTCTGAGCTTCGGCGCACACCTCCACACCGCTGTGTTCAAGAACTCACAGGTGGTGGCACAGCTCTGACAGCCCTACCCGGCATTCTAGTCATCCTCCAAGGTATGAAGGTCGGTGCTAGAGAGGTGGAATAATAATAATAATCTTTATGTGTATAGCGCCAACATATTCCGCAGCGCTTACATAGACAGGGGGGATACAGAAAGACAAAATACAAACATTACAGAACCACGGTTACATATAGTAATCAGTTGATTGATACAATAGGGATGAGGGTCCTGCTCCAACGAGCTTACATACTACGAATAGTGGGGTGATCTAGAAGGTAAAGTGCTGGAGATGTGCACGGTATGGCGAGGTGGAGAGTGAGGGATGCTATACACATAGACAATGGTCAGACATTTAGCCGTATGACGGCAGAATTGGTATGACTGCAGGAGTGGTTTATGATGGCTAGCAGGGATTGCAGTCAGTAGGTCAGGGAGCATGTTATCAGGCGGAGTACAGAGGGGTTTGTTTAGGGAATGCGGTATGCCTCCCTGAAGAGGTGCGTTTTTAGAGCACGCCTGAAGTTCTGCGAGTCCTGGATTGCCCGGGTAGCCTTTGGTAGTGCGTTCCAGAGGACCGGTGCTGCTCTGGAGAAGTCTTGGAGGCGGGAGTGAGAAGTTCGAATAAAAGGGGCACTCAATCTGGTTTCATTAGCAGAGCGGAGAGCCTGGGCTGGGTGATGGATTGAGATGAGGGAGGCGATATAGGGGGGCGCTGCACTGTGGATGAAGGATACAATATAGGGGGCGCTGCACTGTGGATGAAGGATACAATATAGGGGGCGCTGCACTGTGGAGGGCTTTGTGGAAGAAGGTACTGAGTTTTAATTGAATTCTGTATTTAACGGGCAGCCTGGCAGTGACTGGCACAGGGCAGAGGTGTCCGAGTAGCGGCTGGACAGGAAGATAAGCCTGGCTGCCTCATTCAGGATGGATTGGAGAGGGTAGAGTCTGGTGCGGGGGGCCGATCAGCAACGAGTTGTAATAATCGAGCCGAGAGTGGATGAGGGTGACAGTAAGCGTTTTTAGCGTGTCCACAGTGAGAAAAGAGCGGATTCTTGCAATATTCTTGAGGTGCAACTGACATTTTCAGGCGAGAGATTGGATGTAGGGGGTAAAAGAGAGATCGGCGTCATGCAGTTTAGGTCACTGAAATACACAGCATTTTCTGGGACCGAAATTCTTGCCTTTTTTTTGTGCACGTATTCACTGCATTCCTCACATGCGCAAGAGAACACAAGAAGGTCCCATAGATTTCTCCTTCCTTCTCCTTATTCAGATAACTGTAGTTGCAACGACGTTTGGTCATACAGAGTGTAGTTGCCCCTGAACGAGGGGAATTTCTTCCCCTTCCCCGGGCTTCTCAAACTCCGCACAAGGGCACAGGAGTCTAAAAAAAAAACACAGGAGGATAAGTGTCGCCCAATCTTTCTCACATGTAGTATTTACTACATGCAGTAAAGATAGGACAAGCCTATATATTCTCACCCGTACAATTAACATGCGAGAAGCCCGATAGTAAAAACGAAACCACTGAAATCCTATTAAAATCAGTGGTTTCATTTTGTCCTGTTATGCGGACGGGATTATCATGGCCGCATGAGGGGACAAAACCACATTCATCTGAATCGGCCCTTCATTAAAATAAATGGGTTCTATTTGCTGCATATTGTGTGCACAAATATTGCCCATGCAAATATGCAAGGAAATATGCCCATGTGCAGCCACCCCAAATGCTAATGTAGCCTTCAGCCTTTTCATTTGCTGAGCAACACAGGAGGTTTCTGTGCTCCCCTTAAGTCACCTGCTGGTGGTAGTGCCTGTTCAATGAATGTGGCTCAGTAGTTGGCACTGCTGCTTTGCAATACTAGAGTTCTAGGTTTAAATCAAACCAGGAGCAACATCTGTATGGAGTTTTTCAAAGTACTGGCAGATGTTATCCATCATGAGATTTCAACCCAAGACCTCAGTGCTGCAAAACAACAGTGCTAATCACTGAACCACATTCATAGAAGAACCTCTGTTCTTCTTCCTTCCATTTCTCTTCTTTCTCCTCCTCATTCTTCGTCCTCTTTGTCATTCCCCTCCTCTTCTTCTTCCTCCAATTCTTCCTCTTCCTCCTTTATTTTTCTTCTTTCCCCTCTTCTGCCTGCTCTTCGTCTTCCTCTTTTTCCTCCTCTTAGTTTTCCTCCTCTTCTTCCACCTCCATCCCCTCTTCCTATGTTCTTTCCTCCTCTTCTTTATCCTCCTCTTCTTCCTCCTCCTCCTCCTCCTCCTCTTTCCACACCCTTTTATTCCTTCTCTTTTCCCCTCTCCTCTTATTCCTCCTCCTCCTTCTCTTCTTTCCCCACCCTTTTATTCCTCCTCCTCTTTCCCCCTCTCCTCTTATACCTCCTCCTCTTTTCCCTCTCCTCTTATTCCTCCTCCTCTTCTTCCTCCTTCTCATACTCTGCTTCTTATTTTTCCTACCCTTCTTCTTCCACCTCCTCCTTTTCTTCTTCCTCCTCCTCCTCTTCCACTTCTTCTTCTTCTTATTCCTCATTTTTTCCCTTTTCTTCTTCCACCTCCTCCTCTTCTTCCTTCTATTCTTCCTCCTTTTCTTCTTAAACCTCCTCTTCCTTCTTTTCTTCCTTTTCCTCTTCTTCTTCCTCCTCCTCTTATTATTCTCTTCTTCTTCCTCCTTCTCCTCTTCTTCCTCCTCCTCTTTTTCCCCTGCCTCTTCTTTCCTTTTCCTCTTCTGCCTTCTCATCTTCTTGCTCCTCATCATCTTCCTCCTCATACTTCTCCTCTTCTTTATTCTATTCTTCTTCATCATCTTCCTTCTCCTCCTCCTCTTCCTCCTCCTTTTCCCCCCTCCTCATCTTCATCCTCTTCTTTTTTTCCTCCTCCTCTTCTTCTGCCTTCTCATCCTCTTCTTCTGCCTTCTCATCCTCTTCCTTCTCATTATCTTCTTCCTCATACTTCTCTTCTTCTTTCTCCTCTACTTCTTATTCATCCTCTTCCTTCGACTCCTCTTTACCCTACTCATCTTCCTCCTCTTCGTCTTCCTTCACTTCCTCCTCCTCTTCTTTCCTCTCCTCTTATTCTTCCTCCCCGTCTCCCCCACTCCTATTGGTCTTCTCTTTCTCCTTCTCCCCTTATTCCTTCCCCTCCTCCCCCCTCTTCATCCTCCTCCTCATACTTCTCTTCTTCTTTCTCCTCCTCTTCTTCTTCTTCCTCTTCCTCCTCTTTTACTTCTTATTTTTCCTTCTCTTTGTCCTTTTTTTCTTCTACCTCTTCCTCCTCTTCCTCCTCTTCCTTCTTTTCTTGCTCCTTTTCTTCTTTTTCCGCCTCTTTCTCCTCCACT